>NC_139809.1:9163617-9806117 GCF_963457635.1 Microchirus variegatus
ACAATATCAAAAAACATGTTGCATACAGCAGAGAATAAAGGAACATCTGTACAGCATCTTTAAAGGTGCCCAATGTTCTTTACAGAGTGAAGGACAGAACAAACTAACAACATTCAATATAGAAATATATAACATATAAATATATAAATATATATCTGGCAATATGTCGGGCAATTCATCTCTTCACCGGCTGTTTTCATGAAAGCCAAGATGGTGGATAAGATGTTGTTGTTGTGCCCAAGGACGATGGAACAGTTGGCAACAGGCTAATTGAAGAGCAGCTTACTGGAAAACCAAAGATCCCGAGGACGACAGACTATAAGACACACTCTAAGAGTGTAGAAGATGGAGAGATGGGAACCAACAAACAATGGATTCTGCTTGGAGAGAGATCACAACGCTGAAGTTCCCATCCAGATACGTAGCTTCCCAGGCGGCTGTTAAGGGAGTAAACTTAAAAGAAACATAACTTACGCAGCATTTTTACACTTCTTACTGAGGTGAAAATGTGTGTATGTAAAGCTATACTGTAAGACACTGACATTAATCAAATATTTATTTTATTTAACAAAGTTATTGACACGATCTCAAGTTACATTTATCCTAAGTTTCCCCTCAACTGCCGACCAGGAAGCTGCGACACTGTAGGCCAACTTCAGCGTTTTTACAGCCTCCAATGCTCTAATTAACCTAAATAACTTGTTTATTTTACGTGCTTTTATGATCATGTATAAGTGTTCTCTGGAGTAGCATGAGGGGAAGTTTCTCAGAAAGGTTTAGGATGTAATGCTGCAGGTCTGGAAAAACGTCCACTGTGGCTGTTTCTATAAATATCACATATTATATTCAGTCTGTCAGGTTCTGAGATTTATGTAGTTATTTTTTTTGCTTGATCTCTGCAGATTTAAAGTGTGCATTGAACCCTTAAAGCTTAAAACCAGCCACCATGGCGCTGCCAGCGCGTCCGAAGCTCTTTATATGCTGATAATGTAAACAAAGTTAATCCGGAGTGACTTCACACACTGTGGCGTTGCTCCAAAATCAGGTTAGGGACAAAGACATATTCCATATATAAATCAATAAGTAAATAATTATAGACTTAATGCAAAGTCTTTATACTTGAATGAGTGTATGTATCGTGTGTGAGACTCACCGTTTTTCCATGAAGGCTCGGTGCACTGACTGTGTGTGTCATGTAGCCAGAGGGAGGCAGTGATCGTCTCTCGATATTAGCAGTCTGACAACACACAGACACAACATTTATGTCTTTCCACACACACAAGCTATAAGAGCGGTGAATGATCTGCTATCAAAATGTAACAGGCTAATATAAGTTCCTTTCAGCGAACGCTGCAACTGTAACAGTGTATTGTTTTTATTTGGGGTAAAATTAAATGAATGAGATGGAAATGTACTAACGGGGCTGCTATTTTGCATAAATATGGGGAACAGACACACATATACAGTATAGGATATATTGTCCATTTCTAATATACTGTAGGTAACACTTTGACAGATTGATGATACAGACCTGACACTTTATCTGCCATTGTAACCCAAAGCACCAAAACAATTACTGTGCTCAGTGAAGCAGTGTTTTAACATCTGCCCCCCACAATATCACAATGACTGACATTGTTCTGGATGAAAAGACATTACTATTTCATGTTTGCACTTCTATATCGTTGAAAAACAAAATGTTAATAGTCTAATCTTGGGAAGAGCACAAACAACAGGCAAGAGAGCTTTTATGTCACAAAGTCCACGCATGAATGGTGAATTCAAAAGCAATTAGGAGCTCAATACTTTACTTAGAAGAGTGAGACAAATGCTTAGATTGTACGTAAATACACAGGTCACGGCTAAAAGCACTGCACTCGTCTGCTAAAGTCAAAATGAACATGCACTTAGGCAGAGTGTGTGAATGTCTGTGTCCAGACTCCTGTTGTTTACTGACATAAATCTGCAGCATTTACCCTGTAATGACTTGAGTTCGATTTTATTAAATGACATCTCAGGATTTGCTGTGAGACTTCATTTTACCTTGAACAGCTGAGATTTGGTCCTTCGGGGGGACACAGTGAAGGGGGCGTCCACCACTGTCCTGTCACCCGCGGGCCTGACCGTCACCCTTCCAGCCGGCGTGTGTGGCCTCCGTGTCGGCGACAGGGTCCGGCTGGAGCCTGGTGGGGGCCCCGGGGGAGGGATGTCTGCAGGTGACGGTGGTACAGACACACAGCGAGGAGGCCCCTCGGACCTGGGGGCTGAGGAGAAGGGAGGCACGGTGGACGGGGGCCGCGGGCCGAAGGGATAATCCGGAGCTGGGGTGTAGAGCGGCGCTGTGGGGCTGCCGTGACGGAACTGGTGCCGCTGCTGCCACTCGTAAAGCTGCCACACGGTGTTGGACCCCGAGACACTCTGATCTGGTGCGAGGCGGAAGTGGCTCATGCGGTCCTGGGCATACTTGTACTCACCGACTCGAGCGGTCGGGGGGCTCTGCCGAGGAGTCTTTGGAAGGGTTTGGTATGCGTCTATGGAGGTGAACTTGTGCTGTGTTGGTGGTGTGCGGCGTGGGAGGGTGTTGTCTCTGGATGGGGGGCTGTTGAACAGGAAGAGCATTTTACAAAAAGTAGACATATTATACTCTATTTCTCCAAGTTAATCTAGTTCCCTGGTGTCCTAATGAACATGTCTTTGACATGCGTTGGTCAAAATACCTTAAGGATGACGCACCACAGCAGTTCAATCACCCTGCCAAAACAGCCCTGTTCAGAACACTCGGTTTTGAGTGCCTGCCTCTTTAATTGCAACCACAGGAAACTACGTCAGCATCACTGACACGCAGGCAGCTAACAGCAGTTAGCATTTGAAGGCTCTAGCCGGCACATTGTCGTCATATATAAAATGTATCCACTGGACAGATAAATCCTCTGAGGCTGGTGGTTTGTGTAGAACTCTGTGCTGCACTGTGGAGCCAAGAATAGAATACTTTGCAGACTTCTGTTTTTCCGGATACCATTGCCCTCGCCTGCACTCTCGCTTTTTTTGGGACAAAGCGGAGCTCCGCGAGACAACAATACCAGGAAGTCAACATCGCGTGTTTCAGCAAGTGATCTTTTTTCACACACTATGTCTACTCATAGGGCCCCCAGAGTCCCAAATATAAGCATTAAAATTATTTAAAAAATTGATTTTGCATAATATGTCCCCTTTAACAAATATTGATGACTACAATTAGAAATGGGCCTTTAACACAAAAGAACAAAAGTTTGAAATATTTCCTACTGAAAATAATAATATAATACTTTTGTTGTGATGTGGTGGTAATGGCTACTTCAAAGTGTATGTCTGATTATTAAATGGATCTATATAAATAAAGCATTATTAATAATTTACTTAAATCTAAACAATATGTTAAAATAATGTGCAGGACACAGTTACCTACCCTTTGTGTTCTGCCTTCTGCACTTTGACCCACTGCTCCACTTGCTCCAACGTACTTCTCCTGTGCACCAGCTTGTTTGAGTCAGCAGTAGACGGCGGTGGTGGCGTTGTCCTTTGGTACGTTCCCGTCGCGATCCCATTGGGCTCCAGACTGGGGCTGGGCGTTTCCACGAGACCATTTCTCGTACAAACGCTGAAGGGCAGAGTGGAGGCGGCTCGTGACGGTGCTCGGGACGGCACTCTGGACACGGGCGCCGAGGCCGACATGTGGTCCGACTGCGAGTGCGCAGAGGGAGTGGGGTTTGAGGGCAGGGAAGTGTGCGTGTCCATCTCCAGGGCAGTGGCGTGCTCCAACATAGTGGCTGCAGGAGAGTCTTTGTGGAAGCTGCAGAGTTCGTCTGTGTCGCGGTGAATGGGCTCCAGAAGAACCTCGTGGACAATTGGTCTGGTGATGTCAGAGTCTGAAGTTATTGTCTTGTGGTGGTTCACGTGGTTCGTCTGTGGGACAGCCTGCTGCTGCTGCTGCTGCTGCATTAAATGCAACTGCTCTAAATTGTCAGATGGTCTGTGGAGAGGAGAGATTACATAAAAGGCCTGGATGCATACTAGCCGTTCACACTACTTTTAATAACTTGCTCTTATGATTTTTAATCCTGAGAGGAAATAATTAACGACAGCAGTTTCACTTGACAACTCAATGATTAAAAAGATTTCACCCGCTTTCATTCAATAACCACTGATTCTGTTCCAGGGTGTTAGTCTTTGTTCGGATGTGTCGGGAATTAATTTTAACGAGATGACTCAGATGAGAGAGAATTTTCCAGTCCCTTCGCCGACTTTGTGGACAGGGATTAATACACCTCACACGGCATCTTAAAGCAGGCCAGATGAAAAGCAAAGAATGGTAGCCACAGCTAGACATACAAAAAGCACAAGTTAAATCCCATTTAACAAGAAGCATTTGAGCTAAAGAAATACCCGGGTCTCTCAAATTCAATAAAGCGCACACCAAATTTAACTTGGAAAAATAACTCCAGTGACAGAACACTTCCAGTGAGATATCTAAAGACAGTCAATATATATGTATATTAGCACTGTGGTAAACGGTCTGACCCTAATAGTCTGTGTTCAATTGGCTGTAAAAGCAGCTTTTCATTTGGTGTATTACTAGCACTTCTTAAACTTTATCTGTGCGTATTACACCATCATTTGCATACAGTTATAGTATGCCAACAAATATTGTGGTGGTTGTGGCTCAAGAATAGTGCTGTGTATATGTAGATAAATAATAAAATTACGACTACATGACAAGTAAAGGGGTAAATATCACAGTGTAATCTCAAAAGAAGCAGTGCAACACGCCATGTGTGAGTGAATGATGCAATGACACATTTGATCTGTGCTCTTCATCCACACATGAATGATACATAAAGGAAGCAGCATTTCACAAACAGCATTTCACAACATCTGAATTGACTCGTTCAAAGCATTTAAGCGCACAAACAAATGTGTGTCACTCATACGCTATAACATCAGGTCTGACAGAGGTTCGTTAAAGCTCTAAACAGCAGATGTTTTTCAGGAGCTAGTGTTCTTCTACAGTGCCATACGGAGACACTTTCCAGAAAGGATGTTTATTTGTTATAACAACTGCATTTTTTTACACACTAGGTGCTTACTAACATGCATATAAGTAGCATACTAGCCGTTTATTAGTAAATATTAAGCACATATTTAACACCTTTTGTAGGAAAATAATTCATTTTATTATAATTAATCTTAATTCATGTCGTAATAGAGGTAGAATAAGGTTATGTAGAATGAGGTGTTAATACGTGCTTATTGATTACTAATAAAGGGCTAGTATGTTATTTATATATGTTAGTAAGGACCTAGTTAATGGTGAATATGTGTTCCCTAAAGGGTTAGCAACTCTTTTTATGGATTGTGACTACAAGTCTTTTAATAAACAATTTAAAAAAAATTACTGATGACTAGAGTTCTTCTTTAGAGTGAAAATGATTGAGGATGAATCAATAAATAAATAAATAAATAAATAAATGAGGTTAGGAGCAAATAAACTATATCTAAATATTGAGAGAGTCTATGAGCAAGTAAACATTTTACAACTCAGGTTAAAATATTTATGCATTGGGTAGTAGCTAAATCAATTAAGTTTAATGTAACCAGAGCAATATAGAGTGGAACTTCAAAAAAAAAAAATCTTTAGTCAAACCAGTGCTTCTCAATTATTTTCTGTTATGCCCCCCCTTAGGATGAAGAAAACTTTGCGCCCCACTCTCCTCTGTGGCTATAAATAGTATAATTTGTCTATAAAATTGTTCACCTCTGCATAACTTTATTTACATTGTTTTTTTAGTCTGCAACAGAAAAGATTTAAAGTGCATCAATTTGTGGATGTGGATGTGCAATTACACTTTATTCTAGTATGGCAAAAACGGCATGTTCCCCGGGGTCACACACGCCATTGCACCGTGTCCCCCCAGGGGCCCCGTCCCACTCTTTGAGAAGTACTGGGTTAAAAAACCGGGTTTTTTCTGTGCAGAGTCATGAATATGTGTGCAGTCCTACCTGATGAATGCGTCTGTGCGGTTCTGCATCAGTGTAGCCAGGTTCATTGCCCTCAGCCAGGTGTTCATATCTTCCTGGGTGTCGGCGCTGAAGTAATACGTCCGCATCCCAGTGTGCTCCGCCTGCGAGCCAATCACAGAGCTCTGCTTGTAAATGTAAGAGCGCATACCAGTGTGGCTAGCCTATGAGGAGAGAGAGAGAGAGGAGGCCGGGTCAGTGTTGCGGTGTCGAAGAGGCAGATACAGTACGTCCAGCTGAGAGACGGTGCATTAAATAAGCTGCAGCTTTGGTCAGAGAGAGACGGAGAGAGGTGTCATGCCATCCAACGAGGAAAAAACATCAAGGACCACGTAAGCGTTGACCAATACAGAAAGAGCCAATGACATGAACCACACCATAGAAATACAGAGAAAACAAAAATGCCAGCCAGATACAGCCAACACAGCCACAACTTTGGACCAATGAGAGGATAGATACTTCAATACAATGGAAAATAGAAAATGTGGATGCCAGAACATGAATTCCCAACCCCAAAGTCTTCTCACAAACCTGTTTCTTCCTGCTTTTTACAGCTGAGTAACACGCTAAGGACAAAGAAACTTAAAGGCAAATGGCAGGGGACAAATAAACTTTGTTTTATACTTGCTTTCTTCTAATCTGGCATTAGTTCTCCAAAGAGGCAGAGTGAAGTGCAAGCCTGATTAGCTTCCAAACCATGACAGGGTAATTGAACAGTGTGATTTAAGTGGCAAGCATGTGACAGGCATATTTTAAATTTAAGATGGATATGGCTTTGTTAGCACAGTTAAAAAGGCCATTAGTAAGGTGATCTAACTCACTGTTGTCAGGGTGTGATAGCCGAGATCGCTTCTGTACCAATTAGTGAGGAGGACAGATTTAAAGATGCCTATGAAAGCAGATTTCTCATGTCTTAACATGTGCATGTACAAAAAGAACAGAAGTGGGTAAAACCAACGACGATGCAAACTTGTACTTTCCCGTCTCATTAATGGGAGGGTACAGGGGAAAGTGGAAGCTTTATACACAAACATGGGAGGAGATGAGAGAGCATTTTCTAGATACATTCTGTCCCTATGGTTTACTCTAATGCTGCACTATAACACAAAAAATGTCACCTAATAAACATAAGATTCCAGAAATGTCACAAATTTGTTCACTGCGTGCAGTTGGAGGCAGCAGCAACATTGTGCTAGTAAAGCATCACAGTTACAAACACAAAAATGTTCACAAAATGTTTCAGAAGATAATTATTCTACTCTAAAAAGCAACAACAAAACGATTGTTCAGCAGTTTGATGGGATAATTGCCCCCCTGCCGCCCCTCTGTTGCCACTGTATGCTAACAAACACTGCCGCAGTCAGGTCTGATAGTACTGACAGAGCCCATTTTCAAATTAAAGGTGTAGCATACAAATAATGTTTCATTGTTTCTATTCATGGAGGCCAAACAGAGGCAAAATAAAAGCATCAGCAACAAAAAAGTGAGGTTGTTAAGGGGCTTTTTTAAGGCAGGTTGCATACCACTGAGTAAAGCATTGTTATTTTGTAAGGATATTATAATAATCCATGCACAGGGCCCAGTCAGCCCATGTGTTTAGGTCCACCACAGGAGAGGAAGACGGAAAAAAGGTAACTAGTTCTTCTTAAAAATGACTAGTAGACCTGTCCAAAATCCTCCCTTAAAATTTTGAGGAAAGGAACATCAGCATTGTCAGGAAGGAAGCAGGTGTTAAAACACGCCTGTCTGCACACTCTGACAGACAGATGGTCTCTTACAGCTTCAACAGGACAGGCTGCCTGATGAGAGACAGAAAGACTGCGGTGCTAGTCAGATGTTTAGGCCCATGCAGAGAGAGTGGAATGCATGTTCTCTGACCCTACACACGCACACACACACACGCACACACACACACACACACACACACACACACACACACACAAACAAGCACGAAGAGACACACATTTGCATGGTAATATGCCGAGTAAGCTGGAATAAATTCAGAACCTGAGTCACATAATCTTGTACTAAACCCTAAAGCTGTAATTCAAAATCCATGATGACTTGTGCCGGGGACCGGAACTTAATTTTTGCAAACAATGCCATGAATACACACCTATTCCACTTCCATCACCCAAAATGTAAATTTACCTGATTACAGTTGCATGGAAACACAATGCCGTGCACACAATGGTGACAAAATGCAACACACACCACTGGTGGTCTAAAATAACATCTCTTTAGCAGGAATGCTGAGTGGATCGTTCAACGCTGAGTGTGTGACTGATACACACTCTGAATCATGAACAGTTTGGCTTTGTTTTTTTTTGTTTTTTTTTAAATGAGTGGGAATGTCTGGGTGTGAGTGGCAGTCTTTGATTATTTGCTTTGTTTATTTTGTGGATTATTTGATTATTTGCCTCTGATCACAGTTCATCACATATGGGCCTCAACACTTTACTCCTTCTTCTCCATCCCCAATCTTTGTCTTACAACTTCCTGTCTCTATTTCCCCTTAATTGTATTTTTCTTATCACTTCCTCCCCTTTCTGTGTTCATTTCCCCTTCAGCTTTTTTTTTTGACAAACTAAAAAAACACGCTCGCACCCAGAAAGGCATACAATGGTGTGGACAGCCCCCGACAAGCACACACAGGCTCTTTGTCAAGGCACTATTTAAAGGGTCATTGTGCTCATAAGATAAGCCCCACCAGCCAGAGGACCACAAAGCTCCTGATAAGGTGCATTCTCCTCCCGTAAAACAAAAACTCACACTAAAAAAAAAACACCAAAATGTGTCCCCGAAAGCTCGTGGGTGTGTTTCCTGCTGTTTAAAAGAGAAATATCCAACCGGAATTTAAATTTTAAAACCTTGTATTTCAAGGTTCCCAAAAGCAGCAGCTGTTTTTGAAAAGAAAATCAGCATCTGAGTGACTGTGGGGTTTCATCGGCTACACTCACGGAAAGATCTCCTGCAGCCTTTCCACATTATTTCCCTGCTCTTCGTGTCTGCGACAGTAGCGTGAGGTGAATTGACTTCCAAATAACAAAGTTTATCTTCACACCACCAGAGAACGGCATGCAGATACAGTCGTCGTGACAGATGGAAGAAGACAACAAGAGCTGCACGTACAGTAAATGAAACAATTACCCCCAAACCAGTCAAAGCCAAATACAAGGATTAATACGATGATAACAAGGAGTTTTTGAGGGGTAAACAAAAGAAACAAAAAAAAACAACCACATCAGCCAGAATGCTCAAGTCATGCATCAAAAACCAAACAGAAAAAAAAACAAGTATATGTTGTCACGTTTGGACCCAAAAAGCCACACCGACTTCATAAGGATAAGAATATATATATATATAAAGGTTCACATGTGGTTAAAATGAATGCACGTGAAAGTGTAGAGTACCTATTTATAGAGGACTGTCACTGGATGATGCGACACACTCACAGCGAGGGAGGGAAGTCCCAGTCAGGCAGCCGACCAATGAGAACAAGAGAGGGGGAGAGGATTCAGTGAATAGGGGGACTACGGGCCTGACAGGGTGGGAGGGTGTCACAGCACGCAGCTATGATTTCGTCATGAGCAGGTGTAGCATTCATACACTTGTGCCCACCATCAGCTCATATAGGGGGCTAACTGTTGTCCTGCTGAGCAGTATTTTAAATCAATCTTGAACAATTAAAGGTCCCATATTATGCAAAATCAACTTTTTTATCATTTAAATCCTTATATTTGGGACTTAGGCCGGACCAGTCGCCAAAGTGTGAAAAAAGATGACTCACTCATGTTTTTGTGGTCCTCCTCAGTCTAAGTAAAGATTAAACACGCGATGTTGACTTCCGCACTCATTGGGACGTCACAAGACTTCCTGGAATTGTTGTCTCACGGAGCTCCGTTTTGTCCTTAAAACACGCGAGAGTGCAGTCGAGGGCAACGGCATCCGAAAACCGGAAGTCCGCGAAAAGTTCTATTCTTGGCTCCACAGTGCAGCACAGAGTTCTACACAAACTTCCAGCCTCAGAGGATTTATCTGTCCAGTGGATACATGTTATATATGACGGCAATGTGCCTGCTAGAGCCTGCAAATTATCACTTTTCCAAATGCTAACTGCTGTTAGCTCCCAGTAGCCTCTGTGGCTGATGAGTTTCGTTTTACTTTTTTTTTTTTTTTAAGAGATACTACTAAACAGAGCATTCTGAACAGGGCTGTTTTGGCAGGGTGATTGAACTGCTGTGGTGCTTCATCCATATGGTATTTTGACCAAAGCATGTCACAGACATGTTCATTAGGACACCAGGGAACTAGGTTAACTTGGAGAAATAGGATATAATAGACCTTTAATAATTCTTTGGGTCTCACTTGCAGGCTTAGATGAACATTTCCCAAAAAAGGAATGAAGTCATTATTTCACATGCCTCCTTCAAATGATTACGAATAATCATCTGAGCAAAGCTGTTAGTTGTGTGGAGCACAAAGGAACATCAGATGACGATTCAGACGATAAGTACGTGCGAGTTCATAACAAGCTTGAGGTAAAAACAGTTTCCTTCAACTCTTTAATCGCATTAAACATTAGTATAACTTGTTATAAAACTCGTTTGACTTGATGAATTGTTGAGTTAAGGTTCATCCTCCCTCTACAGTATTAGGTTTATGATGAGGCAGCTGGATCATTTTTTGACGTGAATCAACCAAGAGAGAAATTAAATTCATTATCCAGCTCGTATGTGAGCTGGCAGATGCGAAGAGGATCAATGGGATTAGGACTCAGTCCAGCTGCTGTTTTATGCACCACTGGAAGATATTGAATATCCTCTAGTTAGCCTGTCCAAAGTGACTGTAAAGACAAATTTATGTAAATAATTAATAATAATAAACATTTTTTTTTTTTATCCAAACACCTTTAAAGGTCAAAAATGAATCATAAAATGTGGCTTTTGTGGTTACTTTAATATTGTCAAAAACATATTAAAAAGTAAATCAATGTTCTTGACTTTCTGGCAGTAAAATAATATTACATCTGCGTGAATACATCGATGAGCGATGGGCAGAGAATGCCGTGCAGAAATGTGTCTGTGTAACATCACATATTTCAGTCTGAAAGAGACTTGTGCCTCAGGGAATGGAGATGCTTCATTCCATTCCAGAGGACACTGACAGACACTCTGTAGTAATAGACATCACAACAACAGGTGCTGAGTGCTGCACTAAACTGACTGGGTAGATGATGGTAGATTTTTAAGGAGATATGTGTTTTAACTGTCATTCAAAATGATATTAATTTGAAAATAATACATCATTGCACCGCTTATAAAAACCTCGCAGAAACTTTTTTTTTTGAGTCCACATACAGAGATGAACAGTGCCACCGATCCTGATTTTCATCATACAACAAGAGTGATTCCATTTGAGTTGTAAAGGAATGTGTAATTAGTTGTGATGAAGCTGGTAATCTGTCATCAATGATACGAATGGTGGAAACTTCAAATAGCAAGAGAGGTATTAATGCGTCGCTTATATATGTACCTGCAGTGGGAAGAAAACCTAAATTAGAGTCAGTGAATTATTTAGAAAAGTGTGTCAACAGCATCGCCTGGAAATCCTGCTTCCAAAAGCCAATCAATAGTCACGTTATTAGCTTTCACAGAAAAGTTCATAGTGTGAGGTAAAATCAAACAATCGAGACATAAAACAACAGAATATACATTCTAGCTTGTGTGAAAAACACAACTCATAAAATGTGGGCATTTTGTGTCTTTTTTTTGGAATTATTTTGAAACCAGATCATACAAGGAGAGCTCAGCGATACGTACCTTAAAGGCATACTTGCGGTTGATGTGGTCCTCAGCTCCTACACTTGAAATGACATAGCTGGGCAGAGGAATACTGCCCAGGACTGACTCCTCTCTGCTGTCTGTAGAGAGAGAGAGAGAGAGAAAAAGAGAGTGAGTGGTTGGAAAGTGGGGGGGAAAAGAGGGGAGGGAAGCATGTTGATTATCAGGGTGAGGAAGGTGAGACGGGAAACTGAAGAGATACGGAGGAAAAGGAGGAAGCGAGGGAATAAATATCACTCATCGGCCACTAATTTCATCACTGGCTGCCGTCAGGATCCTCACACTCACACACTCTCATCTGCCGTCATTCAAACTACGGTGTTGTGCCAAAGAGTAAATGACCACTCTGGTATCCCAGTGTCACAGAGCTGAAGCTGGGCCGATGCAGCTGGCAACCAGCCCGCCATTCCGGCACTGAAAAACACAGTTGTTTCTTTATATTTGTTCAGATTTCATGTTGCCAACTTTTACCTCTAACCCTAAAACATGAACCTCGGCACAAAGACGTCCACATTCCAAAATAACTTCCTGTTCTCAAGGTCTGCGACGCAAACACAGAGGAACAAACACACACATTCCTGCCGTTCTTATCTTTATTAGCTCACACGTCTATAAATAAAACATCTCACAAGTGTTTGCTTTCGTCTGAATGTTGTGCCAACACTCGGCAACGTGTTTGTGTGCACGTGTGTGCACGCGCGAGATGATTACAGCCGCGTAAAATCATGTCGTACTGGTATGAAAGTATGTGTGCAGATCGAGCACCTGTGCACGTGTGGAGCTGAGAGGTGATAAGGGCGGCTCTGTGGATAAAAGGGGGTAATTGGTTAAAAATAATCCAAGGACATTTGAAGGAGACATTCCCTAAATGGTGGGTGAGACCGCAAAGTCCTTCTATCAGCTTTGACACACATACACAAACACAGATACTATGCAGACCAGACTGTGACAAGTGGAAAAAGAAAGAGTAGAGCACAAGAATGGTGGAATTAGTCAGAGAATAAAAGAGGAATATACCAAGGTCACACCCAAGATTTTAGAACTAGTCCACATTTTCAAATGATTGATTTATATAACCAGCAGTGCAAGTCTTATGCTCTTATTTTTCAAATTCACTCATTTGATCTAAAATACAGAGACATATACAATGTTTTATTTTTTTATTTTTTTTTCGGTTGCTACAACTTCTAAAGGACATGGAAAAAAACAGAACACAAGGACAAACAAAAAATAAAGGTATAATAGTAGCAAAAGAATATCTAGGTGTAAAAATAGGTCAAGTCTCTTATTGTGGACGGCAGAAATGTTTGAATTGAGCGACCAAGATGGATAAAAGGAATAGAAAGAAGATTGAGGATTGATTTCATCCTCCTGTTGAGGCAAGGACGTGAAGGACTGTGTCGCAAAAGGCTCAGCTAACAATATAAAGATGAAATAGGGCTTTGAGTGTGTGCATCAAATCCAGCATCATTCAAAGTAATATATAAACTTTTCTTTTTTGAGGTGTCCATTATATTATATTTTGTTAAGGATTGTGATATGAGGTTTCAACCTCTCAGTCATGTAGACATAATTGCCTTGTCCTCCTTAAGGCTTGATTGACAGCATAATTACTGTACACGTTGTGAGGGGCGTCAGCAAGAAGCTGCAGAGACGACTCGTGCCACTGTTGACTCGACGTCGCAGCTGACCTGAGCATGCTCAGAGTAAGTGATGGTTCAACTCTTCCAATCTCGCCATGACAACATGCTGTGTGTGACCATGACAACCAAAACACCCACAAGACCACTGCAAAGGGAAACCACGCCTTTTCTCCAGCGAGGACCAATGAGATCGAGCGTATTGGAGCAGCAACAACACCTTTTTAAGTCCGACACTAGTGCACTCTTAGAAATAAAAATGCTAAGTAGAACCACATAAGGTTCTTCGGCTTGTCCTCATAGGAGAACCCTTTTTGGCTCCAGGTAGAACCTTTTTATAAAGGTTCCACCAAGAACCCTTTTAAAACCCTTTATTCAGGAAAGAGATTTTAAAGGGTTCTCTGGATCAACATGGTTCTTACTAGAACCCTTAGTGTTACCAAGAACCCTGGTAACACTAAGGGTTAGTACCAAGCAAATGGTTCCAGGTAGAACCTCAGCCCTTGCAGAAGGACCCTTTTGGAACTATTATTTCTAAGAGTGTAGTTAGCAGACCATACTTAAAATTAGACTATAATTAAAATGACTAACAATTTCTTCACATTTAAGTGAATACCACCTAAGCCTCAAAATTGTCTGGACTATTTTTAACCATTAAAGGGCCAGAAAATGTCCCCTAACTAAAATGTGTTTTTGCCCATATATGCAGAATAATTTTCAATATCTGGCAGTTATTCACAATTTAACCGTGACACCTTTTGGAGCTGACGCGCCCGGCCCGACACAGAGGATATGACGTCATTTTTGTTGCGCGCCTGGCACACTACGGCGACCACAAACAGCAGTTACAGACAGGGAGTTAGTCAAACTCTGAGTTAGTTGGACCAGTGTTGGTATATTTCACTCAAACACATGAGCAATAAGCAAAACCATGTACTGCTCTCAACTCTTTTAGTACCTGAAAAACTCAAGACTCCAATTTAGTGTCCATTATTTTGTACTTTCCTGAGTGTATTCTTTTGGGGGAGATGAAACACACAAACAATGAGGGAGTGGAGGAGGTAGTAACTGGGACATGAATCCATTTTTTCCCCACAATCATAATCCAACTCGATATTATGAAAAAAAAGAGCTCACCTTTGTAGTAGAACAGGCAAAAATCTGCCAGGACGAACCACTTCCTCTTCCACAGACGCATCCCAGAGCTGTCCTGCAGAGAGAAAGAGGGAGGTAAAGAGTCACATTAATGAATGAATGGATAATGAGATGAATGTAAGAAGCACAAATTAGAAAGATAACAAGCTTAATGAGAAAGATGAAGTGAAGGTGTCATGAATAAAAGGGACAGAGAGAGGGATGGAGTGAAGAACAGCAGCCACAGTAGAGGAAAGAGGTATATTAAAGGAAAACAGGGACAGAGTGAATGAACAGATGAGCGAACAATGGTGGGAGTCATCATTTGTCCTTATTCTGTGGCTTGCTGGGCGTGTCACTGCTGCTTTACTGACCGAGAAGGAGGACACGGAAGACAGAACTTGTACATCCTCTTGGTCATAATGATGCAGAGAGGAGGAAATCACCTCAAAACCCATGTAATCCCATCAGAATCAATTGTGTACACAAATAGGTTTATGTATACTTTATGTACCTGTGAATGTATGGAGGACAGAACATGACAAATCCATAAATAAATTAATAAATAAATAAATAATTGCATGTGTTTTTCATTCATTTATTTATTTCCGCATGTATTTATTCCTGTGTTTTTGTGTCGTATGCTAATGAGGTAGGTGGGTTTAAGGCTCAGTCTAAAGCAGGATTGGTTACAGGCGTGTGTGTACGTGATGATTCCGCTCGACTACTTCTGCCTGGCAGAGAACAGCCAGTGAATTGTAGATGCTATCCTGTTATGTGCCTGAAATTGTATTTGTGTGTGTGTGTGTGTACATTTATGCCCCATCAGCACACATGCTTTCCCAAATATAACTACATAGCACGATTGTGTGTTACATAACTGTGTGCCTGTAATTGTGTGTACAGTACATATCTGTTTGTGTCATCATGTTTTTCGGATTCTGGTCATTAAATTAAAAACTCACACACTTTTTGTTCAGCTTTCACTTATTAGCGTAACAATGCCAACTACAGTATAAATTCAAATTAACACGAGCGTCTCCAGTAAAACTCTCAGTCTGTGATCAACAGCAGGTGCTTTGTGCTGCCACAGCAGAGGAAAACACTGAAACTAGGCCAACAGGGATAATGTTATACAGAAAGCTCAAACTCAGCCTGCACTAATAGGCACAACTCTGTCATTTATGTCTAGAGGAAGGTACACAAAAAAAAACACAATTATTACAATCATTAATGCCTCATTTCAGCTATGTTGCTATACTATTGAATACATAACTGATTACACCAGCTAATGGACAGACAATATTCTAAATGAGACTGCATGTCTGTGTAAGTGTTCAACAGAGCACACATCAAACAATCAATCAACTCCATAATTATGAGATCAAAAATTATAAGAACAAACAAAACACTTTCTCTGTTTCACATCAATGTAAACTGATTAAAAAGCCACAATCAGGGATATACATTATTGACCTCCGCCAGGAGTTTGTTTGTTTGTTTGTTTGTCTGTCTGTCAGCAACATAACTCTAAAAGTCACAGACGGATTTGGATGACATTTTCAGGAAATGTCCGCAATGAGACCAGGAACAAGTGATTACATTTTGGGCGTGATGCCTTGGCGGGGGTCTGCTCTCTCCGAGTGCTTTTGTAGTTAAGATTGTGAGTTCGTTTGTCCTTACCTGTTTGTACAGCCATCCTCGCACCACCACAGGGACATTGGGGTTCCTCTTAATGGCCTGCTCTCTCTTCCCAAAACTGTGCACCTTGCCACTGGACCTGGAGCCCTGCTGAGACAGACAATGAGATAACGTTTAGAGGTTTTCATAGGATTAAAAGAAATCCACAGCGATTGTGTAATGTTGTAAATGACAAGACATCTAATCCATTTTGGACTAAATTAATCAAAAATATAAGATAACAATTGATTTGTCTGGACACAGAAAAAGCAGAAAAACATCAGACAGAACGTTCCGGTACTGCATGTCTCACATTAAAACAGTGAAAAATAACTGTGTATATCGACCACATAGGTCAAACACAACACGTCCTGTTCCTGTTTCAAAGTAAAAGCTCTCTCGTGTGGGAAGACATCTGCATTCTGCACCCGACTCTTGCGGATATACGTGCACATTTGTTGTTAGTTAGTCTTGTTGTGCATGTGTGATTAACGCCAAGCACCATGATGAATACAAAAATGTCAATATACTGTAATAAAGAGTGTGATTTGCTGCTCAAGTAAATAAACAACAGAGCATTAGAATGATAAATGTGTTCATAGAGTATGACATTAAATCTCAAAGCTCTAACCTGAGCTGATTCCAATCATGCAATGATAAATGGACCTAGAGATGCAATATTTGATTTCCCTTTAAGACAATATCTACTGCTAATAACAACCAGATTCCTACCTCATGTCCTATAATTACAAAAGGAAGCTATTTTTGTTATCTATGAACATTTAAGCACAAATGATCTGACAGGTCATTCAATAAACTGTCAGAGAACAGACGGGGACGGGGAAGTGTCAGCGAAGTCACGACACAAATAGGTGACTCTGCCCCTGAGCAGCTTAATCTACACTTTCCAGCTGAGGTCTATTAGAAATGTTTGGGGACCTATTTAATGCTGTTCCAGCCAATTTAAGCTTTAACTGTGTCAAGTATATAAATGTGTAACATCTGTGCATATTAGAGAAATACACTGGATGCTGCATGTCTGTTCTGTAAGACAGCAAACATAGTTATAGACTGTGCACTTAGTCATGAAATGAAAAAACCCATATCGTGTTGCTTTCACTGTAAATGTATGTGTGTGTATGTGTGTGTTGCCGTGGTCTATTTTTAGACCAAGGGTAATTCTGTTGTCCCTTTAGTGCTCCATCGTGTATGTGAAACACTCAGGGTGCAGAGCAGCCATTTGTCAAATAAATAGCACATGATCAGACAACCTAAAAGTCTGGAGAGTGCCGTCTGAGACCCGCGGGTTGACAATTCAAGTCCCAAGGCAGACAGGATTTGGATGCGCTAATTAAACAGAAGTCGTGCTTTCCTCTCCTTTAATAAATCTATTTATACTTACTGTTCCTAGATTCTAATCCCAATCTGTTCAAGTGGCTCTAGCTAAGATCATGTCATCGTGGATGAGCATAGGCGCTCAGTCAAGTTTCTTTCAGTGCTGAAATGCCGCGCCCATAATAATCATTAATATATTTGATATGATTTAGATTTAGATTAATGTAATTCAGGGTTTTTTAATAATGCTGTTTCGTTCTATGCAAAGAAGGAGAGCAACATATTGTGACATGACATCTTGCGTTTCACTGGAAGTGCAAGTGAAGTCCCTAGGACATATCTGCCAAATTTAATGGCAATCCACTCAATATCCACTGAGATATTCCAGTCTAGACCAAAGGCTCCTGAAGCGACGCTGCTGGCATGGCTTAAAACAGCCTTGTTCAAAACTTTCAAGGTTGGGGCCAGAAAATAAAGTGATGAGAAATGAAATCTTCTAAAGCATGGGATTTTTTTTTTTTTTTTTTTTTTTCTTTAAGTGAGCTGCTCAGCATTAATATCCTGCTTGTCATTCGTGTCACTGTGTTTAATGTCGTGAATCTGAAGCTTGCAAGCTCACCAAACTGAAAAATAAAAACCAGAATAGCAGCAAAAGCTGAGGGATCTATGATTAATTAGTGTTAGAGTGTTGGTCAATGAATAAGAAAATAAACGCCTTGATGGCTGTTGTTAATTTGTAACTTTGACTCTTCTGTTACCGTGCACCATGCGTACTTCTAATTTTCGTAACTCCTAGACCGTTTGCGATATCTAGAATATTAAAAAAACTATGGACAGGCGATCAGTCCAGGTTGTGACCTCGCCCTTTCACCCTATGTCAGCTGAGATTGGTACAGCACCCCCTATGACCCGCATGTGGAGGATAAAGCGGTAGAAGACGGACGGATGGACGGATACCGAAAAGCAGAGAAGTAGAGCTTTGCCCCCATATACTTGTCATTACGGTAGCCCTCAGGACTTCAGCGGAATAACTGCCAGATATCGAAAGGGAAAGTTATCTTGAAAAAAAACGGGCGATAAGAGGCAGAAGAACTCACAGTTCTGACAGTTCCAGAGCCATAAAATCTAAATAAATCCTGGCGGCCTGATTATCATGATGGTCATACGAGGGTCAAATTAGAAAAACAACCTTTTCACTCATCACTTAACAAATAAACCCTGCACTTGTTATTAAAAGTTGTTGAAATGTTCAAAGTAGCACCCAATAAAGTTTCCAATATTAAAGTAGGGAAATAACAAGGTGAATAAAGAGAACAAAAGTGCTCAAAGTGACACATAACTCACGATAGGCTGTTTTCAGTTTTTTGTGCCTCTGATGTCGTGTCAGAGGGAGAATTAATGCGACTTACTCAAAATTTGGATTCATTCCTTGTTGGCAGCAAGCAAGGGGGGCACACATTACTCATCTTTCCTGTCCTGAGATTGGATTCTTATTTTTTATATTTATATATATATATATATATATAAGAATTTGGTTTGTCAGAATGAGGCTTCTGCACTATTTCCTTGCTCTTTAATAGCAGGGGTGATGAGCCACAGCACCTGGGAGGGCTGCACGCCAGGAAAACATGTGGCGTGGAATCGTTGACTGGGCCGTTTGTGATGGATGCTCTGTCATCTCTGTACTGCAGCCGATGACACGTGTTCAATCTTAGTCCTGCCGCACCTGTTGATAGGGCGGGATGAGATTTCACACCACTGTGGAGCTATGCGCATGCATGTGTGTGTGTGTGTGTGTGTGTGTGTGTGTGTGTGTGTGTGTGTGTGTGTATGAGTAGAGTCCGGAAGGAGGAATGAACCAAGGAAAGGACGGGGATAAACAAGGACAGGGAGTGAGCCATTTCAGTCCCTAACAGTAGGACATATATTTTTGGATCTCAAATGACATAATCAATCAGGAGCCTAAATTTTAAAAGACAAGATATTATGCTTTTCCCCCCCACCAAAATCATGTATTTTCATGATTTTGGTGGAGGGGGAAAAGCATAATATCTTGTCTTATTGCAGCTGTAATTAACTGAGAGTAGTTATGAGCAGTGGTGTAAAGCAAATGTGAAATTCTACACTGTATGTAGCAAAGATCTCCAAAAAAAAATCCCAAATAAAATAAACTACTACTAACTTAAACTAAAACCTTAACCCAAAACTGGCTTGTAACTTTATTTTGGAAAGAATTTCCCAAAAAATAAATCATATTTAAGTCCAGGAATGACCTTAAATGCTGCATTGACTGTGCAAAGAGACAAACACAATGGGATAAAGACACTAATGAAAAACACTGTAGCCTTTAATGGGATAAACTACCTTATTATGCCACTTCCTGGTCTGACGGGAATCTGCCCGACTCCTGCTTTAATCAGTCTACAAACACACTGAGCTCAACACCACTTTCCCCACTTAAGCTTTACGTCCTCATTTCCGCGAGCCTGTAATGAATCTCGGTCAACCACAGGAGACCTATGAACCGCCATTCATCATAGTCATCATCCACCATCCACTGCAGGCATGAGTCAGCAGAAAACAGCAGATAACCAGGTCGGTTCAGTTGGTGGTGGTGATTTGTTCTATTACCTAACTCATACATGGTAGCTCTCATCTAAATATGAAAACAAGAAGATAATAATTAATTAATGGTGGGCTAAGCCGATACATCTGTTGGTGTCATTAGTAAGGTCATGTAGAGCATCTGTAGATTATTCTTGTGCTGCAGACACTACAGTGAAATGTGATTGACGTAGATTCATCTTCAACTATCAAATCCAAACATATTTTCCCTTTTTCTTCATTCACTGTTTCAACTGATGCACTGATAATCTTATATTCTTGCCCTGCCTTTGTCCTCTCAGTAAAAGTAAATTAATATGTCTCCCTCCTCAATGACAATGAAAAACGTCGACTGAAATCATAAATTGCCAGAGCAAAAATCGAAAAAAATGTCTAAAGAAAACCCTGGAGGGGGGGGGGAAGAAGACTTAAAAACTAAAAAGAATACTTTTTCATTAATTCTCAACTCTGATGATATGGCAATGATGAAACGGTGCAGCTGCAAAAAGAGCTTTCCGATACAACAGTAATGCATTAGAATGTTATTTCATTTAAATTTAGACCCACGCTGTGAAAAGCGTAAAAATACACCAGGATAAGAAAAAGTGTGAGCCATTCACATATAATAAATGCAGCAGAGAGTATCTGGGTCAGATGTGTTTCCAACAGCAGGACAAAAAAAATCTGGATCATCCAGGTATGGTATGCAGCCTGGGTCAAACAAGGAGGCAGAACACCTGCACATGAGCTGCTGTTCTCACATGGACTCATTTAGACATCATCAAGAGATCTGAATAAGGGAGCTGGCAGGAGACGTTCCACAGAATGTCCTAAGCATCTTTTCCCAGGATGAGAAACACAAGCTCACCTTAGAGGCAGAGGTGGTGTCCACAGTGGAGGAGGTCATGGCAGTCGAGGCCTCGCTGACGGTGGTACTGGAGAGCTGCTCCCCCACAGGTTTAGACATTATGTGAGCTCCCTGTGGCCTGGACATAAGAAAAAATACAGTAAATTTAAATTTAAAATGTGATATACATATATATATATATATACATATATACACACACATTTCCTAGAGCAGGGCTCTCAAACTCAAACGACCTGGGGGCCAGTGAGTCTGGTCATAGCAGAAAAAAGGTTAATTATGTGGGGAAATGTACGGTGGCCCAGAGGTGTCAGGCTATATATAAACGCCACAACATTGTATTTGGCCTGACACCTCTGGGCCACCGTAGAAATTAGCTAAAAATAACATCACAATATTCCATCAAGATAACGCAATAGACATTCATGATTATATCTCACAGAATTCCAAAGTAAAAGTGTAAAATGAACATATTTATATAAAAAATGACATAATAACATATGGACAGAGGCGATTCTAGAGTCTGCTGGGGCCCTAAGCAATCATTCCCAGGGGGCCCTTCCGACCAGTGTCCATCACTATGATGTTATAAACGAAAAATGTATGAAGTCAAAAGGTTTTTTATTCCAAATGAATGAAATAACATGGAAAAACCTTGTCATTTTGAAAATAAATAAAGTATGTGAAAATACATATGTAGACAATAAAATACTGTAAATAACCTAAAAAGAATTATATAAACTTCGTAAAGAAATATACATTACACTATAAAAATCCCACATTACAGGGATAATACAAATATATAGAACAATAAAATACTTTAAAAAACGTATATGAACTTAAACGTAAAAAAAAATATACATATATTACACTGTAAATAACTTGCAGAACGATAACTTCACACAGGTTAACGTGAGGTGGGCCTCGGGTTTGAGACCTCTGCCCAAAATAGTTCATACAAAGTTTCCACTGGTCAGGAAAGGGTTGGACTTGTTCCATACCATGATTACTACAATCATCTGCATCATTTATACACAACAGCATAATGCATCGTATAGGCGACTCCATCAATCCAAACGTTTAACTATGAAACTCACAAACAGACAATATGAGGAGGAGGAGGGTTTAACTAGTGACATAGGGATGCACCCACATCAGATTTATTACATAGGAATCCTGGCTGGGTGAACATTTTTTAAAGAGTTTTGCCCTAAAACACAAATGACATCGTTAAATCAGTGAATGTGCCTGAACAGGCTCATTGGCATGCAGCAGCTACACTTCCAAGGTCTATTTGTACCATAGAGGTGAAGCCATAAAAAAAAAAAAAAAAACAGGAGCCAGATTTCAGAACTGTTAAACACGTCGTCATCACGGCCTTAAAAAAAAAATCACAGTTCAAAAATCTCACTTTCTTTTTTTGAGCAAACTTTTGATTACAGAACTCTGCATGAGCCCACGGAGGACAATGCAGCCATTACGACCACAAAGAAGAACAGGCAGAAATGCCAAAAACAGTAGCAACGATCATCATGAAGTGAGAACAGGTTGTACACTAAGCTGCAGAGCCACATGATCCGTGCTGATTGTGAATGAATGAGTCACGACGACACACTGAACAATGGTGTAACGACTCACAGTCGGCTACTGTACGAAGGAAACTAAGAAACGCGGGTCAAGTGGAGACACTAACTTCAAACTAAAGAACCTGCTTGAAATCAGGACAATACGGAAAAACTAAGTCAAAGACACTCCGCTCTGCTCATGTTAGTCTTTCAGCAGGTGTTCATGCATTCACAGAGTTATCTGCACAGCTCACAGTATCATCCAGCAGACTTCACCTCAAACAGATTTTGATAACCTGATGAAATATTAACAGAACGTCTCGTTTGCCCGTCTCCTCTGTTGCACAGTAAACTTTGGTCTCGCCAGTTTTCAGCTGAAAGGAAGACAAAAAAACACCACTCACGGGGGATCATGTTCTTATTTATTATTTTAGGCAGACAGCAAAGGCTTTGTTAACCCTGGGCTCCAGTCCTGAATGTTTTATGGATAGACTCTCATCTATTTATCCATCATTTCAGTTATACTTTAAAGTAGTTTTTGGCTATACTGTCTGCTGATTTATTTCTCACGCAGGCTCAAGTCAGGTTAGTGAAGGTGAGATTTCTAAAACACTGTTGTCAACAGATAAACATCAACTACGATTATGGTTAGCGTGTAACTAGATCATCAACGTGACAAGAGTAAGAGACTGGTATTAAAATACTGGCCTGTGGTTGTTATGTTATAAAAGTGACTGATTAAATCATGTACAAAAGGAGGTTTAAATTAGATTTGATGATAACGTGAAACAGGATGGGAGGAAGACGGATGTGACAGATGTGACGGACAGATAAAGAGGAGGAGTATCAGATGTAGGGAACTGAAATAGAGCTGAAAGTGTTTGACACACTTACTGTAAAAGCATCACAGTGTGGCTCATCATCGCTTATATGAAATTCACCCGGAAACATCACATGAAAAGCTAAACAACAACAAAAAAAACAACCTATGTTTCAAGATCCTAAAACAACACCCTCAGCAGACGGGAAAGTAAGTTTTAAATGACTGTGTTTCCAAGGATACAGGTGAAGCAGGAAAGCGTTTAAATGCATGACACAGATCCACAGCTCCTGCAGCAACATACAAGTTCTTTTGGCTGTGAGAGTGTTCATAGCTGTACTTATTGTAGCCGTTATCACTCCACTGTTCCCAGAGTTCGGACTGAATTAGGGGGAAACAAGTGTTCAGTTTTGTCAAATGTTGTTGTTCAAATGAGTCTCTAAAGTAATGCTAAACTTTAAAAACAGAGGCACACATACGCAGTACAAAGGTACTCTGGTTATTTGCAGCACTGCTCTTTTCGTTTAATAAATAGACCACTCCGTTTCGATTGTAGGCGCGCTAACGACGATAAACGAGCTAATGCAGCTAACGGAGCTAAAATGGAAACGCGCTGTGCGTTAACTTAGTGCCCAGCACTAAAATGCAAGTTCTTTTAGTATTGTTTTTGGTGGCTCTGTGTGTGTCTATCTGTTTGTGTTTCCGCACTTGCCAATATGACCAACAGAGGCCGCCAGAGGCTTGTTGCGTGAATGAGGTGATTGCCTTGTTAGGACGTGTGTCGTCCTTGTAAAAGAGATCTTGATCTCAATGGGAGTTAACCTGGTTAAATAAAGATTTGTTTTTTTGTTTTGTTTAAATTGTCCTTAATTGTCCTTCATAATAATGAAGGTTCATGTTAAATGTTGACTAACCATTCATCCAGCACAATGTAGGTGAGCATTTCCCATCTGTCAGCAGGTTATAATAAATGGATTTTACAGTAGTTGGCTTCTCCTACTCTTTCCTTTCTTCTTCTCATCATCCTAATTCAGCTTTCCCCCTCTTTACACCTTCTCCAGAATAAAAATCAATTAAAGTGTCATTAAATGAGACTTTGGACAAAAGTGTCCTCTGTCTGTCTCTCGTTGGACAGTGTCCCACGTACCCAAGATCAAAGCGCTGGATGTGTGCGTTTGTCACTCTACTGTTTGAACACATCAACACGAGTGCAACAAAAGTGCAGTGTTCAATGAGGCGTGACTGTTTGCTCTGCACCACAGAGACCAGGATGATGTGTGTCTGTCATCTGTTGACACACGGACATATTCAGACAGGCTAGGTGATGAAAATGAAATGTGCAATCATGTCAACAAGATGCATATATATATATATGCATATATATTTATTATTATTATTTTTTGCAATTTGTATTTTCTATTTTTAATTTCCAATCTAGCAATAATTATTTTTTGAAGAGAGAGTAAATGGAGAATGAAGCATAACAAAAACTCCCCTGCACAGACATGTTCATTAGGACACCAGTGAACTAGTTTAACTTGGAGAAAAATAGAGTATACTATAATATGAGACCTTTAACTGGAGAGGAGTGTGTTTACTACAGTAATCAACAACAGACAGAGTGCACTTTCATTCCTTTCCTCTGTATTACAGCCTGAACTGTAACACAGCAACACATTTAGGACTTTCAGTACATCTCCTATATATAGAGTAAACATCTCTTATGTGGTGTGGGTGGGTTTCAGAGAGATAAACAGACAGACGGTTTTTACAGGATATTTTGTAAAAAAAAAATGGTCAGGAAATACAATGTACAATGTAAATTAGACGTATTTTATCAAATGACTGAAACGACTCCAAAGGCCACTAGTATCAGGACAAGTAATTGCTCGATCATCAGTTCATTTAAGTCCTCTAAAGTGGAAAACACACACAGGCAATTGTGTAATTGAACCACTTCACTGGCCAAAACAGGACTACGGACATTTTAATTAATCATTTTCTTTATTCCTCATTCAATTCAAAAAGCCGTTGTGACCTTATTGTTAAACAAAAGAACGACGGGGGAGTGGACAAAGCTCCAAAAGCCTCAACAACAACAAAAAAATCCTTTCATGACTTCACAGAAATATTCAAACACCAGACAAATTAGACCATTTCTCCGTCTGACATAAAGGGAACAGATTGTACTCGGGATAAGAACTTACTCCACTGAAGAGGCAACTGAAAGTGAATGTTGAGGCAGATTTTTGGGACACTGGGACACAGATGAGACTGATGCTATATCAAATGGCCCAATCGATTATTGCTGTAATGTATAGTTCCATTTTTAGGGAGGTATTTGAAAAGCATAAATACAAATATAAACTTAAAAGAAAAAGAGACTAAAAGGAATATTTGGCAAATTGTGGATTCTCACCAGGCCAACAAGTCTCTTTGAATCGATGTCAAAACTAATTTAATTGAAAGCCAAGAGAGATGAAGAGGATGAAAAAAAAAAAGTGAAATGAGAAAACATGATGAAAGGAGACCGACACACTCCACTAAATGAGTTTATGCTTTAGAAGTCTTTTACAATGACTCTCACGAGGGATGGTCGGGATTTACCATGAGTCGATTTGAAGCATTTACCAAATTAAGAACGTATTAATTCATTATCCAACGTCTGTTTCTTTTAATCTGTGTGCCATTTCTGTTGACCTGCCTTGGTCAAAATGCCTGAAACTGAAGATAGTTGACACAGACTCTGAGCAGAGGACAGTGCAGCCACAGCCATGATGTTACTGCGTGTGTAATCACTACTTTACAAATGTATTCCTGTCCCGAAACATAAGTAAAAGGACTCTTTTCTCCATGACAATCGCCCGCTCCTCTGGATGTATACTCCACAAGTTCATCAGGTTAATATCCAGGTATCCCATAGACATGAAAGAGATTCTCTATGCAGCCTGACATAGCGACAGAACAACGTGACACTAAAACAACACTAAAAACAGTGTTTCTATTGTTTATTGTTCACGATTAACAGATTAATACTGTTTATTAACCCATCCAACTAACTAAATTCGCAACAATAACTGATAATTGTATACTTTTCCAGTGTTAAGAACAAGGAACACAATAGCACATCAACACATAACACTCGGTGTGTACTCATAATAATGCACTGTTCAATTTAGGAATATAAAATGAATCAAAGGGATTATAAGAAAACAACGCAAATTCATTTAAAAAATACAGCGTATTGTGGATTCATATGAACACTGGTCCCTGTCCCACCCACTCTCACAACTGTTGACCTTTTTCCTGTCTCGACTCGATGAGTAATGAAAGTTAAGTTCTTGGAAATTCAAAAGAAATGTCAGACTCTGATGAAAAATCAAGAGGTGTAAAATGCTTTAAGCTTAAATCAAAGTAGTGAATAAAGATCGAGATACGATGGCCTCTGCTGCATCATATTTAAATCTGTTTTACCCAATTTTGCTGAAGTGCAATACTTTGATCTCTTTAGACCCGTTGAATTTTGACAAATGGGAAAGTAAAGCATGGATGGAACGTAGTGGGGCAATTGCCACCCCAAAATATTGTTTCACCCAAACCCAAAGACAAATCTTTGAAGTGATTTCAGGATTTTAAAGCTTGAAAATAATCTGTGCAAGCCTTGTACTCACTGAAATTTAAAATACATATACACATGGCCGCAAATATCCCTTATGATGGTTGTTGTCCACTGATGAATGTGTCTTGTGCAGTATTAAAAATACCCAAATATCATTCAAACCTTCAAATATACAGTGTCTCTCCATCTCTGATTTGAATCAATAAATACAGTACAGTACAGTACAGTACAGTACAGTACAGTACAGTACAGTACAGTACAGTACAATACGCCCCATCAAGAAGATTTAATTACACAGGAAAAGTGATTCAAAAATAGTCTTTTTCATTTTACACGTCCATGTGTTCAAATGAAACACAGCATAAAAGGTTACAGAAAAGTCATTCAAGGTATTTCAAAATCATGGAAACCTCTCCCAGAACCACAAATACGACACAAACACAATGCAACAACAAAGTCTGAAAACTGCAGGCAGCCCACACAGACGCCGCTGACATTTAAACACAGTCAGACAGAGCCAGTATGAAAGGGTGAATTGTGCAGACCAAAAACATTCGAAAATGTTACAGTAAATTACCTCACATTAAAAAAAAAAAAAACACACGGGCACCACATCTTCAGAGAGTGATCATTATTTCAGAGCAGACACATTGTCCTCCTGAGCCTCTCCCACACACACACCCTCACTTACTTTAACAATTCCCCTCACACAACAAACACACACACACACACACACACACACCGCATCTCCTAATTTTCCACATAATTTATTTTTTTCCCCTTGATATTTCGGTCTTAATAAATAATTCATCCAGATACTTCTCCGTGATGATGATGACGCTAAATTGCCTTACACAGTGGGTCTGTAACTCTGCAGGAAAGCCTTTCATAAATCACTTACATGTCATTTGTTTTACCTGTAACTTGTTTTCACCTATTTATTTTATATTAAAAACCTTCATGGATTCAGTGTTAACTTAACTTAAAGCTGATGCTGGTGATATGATTCAGTATTACAAGGTTAAACTAACAACATTTGGATTTTCTCCATTAATCGAGTATTTGTTTGGTCCATAAAATGTCATCAAAAGTTGATTGGTGTTTCCCAGACCTTGAATGTTCTCAGATGTCTTCTTTAGTCACAAACCCCCAGTTTTCCAGTTTTAATGATTTCTTTGTCAAATGGAGCAAAGAATCCAGAAAACATTTACATTTAAGTTGCTGAAATTTCAGAAAGCTTGTTTTAAAACTCTAAATAGTGAACACTTTTCTTTTCATGCGAAAGCATATACCTCCTGGCGGAGGTCAATAAAGTTGTCTAGAAAAAGGGTTATTTCGTAAAAGCTCCACACTCAAAACACAAATCCACTGCTTGACAATTTTGCTAGAAGCTATGTGAAGAGAAAGATGGTTTTTTGGAGTTTTCTTTCTTCCCAGACAAACTAATTTACCCACGGCTATAAGGATCTGAAAAGAGTTTTAACAAATAAAGGCCCTAAGCTTTAAAACAGAAATGTAAAGCATCCAAAGTTTCAAGTGTTTTCCCAAACATAATTGCTCCTACAAATGTATCCTGATGTTGTAGTTTGACAGTTTCTTCACGTGTTGCACCCAATGCAAAGCACCATGTGAACACCCATGGCAATGCTGCTATAGATCCCCTAAAACAAGCAGATCCCATATCGACGAGCAGAGGAAGGGTCAATGACGAAATGAAGAACAGGTGGACAACCGGAGGGAAAACTGACCAAGTCTTCTTAAGATCACATAGAGTGACAGATGGAAGTAACACAGACACATGGGAGGAGAGTAGGGCTGCACGATATCGGTATCGGCAGATGTTGGCTTTAAAATGTATCGGATATCTGCAAACAAACCAAGATCTGCCGATATGACTAATGACTACAACAGTAGGCTAAATAGGCTGCTACCTCCTTGACTTCAATGCCCTCATGTTTTTATTTATTTTGCTCAATGAAGAAAATGTATATGTACATCTGCTGCGACATGAGCAGGCTAAATATTTCACTTAATTTCACAACAGAAGACTAAAAGACCTCTGAAGTTGGGCACAGAGATATATTTATCGGTATAAGTTATCGGTATCGGATATTGGCCCAAGCATTCCCAATATATCGGCATTTCTGATTTCAGCAAAACGTCTCCATAGTGGGGAACAAATGCAACACAGAAACAGTCACTTACATCAAGGAATTCTGTTTACTCACAATTTATATCAGCGAACAATTAAAGCAGCAACACATGCTCTGTTTCAATAATCATCTATCTGTATTAAAGATGACAAGACTGTGGCAGCCCATCATATTCTAAATTAGACTACCCATAATGACACAAAAGATACGTCATCTAACTTTGTGTTTTGTTCCGTTTCTGCATTGTAGAATCACAATTTGCCTCATGTTCACTTGCGCCCATGCTTGCCTGCACTCTTAGAAATAAGGGTTCCAAAAGGGTCCTTCTACAAGGGCTGAGGTTCTACCTGGAACCATTTGCTTCTGAAAAACCCTTTCCCAAAGAAAGGGTTTTTCAAGGGTTCTTGGTAACACTAATGTAAGAACCATTTTGATCCAGAGAACCCTTTAAAACCCCTATTCTGAATAAAGGGTTTTAAAAGGGTTCTTGGTGGAACCCTCCAAAAGGGTTCTCCTATGAGGACAAGCTGAATAACTTTATATGGTTCTACTTTGATTTCTAAGAGTGTACACGCCTGGCATTTCCTCAAGCTGTCCAGGAAAACAAAAATCTGTAAATGCCACTTTTTTTTTATTTTATCATGGTTGAGCCAATGTCAAAAAGAAAGACAAGCAGACACGGTGTAAACAGGCTTAGACACTCTTCAGATGCAGACAGATACCGAGTCCCAGACAGCAGCAGCCAAGGAAGTTATTCAATCTCTCCTGCTGCCAAAATAAGAGTTGATAACATAACCCTCAAGACTGTAAAGTCCTGACACTTTAACCACTTTAATACACGATAACCCCTTGTGAGCAGGCCTGCTGACGCCAGCCTCCACACACACACACACACGCACACACACACTCACACACCCTACCCTGTTGCTAATAACACTCTCAGATGGAGTTTCACCTCTGCTTTGATGACCAGTGAGCTGATGCCTCCATCAAAGTTGACATTGACATCAAATGGGGGGGAAGGGGAGGCTGGCTGATACAGGCTGAGCTGCCACTGCCGGTGACAGATATATGCCAGAATGCGAGCTCCAGTGAACTTCACAACTTGTGTGCCAGCATGTGGCAGTACTCTAAAGGTTAGCTCTGCTGCAGCTGAGGGGTTTCAGGAGAATTTCTGTGTCCAAGTCCATGAATGTGAGGCGGGCTGCGTTACGCTGAAAAAGACATGCTCCAAGACTCTGTCCTTGAATGAATACAAGTAGAAAAACCTCGAGTGCTTCATACAACCTAGCTGGAGCTTTAAATAGCAACAGAGAGAGATGTTTTGGATTGCACACAGGGCAACAGCTGAAATTATTTTTCCCTGGACCGTTTGCAGTGGTGCACCGGTAATTGGATAATAAGGGTTCACAGCTAAAAAGAACAATATATCATCGAAGCCTCCCACATACACAAAGTACATAATATGGGGGCACATAATATTATGTTTTGAATGGTGCATTGTTATTGCATGTCAGGAATTTAATGAGAATTTACAACCTATTATGGAATTTCTGAAAGGATCATTATTGTGCTCGTCAATGCCACTTCAAAGAAACTAAAAACAAACAGCAATAAAGCACACAAGGCTATTATTAGTCTTTAACATCATTGGCCCTGATGTACTGTGACTAATGGCGTGTTTCCACCAGCTCGCCTCGCCACGCCACAGTTAAGTTGTGTTTCCACGAGCATAGTACTCTTTGTAGTACCTGCTCTGATGAGGTTCCAGGCGAGCTGAGTTGATACTATGTGTGATGCCACCAGACTGCAGGCCACTGATTGGTCAGAGTGCCATCACAGGAACACTCTTAGAAATAAGGGTTCCAAAATGGTCCTTCTACATGGGCTGAGGTTCTACCTGGAACCATTTACTTCTGAAAAACCCTTTCCCGAAGAAAGGGTTTTTCAAGGGTTCTTGGTAACACTAATGGTTCCAGTAAGAACCATTTTGATCCAGAGAACACTTTAAAACCCCTTTTCCTGAATAAAGGGTTTTAAAGGGGTTCTACCTGGAACCAAAAAGGGTTCTCCTATGAGGACAAGCCGAAGAACCTTATATGGTTCTACTTAGCACTTTTATTTCTAAGAGTGAAGAATCCGACACAAGAATCAAGCCGAACTGTAGATCAGTTAAAAATACTTAACAGTCCTAAAAATGAGGGTTAATCTCCAACAATTACCTGGGAAATGTCTAAAATCTCAATATTTCACAGAGGAGTCTGGTGTATTTAAGCGATTTCTGATCGCGAGCGGCATCACATAAAATAACAATTCTTTCAAAATAAAATCAGTGAAGTTATTGAATTAGTAAAAATCCCTAAATATGCTGGATCATTGCAGGCTTCTCCCACTGACATAAATAGCACAGTCGAAGAAAAAAAATTAAGTAATTCCTCTACGATCAATCTATTTGAATTAAATAGCGTGACCGACTATTTCAAGGGGACGGGAAAATGGAGGCCAATCATGTCTTTGCGAACCTGACTGTAGAACTAAAGAGCACAAGGACTAATAATCTAATTACTATTTTCACTTTTTCTGGGCAAAGTATATAATGTATGACGAATACCCACATTAGTTTCAAGATTTCAGCTAAAGCACTGATTTAACCCTTGATACATTTAATTAGTCTCATTATAAAGTCCTTGTATGATGATGCTACTGAGCTCCACATACCTGGCCTCTAAAATGTGTTCCTTGTTATCATACATTTCTCACTCATTTTACACATAAGTGGATGCAACATGTAAGTTGACACATTACTGTAGCCGTGTTTTAAACAGGGTTGCTTCACACCTACGCCAATACGGAAAATCCATTAGGACACTGTGAAGGAAAAATATAACCTAGTGCCTCCTCCTCTCAAATGGACGGATATGGAAAGAGAGAGAAATATAATGCGAGAGACGAAGAGTAAATATGTGGGACAGAAATAAAATAAAACAAGAGACGAAGAGATGTCGGGGAAATGATGTGGAGAGAAAAGATAAAAGGAAAAGAAAACAAAAGAGAGCGGGTTAAGGATCAGTGAGCGAGTGTGGAAACAGGAGAATATAAAAGGCATCATGATGGCGCAGGGAAGCTTGTATCTGTGGTTGAGGCCAAACAAGAGAAGCTGACAGAACTGTATTTCATACACACATACAAAATAATTTTGACTGTCACTGCTAAAATAAATATTGTTGCTTCTCAGACACAGAGGTTCACTAAATTCTGCCACCAAATAAGGAATAATCACGTATATTATATCCAAGCAACCATTGTTTCTTTTTGAGAAATCCTTGACTGATTCACATGCATTTATGTCAAATGTTCACTAACAAGTAAACTGATGTAATAATAAAGTCATATTCTAATAAAAATGTACTTCCAAAAAAGGGTTCAACTTACACAAAATAGAAAGATAGGAAGGAAGAATGAGCAAAATGGCAGGAAAATTGATTGGGTCAGATAGAAATAGGACAGGAAATTGAAAACAAGGACATGACGCAAAGTAAAAATGGGAAAAAGAGAGAGTAAATTATACAAATGAAGTCTGCGCAGTGAGACTGTATTAGATTTTAATGTGTGTCTCCATTATATTAGCAGCTACAAGAGCTCTTATTAATTGCTCTTCATCAATTTAGTGACTAAATTTGGCTGCAGTACAACATTTAGATAAAATACCATGGTCAGGTGGTGAGTTTTACATACATGTGTGCAGATCTTGCACAGAGAACCCCAAAGCAAGAACCAGAATCTGTAAGTCACTAAATATGAAACACTGTGGTGATGTGATTATTAATCCTCAGATATAAGATGTATTTGGGTGCGTCACAGTTGAATTACAGCAGATGACAGAGAAGTCTGGGGTGTGACAGAATTAGTCCTTTTATTCTATAGATCAGTGGTCTGCAATCGGTGGCTCGTGGGCCAAAAGTGGCCCGACAGCATCAGTGTCTGGGTCCAGCAGATGATTTAACAAATCTGCTCTTAAATTATTTTCCAATCTTATATTGAGTTCGGAGCTTTTATTCTGAAAAAATATGAACAGATTCAAATCGATTCTGTTGCTGGAATTGACAGTTAACGTAAACAAAATGTTTGTTTTGAAAGACACAAATAAAAACACTGCTGTTGTGTTGAGGGTAAATGTCTGTAAAATAACTATACTGTTAAGCTCAAAGTAGAATCAGTATTTATTGTGCACCATGCACATGTACGAGTACGCACAATAGCTCTCACACATTTGTCTTCGTTACCAAGCTGGTGATTAAAGACAACGTCCACTTTATTGTTCTCTTAAGGAAGCAAATGTGGTGTTTTGTTTGTGAGTGAAGACGTTTTAAGGCACTTTGCTGATGAAGATACAATGTTTTGGCCCAAAATTCACAACAAAATTGGACCTCAACCACATTTACTTGCTGACCCCTGCTATAAATTGACATGACATCTTACGGTGAGGGAGCAGATTACAAAAAAAAAAAAACATTGCCCATCTACAGTGGCCTTCACATACCAGACAGGATGCATCTTGTCTTGTGTCTCCAGTTATTATCTTATGATGAATACCTATCCCGCTACCACTACTGTAAGCTGCTAATGAGCACACAGTTTTCACACACATCTAGGACGTGTGTATAAAACAGCAGGATTAACTATAACTGACTTCAGAACAGTGGAAAAACAGTAATGGGGGTGAAGGGCAGCGTGAAAAAGCCCGCTTCTTTGCAGCTATAGCCCCTCATTCATCAGTGGTCCCAGGCTTTATGTGCATGTGCAAACAAGCCTGTGACAAAGTCAACGGGCACATGGTCACACAAGCCTGAAATTGACAGACATAATGATTAACAGCAGCATAGTGAAGCTCAGTTCAGAGAGCTGCGGCTGCAACAGGTGGGCGGTAATGTGAAATTAATGCAAGAAAGTGACAATGGAGCCTTTGTGGGAGAGAATGTGGTTTGTGTTCTAGGTATAATTTTGCCACAACACTGATAAAATACCAAGAATACTGCTATGATATACTGCAGTTAACTAAGAAATGTAGTATCAAACCTTGCTTTCATAGTTATAAAACCATAGACATTCTGTAGACTAGGATGTGCAGGATTACACATGTTTTTCAACACAGTCTAGAGATTTAATGTTTTCCCTAAGAGCCATTGCTCTAAATTTAAGTGGCTTTAGGTGGCTATAAAACGTAATAATTGCAATACAATCTGAAACATTAATTCTCATAAAAACAAAGACCTTTTTTCTATTTTAGTCTTCCACACAATCTCCTGTCCAGCTGCATGCACAGATGCACACTTTTATTATCAAGTCTTTATCATCACCGTCAGAGCACTGTGGCTTCGACTCATTCATTTCAAGAAAACCATGCAGCATACGCTCGACACACAAAACTAAGTGCACAAAAAGCTCTCATAGCGAGGCTGTTTATTGTTGTTCTCGCATTCAAACCACAAGGTGTTTTTATGCAAATCCACCCGTCTAACTGACCTACATCGTTATCCGAGTCAGCGAAACACAGGAGCATCCCATGTCCTGAAACAGACACCTTGGAGACTTTCTCTATTGCAGTGAAAGTCTGGTGTCAGGTTGAGTCACTGGCAGGAGATTTTGGCACAACAAAGTCCTTAGAGTGCAATACAAAGTGCCTGTTTAACAGCTGTGAGTAAGCACTGTGACGTGTTTATCCCAGAGAGAGCTGCTTAACCAGGTCTCTAAACAATGGGTTTTTCATGACACCTGGAACCCTTTCATAGGATTTCTAAAAAAAAAAAAAAAAAAAGAATTGATCCATCCCATGTCGTGGAGGCACCTGGAGAAAATGTTTAAGTAGTTTAAGTGTATGATGTAACGCAGTCCTCAACCAATATCTGTGTATCATATTTGTACATACATACATATATACATAGACATATACATATATACATATATACATATATATATATATAATAATAATAATAATAATGCATTATATTTAAGGCGCCTTTCAAGACACTCAAGGTCGCCGTACAAAAAAAAAAAAAAAAAAAAAAAAAAAAAAAAAAAAAAATAAAAGGTAATAGCAACGGGTAGAGGGTTAAAGAGTCAGACGGAGTAGGCCTGTTTAAAAAGGTGGGTTTTCAGGTGGGATTTGAAGATGGCAAATGAAACAATGTTCCTGATGCCGGGGGGGAGGGAGTTCCAGAGGCGGGGGGCAGATCGGCTGAACGCTCTGGCCCCCATGGTGGTCAGACGGGCAGGAGGCACAATGAGGCTGATAGATGAGCCAGATCTTAGTGACCGAGAAGGGGTGTTGGTCTGAAGGAGGTCAGAGAGGTATGGGGGAGAGAGGTTGTGGATGGCCTTGAAGGTGAGAAGCAGAATTTTGAAATCGATGCGGAATTTAACTGGAAGCCAGTGAAGCTGTTGCAGAACAGGAGTGATGTGATTGATAGAAGGGATCCTGGTGATGATCCGGGCAGCAGAGTTCTGAGCCAATTGGAGTTTATAAGCATATATATGCATATACACACATATATATATATACATATATATGTGTGTATATATGTATATATATATATATGTATATATATATATATATATATATATATATATATATATGTATATATATGTATATGTATTTATATATATACACATATACATATGTGTATATATATGTGTGTACAAATGTATGTGTATATATATATATATATATATATACATGTATTTGTGTATACATACATATACATATATATATAAACATATATGTAGAAATATATGTGTGTACAAATGTATGTGTATATTTAAATGCATGTATATCTACACATATATATAAACACATATATGTATGTACATATATATACATATACACATATATATATATATAAATACACACACATGCATATATACACATAAACCCACACGTATATATACACACATGTATATATACATATATACACATTTCACAAAATTCATCAAATCCATCCGTGATAAAAAAAAAGTGGGAAAAAAACCTATGGCTCGAAAAGGAACAAGCTGACAACATAGATCCTGATGATTCAATATAGACTGAAAGAGCCTGCTGCATGTGTGTGTTTACACAGAGATGAGTGTGAAAAGATTGCCAGAGAATAAATTGAAAATAATGAACAAATCACTAAGTTTTATCAATAGAGCGACGCGGTAGGCATCAGGCGTTAGAGCTAAGTTAAGCTAACCAGCTGTTGGCTTCAAATTTATATTTAACAGTCAGTGGGTGGCATTAATCTTCTCGGTCTCCTAAGTCGCAGCAAGAAAGCACCAAGAAAAACTGAAAAGTAGCCTAATTGTGGCAGCACACTCTCTAAAGCTAATGGTCCAAATAAGAGGAGATGAAAACACTTTAAATCCTAGACAGTGAAAGTGCAACAAAAAGCCCAAAATGCCCTTGACAAATCCACCCACCACCTTTCACTTGGTGAAATAGTCACATCTAGACTTTAAGCAGAGCTTTTCAGAGAACGTGCTATCCAAAAAAACAAACATGTAAAGGTGACAAATTTAAGGCATTGAGACCTTTTTTTTTTCCTCATAAATAACTGAAATACAAGGTCAAGGGACTGCAGTATAACAGACACTATAACAGGAGAAGTGGACGTCCTCATTTTCAGTATCATTTCATCACATTAAAGTGATAAATGAGCCTATATCATGGCATTCACATAAAAAATGAGAGCATCGATATCCTGTATCTGTTAACAGCTGGAGAAATATCTTCAATGTTGCCCAAAGTATTTTTTTGTATGGATGGAGCTGCAGAGAAGCAACAATCACTCACTGTTCTTGCAGGAGAAAATCCAAGTTCTCCGGAGAAATCTGCCTGGTCACAGGATGGTGAAACGCCGTGGCCCTCTGATTATGGCTGAAGTGACAACGGGAGGGGGGGGAGGAGAGAGGGAGAGAAGACAAAATTAGCAACTATGGATGCACTGTGAACGCGAAGAAGGCATCAGTGTGGATTTTCACCCCCCACTTGGTTCACAGGCACAGCAACACACGAGCCGATCATTCCCCACAGGAGTAGCTGGATTAGAAGCTCTCCGTCTAACCTCCACACCCTGATGGGCCTTCGTCCCTGACTTTCCCAGCCTTGTGTAGAATGTGGGGGGTGACTGCGGGACCCCCACCCCACCCATTTTTCTCTACAGCGTGACTGTGGCCCGAACTGTCGAGCTCAGCACAAAACGGCTGGACAGTGCATGCCTGGGCCTCCATCAGTTACAGACCGAGTCATTCAGTCATTCTAATCCTCAAGTGTAAAAGCATTTGACTGGGTAAACAACACAGGATGTGTGTGTGCGTGTGCATGTGTGTGTGTGAGCATGCATGAGTGCATGCATGCGCTACCATTCATGGGGTGTATTTTGATGTATTTAGTTGAAGGAACAAAGAGGCTAATGGATTAAATAATGTGTTCATTTCTGCAAACATACACAGAAAATCACTGACATGCCTCCCACACTCATAAAAGCATATGAGACCTTTGGTTTTCTGCTTGTACAAAACACCGAATAACAAACTCACCTAATATTTAATATACTACATGGATGCTTTTGAAGTTTTAATCCGGGAAAAATTCTTTGTATAATCTCAATTGTTGTTGTTGTTTGTGTGAAGAGCCCATCATAATCCGTTCTACATAATTGTGATGGTGATCTAAAGATCATCTGGGCCCTCTTTGTCACACTATTTGTTGACACTCTTCAAGCAAAGTCTAATTAGGTGATTAACTGTTCAAATAGACAACAAATTAAACGGTGGCCCTTACAACCCTGTAATGTGGTCATAAAATAGTGAGATCACCTAAATAAGCCAGGTTATGCTGGTCTGCTGCCAGGTTAATAAATATACACCCATTAGACATGACTGGAGCAAAGATATTACACCGCTGTAATTACACCTTTAAGAGTTATCCATACAAGGTCAACAGGATGTCACAAACGTACAGGGATAGCGTCACTGCATGTAGCTTGCAGCAGAATCAGCTTGTACCACATACTAAAACTACATCTGAAAAGACTTATAGACGCAATGTTGATGAGTAATATCATGAAAGCAAAGGTTATTTCACATCTTTATCAGCAATCAATGTGTAGTATCACTGTTTTCCATTCACTCCCAGGTCCCATTGCTCATGCTTTACCACCTCCTGCTCGATGTGGCAGAAGATCAAATCCTGCAGGACATGGAGGTTTCCCCCAGCGACCCGGTGACATGGCAGCAACTGGCTACTTGACAGGGATTTAGAAGAGGCCATTATTAGCTCATAGCACCAGGCCTCAACACAACACACACTACAAAACTCCATCCTGTCAACTATGCTAACTAAGCCCTGTTCAGATCTAGTGCTAACATCAACCTCAAGTGATCAGGTCAGTGAACAGCACTAAGTGCAGCCCCACTTGAAGTGACGTGTGTCCGTTGACCATTATTTTGAAGGTGAGAGCAAAAATCCCTCTTCATTCAGGTTGCATTCCTCTGACCTGCAGCAGTTCTTTAATGAACTGAAAGTATTTTTCATACACAGATTTATCTGCCGCATGAGTTCTTTTTTTATCATTATTGATTAAATCCTATTTCATGTTACAGCAGCGTGAGTAGAGTGCGTTGATTCACTCACACCGATACATCTGTACAGTCAGAGAGTGACTGAAAACATAAAACGATGTCTCTGTATATTCAAATGCAGAGTGAGGAGTTGAGATCCAATCACATGCGGTCACAGGAGACACATCCAGGACACATTGTAATGCTTAGATGTGAACAGTCTTAATTAACCCTGTCTACCAGTGATTGGATCACTCAGGACAAATTATGTATTTACACCAGATCTGGATAGGGACTTCAACTACTTGTGGTATTTATACTATGAAAGAGGCTACTTAAAGGGAAGTTTTGCCTTTACCTTTTCTAAACATTGCTTGACACTATCTTGTTTCTCCAATATGTACAATTGGGGCTTATGTCAATGACAGTACAGCCCAGGTAACGTCAAATGGGATGTGAAATTGTAACTTTTTTTTTTTGAGAAGTTACAGTATTTACCACCAAGTATCTAATGCACAATGCTGTAATCTGTGTGTTTATTTGGCAGGTAAACAAAGAGAGTACATAATGTACACAATTTATAGTTTCATAAAAACCCCAAAAAAGCTCCCTCGACAGCAAACGAGCAACAGCACTCACATTAAGTGATGTTTTGACCATAAAGAAAACATTTTCTGCTGAATATAATGTGAAAAGGGTGTAGAGGAGCACTTTATGAGACCCTAAGCTGAAGTTTATATATCTATACCTCAGAGTACTCGGTGCTCGACTATTATTGATACAAATGTATATTTTGTGTCACTCTTGTTAATATTTACCTTAGAGTGTCCTAGTATTATTTTGCACTTTCATATTCACAAAGGGAAATGCTAAGTGTGATGATACTGAACTTGAATTAAACAAGTGAAAAAAACTGTTTATTGACTTTGTTGACCTCCGCCAAGTAGGTATATGTTTTTGCCGGAGTTTCGCTGGAAATTTTCAAAAAAATGTCTGCAATGGGACCAGGAACAAGTGATTACATTTTGGGTGTGATCTTTAGATGCTGCATGCCGGCAGGGTGTGTTTTGTAGGCACTGAGCTGCCTTGGCGGAGATCTGTGCTCTCCGAGTGCTTTTCTAGTTTTTTGTTTAGTTTTTTAAACTTAGATGTGCAAATGTACACTAAATAAATTTCAAAATAAAACCAAATACCTTAAGCTCAACACTATTTAGACATCTGAATATATCCAAAGATATGTTAAAAAAAAATTTTCTCCACACAGTATTGGGGGCCCAAAGCAGCCACTTAGTACGCTCATGCCTTGGGCCGGCTCTGGTCTCAATCCACAAGGAAAGCAAAGCAGCTTGGTAGTAGATACGGTGTTAGTCACGCTGCCGGAGGAGTGTGTCATACTGGATGAAAACACCTAGCGCTCCAGATAGTAGCGTCCCCTCAGGGGGATACACCCACCCGCTTTCAACGGCAACATCGAAAACCAGCTCTGCGAATTAATAACTGTCTAAACAAGATGGAATTATAATTAATCGTCTCTCGCATGAAAAGAAAAACAGACAGGCATGCAAGCCTCAAGTTACACGGTCGCATCAAATTCTACAGCAGACACTGAACGGCAGCCATGTGTTACTTCTGTTTCACTAATAAACAGCCTCCTCAGGTCAATATGTGATGTCATGGACGTCGCATCACAGTTACTAATTAGCAGCAGGAAGTTAAGAAGACAGACAGATAATACTTCATACTTTACAGAATATACACATTTAGATCCTTTTGGTTTATTACTTATTTCCTATTTTTCTCTTGTTTGTTTTGTGTGTTGAGATTTTAAGATGGAATTTGGCTGCTGTGAGATTGCAATTACTCATTAGGATTAAAGTCATTTGTCTATTTAATGAGAGTTTTAATGAGAATCTGTGAGGTAAGGGACAAGCATAACATTTTGCATACATCCACAGAGTAGAGTTTTAAGTTTAAATTCGGAAAAAAATGATAAAGAAAAAAAATATATTTCCAAAAACAAAATGTACATGTAGCTTCAGGTAGAACCTTTTTATAAAGGTTCCACCTGGAACCCTTTTAAAACCCTTTATTCAGAAAAGGGTTCTTACTGGAACCATTAGTGTTACCAAGAACCCTTGAAAAAAGCTTTCTTCGGGAAAGAGTTTTTCAGAAGCAAATGATTCCAGGTAGAACCTCAGCGCTTGTAGAAGGACACTTTTTGAACCCCTTCTAAGCATGTACCTGGAACCATTTGCTTCTGAAAAACCCTTTCCCAAAGAAAGGGTTTTAAAAGGGTTCCAGGTGGAACATTTATAAAAAGGTTCTACCTGGAGCCAAAAAGTGTTCTCCTATGAGGACAAGCCTAAGAAACCGTATATGGTTCTACTTAGCACCTTTATTTATAAGAGTGTATAGTAATACAGCATTAACCCTTTTGACAAAAAAAGAGGTTAAAATTTGAAATATAGCTGATCAACTTAAAACAAATAAACACAATTTGGCTATGGTGGTACATTAAAAAAAAAAAAAAAAAAATCTCCTGACAATGATTTAACCCCTGAAAATTTAATCTTAGTTATTGGTATTTTTCATGGGTAAAAAAAAACCTTAATAGCCTCAAAATGGCTTTGTAGCTTCCTCTACATTCACCCAAACGCCGACCAAACTAAGTAATTCAGGCCTATATGCAGGAGACAAATTGTAAAGGAATATAATCATTCTCAGATCACATTCTCACATTCTCTCAAAACTTGAATTTGTCTTCACAATAGGATTTTGTATTATCATTTGAGAGGTCTTTGATGGATCATTTCATTTTAATATTGTCAAAAAGCTGTGGGGGTTTTCAGACTCAGACTCTACCCTCTGGGGGCACAGTGATAATCTTCCGAGTGTGAGAGTGTGAAGCTGTGACACATTTTGTGAATCTCCGACACCTCTGTCTCAGTAAATATGAGCCTAAATGATGTGATGAAGGGTAATAAATCCACAAATAAAGACACACATTAAAAGACGGGTGTCAAATTTGATGTGATGACAGCCTGTGATTTATGAAGAATTGATCCCATGATAAACACAGCAACTATAACGATGATCTATTTGCATGCGAGACTATTAAATGTCACCTCAAATCCTTTTTACCCACACAGTAAATTCAGATATTGAAATACAGGTTTGTTTATTTCAGAGCGGATTATCTGACGCATTTTGCCTGATGAATCCTTGTCACAGTGCATGAACAGAAACAGCAGGTTGGTGTCATGAGGGCTTGTTTATCAGCGGCTATGATTTCATCCTGTGGCAAGGTTCAAATTATTACAAGGCTTAATAGTGTCATTTTAGCAATGCAGAATAAAAGATATCCTGAACAGTAAATGAAACATTTTGGAGGTAGTGCTAAAAGCATTACATTACATTAGTACCACTTAAAATGATGCCCTTCTACAGTTCAACAGTACACAATGTACCTTACATTTCTGTGTGGTGAATTATGTGTATTTTTTTCTTTTACTCACCTCACAATGAGACGTGCCCAGTGAGGGTTACTGATAACATAAAAATGGCAGTGTCTAAAACACGAAGGGAAAATGTCAAGAAATACGTCAAACAGCCAAAAACATGATTCATATCAGTCCACAAGAAAGAAATTCTGACCCCAGACGAGTTGTCTTTAGCCAACAGAAGCAGACTTCATCACTCACTCATCTTCATCTACTTTATCCTTCACATGAGGGTCACAGGGGGCGCTGGTGCCATTCCCAGCTGACATGGGGTGAAAGGTCACCAGTCCATCACAGAGAGCCATCCAATCTCACACTCACACAAGTCAATTTAGAGCATCTACATTGTCTAATCCCCAAATCTGCATGTTGCGATCTGGCGTATCGCAGAAGTGACGTTCGCGTAGTAAGTATGCTTTGCATTACCGTAATTACTCAGCAGTTTATGCCATCGAAAAAATTCCACCAGTTTCTTAAAGCCAAGGAGTTGCAAGTCAAAGCCAACATGTGGTTATTACGGTAATTCCACTCACACTGTTGCAGGAAGCTGGCGAATCAGCTTTTTTTTGAGGAGAGAGTTGGAAAAACACCTGTACATAGTTTCCATTTTTTGGGCCTGTTTCTGTACATTGAGACAAAGACTACATTTTTAGTGGTGGGCACTACTTAACGCATGACACGTTTCCATGACGACTGACCGGAAAAAGACGCGTGTGACGTCATGTTTACGTGCCGCGACACCGGAGTCCAGGCACCGTTTACCAGTTAGCTCCGTTAGCTGCATTAGCTCGTTTAGCGCCGCTAGCGCGCCTACAGTCAAACTGAAGCTGGTCTGTTTATTAAACGAAAAGAGCAGCGCTACAAATAACCAGCGTACATGTGTACTGCGTATGTGTGCCTCTGTTTTTAAAGTTTAGCGTTACTTTAGAGACTAACAATCCAGCGTCACGTAAACATGATGTCACACCCGTCTTTTTCCGTTCATTCGTCATGGAAACGCGCCGTGCGTTAATGTTGATGCCATTAACCGTCGTTAACGCACCCAGTACCTAGTTATTTCATATATGTTTTATACTGTTCAAATCTCAAATTTAACATGCAAAGTCTGGTGTTCATGTACACCTGGTTTTTCTAAATAAAACTTTTAGTTTTTCTTCATTTCAAAGTCGTTAATACACCATTTTAACATGCAGTAAATTGTAAATAACTGCCAGATATTGAAAGTTATTCTGGAAAAAAGGGACTTTTCTGGCCCTTTTATAGTTAAAATACATTTTGAGGCTTAGGTGTTAATGGTTAATCCGATGATTTAAATAATCGTCTATGAAGAATGGGTTAAATAAGCATGTCCACCCATAAAAAGTGTAATCCTCACTAACATTACCATCACGTATTATGAATTATATATGATTGGAGCACATGATAGTTTATGCTGCTTGACAACACAGTCACACACCTCACAGCAGTGAAACAGTGTAAACTGAGCTTAGATAACTACGATTATTCCCTTAATGCATAAAATGCATTGCAGCTCCTCTGTAAAAACAAAGCCTATCATTAAAAATCCCTGATTTTATCCCAAAGGCTTTAGTGTGAGTATGCCTGACATGTCTAAGTGGTAATATCTACTGTGCGTTTCCATCTGAAAAGAAGTAAAAGTCGTTTTTATTCGTTGTACATTAACAAAGACGTTGGAAATTAAAGGGTATGTGGCTCAAATGAGAGCATAAGTGCTCAAAGGCTTTGAATTAATGGCCCGGCTAAGTCTTTCATTGTGTTCTTAATGTATTATGTCTCCAGTCAATTTACTGTAGCTCACCGTGTCAAAGAGTTAAGTGCACGGGAAACAAGAGCATCAACTCGCCGCCACTGTAAAAATGTATCCGACTCATCCAGCCACCTCTGTTGCCCCATAAACCTTATCTCCGGGGACAACTAAAGCACTGTATTCCACCTTTTCCCTCCTGACGCTCCAGCTTTGAGAGACTTACATAACAACCATATCATTAAAAGAGCAACTGCTCAAAAAAAAAAAAGCCCAACGTCCACTGATTAAAATAGCCTATACTCGCTACTGACACGATGCATGCAGGTTTTCCATGTAAGGTGCGGTGTTTACCTGCAGGGTGGCATGAGGTAGAACAGTTTTGTTTGTTCTCAGTCGTGAGGTTAGGATTTTAACAAAAGATAAAGTCTGCAATAAGCTGTCCAAACATCCACATGCAGCAATTTAACAAACCAAATCTGCATCACATCAAAGCATTCAACCAGTAAAACACAGGGTTGCTTTTGTGCAATAAGTCGCTGCTGACCGTGATTAAAATAAAACGCATCCACAAAACACGATAGAGGAAATCCTGGTATTATAATATGAACAGTCATTTGGTTTTAAATACACACAGAAAAGTAATGGAAATGTCTACTGCTGTGTTCTGCACTTAACCAAGCGTGAAATCAGATCACCTTTGCTCAAGGCCTCGATGACGAAGAAGAGCTCAGATTGAAATAACGTGCATTTATTTAGCTGAAAAAGATACATCAGTTGTTCTTTTACTGTATTTCTGTCAGCGAAACGGCACTTGATGACCAGAAAACATGGCAGAGAGAAGAAGACGTACAACTTTGGCTGCATTTTTAATGAATTACTTTCTAGACTATATACACCGCAGTCTAATTTTGATGCACCAGAGGAAGAATTGTTGCTGCATGTGGTGTAACTTTTGACCCAAATGTGTTCAGACAGCACAACTCATTCATTTGTCATCTGAGGAAAAATATCCTAGAGAGGATTGGAAACGGGAGAGAAACCGGAAAACCCAGAAAAAAACCCACGCCCACACTGGCAGAACATGCAAACTCCATGCAAAAAGACCCTTGTCCCCTGATTTCCAGTTGTCAGAACAGCTCCCCCTGCAACCGAGGCAGACTTTGTTCATTACTCAATCACAACTGTGACATTAGGGAAATCAAGTGAACCGCACACGACAGCCTTGACCACTGAGCTGCAGTCAGCTGCTGCGTATTAAGTCTCTGTGTTTGACTTCTGTTGACCCCGTCGATGACATTTATGAAGGCTGGGGCGATAAAAACTCCAGGGTTAAGTAAACACGGCACTGTCCGCGGCCACAGCCTTACCTCTCATGTAAACACACACACATGATCACACGTGCCGCACATGACCTCTCACGGGCTTACGGTGCACACTGCACCTGCTGCGTCATGTGACTTAAATGTCAGTCCGTTTCTCCAAGAGCTCAGGAGTGACATTGCTCTTGCTTGTCCTTGTAGCCGTGTTATAAATCAGGTAGAAAAATTATTAATCGAGGCACCTTAGACTCTGGAGTAATAAATGACACCGCTTTCTGTCATTTTCTAGACAAAAATGTCGGATTACGGTTATAAAATAATCAAAATTATAATAACAATAATAAGAATAAATCATCATCCATCAGATTATTTCGTGCTCGAAAGTGTTGGCATGTCACAATGATCAATGTCCTTTTCAGTACCTGCATAAAAACTGGGACAGCCTTTGTTTATGGTCACACATCAAACTGTCACTTTTTTTTCCCCTCAGACAACGTTCACTTTTGCTTTCGCTCACAATAGGACGCAGCATGACTGCCCGTTTATAACGTGATTACAGTAAAAGCGTTCATGCAGTGTAATGTACTTAAGATGCAGTAGGAGTATTCTTTTTGCGTGAGAAATGAAAACGATGATGATGGTGGCATTCAAGAACTACTGAGAAACTTACTCAGTGCCTCTGTGTTTGAAAGAGAGCATTTGAATTGTTTGCCACCGTCGATGTGAACATGACCTTTATTAAAGGCGGGTGCAAAAAAATCCTAAAGGTTGCGTAAACATGGGGCGGCCTACAACTGCTCACCGACCTCTAACACGTACCACATTATCTCTCATCACGCATTTTCTGTCTTCTTCTTGCACCATCAAAACTCAAGTAGTGATTAAACAGGATGATGCAAAGTTAAAATGACATTACATTTTTGTTCTACGCTTGCACACTCTTATGTTGAGTAAGACTTTTGCAATTATTTACCAGCTCAAAATACAATTGACCACAATATAAGTCAATCGGACACGACTGAAAACGAACGACTTAGTCTTTCACTTGTGTATTCTATTCTTGTTGTCTTTATTCTTGATGACAACATTCAATTTCAACAGGGAGATGATAATTGTCTTTAGAAGTAATACCTTAATTCTTCCCTGCATTAGGGAAAGTGATAATCTGAGAGTCTTGTAAATACAGAACATTTTTCATTCCTCTTTGCAGCACTTTCTGTCAAACCCTTGTTTAGGTAAATGCATAATTTTTTTATATCTCAGTAAGTGATTTTGTTGTGTTTTGACTGTTTCCATATCCCAAAAAGTCTTGCTAATCTTTTAGCTTATTGTTTTTTTTATATATACTTTCCTACCTCACTAAAAGGCACCTGTCAGATCAGTCTGGGGCCACGTAGCACTCGCTTCATTCTTTGTAAACAGTTTTCACACTTTCATAGCTGCTGTCAGGCAACATAAGCGCCCGACTGTCTTCAGCCTTGGACGCACGTCAGACGCTGCACAGCTGTGTGCCAACGTGCACAATGTAGTCCTGTTATTATAAGACTGAACAGGAACAGGTAGACAAAAAGGCTCTGTACAGATTTTGCTAATGTTTTCGATAAGCTGTTGCTGCACAATGCTCATCATATTCTACAATAGTCTGCATTTGTGAATATTGGTAACTTAAGGTTGAGAAGTGTGAGTCAGATGTTGCTACACAAAGACAGTGAAAGCACAATAGAACGTGATATTTTAAAGGGGCCATATTATGCAAAATAAACTTTTTAATCATTGTATTACTTATACAGTATTTGGGACTCTGGAGGCCCTATGAGTAGGCAAAGAGTGAAAAAAGATGACTCACTCATGTTTTTGTGGTCCTCCTCAGTCTAAGTACAGGAGATAAAACATGCAATGTTGACTTCCGCACTCCTCATAAGAGAACCCTTTTGGAGGGTTCCACCAAGAACCTAAAACCCTTTATTCAGGAACGGGGTTTTAAAGGGTTCTCTGGATCAAAATGTTCTTACTGGAACCATTAGTGTTACCAAGAATCCTGAAGAATGGGTTTTTAAGAAGCAAATGGTTCCAGGTAGAACCTCGGCCCTTGTAGAAGAACCCTTTTGGAACCCTTATTTCTAAGAGTGTATGAGACATTCCTGGAATTGTTGTCCCGCGGAGCTCAGCTTTGTCCCTAAAAAACGTGAGAGTGCAGGCGAGGGTAATAGTATCCGGAAGAGCAGAAGTCCGCAAACTGTTCTATTCTTGGCTGCACAGTGCAGCACAGAGTTCTACACAAACTTCCAGCCTCAGAGGATTTAGTGGATACATTTTATATATGACGGCAAATGATGGCTTTTCCAAATGCTAACTGCTGTTAGCTGCCAGAGCCTCAGTGATGTAGTTTCCTGTGTCTCATTTGAATTTAAAGAGACAGGCACTCAAAAGTGAGCGTTCTGAACAGGGCTGTTTTGGCAGGGTGATTGAACTACTGCGGTGCTTCATCCTTTTAAGGATGAAGTACCTCAAAAGGTATTTTGACCAAAGCATGTCACTAACATGCTCATTAGGACACCAGGGATATGGGTTACATGAGTCCTGGTTTCAAAATTAAGAAGTTTTTGCAATAACGACATCAGTCATGATGTAAATAACATTATAAGTCAATGTGTTTGATTGAGTTTGGCCAGAATGTGCATTATCTTGTTTAGTGTGAATGTATTATCTAATGACTCTGCCAAGGTGAGAGTTAATGTAGAAGTGACTTACTGACATTTCAGCGCAGCACATTTCATTTTATTGATGACGGACTAAAATAAATGTCATCATCACTGATTAACCACACCTTCACTTGACTGGGACTAATGGTTCAAAACACAGACCTGTTTGGCTTTGACCGCATAAACAATAACTCGGATAAATACCAGGCATTTCTCTTCATATGGTTTAACACAGCACAGCCTCTCACAGCCTCTCACAGACAACACTCTGTGTGTGTTTCTAAATTATTTGGCGAGTGGGTGTTTTTTCCCAGTCAAAGGTCACATCTATTTAAAGAGCTTTTCTACATGAAATGTGTTTGAAGTGCAGCAAGGGAGGGAGATTGCTGTCTGTGCAGCGTGGGGAAACTCGGCAAGGACATTGCGACTCAGCGCGCACTGCACACGTTAAAAAATATACTGTATGTGCGGAATAAAAAGAGAGAGCAGTGATGTCTGCGTTTATAGCGTGTGAAGGTGAGAGCACAGGTTAAACTGTACAGTCGTAGGCTGTGGCCACACTGGATGCAATTACTCAATTAATCGATTATTAAAGTGATCATCAACTATTTTGATAATCGATTATACAGTTTTTTTCATTATTAAGACATTTTAGCTTCTTAAATGTGTACATTTTCTTGATTCTTTGCTCCAGGCAACAAAGCAGTCATTAAAAACAGAATCATTTTGGTTTGTGGACAAAACATAACATTCAAGAACATTGTCATTTCCAGGTTTGACAAACACTGTTCGACATTTTTTAACCTTTTCTGACATTTTATGGACCAAAATGATTACTCAATTTACTGATTAGAGACATGCGTCTCACTCTGAGGGCGAGAGTGAAAAAAATTCACCATGGTTTTGACACGTGTATCTGTCAAATATTTCATAATCACAACGTGCCCTCGACTCTTTTGAAAATAAAAGAACTTTTCAATTTCAGTTTCCAGAATACATCCTTTTTGAAATGCAGGACAGACAGATGTGTGGCCTCATGATATTCATAGGTGTTTTTAGAGTATTCAAAGGTTATTTTTTTGTCCAGAGGCAAATCCTATGCAAAAGCACTGCATTATATGCAGCAGATAAGAAGCACAGTAAACACACACTGTACACGCACCCCAGCCTAAGGCTCCATTACTCTTCCTTTGAAAATAACTGACCTATCATTGGACCCTAACTCCACACTTTGTATATCTTCTTCAGACCAACTGTCTCTGATCACACTCATTGAGAGTCACACAAATTGCTTGCTGAAAAGACAGTATTTGAAAATCTATTGTAGAGCTAAATTGAAAACACAGGAATGCACACATGCACACATGCACACAAACACTGTTGGCAAGAACGGAATGACCTTTTGCTGCATGTTCTAAATATCTAAATAAACATCACGTAATTGAGTTGCACAAAGCCACAGCGACAAATGGGAGCCTAATTTTGCCGCAGCACACAAGCAGATTAAAACATTATCACTGTTCATTTTCAGCCGCCTGCAGAGTGGCCCACTGGCACAGCAACGAGCTCTCGAAGTCCAAAGAGCCGCGGAATGATGTTTTCAGCTCACACAACAACATTCATTAACTTTAAACTAGAAATATTATAGCAGACATGAATTTAAAGGTAGGAAGCTCATTCTACTGTTGCCAAAAAAAAACTATGCGACGTGTAACAAACAAGGTTTTCTTTTCATGTTCGTCAAGTCAACTCATTTAATCACATTTTAATGTTTGACGGCTGAGCAACAAACAACAAAATGAATCTCGTGATGAACAAGAGTCGTTATTTTTGACATTTAATAGATTAAATGATTCATCATAAGGTGAATGCAATAACAATAACCAAGGATTGCAGGCGGACTCATGGAAAAATAAAACCCTTTACTGAAAAAAAAAAAAAGATCGTGGACCTACATACACTGTATATGTATAAGTATATAACTAAATGCATCAGAACAAGTCCTTACACAGAAGATCTAAATATTAATGTAGAAGAATTGATACCATACACCATCTTTCCTTGTCCTTCAGTGTGACATGGTCCAAATCTAAAAACAACTCTGCTCCTGAAGAGCCCCAAAACATCGAGTTCACATTCTTGGCAGTCAATGTCATCACATAACACAGCTGCCACAATTGGTCAGCAGGACCATTGTTATTGTTACCATGGTTACAGCATGTGTTTTGGTGCTGATTTGGACAATGCTGGGTAAGGAGGGACACACACACACACACACACACACACACACACACACACACACACACACACACACACACACACACACACACACACACACACACACACACACACACACACACACACACACACACACACACACACACACACACACAGTCTGAGAGGTTGACTAATCAAAGCAGAGAGGAGTTTTGGGTCAAAAGCTATTAGAGTTATTTGACCGAGGTCGACAAGAGGCAAAATATGGACACACAGGACTCATATTTCCCCAGTTGTTATATTTTTCAAAGATGTATCTTCCTGTTTACATACATAAGACCCACAATACCATAGGAAACCAAATTAGCAGTCCTACAACTAACTGGTAACAGTCCAAGCAGCCTCTCACTCGTGCTGTTCTGTAAATAACTGGCAGAGAAAACTGCAGCTCAGTGCCATCCCTCAAACTCTGAACTAGGAAAGGAAGCAGGGAAGCTTCCTGGAAAATATAAAAGGCGAGAAACCAAAAAATACACAGGCTGTTTTCTCAGTTGTTTCTTTTACCTGTGTCCACATGATCACTGCTGTGGCTTCACTGCTTCTGCTCCCCTCCAAACATGTGCATGTGGCTGCACTCTTTCTGTCTATAACTACCCAGTCCTATAAATGTCCAGAGGGTAAAGCGATGGAATACAATCTGACCACTACAAATACACAAAGTCACACACACACACACACTTGCATGCGCACGCTTGCTGTCACTCGGCTGAGTTCCCAACAGGCCCGCCAACTGCCACTCAATGCCTTCCTTGGCCCAGTGAACACGAAACAGTGACACATTTGGTTCAGCTCCATGCCGCCGCCACCGCTGTCACCATCACTCGTTCACGTTCCGCAAGCCATCAAATACCACGTCTACCACCTTAAACACCCACACACGTCCACTACACATCACAAACACAAACAGAGCCTCTATCATTTAGCTTCCTCGCACTCTAAATCACCTCCTCTCTCTCTCGTTACCACTCCAGACAGCAAAACATTCAGAATTGGTACATTTAAGGCATTGGTTCTCAAAGTGTGGCCCGCGGGCTGGATACAGACCAACAAATGTAAACTGTAGAACTGCAATCTGGTCATTAAAATGATTATAAATGGGATTTATTTCTGTTTTTTTTTTTCCTTTGGCGGTCCTCAGTCCAATGTTGGGTTTCCAAAATTGGCCCTTGAGCATCAAAACTTTGAGAACCCCTGATTTAAGGTATTTAACAGTCCACGAAGGTTAAATGGTAAAAATGGACTGAATTTATCGAGTCTGGGCTTAATGTTACCAGTGGCATGCGAGTTAGTATAATGAGAATTATTAGCCATAATGCCAGGCATTTGTACTTTAAAAGTGTTGAACACAATTCGTCTCCAGTGGTGACAGCTAAGCTTTTAAGCTGATTGCTGTAAAGCCTGTCACTGACAGAGCCCCCAGCCCAGTGGCTATGCTCCATCGAATCTATTAATTCGTATTTAGAACTGGACTGGGTGTACCCACCCCATCTGCCTTTTGCCCTATGTCAACCCTCATGTGGAGGATAAGAAGATGAATTAATAAATGATTGAAAGTAAATACAGGTTAAGCAGCGGTGCTTCATCTGCAACACTGATAAATGACCACAGCCATCAGCAGATGATGCACATTTATGTTCCCCCATGTTAGCAGCCGCAGCCACCCCCCCCTCATCCTCCTCCTCCGTCTCTGGTATCAGTGTGACCCCAGCAAAATGAAGAGCAGCTCAGTGGAGATGAGGTGGGACTGACTGAGCACTGCTGGCACACTGAGAATAACATGGTGCCAGTAATAACTGTAGCATACATGAGCACCATCACTGACATCACTGGCATGGAGCGAGAGAGCTGCCAAGGACCTGACGGACATGAGCTCCAGTGCTACTACGGTGCCATCCACACAGAGTAATACAATATTATTCACTGCTGGATTACATCATGTTGAATGAACAGCCATGTGATGACTGTAAACAATACTCCCAGCACCTATGAGCGGTGTATTATGTACACAGGTTAAAAGAGGAAAAGTTACAACGCGCATCAAGTTACAACACAGCTGGAAAGCAGACATAAAACACGACACGTTCAGGGGAATGATCTAAAGCTTTGTCATAAAATGACGTAACGTTTGGCAATATATCACACTGCAATAAAACACTTCACAAGTTAATCTTGGAGCAGAAATAACTGATGAGATCAATGCACGGCGTCAACACATGTAACGCCTGTAATGCTTTCGTTTTTTTATTGAACTCAAAATTAGATTTGCCATAAACATTATTTGGTGGTTGACAAAACTTCCCATTAATTTACAGCTGACTCAAGTAAGCAAGTGTGAACTAGTATGCAGCTCATAAAACATGAAACACCTCAGCTACAATTTATATGGACCGCATTAAAATAGAACTGAAGTACAGTTTGTTTCACGATCTGTGAAAAGGAATCATAAATAAAGTACTATAAGAGATTTGAATGTATAGAATATAATGGTGCGTTTTCACCGGCTCTACTCGCCTACGGCACGGCAGGGTTAAGTTGCGTTTCCACTAGCATAGTACCTGGTACCAGGTATTTTTTTAAGTTCCTGCTCTGGCGAGGTTCCAAGTACACCGAGTATATTTATAATATCCACTGGACAGATAAATCCTCTGAGGCTGGAAGTTTGTGTAAAACTCTGTGCTGCACTGTGGAGCCAAGAATAGAACATTTTGCAGACTTCTGGTTTTCGGATGCCATGGCCCTCACCAGCACTCTTGCATGTTTTAAGGACAAAGTGGAGCTCCACAAGACAACAATTCCAGGAATGTCTCATACACTCTTAGAAATAAGGGTTCCAAAAGGGTTCCTTTTTTTACAATTTGGCGACTGGTTGGGCCTCCAGAGTCCCAAATATTTATTAAAATGATTAAATGATTTGCATAATTTGGGACCTTTAACAATGCTAAAAATGTGGGTTAATCTCCAACAATCACCAGGGAAATGTATTAAATCTCTGGAGGAGTCTGGTCCGTGGCTTTTCATTCTTAAGAACAAGCACCGTTGCACTATAATCATCATGTTTAACCAGAAAGGTTTCATTCAAATGTTACATAATAATGTCATTTTACTTGTAAAGAAACCATCAGAAAACATTATGCGTCCCTTCAGTCTCTGAACATCAATGTGGCAAAAAAACACACAGCCTCCCATGAAAAAGCTCTCACCCCTCTGTAGTTGTAGTCGTAGCATTTTGGCTCACAACATAATCACTTCATCAGTCCATCTTTTCCTGTGTTAACAGCCCACAGAAAGGTAATGGCTTTACAGTGCTGTTGAAGGAGAAGCCCAGTGTGCCTTCCAGCAACACCTCAAATGTACCTCCAACGCATCATTGAAATGAAATGAGTCCTGGCTATAGGACGAGAGGTGCACGTTTTATCGAGCTGCTACACTGAAATACCCTTCTCTTAACAGTAGATCACCTCAGGACTAAATGTAATGAAAATATATGAAATAAACATGCGTTTGGCCTGAAGCCTCCGCCATAATGAGTTTGTAAAATTATCGCTTCTAATAACTTGTGTGGAAACAAGCTTGAAGCAAACTGTGCTCATCAGTTAGAATGAAGAGGAAGGGGAAATGTTAACGAGTCACTTTCATTAGCGCCACACGGCTGCAGACGGCTGGAGCAGAAAAGCATTTCCAACATTTCAAACTGTCAACACATCAAGGCTGCGCTGGATTTCATTTCGCTTATTTACTTCAGTTCGAGGGGGTTTTGTTCCAAAAAAACAAATTAGTTTTCCGCACGTCAGCGAAGCATGAGTTTTACGTCTGTAAACCAAAGTGTTTCTCCTACTCAGTGCAATTTCAGAAACTGTATTTAATCATCAGAGTTTTAATTTTGCCCTGCCCATGGTCCACATATGGATGGATGGTGTCCTGAGCGGTGGATAACAGTCCTCCATTGTGTCCATGTCTTTTCAACAGCAATAATGAGGTGGCTGGAGTAATGATCCGCCGATTCTATGTAGTTACAGTTCTATAGTTGACTCGGTTCACACAGTCACAAGGGCTCAGTCTTTAATATTTATTTTAATTGGAGAATAAACCCATGCTAATAACGCAGACCACTTGGTGGAGCATTTCCTGAAAATCACAGCGCTGCGTGTTTGACACTTGACTCGGTATAGCCACTCTCCACTGGGCCGGAGGAACAGAGCGCTTATTAAATGGCTTTATGCAGAGACGATGAAAATACGATGAGTCAACATAATAATAATTGCCAGTCACGCCATCCCGCGAGACATCTCGCTTTCTGGCCAAAAATATCAACGGTATGAGAGCAAAGCTGAGTTCACATATCACAGTCTGACATATGTCACATCATCTTGTATAGTAGAGATGGCAAAGGTACTTTTATTTTATTCTTATTAAGGGGAAATTTTAAATATTGTATTTCAGCATTTTTATTGACTTTGTTAGTTAGCGCATGCCCAAAGCAAACAAGGTAAATTGAAAAGCTAGAAGCTAAAGAAAGCCGTTGAGTAATAGTGTGCAACAAATGGTGATAATGAGGTTCTCGAATGTCTTGTTTTGTCCAAAAACCAAAACAACTATGTTTTAATGATTTCTTTGTTGTATGGAGCAAAGAAATGAAGGAATATTCACATTTAGGAAGCTGAAACAATCAGAAATCTTGTTTTAATTATTGAAAAGTAGTGCCCCCCCCCTACACTTGGGGGCGATATGCCCCGCTTCAGCTTATCAGTATTAGGTGGTTTGCAGTTTGTGTGTAGACTGAAAAGAGTTCTTGAGAGATGTAGGATATGCCAGGATATGTATACTCTAAAAGAAGTGTATGGTGGATTTTCTTAAAAGTAGAAAGATATACCTCTGCATGGCCATCAGCTACTGAAAAAGAGTGCGGACTGTAATATAATTTGATGTGCCATGTTAACATAATCAGCAGAGTAACAAGATATCCCATCTACTCGCTGCTCTTCAGTTGTGCCTGGGCTGTGGGCGCAGGTCAACACAGAGAGGTAAAGTGGAGAAAACTCGGGAAAGTATGTCAGTGGTGCCGTATCCGTGACTCAAGTGGTTGTTCTGAGCCTCAAAGCTGCTGAATTCCTGCCTGCATTACTCGGGGTTAATATAATACCATATTTTATTGATCCCTGTTGGCAAATTCTCATTTTTTTGGACACCTACACAGGAGCTCTGCTGCAGTGGGCTGGGATTGAGGGCTTTTCTGTAGGGCACTTCAAGAGTTTAATGATCGCAATAAAAATTTGATTAAATAAAAAAAAACTTGAAAATGACAGCTGAAGACAAACCAGTTTCATTCTTGCTTGCTTCCTATATGCATACAGCAATTATGGCGTTATGTAATGTATTTCAGTGTCATATTCGGGCAGGCTGATGCCACTTTATACAGCTTGTCTTCATAGGAGAACCATTTTGGTTCCAGGTAGTTTGGTACTGGAACCATTAGTGTTACCCTTGCAAATGAACCCTTGCAAATGGTTCCAGGTAGAACCTCAGCCCTTGTAGAGGAACACTTTTGGAACCTTTATTTCTAAGAGTGTACCTGAAAGTTTCATACTGTGGTGAAATTAAATGTGTGTGCAAACATTGAGACATTGAGGCATTTGTTGAGCAACTCAACTGAATACACAGAACCAAACCACTAGCACAGATTTAAAAAAAAAAATTAAAAAAAACTGATCATTTTAGATTATTAATCTATGACTAAGCGCTTGTTAAGGACAGAGTTCAGCCAACAAGCTCACAGACAATATGAAAGCACAGCGATAGTTAGCTCATGCTCCTCCTGTTGTTGAATCACTATCTATTCCGTCATCTCTTCTGCGGTCTATGCTGACAGGGTGTGGTCATGGGAGAATTCCTCTATTCGTGAAAAACATGCTGGCTCGTAGTAAACAGAGCTGAACAAGTGGAGCTGACTGTAAACATGACAACAACAACAAAACATAACTGTAACTGTAGAGAATATGACCTGAGTTCACCATATTTAATTTGGCAAACTATGGTTGATCAGAAGACAAAGCCTAAATCCAATGGTAGCATTTATTAAATTTTTCCTTACAGAAATCTAAACTATTGGCCAGTCTTGATGGGGTGCCTGTTAAACCCCACTCTTAGAAATAAGGGTTCCAAAATGGTCCTTCTACAAGGGCTGAGGTTCTACCTGGAACCATTTACTTCTGAAAACCCCTTACACGAAGAAAGGGTTTTTCAAGGGTTCTTGGTAACACAAATGGTTCTAGTAAGAACCATGTTGATCCTGAGAACCCTTTAAAACCCCTTTCCTGAATAAAGGGTTTTAAAAGGGTTCTTGGTGGAACCTTTATAAAAAGGTTCTACTTGGAGCCAAAGAGGGTTCTCCTATGAGGACAAGCTGAAGAACCTTATATGGTTCTGCTGAGCACTTTTATTTCTAAGAGTGCAGGCAATCACATAACTGTGACTGTGTTTAGCTCATGCCATTTTCCCCTGCACTCTCTTCCGGTCACAAATTATGAATAAAAAATAAAGAAAATGGTCCGTTATTCTCTGCTAGACGTGAATTAGCTCTTAACTTTGAACACTGTCCCCTTTTCAATAAACGAAATAAATAAAATGGAAGAAAAAAATAGAAATAACAACTTGTGTTCACTCCATAGCTTTAGAGCATTAGGAGGAAATGCTCTAAAGCACTAAATGCATATTAATTAGATCTTTTGAGCAACTGTTTTTGCCCTTCTCTTTGAGGTGATCATATTCTCAACAATTCCAAGAAAATCAACCTTAGCGCCCGTCTATTGCATGTGTAGATCTATTAATAGAGCAGCCAGCTGGCTCAGCATCATAGTTCTAATGTCCTCCTGTCTCCGTCTCTGTCTGATCTTGTACGTTCAAATCCAAACAGGTCAGAGAATCACAGACCGAACTTGGGGGATTTCATCCGAGATAGTTTGAAGAAGGGTGCCAAATCTAAATTAAACATTTACATGGATGAGAGAATGAGAGAGAGGAAACAGTTGTACCACTATTTTGTGTATGATCACAAACTTGAGTACCTATATTGGTCCAATACGGTCATTTTAGACCATTTATGAACTATGAAGCTGTTAACATATTTTTGCCGAATCATAGTGAAGCATGTGACATATAGGATTTTTGGATTCAATTGGATTTGACATTTTTATCTGATATCCAATCCAGTGATTTTGACCATTTCCCAATCCCGATTCCCATCCTTTCTGCTTATCCTTGTAGCTTATACAACACTGTGTATGAACATGACAATGTATTCTGTGCTAAACACTGGGACTCATTTCATCTTCATTACCATCTTTTCTATATTATTCGGATGCAGCCACAGCTGCAGCTCACACCACAGACAGACACACGGGTTATAAAGCAGCCCTGGCAGTTAATTGCAGCTCCCATCAAGAAGCAGGATTGGGATTCTTCAGCCCCGATGAGCCGTTTCTGTCTTGATTGTGACTGCATAATGGGAGGGGGGGATAGATAGATGGGTGGATGGATGGAAGAGGGGTATAATAGCTATGTCTGTCACAGCCAATCAGAAACAGTAGGCAGAGTGGCATCCATCTCTGTTGCTACTTGTGATGCTACAAGGGAGAGGCAAACTCCCCCCCCCCCCCCAAAGCCCTCATGAGACTGCTGTGGGACATTCTGTTGCCATGGCAACATCAAGATGTGGCCATCGGACAAGACTGGGGGCTTATTTATACAATCTCTACGGCTATAAATATGCCCTCACTCTTCATTCATAGATTTTTAACAAACAGCACTCTGTTTTGCAAAAGAATGAAATTATTTAAATGAACGGTTACAACAAGTTTTCACCTCCCTAATCAGCTGTGACACAGTTAGACCTAATATAATTAAGTTAAACGTTTTTGTTTGTAAAATCTCAAATCACCAATAATCAGCAGTCACTGAACACCAGTTACAGTACTAATGATATCACAAAGAATTGCATAGGGCTCCAACTAACAATTATTCCCATAATCGATTACCCAGAAAATGTCAGAAAATGCTCAAACCTCAAAATGATGTGCTCCATTTGGAATAACGTCACCAGGAATACACAACACACTGGGTTTCTATAAAGACCACGGGGCTTATTGAATATTGGTCTCAACAACCAGACTTTAAACCCAAGGTGTGTAGACCAATGGTGGACTAAAGAAAGGCGGATATCTCAAGATAACTCAGTTCAATTGATACGTTTGATCACATTCTCTATAAATCATTACACAAATGATCATGAGAGAGAAAGACAACGAACGAGAGAGACGGAGATAAAGCTTGTTCACATGGAGACAGACACGCCCTCAAACACACAAACATTTTCACTTCCTGCCAACAGACAATATTATCGATTATGTCGGAAAATATATGTAAATGTCATGCAGCAGGAGCACATTTAAGTCAAATGGGACATTTAATATGATTAAAACAAAGCACTTGCTCTAAAATTGAATTTAGGTAATGCAGAGTGCTAATCTGCATGGGTGATTAAAGTTCTAACACCACAACTATGCATAAATATGATCCTGAGCTCAGCCCATCACTCTAATACACCAGGATTGTGTGGAAAAAATGCTGCAATTAATGATTGGTATCGCAGATTTGGTTGCACCTCACAGCCTTCGGTTAACTAAGCTATAAGTGACAGCACTAAATCCCCAAATCTTTAAGGAGTAAACACATGCTTCAACACTTTTCTGCATGTGGAAGCAGAACCAGCCAATAATGGCCAAATAAATAATAAATGTCAGACAGAATTTCCTCCCGAGTTTAAGCAAATTGTTAAATTGCTATAATTATTGAAAATGTTTTGCTTCCCAGCCTTAAAAAACCCAAATAAATGTCTTTGGTTTACAGAAAAGTAGATACTTGATGTCTTATATCAGTGCAGTCTTGGATTTAAATGGACAAAAACTTTATTCAAGCATTATTTATCTTTTGTAGTAGTATCCTAAAGAGAAGCAATGTTTATTGAAAGAAAGATTTTTGAATCAAGTATTTTTATTCAACCTCAAGGTGAATTTAAAAGCTGGTAGCTAAAGAGAGCCATTGAGTAATGATGTCCGATTTGCCAATTAATCAATGACGAGTGGACTATCAAAATAGTTGCAGCCCTAGACGCTAATAAAAATGCATCTTACTGAACAACACAACTATAGATTTAAAGACAAAAGTCTGGAAAAGTTTCCTTTTCTTTCAGTATTCAATGTTTGTATCGTAAAACAGTTCCTTTTTTTGTATTGAAGTCAGCTGTATTTAAGGCTCAAATCAGTTCAACTACTAAATAATATAAACAGTAGCAGTGGAGACCTCAGATCAAGGAAGCCTTCAAATAATATTAAACCAAAAGAAATAAAAGAAACTCAGGAATATAGGCTTTGATTGGTGTCAGCCTTTCGAGATTGGCCACTACGGCAAAATGCAACACTTCACTAAAACTTGGCTTCAAAAACATGAACATTTCCTCCTCCCAGGGGCAGCCACAGTTCTGCACCAATTTTTCTAAATTAGGAGGCAAATGTTCCTCTGAACTAAAGGAAAAAACTTTTAAAGCACGGCTGTGAAACGGAGGCACTGAAATAACCACTTCTGAATTATTTGAATTTAAAGTCTTTTACTGAATACAACTACCTGAATATATTTTAGGTGCATGTGAAATGTTAAAAGTCGACATATTATATCCTCTAGTTCCCTGGTGTCCTAATGACCATGTCTGTGACATGCTTTGGTCAAAATACCTTAAGGATGAAGCACCACAGCAGTTCAATCACCCTGCCAAAACTTTTGAGCTTTTGAGTGTCTGTCTCTTTAAATGCAAATGAGCATCATCAGCGTCGCTGAGGCTCCGGCAGCTAACAGCAGTTAGCATTTGGAAAAGCCATCATTTGCCGTCATATATAAAATGTATCCACTAAATCCTCTGAGGCTGGAAGTTTGTGTAGAACTCTGTGCTGCACTGTGCAGCCAAGAATAGAACACTTCCCAGACTTCTGCTCTTCCGAATACTATTGCCCTCGCCTGCACTCTCGCGTTTTTTAGGGACAAAGCAGAGCTCCACGGGACAACAATTCCAGGAATGTCTCATACACTCTCAGAAATAAGGGTTCCAAAGGGGTTCTTCTACAAGGGCTGAAGTTCTACCTGAAACCATTTGCTTCTGAAAACCCCTTTCCTGAAAAAAGAGTTTTTCAAGGGTTCTTGGTAACACTAATGGTTCCAGTAAATAACCATTTCGATCCAGAGAACCTTTTAAAACCCCTTTCCTGAATAAAGGGTTTTGCAGTTAAGAATAGAACACTTCGCGGATACTATTGCCCTAGTCTGCACTCTCGCATTTTTTAGGGACAAAGCTCAGCTAGACAACTACTTTCCAGGAATGTCTCATCGTGACGTGACAATGAGTGCGGAAATCAACATTGCGTGTTTTATCTCCTGTTCTTAGACTCAGGAGGACCACAAAAACATGAGTGAGTCATCTTTTTTTCAGTCCCAAATATAAGTATTAAAATTATTAAGAAGTTGATTTTGATGTCTCCTTAAAGAGAATAAGTCACGCTGGAAAACACAGGATACAATCGCACTTTAAACATCATTAGAAGGTGGAGTAAAAAATCTATACTGACACCAAGTAAAAACTCTCCAGTTCTTCAGCCCACGCTTTCCTCGCCGAGTCCACTGAGACTGTAGGAAGACAGTGAGTGTTTGGCACTGCCAATGTAGGAAGTGAAAAACATGCAGTGGAGATATGTTTGGGTTGTTCCATTTGTCCTACTTAACAGATTTTCTTCTCAGTAGCAGATGTGCCAAACATACCTAAACAGGTTTCATAAACTCACACATTAAAATGCTGTTATAAGTAATGGCTGAGGGAGGCTTTTACACCTAATGTGCCACCAATGCGTTCAAAAATGATTCCTTAAACCTGCATTAATCCATTAGGATATTAAAATGTAATCAAACAGCTCTGAAAACCGAAACGGTCACTAATGGTTACACTCGAACACCAGAGAGCAACTTTTACCCACGTTAAGCTTGCACACATCTACGCGGGGATTCTTTGTGGACGGAAGCTGCCTCAGATGAAGCAGCGAGTGGAGCTGTGCTGCCTACACAGTCTGAGCCAGCTGGGCCAGCATAATGTGAAACTTGAGATATTGGCGAGCTCGAACGGTTTCAGAGACAAACAGATAGAGACCGGGGAGCAAGCTGTCATCATGTTAACATCCCACACATCGAGCTCTGGCTTGGACGTAAGGGATTGTTTCCTCCCTGCTGAAAAATCTCAGTGTAAAAATGCTACTTCAAAGCCTCCAATATCAGAGTGTGGTTAACGGTCTTTAGTAAGATGAGTGCAACAGGAAAAATCTCCCTTGGAGTGTCAAGAGATTATTAGAGATGATGTTTACATCACACAAAGCAAAGCAGAGCGATGGATTAGCCTAAAGAGTGTGACTAATACCCTACCTTTAGACTACTATGCTACTCTTATCTATTACATCCATCCATCTTCTGCCGCTTTATCCTCCATAAGAGGGTTGCCGGGGGCGTTGGTGCCAATCTCAGGTGACGGGAGACAAACATCCACTCACACATTCACACCTACGGTCAAATTAAAGTGTCCAGTTTACCTAATCCCCATATTACATGTGTTACATTACATCTGGTCTGTGTGAGGAAGCCGGAGAACCTGGAGAAAACCAAAGCGCACGGGGAGTACATGCAAACTCCACGAATAAAGGCCCTTGTTCCAACCGGGTCGTAAACCCGGGTCTTCTTGCTGCAAAGGCAAGAGTGTGAACCACCACACCAACCGCGTGGCCTCCATCTATTACAATTGCATACAAATTAAATACAATCTTAGACTATTTTTCTACTTCCCAACAAGAGCTGAGCATCTCTGCTCGCCTCCAGTTTGGAACAAAATCAACAACAGCAGCCTCGGAACGGGACTCACATCTCAGGTCCTTCCATCTCCGTGGCACCATTTGACTCTAATGAATCCATATCCAGCAGGATTTTTGGTGCCGTTTTTCAACAACGCTACAGATATTCTAATCTCTCTCAAGGTCAAACTGTTAATGTTCACAGCTGCTAACCTACAGCCTTGATCCTCACTCCTGCCACAGCATGAGCACACACACACACACACACACACACACACACACGCACACACACACACTCTAAAAACAGACACACAACATCTGATTAAGCTATTTGGGGGAAATAAAACACATCACCCCTGTTTTATATCAACTTCATTGGCTGCCAGTACATTTTAGAATTTATTTTAACGCCATTAATGACCTTGCTCCACCTTATTTGGTAGAGTTTTATGTGAAAATGAGGATTTTGAGCGTTCCTTTGCTGCTGCTGCTCCAAACCTCTGGAACATCAGGAACCTCCTGATTTGTGTTCTGTCACTGGTAAAAGTAAAGGCAAAATGTATTTATTTAGAATGGCTTTTAAAAGGTGCCATATGTAAGAATGTGGCCAAAAACAGGTACTACATTCAAATTCAAAATACAGAGGTCTTTTAGGTTTCGTTTTCTGACGTAACTGGCAACCCGTGGTTGCGCGGCAGCTGAGACTCTACTGACTGCAATGATTGGTAGATGGTGGTAGGTGGCGCCACATGCCAAAACATGATTTCAAAACATAAAGATGATTTGCAGTTTTTTAATGCAAATATTTTGGCTGTACTGTTGTTGTTGGTGAGTTCAGTTTGTTATATGAACATTATTCCTGAGTCTCTGTGACATATTAGGAGGATTGTATGGCCAGTTGCTTTAGATTTCTTCTGTAGTTCACCTTTAATATTCAGAACACACCGTTTCCCTCTTAATTGTACATTTTCTAATTTTATTGATCCTTATTTTTTTGGTTTTCCTCGCTGTTTTATTGTGTATTTTCTTCCTGCTAATTTATTGAGTGTTTTTGTGGAGCACCTTGAGTAACTTCATATCTAAGCAGATATTGTAGTGTTACATAAATCAACATTGATTCGCTGTTTGATTGAATAATTGGAAAAAAGAAATGATAACACTATCTACCAGCAGCTTTCTGAGCACAATTTAACCACTCAACTTTCTGCGAACTCAACATCTTCTTTTTTTATGTAGTGAAAAAAAAAAAAACTGTATTATACGGTTAGGACTTTAAGGGTTAATGTTGGAATAGGGTCTAGGTTAGGGTTAGGCAGGTTAGGTTAAGAGGCTACATTATGTCCAATGCTGTACAATGGTGTGTGTATGTGTGTGTGGGAATGAAGCAAAGGCATTCTGACAATCTGTTTCACTCACCCCCTGCTGAGTCACCAGCACAGATCCATGCACAATCCTTCAACCAATATGAGGCTGAGACACACTCACAGTAGCTAGTTTACTGTAGAACATCCCTTCATTAAAGTTGAAGGCCCGCAAGAGCACACCTCTAGGGTGTCTGTGGGTAACTCGGCCGCATGCTGAGCTGGGAGTTCAAATCTGTGTCAAGTCGCTCCCGTTCAATGTCACACAATGTCTGCCCACTTAACGCTACAAAATGCAGTGTTACACATTCGTATGTACATGCATAATAACGTCTGATAAAACTGTACATACATAATAAATCTGACATTGTGCAAGTTCTTTATCGGGACTCCTTTCTCTAAAAAGGTCAATCACAGTAGAGGCTCTCACACAAAAAAAAAAACACCACACACACAAAATCACCTCACCTGTCTGACGCTGCTGGTTTATGCTGGATTATCACGCCAAACAAAAGGAGTCCGACTAAGGAACTTCCTCAAACGAGCGAATAAACAACTTGTCGTTCGAACGTAATCACACCGAACTCTTCGGCGGGAGAGTGAAGGTGGAGTCTGGTGGGTGTCACTAACATGTCTGTGTGGACAGGTGAGGGAATCATTAACCAGAGCGACCAAAGCAAGGGATCACTGAACCTTCACAATCATCCTTATACTGCCCATGCTTTTAACTCTCTACTGCAAAAGTAATAGTTTCATTTTGAGCATTTATTATTTATTATTGAGGGTTTTTTGTAACATATGCAATATTAAAGATTACAAAGGGTTTAAAATAACATCTTCTCTTTTGTAAGTGAATTAACATTTTCACAAAAAATCCATCAGATGACTATAAATCCAAGTGGAGAGGAGCTGAGTTGTTAACAAATATTCAAATAAATACAACTCATCTCCCCTAGTTATCTAGTTACTGGCACATCTAATGTTCAGCATCGTATTCATGCAGAGCCATGATAAGGTTTAATTATTATCCATGTGGCTGAATGGGCTACAGGTGGAACACTCACGGTGTGAGTCAGAGAGTGCTTCACCATAAAACAGACTATAGAGTGGGAGTGAATAGCAATGCTTCGTTTTGCTTCAGAGCTCAGGGCTTTTTTTTTTCCTGGATTCCTGTGTACTCCTCTCAATACACTCTCTCTCTCACTGCTATTAGCTGGCTGATCTGACAGGTCACTGACCTGCCCGGAGGTCTGAGGTATGACTCACTCATCAGCTAAATCCCACCTCCCCCCTGCCCCAGTCGCTGGTGGAACGAGACCAGCACAGTTCCACACAGACACAGAAAAGTAAAATGCCTGTAAAATGCATGTGTCCTTGCCCACAGTTAACATGTTTTTTCAATTATTGTGTTTGTTATGCTTAACACACACAAGGAATTAACAAATATCTAGAATGGTGTATCAGAATTCTGGGTAACACTTTAGATTAGGGAACACATAGGCCCCGTCCCAATACCTCCCCTAACCCTAAATGTTTGCCCTAACCCTAAATTTTGCGCGTTCACGTGTAGGACGTGCAATTTTGCCCTTATAATCAAACCCTCAAAATGTAGTGAGCTCTGATGCAGGCTTAAAACAAAGTGTAAGATGAAATTACCCATGATGCCTTGCCAATTCAGCGAGCCGGCTCATTTTTTTTCAACAGAGACGGCGGCCACATCTGCCGAGGAACAATTTCGTTGTAATATATTTTCGCAAATAAGCACGTTACAATGTCGAAATGTGTTGGAATATGTTGGTTTGATTTACATCCAAAGGACCGTTGAGCTTTGAACACTAATGTCAGAAAATAACTGACGATTTGTGAAAGCAGCTAGCTAGCTAACCGTTTGTTTTTTTTTTTGCCGTTTCTGTTTCGGGAGTGCGGATTCTCTCGGGGCACTCGGCAGGTAGCTGCTGGCTAGCTCTGCTACATCTGGGTAGTTTTGTCAGTGTTTTGGATGTGTGTACCGACGTTCAATCGAACATGATTGCCCTGGACTTGTCAGATTGTCAGACAGAAAAACAAGCTGGATCCGGCTGAATTTTTCCTGAATAAAAATAGTAGCTCACTCCACCTGTAGAACTGTCAACATGTGACGTAGGTTAGCACGTTCGTTACGTTCACTACGCAATTTTGCATATAGTGATGTCCCAATTCCATAGGGAAGCCACTTACCTCAACGAGGGGAATTTACGGTTGAGGGCACTCCAAACCAAGTGGAAAATTTAAAGGGGGAGAAATGAGACAGGGCCATATTCACCATTAACTAGGTGCTTGCTAACATATATAAGTAGCATACTAGCCCTTTATTAGTAATCATTAAGCGCATACCTTATACTACATAACCTTATTCTACCACTATTACGATATGAATTAAGATTTTTCCTTCATAAGGTGTTAATAGATGCTTAATATTTACTAATAAAGGGCTAGTATGCAACCTAGTTAATGGTGAATATGTGTTCCCTAATCTAAAGTGTTAAGTTAAGCTCCATCAGCATTGGTGAGGTTACTATTAAAGTATGTGGCACTGGGAAGAAGGCGTTTGTAAGGCTCTGTTCTCCCCTTAGGGAACGAGGATTGATGGTGTTCATTTGAGAGCGGGTCACATCTGAAAAACTTGCGATAAATGTAATGATGTCATTACTGCTGTGGGGGTTGCGGAGGGTGGAAGAAGATCAGTAAAATGTTATATAATATCTGTTTGAATCCAGTATTGTAGAAAAACGGGTTATAGACGTTTGATCATGACCAACAAAGCTCAACGCGTCCCGACTGTAACATGATCACTGCTCACTATTATCGTTTACTTTTGTCACACTGACCAACAAACCAGCCAATTACTATTCACCAACACAAGCAAAACCAGTTCCTGGTCTGTTAAAACAGCAAACCTGACAAACCAGTCTGGTCACAAACGATGCTTCGGGGAAAAAATACTTAAACCCATCACGGTTTAAATACACTGAATGATGCATTAATCCAGATTAACTGGATCAACAACACCAGTAACTATTTTCCAAACATAGATCCCTGGGACACTCATAGTTTCAGTGATTTTGATCAATTTAATTCCAAAGCATAATACAATGCTTTAATACAAAAATACAGTGCTTTTTGTTCAAGGTCAAAAAATAATGAAACCTGGAGACACAAAAATCTCAAAGCAAGAAGTGACTTTAAAGTTAGAGAGCAACGTAACCGCATGGGAAGGAAGAGCCTGAGTTTGGGTACAAGTTGTGATAGATTACCTGCAGGGTGCATGGTAGAAGGGATATCCAGCGTGAGGTATGTGATTGCAGTATCCAGACTGATTCCACATGGTGCTCCTCTTCGTTACGACAGTGCTGCCGTTCTCTTCTCTTTGCCGTCTTATGTCTAGTGCGGTGGGATCAGACTCAGGCTGCCAGCAGTCACATTAATCAAGGTCTCGTCTCTCATCTTTTGAGAGGCTCCGTGGGGAGAAAACACGAGGGTGGGCGGTTTGGTTTGAGAGCGGGGGAATACTAAGAAGATGAGGTAAAGGAGCTGAGCCCAAACACAGAGAGAGAGAGAGAGAGGATGATGTCAGGTGAGTGGAGTCTGGTGTGGGTTACACACCTGGGACTGAAGTCTGCTTCTGCAGCCACCCTCCTCCTCCTCCTCCCCTCCTTCCTCGATGACACCACAGCTACTCAGCAGAGTCTCAGACGACTGCTCCAGGTGGTGTCTGACATCACAGTCATTTTCCCACTCGTGTCAGGTGAGAACAGATGTGTTTGAGGTGAGCTGTACCTTTTACCTGTTGAACTACGTGTACAATATGTCTCCACCTTATAGATCAATTATTTGACTCAGGGTTTTCAACAGAGTTGCACCTACAAGACGAAAAAGCATCCTTTTCTCCTGCAATCCCTAACGCCAGAAAATAACTTCTATGTCTTCCACGGATGCAGAGAATGCTCTCCAAAGTTCACAGGCACCGGCACAAATCCAATTCTTCCCGCTGTGAACGGCGAACCAGTTAAAATCCGTGGTCTCTGTGTCCGTCCGCTGCATCAAGTTTGTCAGTGAAGAAGCCACAGCGGTCCGGCACAAGCGCTCATTTCTCCAATCTCAGGCTCCCCACTGGTTTAGCAGCCTCCCAACAGAACAGCAGCGCACAGCACTGAATGACTGAGCATGTCTCACACACACACACAGAGAGAGAGAGAGAGAGAGAGAGAGAGAAGGGATGGCAGAGAGGGAGAGCGTGCAAGAGGAGGAAAGAGGTAAACAGTGGAGCTGCATTCCTTTTCCCGCCTCATGCTAATCTGGCAGGATACACACCGCCGAGAGAAGGAAGAGTGAGAGAGAAAGTGCACAAGAGAACGTAAGAGAGAGAGTGTTTTTTAAGCACATGTACTGCATGTCCATCCATGCTGAATTAGACAGATCTCTACTCAGTTGCTCTTTCTCAGATTTCCACCACCCTAATACAAACATGCAGACTTTGAAACCTTTGCTATCGTTGTTTTGCGTGTTAACCTGTCAGAGCCCATTACTCCTTACTAAAAATGTTCTCCAGGCACTTATGACTGATCGCCAATTGTGTGGTTGCATAATTACAGTAAAACATGCAGAGTGTTTTACGTCTGCACCTTTGCAAAAAGTGGTAATGACAATAAATCTCTTATCCTCTTATCAGAGGTCAGAAACAATGTTTCCAGATGTAGTCCAAATGTTCAACTCAAGAAGGCGTACAGTAAATCAGGTCATTGGGAAATATTACATGAGAGTCTGGTTATATTTTAAATAGTGTGTCATATAGAGCTGCAACTAACGATTATTTTCATAATCGATCCATTGAAAATGTCAGAAAATGGTTGATCAGTGTTTGTCAAACCTGGAAATGATGAAACCTGACGATGTTCTCGAATGTCTTGTTTTGTCCACAGACCAAAATAATTCCGTTTTAATGATTTCTTTGTTAAGTGGAGCAAAGAAACGAAGAAAATATTCACATTTAAGAAGCTAAAACAATCACAATTCTTGTGATGATGAATGATAATAAATTAAAACTTCACACAACTACAAACCTCAGATTTTTTCAAGGTCTCAGACATATGCTCGGTCATAAGTCTGAGACCTTGAAAAAATCTCACGCCTACAGTCGAACTGGAGCACTCTGTTTATTAAACGAAAAGAGCAGCGCTACAAATAACCAGCGTAGCTGCGTACCGTGTACATGTGCCTCTGTTTTTAACGTTAAAAGTTTAGCGTTTTTCATTCATTTTAACAGTCGTCATGGAAAACGCGTCATGCGCTGTCAGCGAAAGAGGGACTGCTTTTGTTACTTTGTGCAACAGTTACAACAAATCCATCTAAGCATAGATAAATGTTTAAAGGTGCATTATGTAATAAATCTAAAGCAACTGGCCATAAAATCCTCCTAATATGTCACAGAGACTCAGGAATAACATTCATATAACAAACTGAACTCACCAACAACAACAATACAGTCAAAATATTTGCATTAAAAAAAATATTTTGCAGACTGCAAATCATGTTTATGTTTTGAAACCATGTTATGGCATGTGGCGCCACCTACTGCCGTCTACCAATCATTGCAGTCAGTAGAGTCTCAGCTACCAAGCAACCACGGGTTGCCAGTTACGTCAGAAAACGAAACCTTAAAGACCTTATATTTTGAATTTGAGTTTAGTAACTCTTTTTGGCCACATTCTTACATATGGCTCCTTTAAAAGTTAATAAATCTGAAAAAGACACTTTAACATCTCTATTTGGAGTAGATCATCCATTGCACACCTGTAGATTGAAGCAGAAATCATTATGAATCAAATTGTTTTGAATCGAAAACCAATTTTGAATCGATCCGTAGCCCCAAAAACCAGAAGTGAATCGAATCCTGAGATAGTAAAAGATTCCCACCCCTATTATTTGCTATTATGGACGATGCACTACAGTATGTATCACATCACATTGTGTGAGCCCTTGCAATGCAGACAGTGACGGTGTGGAAAGTCCTGCGGGGGATGAGAAGCCAGTCAGATAAATTGAAAAATGGGCTAAAAGGAGACACAGACGGTCTATTTCCGTCTACATCAGGGTTACTCTCAGCAGTCCACAACCTGCATCAAACCTCCCCAATCAGTATGAGAAGCCTGTGAGTGAGAGGTCACCGCTGTGCAGCTAAACAAGGATGGTGCTGTCTCCCTCTGATAGGTGAACACTACCCCTGTGCCCTACAAAGCAGAACAGTGCTGCGACCGTGCTGCAAGGACAGATCTACTGCTGCACCTGGGGGAAAAGCTTCTGACACAGGCCCAAAGACGGTAAAATGACAGCTTCACTCACTGTGGGTCAAAGTCCGGACAGGTAATCTGTCTGATAGGATAAAAAAAAGAGTTGACACAGGTGAATGTAGAGGCGTGAAATGCTAAATCCTTGTGACCATTGGATTTCCTCATGAATAATCAATTTTCTTATTCACAAAATAGATGTTTTCACTTTCAACCCTGATCATTTGAAGATAGAATTAGAATGAGTGCAGAAGTGTGACGTCTAGAGCTGAAACAATTCATCAATGCATCGATTACGAATCGATGACTGAATTAATCGTCAACTATTTTCGATTCATCTGTTTGAAGCTTTTTTCATGATTAAAACAAGATTTCTCATTGTTTTAGCTTCTTAAATGTGAATATTTTCTGGTTTCTTTGCTCCACATAACAAAGAAATCATTAAAAACTGAATGGACAAAACAAGACATTCGAGAACATTGTCATTTCCAGGTTTGACAAACACTGATCAACATTTTTTTAGCATTTTCTGACATTTTATGGACCAATCGATTAATCGTGATAATTATCGTTAGTTGCAGCTCTGGTGACGTCAACTGATATAAATAGAAATGTGAATATTTACTAGTTTTTTAATGATCATTGTCCTCTTTCATGTAGGACGTCTTACACCGTGTTTTGACACTCTTACTATCATCTTGCATCACTGCCCCATGTGAAGTAAAAACACATTCCTCAGTCTAATGAGAGCAGGGACTCTCGTTTCATAAGCCTCTGGCATTCACTTTTGCAAGAAATTGTTTCCAGCAAACGGTGGAAAACCACACCAACACAACCGGGGGAATGTTTGGCCATGTTTGGTCAATCGCATTCGTCTGCCACTAAAACACACGTGTCATGAAAATTCAAATAACTGGCCACTTCAGGCAGAATCCAATTAATTTAATACAATAAAAACACAATGACCAAGGCCAAGTTGTCTTTGGATATGGAGAAGCCACAGGAGGTATTTCACAGAAACTCAAGCAAAACTGAGTTTTTACTGTGTTTGACACAGTATGACAGAGCCAATTGATTTCTCAACTAAAAACACAAAAGTCTTCCACTATAGGGACTAGGGATGGGAATTTCACACATTTTTAGAGTCGATTGTCGAGGTCCACGTGTCAAATTCTTTGTCGACTTTTTAAAAAAAATTTTTTTTTACATCAGCAGCAACAGCAGCAGTGCGGGGATGTACGCTATTCTACAAAGTACTACTTCATTTTAGGCTCAAAAACATGGCTGTAATGTCCATTATTGACCATCAGAACAGCGATAATAAAAATGAGGGGCAAAAAAAAGGAAAAAAAGCGGACTCTTTGTGTCTTGAACTTTACATGTTTGTGACACTTTTTTTACTATGAATTTTTTTGTCGAGGTGCGCACGTGTCGATTGATTTGTCGACAAAAAAGTCCCATCCCTAATAGGGACAAGGAGAAAATCGGTAGGATGAAAAGATTTTCCGAATGTTTTTATTTATCCTGCTCTCTGAGAACCATTCGTGTCACAATCACTCACTAATGAGTGGAAGCGTTTACAGCTCACGGACGTACGTACGTACGTGTGACAAGGGGGTGTAAGACGGGTTGATTGCAGTAGCTGAATTGCAGAAGGTTATTCATCTGCTAATTTCCTCTGACAACTCTTTTGTCAAAATATGCTTGTAAAACAGCATATTTTATCTTGTCACCATTGATTCATAGATCAAGAAAATAATCAAAAGATTAAGTTTCAATTTAAAAAAATATGGTATGGCTGCTAATTGCTTCTTTTGAAGGATTATAAGGTAAAACCGGTACTGAACTTTCACATTATGTACATTTAATTACAGTAACAGCACTCAATCAGACGCAATATGCCAAATGCTGCGTACTGACTCCTAACGTAAGAGAAGCGAACAATAATTTTATTTATAGAGTGCTTTTAAAAAGGGTGCTCAAAAGATGTTTTACATATGTTTAAATGTCACCCAATCAATCACAGGCAAGGAAATACAAACAATCGATAAAATGGTTCTAAAGAGGTGGGTTTTGATGAGAGTTTTGAACGTGGGGAGGTCAGTCCAGTCACAAATATCTTTGTGGAGTGCACTCCAGACGGCGGGGGTGGTTAATAGGCTGGTTATAACAGCGAGGGGAGGATAGAATGGAGAAAGGGAGGGTGAAGAACATAGAAGGTAAGAGTCAACGACTGTTTGGTGTAATTGTCAAATTTCAATCCAGCACAGTCTAATCAGGGTTAGGGTTACGGGGGTAAAACTGCTCCTTCTTCCTCCCTCAGTGTCTCTGCTTTCGCTCTCCACATCTGATGAAAGCAGGTGGACTGCACGGCTCCACCATCGCTCGCCTCTCTCTCCACCCACACACAAACACGGCCCACACAAACATGACCGGTGCAAAACCTTCAGCACAGATGCAAGGAAGACATAAAATCACAATAATGTACACAACTTTAAAAAATAAAGGCCAGTATGCACATGCAGACACACACACACACTGAGCAGGATGAATCATCATGTCAGTGGGTGAGATGGCAGTGGTATGATTGGGCCTGGGGTTCAGATTATCAGGATTTTATAGCCTAAACCCCTTCTTCCTTTTCATATTAAAGCACACACACACATATATATAAAACCTCCCATGAGACACACAGCTCCTGCCGCCTGCTGTCGAGATCCTATCTGAGGCTATATGCCTGAAAATTCTTTAAAAACAAGACTTATCTGCACCCCTTTCATTTTTTTTGTCCACAGTGAGCAAACCACTGCAAAACAAACATTATAAATCCACTTTGATGGCGCAACACCGATCTAGTGAGAAAATCTGAAGCCCATTCTCTGTTTTGGTAGTAAAACCTGGGAGGTGACATTCTCTTCGCAAAAGATAACAACATCCTGTTATATTTTTTTTTCCTTGAAATCACAGAAAACGCTTGTTAAATGTTTCAGAAATCAAACTACAGTGAGTAAAACATCCTCTATTCTACCCAGTCATGCTTAGTCATAGCCTGGTGGTGCTCTTAAATCACATCTGGTGTAAAATCTAAGGACATTTATCCCACTATACACCTTATCTGCATGTTTTTTTTGCACTATTGAACTGCACTTTAAAACCCCTATTGTGGGTAATCTGTTTTTGGTAATCTGGTTTTTTAGTCTTGTGTAATTCACACAGTCAATCTGGTAGACTTGCGTCTTTGCATTGTATTTTATTGTATATCATTGTATTTTTACTACTTCTTTGCACTCTACTTACTTTTTCCTTCTACTATTCTACTATATTCATGTAGCATATGTTAATTTCTTGTTTAGTTTATGTTTAGGCTATTTAAAATGTCGCCTACTAACAGTTAAGCCTTGTTTGTTTACGTTCTGCCGCTGTAAAGTGCTACTGGATGTTTGAATTTCCCTCGGGATCAATAAAGTATTTATCTATTTACCTATCGACCTATCTACATATCCATCTACTTACCTATCTACCTACATATATATCCATCTATCTACCTACATATATATTTATACCTACCAATCTACATATCTATCTACTTACCCATCTACCTACGTATCTATCTACCTCCCGATCTACCCATCTATCTATCTACCTACCTATCTACCTACCTACCTACATATCTATCTTGGACTTGATCAGTCATTCAACAAGTGGGAGAATCAGCTATAGCAAGGGTTGAATATCTCAAATAAGAGAGAAAGGAGTCATTCAGTATAGAAACTTTATGTATTCAAATTGCTATAGAACACCAAAGAAAATGAAGATGGCAAAAAAAAAAAAAATCTGTCAGAAATCTGTGTATTCATGCATCCATAGGAAAACTGAGAAAAGTAGATGAATGGCTCTGGTGAATGTGCTATTATCCGACTCATATAATTCAAGACTGTGCTTGCCTGTCTTAGAAGAAGCTTGCAAACATAGGTGATGTAATAAGTTTCGTGTGTGATTGAAGATTGAAGAATCTGGATCAAATGATCCCCGGAGATATTCTCATGCATGCACACACACACACACACACACAAACTTAACCCTACTATTAATACACCTCCTCTAAGCTCTTTGCTTTCATCATGCCTTGAGGTTTCATCTTCCCTCCGTCTCAAAGAAGGCAAAGAATGACACTACAATTAGTGGAAATCTTTTATATACTAGATCAGATCCAGGAGAAAGAGAGTTTCTTCAAAAAGGTTTGAAAAACTGCAGAATTTGGTCATCTCCCTGTATCTGATTAGCATAACAGGCTTTGGTGGTACACAGCAGCACCAAACAGACTAGAGAAGGAGACACTGAGGATGGAATAAACGTTATATAATCAATCATTGTGTATAATTGTGTATTAAGTGTTATGTTTTTTTGTTTATATCTGCATTAGTAGCAGCATGTCTTCTTCCTCAATGTTGCAATCCAAGTTTCTATAACAACCAAGAATGGACAAACCAAACAATGGCTCCTGAGAGGGCTTTCCATGCTTTTTTGTCACCCTTAGAACGCTTAGAAATGAGAATGTCGTGAAATTCATGTCATTTATGGGACAAAAAGGTATGATAGAGCTGACATTTGAGACAATATTCTTTTCCAAGCCAATAAATAATACAGGCTTACGATATAACATTTCGAAACAATGTCTGTTGTATTGCCTCTGCTTTTTGAAACACTATATATAATGTAAGCGATAATTAAACTAACTCACATTAATCACTGTCTATACATCTAATGTGTTTTTGAACGGCAAAACACAACCATAAAGCCCTGTTGTTATGCGAGGCATGAATGATGACATAATGAAATTGCGATGATCCCGTTGAGACATTCAAGCTGTTGCAGCATTGAATGAACTATGAACAGCAGCATATCAACCTGCACATTGTATAAACCCATTAAAAGGGATAATTGTTTCACTGAACCTGCATGTGAAGGAACTTAGGTGTGCAGGTTCAAAAAGGTATAGCTATAGGTAGGGATTATCATATCGAGAACACCTGCCGGCACAATTGCAGACTCATTAAAATCACATTTATCCAGTCCAACGCAATACTCAACTTTTCTATGTATTGGGCAGCTATTATATAAAAGAAGAGACACTGGATGACTCTCCTTCTTTTGTAAATGAAAGAGCACTTAAGGTTGTTCTTGCTCTACAGAGAGGCTTTCGCTCAAATTCGAGCAGTTCACAGCCACACAGACGGACTGATGTTAACGGCTTCAAGGCAAAAATAATAACCTTTTCCTATCAGAACCCCTCTAGACTGTTTCAAAAATGAGAAAATGCTTTTCGTAAACAAGAAAATAGTATCATAGCAATTAAGACTGAACGATTTTGAATAAATACATATATATATTTGCGATTATTTTGACAGGAATTGCAATTGCGATATGAATCGCCATGTCCGAGGGAATGGTGATTGTTTTACTAATTTTCATTCAAAAAACATATTTAAAAGGATTACCGTCTTATATTTGTGCAGATCTGTTAGAAACAAACATGTTATCTCGAGTCTGTAGAGTAAGATGTGTATGGATCAAGACAATATTGAATCTAAATGAGATTTTGACACACATTTTGGCTTTAAATGCGATTTGAAAATTGCAGTAGGCCATATTGCAATATCGATATAATCTGGATTAATTGTTCAGCCCTAATAGCAACGCAACGGGATCTCTAAAACCAAATGTGTCACTTATGTTCCATAATATGAGAAACTCTTTAACATATCAAAATTAAATGACCTTTAAAATACCATGGTGCGTTATTAAATATCTATATATAAACTACACAGGATTAAGTACGATAAAAAAGTGAATTTATCTGAATACTGTACTGCCTTGAATGTCACTGCAGCTGCTTCTATAAATACTACCGCTTACTTTGAAGACCAATAAAGAGAAGTAACCAGAACAATAAGATTCATTAGCACTTATGATATCTATTGACACAGACTAATCTGACTGTCATGTGGTAAAAGGTAAACACTTTGTACTGTATATCTGTTATTCCGTGGATGAATTGGACTCTCTTGGTTTTCCCGTTAAAATGACAATGACATTTTCCTCGCAGCGACTCCATGAGTGAGGAATGAAGGAGCTCGACCTCCCTGCCCAAAAGTGACCGCTTTTATGTTCACCTTCAAAGTGCATTAACGGTGAGTGAATGGACCATCAGTTACTGCCAGGAACAGAAGAAGAGCTTACGGTCAGTGATGTGAGCAGACTAATGAAGCCGTGTAGCTGAGATAAAGAAGAATAAGAAATGCAAACTAATGTGGACAATTCAGACACCTACCATAAGCTCCCCAGAACAAACACCTTTATCTATTCATTAAAATGCACAAAACATCTCTAGGGTGCTTTATTTTAAACACACTTTAACACACAACTATAACCTGGCAGTTTTGGGTGACGGCCGTTTGTAATTAGGCCTTGACAATACTGCACGACTGTGAAAGAAGGAATGGGGAATTAGAGCAAAGGTCAAGCGTATTTCTGGGAGAATTCAGGCTCAGCGAGACCCTCTTGCTCTGAAGAAAATAAGGAAATTCTCCACATGCTCCTCTTTCTGTCATCAAATGTCACACGGTCATACAGTAAAGGTCAATATTTGGCTTTCAATCACAGTAAAAATTGACAAAGCAGTGCTGTTTCATGGAGAAGTCTTGGTTCAATGCTTTAAAGGCCCCCACACCTCCAATGAAAATCAAATTTCACACTTGCTAAGTGCACCTAAGGCTACTGTCAGATATACTTTAAAAAGCTCTTTAATCTTATGCAGATTTATACTTTCTACACCCACGGATCCGTAGAGGTTCACAGTAGACCACATGACATAAATATCATCATATACTCATATTCTGGATTAATTCTTCTGTGATGCTTCGTATCAAAAGATATGTCACAGCAAGTCCAGGTTTATTTGCATAAATTACTCTTTCAAAGTGTTGGGAAGTTGCTGTTTTTTTGTTGTTTTTTTATCTCCATTGCTTCAAATTTGCCACTTTTTGTGGGTGAAAGTTAATTAAAAAAAACAAACAAACGTCAGATTAACTCCCTGGTAAGAGAAATAAGATGTTCGCTTACAACCTTTAACTGTATACTTCCAGACTCTGGACTTCCAGATCCAGATGGAAGGAAGGCAGTAGTGATAGATGTATTGGGCAATCCCAAGAAACATCAAGAAGAAGAAGAAACACAAGAATCTTGAGAGATATGATGTGAGGAGTAAGGCAACGGTGGTCCCAGTGGTGATAGGAGTAGTGGGAGCTACTGTTCCAGGAACAACATCTGAGATCTCTATCCAGAAAAGCACAGTCCTAGGAAGAGCTAAGACACCTCGCAGAACCCTCAGGCTCCCAGGCCTCTGGTAGAAGCTTGGAGAAGTTATCTTCTAATTCATTAATCTTTATTTGAAAATTTGAGCTACATATAAAGAACTGTCTTTGCACCACAAGTAACAATCTGCATCAGTGATTAGTATTTCTCATGAGTAATTACTCAGCAATCAGTAAAGACACATGTTGTCCACAACCAGATTAGCCTCGTGCAGAAAGTGACTGGTTAAGATTTTAAATCTAACAAAAACAACAAGCACAGTTAAGTGTAAGTGTATAAACAACCATTCCTTTTCCAACAATTCCTAATCCCACAAATGATTTACTGGCTCTGTAGTTTGTCCAAAACCTGGCAGGAAGTGAACAGTATCCAAAAGTTCATACGCTGGGGAGAGACTCACACGACCCTCTAATTCAATGAGACAAATTAATTAGATTCAATATTATGATAAAGATACAATCAATTTTGGAATGAAAATCCTTTTAACTCACCCACATAAGACACACCGCACATACGCCATAGGAAACACTGACTGGTGCTGTGCTTCAGTCGGTACTTTTTTTCAGCGAAAAAGACCCAAAATTATTTTTAGACCTGGTTGTGCATATCTTATCAGGGTGTTGAATCATTAACCAGTTTAAAAGGGTTTCGCATCATGCATAGATAACAAGTCGGTTAGATGGAGTCTGGGGCTGAAGCTAGATGTTTTGCTAATATGACCACCAGGCACTGTCACAACCTTTATTTCTGCCTCATTTCATTATTAAACTGAATTTTTTCAGTTTTTTTTTTTTTTACATTAGACAGACCAAACACGAGTTAATCAGCAGTGTTACTGATAAAAAAATATGTTTGTTGCAAGCTCAGTTAGCTTATAAATGCCAGTCGTACACTCCGTTGCCACTTTATTTACAATCACCATTTAGAAAGTCCAATTTAAAACAACAATTTATATATAGCGTTATGTTATTACGGCGTAAAACAATTCAAAGAGCAGACGGGTGAACGATTTCTCTAAGTGGCACACACAGTACTGTATGTGGTTTATTATTGCAATACCTCAAGGGACATAACAAAGGTTAACATCCAATAGACCAAATGTGTCAGACTCAAGGCCCGGGGGCCAGATGTGGCCCGCCACTTCATTTTATGTGGCCCGCAAGTGAATAATTAGTCCTAAAATCTGTGTTAAAATAGGTCTATAATGCTTTATAAGGCGTGCATTGACCATAAACTGCACAATGCATGGCGATTGCGTTACCCGCAAAGTGACGGCATCCCGCCACTAGATGGCAGTGTATCATTGTATATGCGTCATGCGACGAGTGAAATTGAGATTGAGACTGTGATCGCAGCAGAATGTGTTCACAAAAGCCACAACCAAAAAACGATACGGCAGTGAAAGCTCGCTTTATTGTGACTGAAGAAGTCTTTTTCTGAGGGTGCGTTTTTGAAGCAGTGCATGCTGAAGGTGTGTGAGCAGGTCTGCCCCGACCAGAAACAGACAGAACAAAACTGTTAGTTTGTCAAGAAACACCATCACGGACTGGGTAACATCTATAATGCATTATATTTGTAACTTGAATAAGTAATAAATACATAAAGTTATTTAGCAATATGTTACGGAGTAGTTACCTTTATTTTACATTCGGTTACATTTGGTTACATTTATTCTGTATGACAATTACATCTGGCCCTTTGAGGGTAACCATTACGCTGATGTGGCCCTCAGTGAAAAAGAGTTTGACACCCCTGCAATAGACCTTGGGCTGTGCCAAGCAACCATAACCCATATGAAGCAAGTATTACAACAAGAGGATTTATACTCATTTAAAAGTACCAACGTTTTGTGTGTTTGGTACAGCGACAGAGGTTGAATTATGCTTTTATTATATATTATAGCTTAACATGACACTGGGACCAGGTCACGATCATGGCACCCATGAAGTCCACCAGAAACATGACAGCTGCTGTCCAGTCAGAAAAGGTTTGAAAGCCCGTCCCAGCAGACTGCTTTTTACTGCTAACCTCATTCAGTCAAAACACATGGTGCTTGGCGACAACAAAAAAAACAGCTGATTTACCACCTGAATACCAAACAGGCAGAGCCAAAGAGTACAGACAAAAACACTGAGGACACTTGTGACTGAATGTGTCCCGGTGGCTTAGCATATACTATTTTACACTGCTACTACTTGTACTGTAAAAAAAACTTGTGTGTTTGTAGAGGCTGTCCTCACGGTGGGCGAGACATTTTCACACGGTTCAACACAGAACGCAGTCTGTGCCCATTCATCAATACGCAAGCACGTATTTATTTAGCATAAAAAAAAACGTTAAGTGTTTTTAAAGTGTGGACAAATCAATGTGAGTGGGACAATGCCTGTAACAAACTTAACTGACCATACAACATTTGACTAAAATAAACAACTGATAGTCTTAAGATAATGCCAGAGCAGTCTTATATTTGTTCTCTAATTAATCTATACAAAAGATGATGAAGCAGCAACATATATAATTAGAATCGACATCTGGAAGGCGTGAAGAGTTACATATAAATGACTCATTACCCACGCTGCACCTGTGCTCTGCACTCATCTTCTGGTTTCTCTTGATGGATTTATGTTTCGAAAGTCTCGCCACATTCTTATTTAATGCATTTTATGAAATACTGATACACTTTTTTACCTTCTTTGTAAGCTGCAATATTTCATCCAAACAAATCTGCCTTTGGAGACTTCAGAGGATGAGTCAGAGAAGTCATGATCTTCCGCAGGAATTTGCCAGCGCCCACACACACACACACACACACCGGAAAGACTACAGAAGGGACTTTGTTCAGATACTGGAGTGTCTCCACAAACAAATCTGACATGTCGTCAGGTTAAACCCTTCAGGGACACTTTATGACAACCATTTCCCAGTGCCGTCACAATTAAAGCGGTATAATTATTACCAGGGGTGAGTCAGAAAGATCTACAAAGAGGAGCCGGGGGTGTGCAAATGTGAAAACATAACTGAGCTTCTCGTTTCATTTTGATTTTGAGGTTGTGATCATTGACATTATGTCATGTCACATTACTGTATCCTCCACCTGAATTGTTGACTTTATCTACAGATATATATGAAAGCAATAGCTCACATAGCACGGCAGACATTCAAACTGATGCTACAGCACTCCAACCACGACCAAAACAGGTAGCAATACGCAGAGCCTTCATGAAGCCATTGTGTAGAGTGATGTCAGCAACACCACCACTGATTTATATATTTACCACAGTTCTTCCAATTTCACAGTCTGATATTTTCCCAGAGAAATCGAGATTTTAAGCAGAGCCCACTAGAGGGAAAATGTGTCCAAAGTGGCTGCCTCAATGCTCAGAAAGTATCTGGTGAAAAGGCTTATCTGTCTGGTGAATCACTGATGCAAACTGGGTTTCTGTGTGTTTAATATTTCAGCAACAACCCAGAATATTCTCCTCTTCATTCCACTAGATGTGTGTTTTTGTACTACACTGATACTTGAACTGACCTTACACCACACGGTCAGTACAACAGTCCTAGAGTAACACTTGCTAATGTTTAAAATAGCAGTTACAGCAGTGTCATGACCAGGTCTGAGGTCATCAGTTGTACTGAGAACAAATTCAACCATGACCATTGTGGCCTGAAACGCCTGGAAAAAAATGCCTGTCAAACCTATGGGTGATTTCAGAAATGAACTCGAAAACCTGAGGTTCAAGGCCTACTAAATGACTGATTTCTCAGCCTCTGTAGCAGATAGGAACACAATTCAAAAAGTATCTGAGAGCTTACACCTGTAATAACTAGTGAATAACTATTCAATTAAAAAACAGTAAGAAAGTAAAGTAATATCAACTTGTGCCAGTGCCTTGATTTTGCCCAGATGGACTGGGAAGAACAAGAACAGCATGTTATGACTGTAACAGTCTGCTTCACATGTGACGGTGATAGTGCTTACAGCGGTGTGGCACCTGCAGGTAAATCCACTTTCACCCCTGGTGCGCGATTGTTAAAACTCCGTCGATTGCGGTGGTAATTCTCCGTCTTCCGTCACTTTCAAAACGTTCAAACTCATCGTCATAATTATGTCTTAACCATAAATCGCGGTCGATTGGTTCAGTACATTCGAAGTCATCAGCAATGATGTCATCGAAGCCGAGAAATTCCTCAAAATCACTGCCTTCAGAAATCTCTTCGCTGTCAAAGTCCTCCATGTTTGCACGAAGAAATTTCAAAACAATGTCACGAGGAACCCTTATACACCCCCAAAAATTGACGTATCCGCTTTCCAAGCGTCAACGGTAGGATTACGGTGGCAGAAATGTGGCAATGCTTTCCTGGCGTCAATGGGTTACAAAAAAAAAAAAAAAAAAAGAATCAATCTCTGTCCCTCCAACCTTAATTGCGTATAGTAGCTTTAATCTCACATAATATCAAAGTTCACCTCAGGAGATCACAATTTGTTTTCATATTTTGGCATAAGCACAATAATTATTTAAACTTCATCAAAGATTTTGATTGTAACCATGGCAACTAAGCTACAATGCTCGCTTAACATTATGCTGTCAACCCACAAACATACTACAGGAGGTCATTTGAATGACTACACCTATGTCATCCTGTTAACAGGTGGCATCAGACAGAACAAAACACTGTGTGTCCTTTTTACGGGAAACAATAATATATTTCTGTTGTTGTTTAAGGCTAAAAGGAAAAAAAAACGTTTGCCTTAAAGTAAAAAAGAGGATGAGTTGCATTGTGGGATTAAAAGGAAAATGTCATGTACATAAGAGCCTATGGTATGGGATTGAGTAGAAGAAAAAAACTATATTTATCTATACTACAACAATCATTGACTCATAAAGGTACATTAAGTCAGTTAACAAGTATTTCATTTATCAAAGATTCAAGAACAAAAAGCTCCCAGTTAATTTTTTATATGCGGATCAAAGAAAACACTTCCCAGCGGAGCAGCAGCTCACTATACTACACTTTCATTCCAGGCAATGTGTTTAATGAAGAATAAACAAACCTTACACTCGAGCTGGATTATCAAGATGGCTGGCATATTGAGCATATCGAGTCAGTATAGCCTATATTTACCACATTAAGCTCTCTGAATGGAAAATAGATGGTACTTAGGTTTTACGAACACACTTATATGGGCTTTTTTTTTTTTCTTGGCCCATATTCAGTTTTAAATATCCATCTGGTGACTAATATTTTTTTTTGTCAGATCACAGTAAATAGCTTAAGGACCAGCTTCTGTTTGAGCACCCATGCATTAGAAACAAAGACGTTTCGCCTGGATGTAGGAATAAACTCACAAAATAGGAGATGAATATATTATTTTTCAATCATTTCGAGGACAGAACATCCTCCTTTGTTTGTGCCTGATTCATCAGACTTGGATGTAGGAGGAAATGATGTGAAGTCAGAGTGAGAGACGTCGAGGAAAGTGCTACTGAGCATGTCAGTAAAAGTGCCATACACCTCTTGTCAGGCAGAATTAATCGTGTTTGCTTTCAGCTGGATATCAGTGAGAGTGTGTATTTACAGCAAAACCCCTTCTTTGCTTTGCATTTGTGCATGCAAAATTGTGTGTGTGTGTGTGTGTGTGTGTGTGTGCTGGACTGGCAAACAGAAGCAGCTTGCACAGCTCGTCTTCTTTTACGTCTCTTTTCCTGTTCCAATCCCATAAAAAGCTGACAAACTACACTACACTACTTTGTTTGATTTTGTGTCAACAGGGCTATATACTGTACCAAAGGGAGCTGTGGTTCTCACATAAACAAAGAGTATTACTACAAGCTGTGATCCTCCTCCATTCTCCTAAGGCACAACACCTGAAAACATCTGCGCTCTCTCTGACAATTCTGATTGTACACAAAGGTCAGCACATAACCATTCTGTGTTCAGGGAGTTATAACGGGGCTTACCTCGTGTCACACATCAAATCCCATGTTGAAAATTCATGATCATTAAGGTTGGTGGCCACCTTGGCCGTCCTTGGCCAGACGGTGTGACGTTTGATGAGGACGAGCTCATGACCAGGCTCCTGCGTGGGGTCACGGCTGCAGCAGGTACCCATCACGACCACAACAAAAAGACCCTTTTTTTCTGGATGATTAGACACTTTATCTCTCTGAACCTTTGCTCACTTGGAGTTCTCTTGATTTAGCTTCCCCTTTTTTCCAGTTCTTTAATCTCTTGTGACTGTTGTCCCTCGGCGCTGTCCACCGCCATCTCTTTCAAATTCTACATCAAGGATGATATCAATAAAAAGTTCTTAAAAGAGAGGACACACTGAGGTTCTCTCTTAGATGTTTTAGCAATGTATTATCTCCTCGCGCTCTACTCTCACCGAATAGTTTGCTGCTGTTCCGTCACCTCCTGTCCCATTTGTCTCCAGCCTACCCAGTGCACCTCACGTGATTTCGCTCTCTGCAAACCCCATCACTAATGTTTTGGTGGCCTGTGCAGTCTCAGCCTCCCTCCTCACGCTGACAGAAGAGCCACTGTTGCCCACGACAAGCAAGACTTTAAGGGCCACAACACTGCATCAAACATCTTGTTGTTTGTCTCGCTCGCCGTCAGCATTCGACGTCCTTCAATCCCTCCTTTGTGCCCGTCCTCCTTTGCTCAGCGAGGAACACAGATGGACCCCTACACTTTCCAAGTTTTTTTTTTTGCTTTTGGTCCACAGACAACAGTCATGTAGAGAAGAGGCAGTGCTACACTGTGGAGACGTGTGGGCTTGTCATGTGGAGACATTCGAAAATGCTCAGCAAGCTCCAGAGCAATGTTTTCCGTCGGTAGGCTTGACATTTCATGCATTTCTGGACCCTATTGTTTTGAAATCACATATATATATAGACTTTCTAAAAAAAAATTGTTTTTCATATGCTCGAGTGTCGAAATTGTCCACTCAGTAGGATATTTAAGCTTGTTTTTCTCCTTCATTGTCACTGAAGAACAAAATAACGTTGCTGTTGTCTTGTTTTTATGAGTAAGGGGGGGCGCAGATGGAAGAGGCCAAGCTGCGCGAACACTGCCCTCTACTTGAGGACTTGGTAATTTATCACATTGTCTGAAGCACTTGTAGGTTGTAAATACTACCGTTCAAAAGTTTGGGGTCACTTCGTTCAATGAATATAACATTAAATGAATCAGAAATACACTCTATACATTGATAATGTGGTAAACGACTATTCTAGCCGCAAATGTCTGGTTTTTAATGGAATATGTACATAGGTGTATAGAGGCCAATTTCCAGCAACCATCTCTCCAGTGTTCTAATGGTACATTGTGTTTGCTAATCGCGTTAGAAGGCTATTGGATGATTAGAAAACCCTTGTGCAATGATGTTAGCACAGCTGAAAACAGTTTTGCTGGTTCTTTGACGAAAGGGCAAAATTATTATTATCAATAAAAATCATCATTTCTCATCTGGTCAATGTCTTGACTATGTTTTCTATTCCTTTTGCAACTCTTTCGATGAATAAAAGTGTGTCTTTCAATGGAAAGCACAAAAAAATTGTATAGGTGAACGCCGACGGTAGTGTATTTCATGCCGCTCAGGTTTGTGTTTGAAATCCTTCACTGATTCAGCATAAATAGCAACTAATGATACATGTATTTAATCCCACCATGCTCTGTTTGTCCACAGGTGAAACTATAAGGTCATGTGGCAATCTGAGCCAAAAAAAACCTAACGTTTCATCACGATATTCAAGTCAACATGGTTAGAGCAAGCTGCCTGAGAGATCTCTGTGTGTTTACTGCCACATTGCTCATATGCAAGCTATATTCACAAGTGTTATTCACAAATATATGGAATGAATGAATGAAGAAAAACTGAGGACAAAAGAGAGCAGTCAGTCGTAAGCAATGCAGAGGAGACATGAGTCCTTCATGACATCAAAAGAGGGCCAGATATTGTTCAAGGCCACAGGAAGATAAGACTCATCATAGAGATGTCACTTGAGTGGAAGAAATAAGAACATAAAATAACAACAAGCTCATGAAATAATAGTGATATGCATGCGTGAGCTCCAAGTAAAATTTTCAATATGACAATCTAACTTTCCAAATTTAAATACAGACTGAAATGTGAGTTCACCGGGAGCAGTGAGAGGTTAATGTTCTCATCTATCTAAAGTCGCTGTCAAATATGTTTAGTGAGGGGAAATAACAAGAATAACTCGCGCTCTACTTCGATGTGCAGGTAATCTGGGACAGCTGTTCTCGCTCTATAAAGAGAAACATGGTAGCTGCACATGACAAATCTGCATTTATTTGCAACACAGCTGACATTTTCATAGACGATATCCAGGTGATATGCAGGAGTGACAGAAACTTCACTTCAACAAATATCTAAAGTGGTCTTCCCGTGAGAGTAAGGTGCCTCATTTTTTTACTTTTAAGTGTCAGAGTTAACGGTGTTGCCTACCAGCCACATTTTTGATAGTAATTGTACCCATTTTGCACCATAAAGCACCAACATTCAGATTCAGATTTGAAAATACCAGTCGTCTATATTTCACTTCAAACAGCAGTATTAAACTGACGGTGTCTGCTCCGTCTGCTACTCCAAAAAAGATGATACAAACTTGGTGAATATGTCGACGGTACAGGTGAAGACGGAGATATAGAGGCAGCATAGAATAATTAATTTATGTTATATGAAGTGTAAAAGACGCCTGCACTTGCTTGCACTAAAATGTTAAAGATCATGAGTAGGAGCTCCACAGGTACAACGCTGACAATGCGTGTCCTTTTATTCATTTGTAACACCGGTGTTGTCACAAGATTATTATCTGTTGTTAAAACGTCCACACCCTGACATGCCTACTTTAAGCCATTAGTGTTTGCGACAAAAAAAGAAGTACTCGTCAGAAAAGAAATAATACTTTAGTGCAGGATCACAGACAAAACCACATGTTTTACCACTTCATCATCAAGAGTTTACCTTCACGCTAACACCTGGTATTAGAATGAGTTTTCTGCGCTCAGATAGCGACCGGATAGAGCTTCACCACATGGAAGACCACATCGAGGTCTGATTGCTATCCGATCACGCTAACATCACCTCCCCCTCTTGTTCTGGGCAAAGATTCCCAGCAGCAGACTGCAGCGTCACATCCTGGGCGTCGTCGTATCAACAACAAAAACAACACGGTTAGCCGCACGTGAAGTTGCGCTATTGTCTGAACTCATCTTTGCTTTTCCAAGCAGCGGAAGAAGTCGTCAAAAGCAGAAAAAACAAAGTAACGCAGAGTTTTGACAGCGCTTTCAACGTATTTCCGCCCACATAGTTGTTGTAGGTGGAGAGGAGATGCATCAGAGACTCATTTATTCATTGTATAAAAGCCGTCCTCAACCCATCTCGGGCGCATTTACACCTGGACGTACAAATGGTCAGGCGCTATCCGATTGCATCACGATCACAGGAAACTTTTAATGCCAGGTGTAAAGGGAGCCTCATGAATACAGTATAAATAAAAATGAAATACATGAAGATATTTGTATCGTTACTTTATCCCTTACTACAACAACCAAGTCTTGTTTCTGTTATTATTATCACAAAAGTGATAATGTGTGTTGTTATTTCATTATTTAAATTAGGCAGCAATGCTAATTCACAAAGTCACAATGTTGTATTTTCCCATTGTGAAATGGTCAAAACAAGCTTAATCAACGCATGAATCTGGCTCACAGAATATTTTATTAAATTAAAAATGAATTATCCGCTAATCAGTGAATCTCAATGTCTCAAATGTGTTAAAATAAATGTTATTAAACAATAAAAAGAACGTCAAAATCACCCATCGCACCCCAGTGTGGGAACTTCAAACGTGTCATTATGAATTCAAACTAAATTCTCATTATATTTTTACAGTGCCTTCATTAAAGCAGTAAAACACTTGGAAACTAAAGCATGTCATACTAATTAAGAGTTCAGCAACATGCTTTATTTTTGATGAAGCTCAGTCCTGACTCGTCTGTTTTTCGAAGTCAGAAACTGTCAGTCCAAACGTTCCTTTTAATACACAATAAAATATAGAAAAACATCTCAGAGTGAAACTCGACTTTTTGAAAATTTGGCTTGATGAATTAACAATCAATCTTCAATCAATATAACTGGCATATGTTGAATAATCAACCACTTTGGAGCTAAACTCATGGTCGGGAGCTGCAGATTAAAAGCCTGGGGTTCTTGGCTGTCATGGTTTTAACTGGAGGAAAAGCTTTTCAACTGTCTGAGGTTTCTCTTCAACTCTCAGACAGACACAGGAGAATAATGCACAAAAAAAGAGAAGAGCAAATGAGCACAACTTGAGAAAAATCAGATACTGAATCAAAGTGAGTCCATGTGAAGCAAAGCACGTAAGAGCACAGCGAGAAGCTGCCCAAGACAAGACAATCATATCATATCACAAAAAAAGCCCTCTCTTCTCTGATTACTTTGACTTTAGCTCACCTTCTAAAGGCAAACATACACCAAACGCTCCACTCCACTCGAAAGCCTTTCCACATTCCTGCAGGGTGTTTATTCCTTTTGGCTTTTAGCTTACACACCAAACAGTGGAGAAAGTTTGTGTATCAAGCCAAACCACACCGAGCTATAACAACAACAACAACAATGCTTCTTAATCCATCTGAAGTATGTTTTCGAGCAAGCATTACCTTACACTCCAGGTATGCATCAAGTGATGTGCAATATTTCTACATTTAAATATCTAAAAACAACAAAACGTGATCAGCATTGGAGCAATGCTTATTGTTATTCTAAAACTTTATATTCTGTTTAAAACAGCACATGGTCCACAAGTAACAAATGACCTAGGTTAAGATCTCCGTCTCTGAAATGCTCGGCCAATAATATTGACGTGTTCATCATGTTTATTGTCTAACTTTTTGGGGATAATTTGCAGCATATTCTGTTGCTGCCAATGCTAGACCACCCTAGCACCCTCAGCCCTTCTACAAGGGCTGAGGGTTCTACCTGGATTTGTTTTTCAAGGGTTCTTGGTAACACTAATGGTTCCAGTAAGAACCATTTTGATCCAGAGAACCCTTTAAAACCCCTTTTTGGCTCCTGAATATGTGGCTCATAAGTTATGAACGAAACAAGGTGAGTAAATGTAGTGATAGCTCAGCTCCAAGTCGCTTTGGGACACTGTTTATTGTGAAACTATTTGGTGTTTAATTATCAGGGCCCATTTGATTTTAAGAGGAGGAAAAGTCTATGAATACAAAATACCTGAGTGATTAACAATTAAAGAAGCCTAACAAGGAGAGGCTGTTTTCATTATAAATACAATGTTGGTGAAGACAACAACAATCAAGAGCAATTATAAAATCATCAAACTCTGCCCTGTGTTTAGATGCAGTCGTAGTATTGTTTATTCTAAGGGTTACCATGTAACATGTACCCAAAAACTGACTAACCTGTCTAACACCAGTGAAAGTTACTAATTATCCATCAGAATCTTAAGTGAGCTGAACGACAGTCAAGGAGATAGTAAAAGTTGGAAAAAACAAACCTAAATACAGTTCTGGCATATGTAGCTGAACAGGCTCTTTTGTAGAAAAACAGGTGCTGGATGTAAATATCTGGAGGGTGCATCAATAAATAAGGCGTACGGCAGTAACACCATTGAATATAAACGCTGCCCTTGGGCTGACATTTATAAAATATAGTTTTTTTTAACTTTCCTGCTGTTTTCCAAAAAGCAAACAAAAAGCGCTCAGCACCTTCAACCAACGAAAAACAACAGAAAAGCTATTGTTAGCCATGCGTTTCTCCTCCAGTCTTTATTTGTCTGCCAGGGAACGGTCGGTGCTTTGGTTTAGCTATGGCTCCACTGTGAAAACAATGCCCCTTTTTCAAACCGAGGACAAAGAGATTTCAGATGGCAAGCACAGACCAACCCTGTGCTCCTACACTTTTAATATGTGCAATCTGTTTTATTAGTAGGTTCAGAAAAAGAAAAAAATATCCTGGGAACTCTTTTTTTGGTTTTAACAAAGACGTCCTTTCTGTGTGAGGAAAAAGGCTTTAGGTGGATCGGGTGGAAGCAGCATGGTCTTCTCTGATCAGAAGATAGATATTTAAGGCCATTTAGTGTTGAATTTACTTAGTTCACATTATTTCAAGTACCTCTTATCAAAAATCACTTTATACATGGCCCAGCTCACATGTTTTCTACACCATCTTACCATGAAACAAAGGAGTATTTTCTATGACTCATCATCAGTGGCCTTATGTCCCGAGTTAGCTTAAAAGGCCTATGACGTAATTTAACCAGTCTTGTATAAAGTACTTGAAAGTGATTCTTGAGCAATTTACATATACATTATATTTACATATAAAATGTACTTAAGATTATTAGAAGTAAAAGTAAAAATATTGGTTGGCGGACCAGCTGACAGCTGAAACCCAGCGTCCTGAGAGCCTCGATGTCGGAAACGGTAAACAACGAGCCGCTGGTGAGTTTAAGTCCCCTTGGAGCCGAAATCTGAGGCTAACAGCTGAGCAGCTAACAGCTAAGAGGCTAACAGCTGAGCGACTAACAGGTAAGAGGCTAACAGCTGAGCGGCTAACAGCTAAAAGGCTAACAGCTGAGTGGCTAACAGCTAAGAGGCTAAAAGCTAAGAGGCTAACAGCTGAGTGGCTAACAGCTAAGAGGCTAACAGCTGAGTGGTTAACAGCCGGTGCCGCTAAAACAACTAGCGGCAACAAACGGCACCAACTCAACTTTTATTTTGAAGTAACGAAGATGGTTCATGGAGTAAAAGTACACCTTTTATTTTGGAAATGTAGTGGAGTAAAAGTAAAAGTAGTCAGGAATATAATTAACAAAGTAAAGTAGAAATACAGTATGTGAAAATTCTACTCAAGCACAGTAACGTAAGTACTTGTACTTACATTACAACACTGAATTTAATGCCATCTGACTGTGCACTTAGAGTGAGATGCAATCATTCTACTCTATTTTTTAATGGGCCAACTCTTTTTTTCCTCTCTTCAAACTGCTGAGCAGGACTGTAAACATGGATAAAGGACTAAATGAGAGTCAATGTTCAAACAGAACAAGAACGACTGCAGCGGTCTTGATTGTTTCTGCGAGTATGACATTATGACTTGAAGGGTTTCAATCTTACAGGGCCTTTCTCGTGACATTGATAGAACCTGTGCCTTCCTTGTTATATATAATATAGATAAAAATGGCATGTGGCTGAAAGCTGCAGGAAAAAAACTACTTAAGTTGAGCTTCCTGTTGATCTTAAAGCTACAGCAGATCATCTTGACGACCGTCTGCATCGAATGCAACCAAGGATAGTCTCAGTTGCTTCAAAGAAAAAAAAAAAAAAAAGAGGTTAAATAAGAGCGAGACGATGAGACGTCAAGCTCACACAATATGGCTTAACCTTAAGAACACAGAGCATTTTGGCTGCTTTTTTCCATTTCTATTTTTAAACATGCAGTATATGCAGATGCTATAAGAATGTGCACTATAGAGTGTCTTATATCCTTTTTTTCAGCACAACCAAGGCAATCTGATGAAAAAAAAAAGTTATTTACACCGACTATATAAAAACACCTGACCAAAAAACTAATCACAACTTTGACTCAACAACACATAAGGAGACAGGGGAAAAAAAACTAATTTTTAAAGCCTGAGTATTTGACCTATAAACACACACCCCCAGGATGTCCATTAAGGAGTTGTGTATTATTCCCACGGCACTTGACCATAGGTGCACCAGCGGCACAGATCCTTGCAGATCCTTACTAGTAAAGAATTTGTTAATAAAAGTATGACATGGAGAAATACATCTGTAAATGCAGGAATGTCTGTCTGTTAATCACATGTCTGTCAAATTTGTGTGCACCCCAACAAATACATCTTCATGTTTTGATCTCCTGTTGTGTTTTTAATTTGATCTCTACACGTGTCTAAGTGTCTTTATGTCTGTGGTGTACCACAGTGACAATGTGACAATGAACTCATTCTTAATAGACATCTCTGGCATCTCTCTCCTGATGTCTCCTGATGTTCCTGCTGGTGGTTCATCCGTCTTTGGATCTAATCAGCCAGCTCTGCTCTAACTCTGTGTACAAGGAGCCCCCTGGTGGGAGCGGCTGCAGGACTGGGAGGAGCGACATCCATCTGGAGGCCCCTTTGAGGGAGGAGAGACGTGCACACTGCTGTCTGTGTGTGCATCGACGGAGGTGCAGCATGAGTGCGAAGTAAACACCGCAAGACAGAGGCACGACGAGTGAGAGAGCTGGAACATTCTTCGGCAAACATGCATCTTCTCTAAGAAGAGAGGTATGTGAGAGTGGGCTTAGTCCACGGATGTGAAGCTTGTCAAACAAACTAAACAAATAGGGAAATGTCTTAAGGGGAACATCAGTGGGTCTACTAAAGCAAGTACGGGCAAAGAATGAGAGGAGAGAAGCTTGTGTGTAGCATTTTACACTGAAGGCACCACAATGCTCCCTGGGGGGGTAATAAACGTGCTTTTTGGAACAAACTAAGTTCCCTCCAGATCAAAGAAAAGGACATGATTCATGCTGAGAGCTGTGTGATCAGTCCAGCACGTTTGCTGTGCGGTAATTGCTTCTTATTAATAAAGACTTGCATCAATATTTGCAAGAAGTTACTTTGAAGATGTGCTGCATAACATAGTCTTCAAGGTGCATTATGTAATAAATCTAAAGCAACTGGCCATAAAATCCTCCTAATATGTCACAGAGACTCAGGAATAATGTTCATATAACAAACTGAACTCACCAACAACATTACAGCCAAAAAAATATATATATTTTGCAGACTACAAATAATGTTTATGTTTTGAATGTGGCGCCACCTACCGCCATCTACCAATCATTGCAGTCATTAGAGTCTCAGCCAAGCAACCTCGTGTTGCCAGTTACGTTTGAGCTACAATGGCGGAGAAAACAAAACCTAAAAGACCTCGGTATTTTGAATTTGATTGTAGTAACTGTTTTTGGCCACATTCTTAAATATGGTGCCTTTAAAACACATCATATCACAAAGTGTTAACTGCATGGAGACCTAGCATAAGTTTAAATGCATATATATATATATATATAAATAAATGTACTGCAATATAATGTACTCTTATGTTAATGTTATATTATAACCATAAAAATTTATAAAAATGACATTTAATCGTGAGTTTTTGAATCAATACCAACTGATTGCCCAGTCATGTAGGCCATGACGCTGGCATGTATGCATTGTTCCCATGTTACTCTGGTCTTTTTGCTCACTGTGCACAAAGGACCACAAAGCCTACAAACTTTACATTAAAGGGAACATGTTAGACCCTATTTCTGCAAGTTAACCTAGCTCCCTGGTGTCCTAATGAACATGTCTGTGACATGCTTTGGTCAAAATACCATAAGCATGAAGCACCACAGCAGTTCAATCACCCTGCCAAAACTGCCCTGTTCGGAATGCTCAGTTTAGTAGTATCTTTCTGTCCACCTTAAAAAAAAGTAAAACAAAACTTAAGGGACCGGAAATGACATCCATGTATCCACTGGACAGATAAATCCTATGAGGCTGGAAGTTTGTTTTGCGGACAAAGCGGAGCTCCATGAGACAACAATCCCAGGAATTTAGCGCATTGTGACGTCCCAAGGAGCGCGGAAGTCAACATCGCATGTTTCATCTCCTGTACTTAGACTGAGGAGGACCACAAAAACATGAGTGAGTCATCTTTTTGCACAATTTGCAGACTGATAGGACCTCAAGAGTCCCAAGTATAAAGATTTAAATGATTAAAAAGTTGATTTTGCATAATATGGGACCTTTAAGTGGTAACGTGGTATTGGCATGCAGAGCAAAATTTACAATTAGCAATTCCTATTAAAAAAAGCACATATCAAAAAGAACTAAAACATATTTTTGGAAAAGCATAGCTTTACGAGACAGTCACTGTAGTTGGTTATCAGTGAGCAAAAAGCAAACCTCTCTCCTCTCTCTGTGTTCTCTGCTTGGTGAGAGGCAGAAAGTTGGAGCAGATATTCTGTCACTTCTAACGTTCTCTCTGTACATTCAGTAGAGTCTGGATGAAACAAGAACAAAGTCATCGTCTTTAACTTATTTGTCTGAGGCTTCGTGAGCTGCAATTTATTCCAACTCTTTGGCACTTGTTCTCTCGTCTGACAACAGAGGCAAAAAAAGAAGAGAGGCTCCATAGGGATGCAGCTGTATTAAGATTCTGTGTACGTGAACACACAGAGTAGAGAGCACCACGGATAAATGGCTGCAAGCAACTAGCACAAGACAGAACGCAAATACGACACAGTGACATCATAAATACACCTGTTTATCACACGTCCATCACGTCGCTCTTTTAAAGCGAAGACTTTAACTCGTCCTGTTGTAATGGTTACTGAGCAACAGAGGCTCTTTCTCCCGTCTGTTCATTAACAGACACTGTCCTAAAAAAGTATTTAAGCTGGGTTCCTTTCCTCAGAGTAGGTCATTTTAAAGAAGTGTGAGTGCATAGAAATGGAATGGAAAACCCAGAGGCACACGGGGAGCTGTGCTGTTCTTTTTGCCACTAATAAAAACACACACACACAATTTTTGGGGATAGAAGAGGCTCCAAAGCCGACAGCGGTGAAGCCCTGTGGGGGCAGTTATATACACAAGGCCTCCAGATAAATAGTCCGCCCCCCCCCCACCCTTTGATGTGAATAGGATATTGGCTTTCAAGGTTATTACTTCACCTTGTTATTTCTGTTCCAAGAAATACCATTCATAACCAGATTAAAGTTTTGGAGAGGGACACAGAAAACAAACACATCCCACTCACAGGCAAAGGAAAAGATTCTTCCATCTGTGCTCATGTTTTACTTTTAAACCTCATGTTGCTGGATATGGAAGAAGAAGACGAGCGGATACGTAAATCAACATGGAGGCTTATCACGTGCATGATTACCTGAGCTTCAAATCCATCTATAGAAGTCAACATACCTTCAGTGAATGTCTCTGTTATGTGTTTAATGATCTAATTAGTAGGCTTGCTTGCTTAAAATGACACATGAAACCTCCTCGACAAACATTTTTAATAGTATTAATCTGTGAGACAATAATACAGAGGAAGTTAGGCATATGGTTCCTCTATACCTGTTATACAGTGCAATCAGTTTTAACATCTTAAACGGGAACGGTATGAGGGCAGGACAGAAACGAGGACTCCATGATCCGGATGGATCCTGGCATTTAAAGACTTGTTTACTTTTTATTCTTTGTAATTGTGTATTGTATGTTTTTGGTAACATCTACTGCACGTCTGTCCGTCCAGGGAGTGGATCCCTCACCTGTGGTTCTCCCTAAGGTTTCTACCTTTTTTTTCCCCCTGTTATAAGGTTTTTTTTCCGTGGTAGTTTTTCCTTACCCTGGTCGAGGGTCTAAGGAGAGAGGATGTTATCAACCCTGTGAAGTCCCATGAGACAAACTATGTTTTGTAAATGGTGGGCTATACAAATACAATTTGATTTATTGATTGATTTAATAAATTTAAGACTAAACGTCGTCCTTTTCAGCTTCAATTTTCAAAGGAATTCACGCAACACCTTCGCTAGAAAATATCTACTGGTTTTGATTAAGTCAAAATGTCAGATGAATAATGTGAATGCATTTGTGTTATTACAGCACAGACTTAAATTGAATTTATTCAGAAATGATTCTTAAATTGTTGCAGTATATGTTGACCCTGACGTTTGGGATACATGAATGAAAGGTTTCATTGAAAAAGAGGACATTCAATCACAGCAATTGCCCCTATTTTTCAGTGCTGAAATAAGTGACACATATCACATATGCACACACACCATCTATGTCTGAATCACATCACAACTAGGGATAAGATTCAGTATCAGTATCAGTCTGATACTGGGTCAAAATCCCAATACGCAAAACCATTTTAGCCGAGTCATGTTTGGGCTGTTTATTTCTTCTTTTATGGGAAGAACGCTATTTGTTACTCAGTTGGAGAATTATGTCTTTGGAATGACTCGGCACAAATGTGTTGTTAACAGCTTCATAAATGGCCTAAAATGGCTGTATCGGAATAATATCGGTATCGGTAAACAATGGAGTTTTTGATATCAGTATTGGACATGGTAATGGTATCGTCCCATCCCTAATCACAACAGTAAATCAGGACTTTACACTGAAATCTAAACCCGTTTCCACCAGCAAAATGAAACACTCGTCACATTCATGTGAGAACTGATGTCTGCCCTCTCTTATCAACAATGACACATCTCTGTCAACACAACTGCTCTGTGTATACACAGCGCTGATGACCACTCAAAGCTACTTCACACTTCAGTTTTCCCATTCACCCATTCATACAGCACACTGTGTGCAGCAGAAGTGTCTCGCACGGGAATCAAACCCTTGACCTTCCAGTTGACGGGCGTCTCCCTCGGCCACCTCAACCAACCACGGCATAGAAAAGTCATAACACAGTCACAGCCACAGTCCCACAGAGGGCAGCGGAAAAGAAATTACAGGACCTCAGAACAGCTGATTACTGGCAGAGTCGTCTAGGAGGCAAAATGATAGTTTTCAATGTTACAGAGGCTTTAGAAGAAACGCATAAATATTCATCACCCATAGAAATCACTTCTTCACCAAGGAGTCTTAGAAACAAACCCACACAGATTTTTTTTAAAGAAATACAAATGCAAACTGAGTATGTGGAGCCATAGCCCAGTGGAAATCTGTTCTGAGAAATATTCAAATCAGACGACTACTCTCAACACATTTTCAACAATAATAAGCAAAATGCTAATTGACACAAGTGTTGTTGCAGGTCAGGACTTAAGGGTTCATGATCGGTCATGATAGACCAACATTACAGGTCCACAAAATATGAAGCCAAAACATCTTGATCACCTCCTTGTGGCTGGCAACAGTATGTACTAAACTCTCCCCCCTCCAAATAAACAAATAAGACAAATTAATAAGAAAGATAAATGAATTAAATCATTCACATTTGTCGAAATGATAAAAGTAAGTCAAATTCCAAAGCAAAAAGCCACTGAATATGCTGTTAACGCTGCCTGAGTGCATTTATTTACACTCATTTAAAAAATGCCCATTACATTCAAACCAAATTTACATAGAAAGTCATTTGTTTTATGTAAAGACTTCAACGGGAATATTTCACTGGTAAAATGAGGTTGAAGTAGTACTGAAAACACAAAGATGTGTTCACAAAAGTGAATTCTACTGCTCCAAAATCCGGTCATTCAGCAGATTGACAGGATTAATGCTTCTTGATCCCACCCCGCCACTGTATGCACTCCAACACATCATTATGTCACATTATTAGTGTTATTATTCTGCAACAGAGGCAGAATCATGGTAGTAAATGGCTTGTATTCATATGATCACAATTATCTAGTCTTCAGGACCAGCCAAGGCTGCTTTACACTGCCATTCACCCATTCACACTTTCATACAGCACCAACCATCAATTGCTGGGGATCAAACCCACAACCTTTGAGCTTAAAGACAACAAACTCCATCTCTTGGAAATGGCTGTTCAAAGTTGTTAAATATGTTAACTATGCTCACATTTGCACAAACTTGCCACAGGTTGTATTGTAAATTCAGTCTCTTGTGTTTTGTGTACACAATAACTGGGAAACTGTGGGATTAGGGTTGAATTTAGGTTTAGCGTCAACATGAGTTTGCACCAAGTAAAAACTGCAAGTGTAAAATCCAAGAAGAAATACATGAGAGCAGAGGGTCATTCCAGGATCAGCAGGTTTGCCACAGTCACGTCACTCTGTCCCGGAACAATTAAACGTGCTAGTAGACGGGGAATTAGACGCAGGAGCCATATTAAACTGCGCACTAACTTCCCTGTAATGCGCTGGTTAAAAACCTGGTACTTACTTAATGAAGAAACTGGCTCCTTCGTCCGTGAAACCTTCCTCCCAACCCGCGGGCAGATCTGAAAAGAAAGAGTTGTTTATCTCCGTGACACCTGTGAAAGTTTACAGCCCCGGGATGGGCCCACGCAGTGTGTGCACACTCAAGTTAGCAAGAGAACACAAACAGCGCAAAGTCAAGACACGAAACGAGCGCAGGTTAAAACTCAGCCGCCACGCACAAGCCGCCTAGCTAGCTTACCTGAGCGGATCATGTGTCCGGAGTTCACCGGTTCACCGGAGCGGGGATGGAGCCAGGTGGTAGTCCGAGTCTCATCGCTGCCGCACGGACACACCGAGGGAGAAATGAGGGGAGGGAGAGAAGGAGGAGGAGGAGGGGGCAGAAGAAAAAAAAACACCTGTTACACCGTCGTAGAGCAAACAACTCCCGTCAGAGCGAGAGACACGGTGCGATAAAACACACATTTCCCCGCCACTCACTTGATAAAGAAGACCCTGCCGTCCCGACACACACCGTAAGACCAGTGCTCAGGTAAAGTGTCCCGCCCGACAGGCGCCGCCATGATCCGGTCTCAAGTCCGATTTCACCTCATTCCTTCTGCACGGACTCTCCCGGGAGCTCAGCGATCACCGCTACGCTAGGGCCAGAGCCGCCTTCAGGGACTCGTTTAAAAGCTCGGACATCTGAGCATCGAGCTAAAAACCAGGGAGGGGATGTCGACAACATACAGTCCTATATAATTGATTTGTTCCACTGTTCATGTATTCTGATTAAGTAGTAAGTTTTTGTCTTAATAATATTGTGAATCACAATTATGTAGGTCAGGATAATCGTGATAGTCGTTTTCACATTAGGTAGGTAGGGTTAGGGTTAACACATTTTCCGAAAATGTCTGGAAACCATCTAAATATATAAAGACATTATTTTTAATTACATACTGACCTACTTTGTCTTACATTTTCTTACCATATTAATTATTAGTTGTCTTTCTATTTTTTCAGTTTATGTAAATAAATAGATATGGGAGAACCCTGGTCAAAATGCTATGCTAACTCTGCTATGCCATCTGTCTTGTACTTGTACGTGTTAATCATTGTAAATGTGTTAAATGTATATAGGATAATGCCTCTTATATGCAGTAGCATTTGTTTTATTATTAATATTTATTTATTTTTTAAATCCCAATATCTGTCCTGATCTTATCACTTAATTGATTTTTTTGTTGTAAAATTTGTGCTTAGAAATATTATGTTTTTACTTTATCGTTACCAAAATGTTACATGGATAACTACATCAGGAACTTTCCATTTCCGAATTTCTCCACAGCCCCTGAAGGCATCATAAAAGTCTGCGTCTATGGAGGAAAAAGAAGAGCAGATGCTGAGAAAAGTGAATGAACACTTTTGCTGAATGAGGATTCACTATGATGGTACTGATTATTGTGTGTGTGTTTATATGACAGTAACAGAGCATGTTTAGCTTATTGAGACAAGATGGTGTGTAAAAAAAACAATAGCTTGTTTATAAATATTAATACTTTATCAACAGATCTGGCTTTTTTGTCAAGATAAATTCAATAAAAATGTATTGATTCCAAAATATTTGAATAAAATGCACTTTCATATTTTCACATTATTATCTTTGTCTCTTGAATCCAGGTAAGCAAGCAATGATGATATTTTATATCACTCAACAATTAGCTCTTACGTTATCCGTGCAACCCTGTGCTAAATGTGAGAAAAGGGACACAGGATTTTAGAGATTCATTTACATAAATCCCCTTTGTAGAACTGTATTGATTAAAAATGAATGTAATTAATAGGTAGAAGACCTTTATTATAAGAGATATAAAGTTCATACACAGTGAAGTTTTGCACAGGGTTTGCCTTTCAGTTCGTACATTTACAGAATTATTATCCAAAGTCCAAAGTTGCAGAACTGTAAATTAAGGCATTATTTGGTTGCATTTGTGACATAATATGCCAGTCAGTCAGGCTCCTGTGTTTATGTGCGACAAACATGTCATTGTTGGGTTTCCTCTGTGGCTCATTAACGTAAATAAGGGCCTGTGTCACTTTGTTCTGAGTCACTCATCAGGAACTGTGAGCTCATTGGAATTTAATTTTCCACACTGACTCCACATCCAGGAGGCGTGTGGTGGCGTGCTCATGACGACACCCACTGTGGGCACGTTTTTTTGGGGGTTTTTTTTCAGCGCAGCACCTATTATTATTTTCAAATCCACTCCTGGAACAAAAACAGCTCACCTGAGTTGTTGTTATTAAGTTCACAGACGCACAGGAATTTTCTCGGCAAAAACAGTCATTTCCTAAAAGGGTGGAACACAGTGTGAAGACCAGAAAGACTATGTTTATCTGATCACAGTGTTCCTCAGCTCCTCCAGAACATGGGGGTATACTGATGGAGACACACACAGAGTGTTTCAGCCTGCTCTTCCAGAAAAATGTTGTTGTTGTTTTTTTCTTTTTCTTTAAACTGTAGAAAAGGTTGCATTTGTGAATTCTGCACAGGGTAAAATGTTTTAAATAAAGTGTCAATTAGAGCTCAAGTAGTTATGGGAACGTCCTGGTGTGTAGTAATGCTGTGATATGCCATATTGGGAAAACTTACACTGGTGTTTTTTGCCTTTTATTTGCTATATTAAGTCATAAAATGGTTATTATTCGCCTTATTTCAGCCAAAAGAAACCTCAACAGTTTAAGCACCATTACGTTTACATACACATACATTTGTAGACATGAAACTGACAAACAAACATTAAGAATTGTTTGGTTTTCATAGCCGTAGAATAAGCCTTTCACATGTCTTATGAAGTTTGTGTCAGCAGACCAAACAAACAAACAAACAGAGCATGTGTTTTGTTTTTTTAAAGACTACACAAACACATCAGACTGACAACCTTTCTGGTCCCCGCTTCTACGGAGGACAGGACCTGACATAATAATAAATAACTGTAGGTGAACAGAAATGTAGAAATAAATGTAAAGCATGTATTTATTTATTTATTTATGCATTTACTTATTTATTTATTCCTGTATTTATGTATTTATTAATTGATTAATTTTTGTATTAATTAATTTATTACTTTATTTTTTTATTAATGCATTTATTTATTACGTCAGGTTTGGTCCTCCATATGTTGCACCTTTTACTATTCCAGAGTTAGAAATGTAAGATCTGCGATCTGCAGGAAAACGGGACCGGAAAAACTGTTTCGGATTTCATTTGTAATTTCCATATTTTCCAGTGAACCCTCATCTCCATTATCCAAAAACACACTGACCTGACCTAATCTTATGTGTTTGACTTTCTCTCTCCACGCTGTTTGGTTTTCAGTTTGGCAGCGTGCAGTTTGGAGGAACCTCAGCATCAACAATAGAAACTCTTGACGAGGCAGGGCGAGCTGAAGGGCAGGTAGAGGTCAGCACACACACACACACACACACACACACACACACACACACACACACACACACACACACACACACACACACACACACACACACACACACAGACTGCTGAAGCCAGAGGGATCAATTTCTTTTCTACCATAATAGTGAATTTATATGAAAAGAACAATGAGAGAATTGTCCACTCAAGTTACGATACCATGGTTAGCGTGTGAGTATGTTGAAGCTAACAGTACTGCAGTGTGTGTGTTTGCATGTGTACTTGTATGTGTTAGCTCTTTATCCAATCCAATCCAACTTTATTTATAAAGCACTTAAAAAACAACAACAAGTGCTGTACATCAGAGACACATAAAATATAGAAACACAGGGCCTAAAAACATTAAAACAATACAATACAAAATATATATATTTTTTAAAATACAAAAGGTTGTACAATAAAAACAACTGGGACCTTTGCTAGCATAAACACTGACCTTGTCAGGACCAGTAGTCCTCGCGCAGACCAAAACCTGGTCCTAATGAGGCAGATATTTAAGGCTGACATTATAATTGTGGTTAGGATTAGTTATTAACTGGTTATGGTTAAGGATAGTTGCTTTGCTCTCATGCTGAACTTTTGCAAACCGAACAATTTAACCATTTAACTCACTCACAACATAGATATTCTACATACATCACTCAAATACTGAAGGGCACAGATCACCTGGCTTAAAGGTGCATTATGTAATAAATCTAAAGCTGGATGTAAAAAATCTCCTAATATGTGACAGAGACTCAGGAATAATGTTCATATAACAAACTGAACTCACCACCAACAACAGTACAGCCAAAATTATGTTTTGAATGTGGCGCCACCTACCGCCATCTACCAAACATTGCAGTCATTAGAGTCTCAGCTGCCGAGCAACCACGGGTTGCCAGTTACATCTGAGCTACAATGGCGGAAAACGAAGACCTAAAAGACCTCTGTATTTTGAATTTGAGTGTAGTAACCGTTTTTGGCCACATTCTTACATATGGCGCCTTTAACTACAGTAGAGAAAATTTTTATTTTTCCTCTCTGGTCTCACCTCCATTTTCTTTGCTCAACTCAACTCAACTCAAAGTTCATCTATAGGGCACATTTAAAAACAACCAAAAGTGCTGTACAGAACATTAATTTGAATCAATTATAATATTCTGTATAAATTGATATCATATCTGATGAACAGTGTTGTGGACGAGTCTCTCTCTGTGTCTCCTCTCTTTGACATAACTGCACAGAGTCCCATAAATAAAACATTTTCCTGCTGATTGCCACCTTCTCTTTCCCCCCGTGACTTAATTTCCTGGAACCTCTGTCACGTTGGCGTATTTTTGTTGTACCCGTTTTCCATAATTTTTTTATATTTTCACTTTACCCCAGACGTTTCATTTCATTGTGTTTATCTCCGTCTCGTCGAGTTCAGACGGTGGATTTCAGTGACTTTACATCAAAGCGTGGATGAAGCCTGGAAGCAGCAGTTGTGTGTTTTTTTTTTTATTCCTATGGGCTGTGGTTGAGACGAGGACTGTGCTCTCGTTAAAAATATACAAAAACAATGGAGAACACTGTATTTCACCATGAAGACACTGAATGTGTCTCACACCCATGTGTCTGTGACTGTCCTCAACAGCACTTCTTATTTTTAAAACCCTACATCCAGACAAAGATGACTGCATTGACATTTTTATTTATTTATTTATCTTTGAGTCTATTCTGCTATAAAAAGCTCTGGTAGTGATTTTGGTGTTTGGGTTTTTCTAAGTGCTTCAAAGCACAAATGCTCTTTCTGAAGGCCACTAGTGAGAGCTGCAATTAGAAAAAGGGAAAAGGTGATGAATGAAGCAGCAGCGGATACGGTTGAGACGAGTGCTTCACGCGGACACCTGCAGCCGATAAAAGTCGAGATAATACGAGAATAATTCACCATCACGGCTGTTTTACTCATTACTGCGATGAGGAAACAACAGAAAGAGGCTCTTGACTCTGTTGAAGCACCTGAGGTGTCAGGCCTGAAAACACTGGGCTTGTATAGGTCATGGCGAACCAGCGCCACCTACAGGCAAGAAACATACAAACTGCTGCAATGTGGATTAAGTCATTTCATTGCTGGTGATGAACAAGTGTTTATGGAAAAATTTAAAGGCTCTTAAAGTCACTTTTTTTAATCCTGAAAATCTATCGTTTGGCATTACAGAGCCGTAAGATCAATTATGAGCTGATGTTTTTATTGTGGTTAACAAATGTCACATATGACACCAAAAACTCCCATAATCACACTAAAGGGAACAGTAAACAAATAGAACAAAATAGAGTATAGTGAAGTTCATGGTCAGTAACTTGTATTGTATTTATTTTTATTTTGTATCAGCAGTGTCTTGTTTCTGCCTGCAGGGGGCGACATTTTTAACAAAGCGGCAACTGTATGCCAGTCATCTCCTCACAGCATACAGACTGGATTGCCGATGAATAAACAGCTCCACCTTGTGGAGAGTGTGCAGACTGATAAAGACGAGAGAGACTCCTGCTTTCTGTGGACAGAGCACCACTCTGTGTTCTTGATTTATGAGCAAAAATAAAAAAATTGTTTTATTTTTGTGATTTCTGCGCAATTACTGCTACTTTATATCACGCCTCAAATGTGATTTAAAATGAATCATAACTTTGACTCAACAAACACGTTTTTTAAAGCCTGAATATGTGACCTATGAACACATCCAGGATGTCCATATAAGGAGATGTGTGTTATTGCTAAGGTAATTTAACATGGGAGCACAGATCTGTGCCACGTGAGCACTAAGGGTTAATGTTTTAGGATTAGGCCAGTTGTAATTATTGTTATGGATAGGGTAAGTCTCCAGGAAGTCAATGTAAGTCAATGCTATGTCCTCTGACGTCATGGAAACAGGGCGTGTGGGCGCGTGCATGTGTGTGTGCGTGCACTTTTTCAAACAAAAGTGTGTAAAAACCCTCATCATTCATCACCAGATGCATCTCACTAAATCCATCCATCCTGCAAATCAAGCAGCTGCGACAGCCCGAGCGTTCACTGATAATGGCTGTGTTGATCAAACCGAAACCATAGCGAACGGCAACACTTTGTTCCATTTTGAAGCCACAAAGGGAGGCGGTGATTGAGGTTTTATTACTGTTATTATAACGCTTTTTTTTATTCCTGACACAGCAAATCCATGTGTTTATTTATTTAATAACAGCAACGGAAAAGCGAGGAAAACAGAGCTGTCAGACAGCAGCAGACAAAGAGGAGAGAAGACAAATGAGCAGTGGAAACAGTGCAGTTCTTTATCACACAGTCTGCGTCTCTCTCTCTCTCTATCTTGTGTTTTAATGGATAACTGAGGTCTTTCACATATTGAGGGATGAGTTGGAGGATCTTTGCCCTATCACTATAGCAGCATAAACTTCAGGTGGTAAAATAAAAACACACAGAAACGCACGCATGCACACTCCCATTCCTGGCACGGTTCCCCCTCCATATCCATATCTCCATATCAGAGCTTGTGACTCACATGAGAGTCAGCTTCCTGAATTTAAATACTCAGTTTATCATGTGATGTATGTACACTCTTAGAAATAAAAGTGCTAAGTAGAATCCTATAAGGTTCTTTGGCTTGTCCTCATAGGAGAACCCTTTTTGGCTCCAGGTAGAACCTTTTTATAAAGTTTCCACCTGGAATCCTTTTGCAGGGTTCCACCAAGAATCCTTTTAAAACCCTTTATTCAGGAAAGGGTTTTTCAAGGGTTCTCTGGATCAAAATGGTTTTTACTGGAACCATTATTGTTACCAAGAACCCTTGAGGACCCTTTCTTTGGGAAAGGGTTTTTCAGAAGCAAATGGTTCCAGGTAGAACCTCAGCCCTTGTAGAAGGACCCTTTTGAACCCTTATTTCTAAGAGTGTAGAGTCTACTACATATACCACATATTTCACCTCAGTTCACTACTCAGCTCTTGTGTTTTTATGTTCAACAGATTTTAAAAAAGCCTTTTTTTTTCCTTATATGAAGCCTGAGTTGTGAATGAATGGTGAACATTCACTCACTGATGTAATAAACTCATTAAATACAGACGCAGGAACCAACAGTTCCTCATCTGCATGGACTTTAATCTTCTACCTTTTTGTCCTGGTTGCGTATAACATTATGATGAATCACTGCAGCTAATCTGAGAGTTTCATCATTCTCGTCATTCAAGAACTTTGGAGCACAGCAGTGAAGTCACAAGCTCTATTAAATTATAGTCATGGTTACAAATTCCTCTTTGGGCTGGGGGGAAATGCCTGAGCACGGATTAAGGATCTAAACTAATTGTTCTCATTGTTCTGGGAAAACAAACAAGAATTCTTCCCTAGATAACCCTAAAAAAAAAGTGTTCATAAAATCAAATACATTCAGCCATTAGCTGTAAATCCCACTACAGTTGTGTGGATTAGATCACGGTGTAATTGTTGTTTTGTTTCAAAGCTGACATGATTTCCCTGTTTACTTCAGTGTATACACACATTTAGTTTCAATAATATTACCCACAGACATGGATCAACTACTGCACTGAACAGGCTTTGTGAACACAGAGGATCAGGAAGCCACACCTATAAAATATCCTCATCCTGTGACAAAAACATTTCTGGGAAAAAGGCACAAAACGACTGCAGCGAGACACAGACTGACCACAAAAACGACCAAAACATCTGCAAAAAAAGCAAGTTCTGACAAAGAAAGAAATTAATTAAGAAAATCAACACTACACTACACTAAAATTCACTACATCTATGGTGTAATGTGAAAGTAATAATTCAGATCTGTGTTTAGTGGAGCATAAAAACCACTTGTTTGTGATCTTCTCACTTTAACCACACGGGGGCAGCAAAGCTACACAGTGCAGTGTGACTCTGTGGTGCTTTATGTCCAAATATGTAGCTGATAATGGTGCTGCTGCTATATGTAGAGCCTTCAAGCTCCTGCAGTCACAGTAAACAGGGTTATTTTAATGCTGTGACAGGATCAGCAGAATGACCACACTGTTCATCCATTCATTTCCTGGTTTCAACATGAGCTGCATTCCCAACAAACAAACAAAGTGGCTTTAAATCCTCTGCAAACGTCACTGTGGAGTTATTAAAACAAACAAACACAGCAACTTTCAATAAAGCATGAAGATAAGATAAGGTTATAATAATGAGTTGTTTTGTCTGTTAATATTTAACACATAATGGGTTTTTGTGCTGTTTATGTAACAGATGGAAACAAAGGAAATGAGAAAAGTAATAATACAATATAACTTTCATTAGAATATAAAGGGGGATTGCTTAAAAAAAACAATAAAAGTAATAGTATTCTTTTAAAAAAGTCAGTTAAATCGTCAATCAATCAGTTTAAAAAGGTCAAATCTTACAGTCATATGACAGTCACACAGCAAAAGTAGACAGTCGTCTGTGTTTAACGCAATTTTACAAGATAAAACAACAATTTTACAGGTTTTTACACGATAAAACCTTACAATTTATACTAAAGAGACCAACAAAACCTATATTTATACTGTTGCTGTCACTTCTGTAGTGTGTGTGTGTGTGTGTGTGGTTGCCCTGTAACCCAAACACTGACTCACACTCACTCTGAGCTGTAAGTATATGTTTAATTCATCACCATCAGGGTGTTGGTCAGACTCTCTAATCCTGCACTGAACTACTCACACACATATTTATTGCATGAGATGCCTTTTATTTTTATTTTTTTGACAATGGTTTTTAAAGTAAATCATTCCTTATTTAAGTCCCTGCATGGAGCCACTTGAAGGGCCCCCACTTTGCCAGATCATTAGTTAAATATATGAGTTCCCCCTCATGGCTCTTACATGCTGAACATTTGGTATGATTTAATCCATTTAATCCATGCAGAGTCTATTTAAACTAAATTATATGTCATGAACCTTGTTCTTCTCTCTAGTTTGTGTATTTCCTTCCCATCCTCTCTCTCTCCCAGGTTGCAGGATCCAGGTCCAGTTTCGAGGCCATTATTATTATTTATTATTATTATTATTATTATTATTATTATTATTATTATTATTATTATTATTATTATTATTATTATTATTATTATTAATATTAATAAACATTGTATAAATGACATTAGTTAGTTCTATAAACACATCATCACTCACTCAGAACTGTCTTGTCTAAACTTATAACTGAGATACAATTGTGGTCTCTTTCTTCTGTCTCTACACTCTTAGAAATAAGGGTTCCAAAAGGGTTCTTCTACAAGGGCTGAGGTTCTACCTGAAACCAGTTGCTTCTGAAAAACCCTTTCCCTGAAGAAAGTGTTTTTCAAGGGTTCTTGGTAACACTAATGGTTCCAGTAAGAACCATTTTGATCCAGAGAACCCTTTAAAACCCCTTTCCTGAATAAAGGGTTTTAAAAGGATTCTTGGTGGAACCCTCCGAAAGGGTTCCTGGTAGAAAGGTTCTACCTGGAACCAAAAGGGGTTCTCCTATGAGGACAAGCCGAAGAACCTTATATGGTTCTGCTTAGCACTTTTATTTCTAAGAGCGTACGTCACATTCCTCTTGGCTGCCATTTTTTTCCTTTCACCCCAACCTGTCGAGGCAGATGTCTGCACATCTTTGAGTCTGTTTCTGTCAGCGATTTCTGTTAAAAGAGTGTGAATTGTTGGGTTTCTCTGCTGTCTGTAATGTTGTCCATGTACAGAGCCTTGAGGTAATGTATGTTGTGAACTGATTTGAATTGAATTCAAACGTGTATAAAATGAAGAGAAATGAAGTGAAATATTAAGTGGAAAGTGGGCAGCTCTGTATCAGGGCTCTTCTTTATTCCTTGCGGTTCGGTGCAGATTCTGTACAAAACACGGGAACGACAGCTTTGTTACCATTAAGCGTCTCGTGCTCATCTGTCTGTATGAGTTGGCATCAGACACAATAGCTGCCGCTAGGTTGCATCATCAGCTAATTGTGACCCAAGAGATACCCTTCTCTGGCAGGCAAGTGAGAGGGGCAGCCGTGTGTGTGTGTGTGTGTGTGTGTGTGTGTGTGTGTGTGTGTGTGTGTGTGTGTGTGTGTGTGTGTGTGTGTGTGTGTGTGTGTGTGTGTGATCCCACTGCCTCTGCAGCTGCTGATTCTGCCGCTGCTGCTGCAATCACCTGCAATCCTTTCAATGCCTCGCCACTCCTGCCGGTTGCTTAGAGACGGGGTCGTCTGGGCCACAGAGTTAATGATACTGGGAGAGGAGGATACGACGGAGGGGAAAAAGATGGAGACGAGGATACAAGAAGAAAGGAGAGAGGACAATGAGGAGAGAGAGGGAGGGAGGGGGGGGAGAAGTGGGTACAATGTGGGATGAGAGGACGATGTGTTCATGCTGTAACTGGGGGAGTCGCAGGTTCATCCTTGAGCAGTGACACTGAACCCTAAGCTGCTCGTCCTCCGGATGAACGCACTGTTTTGTGTTTTCATCCACAGTCAAATAAGAAAACAGGTCGACAGAGCACAGATGGACAAACACTGGTCCAGCTGCTTTGACGTCATAAATCAGAGTATTAGAGTGTGTTTTTCCCAGTCCACAGCTCATATCATCATCATCATCATCATCATAAGCCTCACAAGCAAAAGCACAGCATCTTAGAAAACACACACACAGACTTCCTCGGGCTTGCATCATGGAGGACAGACAGGTTTTGATGCCTGTAAACAACATTAGTGATGCAAAAAAAAAGAAAAGAAAAAAGGGCTGTAAAAACATTAGCGGTGAAATAACCTCAGGTTCAGAGAAACAAAAGAGATGTTTGGCTTCTGAATAATGTATGCAGCTAGGAAATGTGCAGCACATGACATCTGGTCATAATGATTTAAGGAAACACTCCACTAATATATCTTAGTAACAGTAAAAAAACATGTTGTTTACTTTCTGTTTATATTTAATGCATGAGCAGATGAAAGCTCAGAACTTGTGGACTTGATGTTTATGAAAGACCTTGATGTCTTCATGCTTCATACTGGAGCAGCGGCACACTGTGCTCTTAACATTTTGAATCGCATTCATTGAAGTGAAATGTTTTTGCACAGATGCTTCACGATGCTGTGCACGATGAACACAAATAATACCCGCACAAATACAACCTCCCGATGCAAAATCATCCCCATCTCTTTGAGACCCTTTCCTTAAAACCTCACACCACAACAACAGTTTCTTTCTTCATAACCCTGCCCTGCTCTCCACATAAAAACAAACAAAATGTCATCCAGCCCATAATCCAGCCAACATCTATCTATAAAGCAAGTTGCACCTGTGTGTCTGTCTGTCTGTGACGGGCATATCTCACTGACCGCTGGTCAGATCGCCCTAAGATTTTGGATATGGGTTTGAGCATGGCCTGATGGTGTGCGTCCTTGAATATCAACTTTTTTGGAGTAATTATAATTTCCGCTGATTTATCACGCTACACCAGACAGACAGTGGCTCATCAGCAGCAGCTGTGCTGTCTAGAGCAGGGAGGTGGGAGTGAAGAGGCTGTCCTCGACAAAGTCGGCGTCCATTCAACAATACACGAGCACATATTTATTTAGCGTTAGCATGCTACTATTATCCGGCTAACTTGGCGAAGGGCTACAATTACCGTAGGGCTAACATAATACAAACACCGTGCAACCTCATTAGGTTGTTTTAATTAATTAGAATGTTTTCATTTTAGATTAGCATTAGCCCAGCTAACTGTTGTGACTGTCAGTCAGCTAGCTATGCTAATGCTAATCGAAAAGTAAAACTTTTGCATTGCGGCTAATGAGGTTGCACAGTGTTCGTATTATATTAGCCTTTACGTTCCTTATCATGCATTACCATAACTGAAACATCTTCTTCAGCTCCCACTGTAGGAATACATACTTCCTACGGGCACTGCAATAGTAACATTAATGTGAACAGATGGAGAATTATGCGTCATATTAAGTCAAGTCAACGGTATTTCTATAGAGCGCATTTAAAAAGCAACCAAGGTTGACCAAAGTGTTTTACAGATTTAAAGACACAGCAACATAAAGGGTATAAAACAGTAAAATAGTGACAATAAAATAGTAAAATGGTAAAAAAAAATAAAAAACATAAAAAACACTACATAGAAGTGTCCGGTTAATGCAAACCATTTAACAAAACTAACAATAATAGTTCCTTTTAACCCACTGCACCCTCTGTAGATATTTTACATTTGTGTTACTATATACATATATATATATATATATCTTAGGTTCTTATTTTAATTTTCTTCTATTTTATTTAAATGCATCAAGCTAAATTCCTTGTATGTGTGAAAATTATTCTGATTCTGATTGTGATTACAGCCACAAAGTCAATCCCAGTTTATTTTAAAGTGTTAGTTTTTTTTTTTGCTTTCACACTTTAGCTTATTGTTATTGCGCAGGAGCAGCAGGAGATCAATTAAATCACCTGTTTTGTTCGTGGGGGTGGGTGTTCCAGAAGACCCACCGCTGGGTTCATACAACAACAGTGTCAGCGATTGCTCACCTTTGCACACTGTGCTCTGTGTGTGTGTGTGAGTGTGAGTGTGTGTGAGTGTGTGTAGACCTGCTAATTGATTTCATCCCTCAGGAAAGTCGTTTCATCATACTCTGTGTTTTTAACCCTTGTCTTACAGCAGCCTTTCAACACTTAGTCTGCATGGAGACTCGGGCTCATGGGAAATTATAACCTCCTGAGTGAGAGAGAGTGTGTGTGTGTGTGTGTGTGTGTGTGGGTGGATGGATTAAGGAGCACTAAAATATTACAAATTAATCTGATAAAATGGAGGATTTTTGTCTAAATAATATTCAGAATGATGCTGGACGTTAAAGGTTAAACATTTCATGCACAAGACATGAAGCGGAGTAGAGAAATCAATCACATCACCAACTGCAGAGGATTTGGTGAATTTTCTGGTGATTCTTGCTCAGACTGAGTCATGGTTGACTGAAATGTTTTTTCTGATAATGATGTCACAAGTATAATCATCAATATACCTGTGATGAATGTCCACAATTTTGGTCCAAATATTAATCACCAAACACACATTTCCGGAATATCTCCAACAGCCAGATCAGTGCTAATGTGGGAGATAAAGTATAATGCGTTTTAAGCTCTGAAAAAGCTAAACGGGTTTGTTTTTGTGTCGTCACAGGCGAGGCAGGTTTCACTACGAGCCTGACACTGAACAGGAATTGGGTGTGTCAAAACTGGGGCACAGGTTAAACCGAATCCACTTCAATCAGGTTAGTCAAACTCCTTTGTGTGTGTTTTTCAAATACAGTTGAATTGAATTTGTGACATAATTCTTCTAAAGTCTTCTAAAACGAGTGTGACATTTGTAAGACCTGCTTTTCTGTAGTCATTTACATGTCATGCACGGGGAAAACTTCCCGTGTTCAGTTTGAATAATTACTTTAAATAGAACACATCTGTTTATTTATTTCCTCTCCTCTCGTCACGCAATCTTCAGCTGGGCACCGGTGATAAAAAGACAACAGTGATACAGTGTAATCATGTTTTTTTTATTTGACAAAGCACCTACTGAAATAGTGTTGCTATAAACACATTTTTGACGCGTTTTTTTTTTCCAGCTGCACGATGTTAATGCGACAAACTGAGCGAGTCACATGGTACCGAGTCAGTATAACGACAAAAGTCTCAGTGCTAAAAAAGGCCACTATCATCTGCCATTGTGTATCAAAATACGGGACATGAAGAAAAATATAGGAATAACAAGAACGGCACCAAAACATCTACATATCCATCATCATGCTTAAATAAAAACACGTTGTACTGTAAAGCTCTGCTTTCAAAGATATTACAATCATCTACATATAGATATTAAATAAAAACACACACGTATATAAACTGGTTGAATTGTAAAAAATAACTGACAAGCTCCATAGGGCATAAATACATAAGTTACATTACTAGGTCAGTATATAAGGCATACAAAAACAACAATGTTACACACGGTTAACGCCGAGTTTACAATGAGAAAAAGTGTCAGCCAGTGCACACAATGTAGAAAACCTTTTGAGGTACAAAGTTGTTTCACATGACACCAAACATTCAAAGTTGGCCTAACATCAAATTTTCTAAAATCAAATCAAAATCACTGTTGCATTGCAACCAATCACAAGTTCTTATCCAAAAAAGGAAATAAAACATTCAGTGTTCGGGACTTTTCCTTTCCAAGGCAGCAGCAGCAGCAGAGTCGTCCAGGTACGGCCGCATCTTCTCTCTGTGGCTCTGAGTGAAGCAGTGGCCGAGGACCTTCTCCGCCTCCCACACTCGCCTCTGAAAGCGGTCCCGGTCTCGTGCCATCACCTCCCAGTGTCCTTTACGCGACGTCTGGCAGGCGAACAGCCACGTCCGCATCACGTGGACTTGGACGACAGGAGAGAATTGCACCTGAAAACCAGAGGAATATACAGTTAGTTAAAGGTTTTGTTTTTATCCAAGCAAACAAAAAAATCCCCATCAGATTTCAGAAAACATAAGTCACATAAGACTGTTCTTGGAACGCTTGTTTTTCTGCCTCCAGGATTATTTTTAGAGTCTGATGTAACACGGGCATTAATTGACACGGTATTTAAAATGACTTTGCAACGCTGCTGCAACTACTTCAGTCCGTGTGGAAGTCAAACTCTCTGCTGACTCGCTCCAGTCACGTGACCAGGCTTAGTCATGGTGACGAGGCGGCGTTGCTAGCCGACGACAAACAACTCAGGGTGTGTGAGTGTGTGTGTGTGGACAGAGACGGGGATTTACCCACATCTTTGCCATTCAGATTCACTACAGTCAGCAGTGGACACTCCCGTGAGATTAATGCGTTAAAATATGGACTCACATTGTTTTCTGTATCGAAATTGCTCTCAATTCAGGTTTATTTTGTTTCCTTTCTTATTTTTCTCACTGAAACCTGAATACATCATCTTATATAGTCGGTCCATATGAGGCGTGTATGTCCGTCTAAATCATTAAACTCCATAATAAATAAACGAAACCAGGAGATGTTATTAAAGCTATTAAAATAACTCAAAATCTGTGTTTCACATATTATCGACGTATATATATTCAGATTATCCTTAAAATTTCAATTATTTCAATTTCAGTCCATATATGATTCAGTTTCCTGTCATTATTCTTTCCTCCAGGACACAAAGGTGTCATGAAGTCAGTAACTATAACTGAATGTTAGTATAATTCTTATTTTGGCTTCTCCCTTTAGGGGGCGCCACTGTGCCAGATAGATATTGTCCTTAACAAACTAAACTTGACTATCTGAGAAATTATTATTATGGAGAAAAATAATGAATAAACAGAGTACAGGATGCCAGTATGCATATAAAAGTGCCAGTACTCAAAATACTAACATTAAGAAGTACTGGTACTTCGTACTGGACGGTATGTGGGGGTCAATAATTACCTTCTTCAAAGTTCTGCTGGCCTTGCTTTCCTTCCTCTGCTGTGGTTGTGACTGAGCTTTTTGTGCTGGTCTTTTCCAAGGCACCAGTGTTTTGTCTGGAGGGGCTCGACACTTTAACGGTCTCTCTGGCAAAGGCGGCATGGTGGGGGGTCGGGATTTTCTGCATTTGTCTGCGTCTTTTTCACATTTTTTGCGCTTCATGGCCGGGTTTTTGGAGTGGTGGCCTTTAACAAGAGCGTCGCTCTTCACGGACGGGGACTGTGTCGACGGGCTGCTCTGGAGGCAGGCTTGGAAGTTGAGGGGGTGATACGGGTCGTCCCGCTGGCAGAGAGACTTCCAGATCTGCTCTTCTTCGTCATCCTCGGATGAAGAAGGAAAGCTGATCTCCTTCTCGTCTGTGTCTGGCTTGGGGGGCGGTTTGGGAAGCGAGGCCTGTACTTTAGAGACTTTGGCGCTGGTGGTGGTGGTTTGGGACATTGGTTTGGTGCCGAGTGTGCATGCAGTGAAGCACAGTGGACTGTAGGGGTCAGCGGGACTGCTGAAAAAGTCCCAAAGCCTGTCGTTCTCCTCCTTGTCAATGTCAGGGCTTGAACCATCTGAGCTGGACCAGCTGATTTCACTGTCGGAACGACTGGCCAAGTTACTGAGGCCCTGCGGCCCCAGCTTCTCCTCACTGGACCTGCTCACTGACATCACGTCACTGTCGCTGCTGTCCCTTGCTTCACTTTTACTTTTACTTTTACTTTTACACATGCCTGCGTTTGTCGAAGTGCATGCAGAGAAAAAGAAAGGGTTGTAGGGATCACTAGATTTTGATAGAGACTCCCAAAGTGCCTTGCTTTCCTCGCTGTCGAATTCCACTATACTCTGGTCTTCCTCGCTGCTCCAGTTACTCCAGCTCCTCTCCTCCTCCGACGTGTCCTGTTTGAAATGATTCCCTTTCGTAATATCCTGTTGGAAGATTTTCTCAGCACCGCTGCCACAGGCCTCGTTCAAACTGGAGCCGTCGCTGCTCGACACAAAGATGTTCCAGTCGCCGGGGAATCCCATTTTCCAGGCGGACTGGTGTCCGAGGAAGATGCCCTCGTCTTTGCCAGCCGTCCTGGACACAAAGTCGTCCACTAGCCCGCAGCAGAGGTCGTCGGCTCGCAGGCTGGACAGCAGGGCCTCGGCAGTGGACTTCCCGGTGAAGGTGTCGCCAACGTCGGCACAGAAGTCAGAGAGGGGATTTGAACCGCCGACCATGACTCCGTTCTCTCCGTCAAACAGAGACGAGAAGAGAAAGGACTCGGACGGATTGGCTGCCGAGCTCATGTGCTGGATGTGCTGGCCCGACTCATCCGTGATTCTCACATGGACTTCGAACCTGAACATCTGGAAAACTAGTGAGAGAAAAAAAGAGAGGAATGTTAGAATCTCAACTGACCTCTGACCTCTGCAAAGTGAAATGTTTTGTTGCGTTTACCTTTTCCAAAGATACAAGGTTTTAACAAAGTAGAGTTAAAACAGTCATAATTTCTCACTGTGAAGTTGGTAGTGAGTTTATCATATTTACAGTGGGTCCAGGCCATATTTCTGGTCATTTTAACTCCCCCAAGTAACTGGAGATATCGCTGTGATCGCATAAGAAGTCAATTTAAATACAGGAGAGATCTACTAGGGATAGAAATAAGGTCAAACTGAATCTAAGGGTATTAAATGGGAGCACTGCATAATGTCTATGTCTTTCACGGCGCTAGTAAACATTGAGTGCTGTGCAGTGACGTCATTCGTGTCTGTTTTCACAGGGAGCTACTTTAACGCTCTACTGTAAACATTCGCCCGTGTTTTAAATACTAATCCACCCGCGTTTTATTGACAAAAACTAGACCTACAGTTGTGGGGATTTTATGATGAAAGTACCGCGAGTTAATAGGCAACAACAATCAAAGAAACGACATTGTGTTCTTTAGTGAACAAGCTGTACCTGAACTTTGTTAAAAGGTTGTCAAAGTTCCACAAAAATGAACAAAAAAAAAAAAAAATCAAAACCCAGACATCGATTGCTATGATTAAACGCGTTTAAACCATAAACGGATTTCTATTTCTATACATGTAAATACTCGTCTTATTGAGCAGTGTTTCCGGTTTGAGTGGACATTACACAGGACTTTGACACACAAGGTATAGACGCTGTTTAAAAAAAAGCACGTTGTTCGAATCCTCACCTGACAGGAACGTGTAGTAGATGACCTGAAGCAGCAGTCGAAGCTGTTCCCACACCACCGTCAGAATCTGTTTAGTCCAGGGAAGAAGCGCCATCCCTCCGATACCGAACCTTTCCACCGCCGTCCCCTCACAAACCTTATCGGTAGCGACAGTCGAAGCCATGTTTTGAACTTCTTTCACCGCCCACCTCTTCTCTTCGAGCTCGACTGGTGGTGGTTTTGTCAGGGGGGGAAAAAAGAAATAATCCTCACGTATTCTGGTATTCTTCGTCGAAAACCAGCAGATTTCGTGTACTAGTCGGTGACAGATGCGCGCCACTGTTATGTCGCTTCATTTTCGGGCAGGTCAGTGACATTTTCTTCCGAGCTCCGTCGTCAAATGTTCGCATGTAATGTCTCCATGTTTCTCAGTGGTGTTTAGTCGTCGTTGTTGTAGAAATGGTGAATGCGTCGGGGCACGTACAGAGACTACTTCTTAAAAATAATCACGTCACGTCACGCCGCGCTGTGATTGGACGCCGCGGCTGTCACTCATTAAAGGCAAGGAGATTACGCAATGTATGACGGAAGGAAAATGCCAGTAAGTTCCCGCCTCGAGAAACATTTTATTCTAAACGTGGGACACACAAAATCACGGTTCACTTTCCAATCACAAACCAGTTTATGAAAGCGAAAATCATTGTTTAATGGGAGTTGACAAACGAAATAAACCGATTGCCTACGCCGATGACGAAAATACGTTAGTACCTTGTTATTGTGTCTATAAAATAAATTAAATGGATTTACTAAAGTATGTTCCTCAGTATCTTAACCGAAGTGTACGAAGCACATTGTATTCGAAAGAACAAAAACACTCCGTTTTTTTCTGAGTAATTAATTTGGTGTTTTTTGGAATCTTTTTTGTGCCATTAGACGAGGAAAAAACATATTCTGAAAAACTGACCAAAAAAAAACTATTCAGAAAAAGAAATTACTCACCCCCCCCCCCCCCCCCCCAAGTGAATTCAATGCACTTCCAGAAGTGCCAAATGATTTTTATATTTTAATTTAAAAAATAAAAATGGTTTAAGCAAAAATAATCTCTAGCATACAAAGCAGCCTTCCTGAAAGTGAAATTAACATTGCTAACAAATGGGAACATTCTGAGAGATTTATCAGATACACGCCTCCATTCAGAAAGTACTTTCAATTTCACTGTAGACCTCATTAATTGGCTTTATGTCAACTGAGCATGACATGTCCTGTTTTATAAACATGGAGCAAGACAAATTCTTGAGTATAGCTTTAAAAGGAGTTGCAGCAGTGAAAAGCCCAGCATTACTGTATGCAGTAAAAAAAAAAAAATACATTCAACATACTAGAGTATGTGTACATGTATTACTGAACCACTGAAAACCCAAACGTGCTTTGTCTCTACACCAGAACAGTTGCAGGATGGCAAAATATGTTGCACACAAAGGCTCGGAATAATCTTCGATATGAAAAAAAAAAACAGAACAATTTTCAATTTATTCGTTTTATTAATCCAAAAAGTGATTCTTTATGCCACCAGAGCAGAAGCTGTAGAGGACTCACTGTAAACAGAAAGAAAACAGACCATTAGGGGGAGCACTCCTCAAAAATCACCATAAGAATAAACACATGCATGGTTTGTAAAGAAAGGCCTTATGTGGTTGTGAGCAGACAAAAACACTTAAAAGCATTAAAATGTACGACATTCACCAACACATCAAGTGTCATAGCTATCACGATACATCGATTATAGCAGTTTACGGCCAGCCCTCAAAGGTGGTGCAGACAGCTACATTAAATTTATACAAGTTAAAAAAAAAAAGGGTACAGAACAGGAAGCATTGCTGATAAAATGCTGTAAAAAAAAAAAAAATCTACATCCAATGATGCCACTGTGCCACAATGATGCAACACTTGACATGACGATAGCAGTATAGTTTACAGCTTATATTTAAACAAATATAGTAGAAGTAGTGATAGTTAAGGTGTAATAAATGTCACTGTATGAAGGGGACTGGCAGATGAGGCACAAGTAGCCACTCTGCTAATTTACCTCCAGCATTTTTCTTGCACAAAAGAAATATCACTGCTCTTAAATGAAGTGAAGAACGTGACAATGAATTGTGCCTTTTCCATGATGCATTTCACTAAGATTTACAGGATATGCCATTGTATCAGTGAGCTACAGATTTTAAAAATATAAATAGAATAATTCAACACAATGTAAAGAGAAAAGGTTCCAAAAGCTGAACCTGTACATACTACTTCCAGTTGGGGGCCAGTACTCTCTTGGTCTTGTAGTAACGGGCCAGCCTGTGGATCCTGCTCTCAATGAGAATCAGGCGGAACTTGGCATCCTTGTCCTGAAAGTGAATGTTGTGGATACAAGGCGTTAAAACCCAGTGATAGTTTTTTTTTTGGTCAAAGTCCATAAATGAACATTAAAGATTAAAAGAAGACAAAACTCATACAAATTAGAAAGTGCAAAGAAGAATAAATATATATAATGCCACTTGACTGATGACATTTGCTCAATACAGTACAATAATGCTTTGGTGCTACTTAAGGCCTAATAAAAACCGAATTACACAGGGTCAAGCCTAGTTGTACCTTTCTGTTTCTCTCCAGATGCTTCCTGACTGCCACAGCCTTCTTGATAAGATGGTAGAGATCCTCGGGCAGGTCAGGGGCCAGACCCTTGGACTTGAGGATCCTCAGGATTTTGTTGCCAGTGACAAAACGTACCTGGGCCACACCATGGGAGTCCCTCAGAATCACACCTGTACAGGGCAACAATTTAGTTAGAATCATGAAAACTGTAACACATGAAGATCATTTTGAAGATTACAAGAGTGCTACTGATTTTAGTTTCAAATAAATGATGCATCCCATTGACAATACAGTTGCCCAAAGTAAGAAATACACCTCTGCAAACCCACAACAGCCTCCTTTAAACCTGACATTAAAATGCATTTCTCTGTGATTGGATTGCAAATCGTATAGCGCCTGACCACTTGTAAGTACAGGTGTAAATACACCCAAGGACGGATTGTTATCCGATCTGCGAAATCACTTGAGGTGGTGATCGGAACTACATTGTGACCACATTGAACAGGAGTGTAAATGCAACTCTGTCTCCAATGCGCCTCTGCTCCACCCTCTGTGTGAGCATAAATACGCTGGTGGCACCAAGCACAGTTGATCATCAGTTTTATGCCTGTTGAAGACTACTTCTTCCCCTGCTTAGTTTGTGTGATCTCACAGGCGGTTCACATCATTGATATGACAGCACACAGGACATAATGCCGTCTGCTGCTGGAAATCTTTGCTGAAGAGGGGATGGTGACAAATGAGGAGACCTTGATCAGACCCTGGTGTTGTGGACACCAGAGACGCATGTAAATAAATGCATGTGGGGAAGTGCGATATACGATTGCTATTTTATCACAGAAAAACACTTTCTAATGCCAGTAAAGGGGCTACAGTTGCAACAGGACCAATGACCAGATCTCTTAATCTGTCAGTTTAATTGTCACTTCTTCAAACATTCAGAAATATTTAACAAAAGCTTAAGACTATTTTATTTATAACAACTATTGGGTCATGACAAAAATGTAAATTAAAATTTTGACTAGGCCCTTCGAAAGTAAGTGGGGTCAGCACTGCACAAATGTTTACATTTAAGATTAAACTTGTTTTTCCTAAAGTCGTGCAGCACTAATAATTAAATCTATAATAAACAGCGTGTTTTCTTCATAAAAGAGCAATGTTATTATAAAGACTTTGTGCTACTCGTTGAAAAGCTTACCAATCTGAGAGGGGGTCAGGCCCTTTTTGGCCAGTTTGAAGATCTGATCTTTGACATCGTCGGATGTCAGTTTCAGCCACTGCAGACATATAATAAAACTATCAATGGTTCCGTCATATTCACACAGGCATTCTGAAGACTCACATCCATATGTGCTACTTCCAGGTTCACCACATAATAATTGTCATACATTAGAATGGAGTATAAAAAAACACGATCCCCATACTCCCACAGCGTGTTGTCATACAATGTGATTTTGTACTGGGAGCATTAGTTGATAGGGTCTATCGGACTATCGAGATATGCTCCTACTGAAACATCCAATGAAAACATGCAACCCGTATTCTTATATTTATAACAAAAAGCCGTAAGGTAGCATTTTTCGATAAAGCAGCAACACTCATTGACCAAACTCATGTGTATACTTACAGTGGGGACACTGCGCCTGTAAGGCAGAGCTGACTGGGACAGGCCCTTTCTGTAGAAATAAAATAAAAGTTAGACGGAGAAAGAAGAAAAAATAATGTCTGGGTTATTGCAATAATTAACGAGGCCCAGCCAACGTTAGCTTCGCACTCGAATCTATTGATACTAAGTGCTTACGCTTCAGGGGAAACATTTTTTTTCTCAAAATACCAGGTAAGTTTCACATCAGGACCAATGACTACAATATGACACTGCCAAATTGTAATTTGAAGTCAAAATGTTATTTCAAGGTAAGCCGCGAGTACCGCTGGCTAATGCTAGCTAACTAGCTAGCCAGCCGGAGGTGGATGTCGATTGTGAGGGTGAGAGTATTTAAGTATTTTACTCGCTTTTAAGTCAAGCTGAAGTGCTCAGTTTGATGCTATGTGATTGAGTAGGTGTTTAAAACCTACATGTTATCATAAAAACCGACCTCGCTGTGCTAAATATTCGCTTAAATTAGAAAAATTGAGCTCACCCGGGAGCGTGCATGCGACCCATGATGGCGGTAGAGGAAGAGAGGCCGCACACGCGACAGAAAATGGTATTTTGCGCCTGCGCCGGAAATGACGTAGTTACGTCTGAAGAAGCCTCATTGACGCATTCAAGAAATATTGTTGTTAAAATGCTAAAATGTTTATTTAAAGCGTAACAAAGGAAATGCACAAGTGAATAATTAATGTTATTGATACATTTGGTCATGAAGTGGCACAAAACCCCACACTGGCTACAAACATGAAACACGCGTACATTTCAACAAAACGTTGAAGTAAACGGGTAACATTAGCAAAATTGTCAACTTGTCAACATAACAATTTGACAATTTTACTAATTAATTATCATAAATAACCATGTTATTTGTCAATATTGTTCACAATAATTGGGATTATAATCCTGAACCAGTGAGCCCACCTCTGGCATCAAACGTCAAACTCTGCTATAGATACAGTTAGGTCCAGAAATATTGGGACATCGACACAATTCTCTTTATTTTGGCTCTATACACCACTACAATGGATTTGAAATGAAACCAACAAGATGCACTTTAACTGCACACTTTCAGCTTTAATTTGTGGGTATTTACATCCTAATCAGGTGAATGTCATAGGAATTACAACACTTTCTATATGTGCCTCCCACCACAAGTAATTGGACAAACTAAACAATCATGTCTTGACAATGTCTACATTCGACTGTCTGATAAACAAGTACATGGACAGTTGTACCTAATAAAGTAGCTGGCAAGTGTGTATTTAATTAATTTAAAACATTTTAAATGTTTTTTCATCCAATTGATGATGCCATTTTGTCACTTTAAAATAAGATACATTTCCTGAAATAGATGTGTGATTTAAACGTGCAATTCTGAATCCTTCTATATATGTTTTAGATATTTATTTTTAAGTTGTGTTCAGACAACACTGCAGCGAACTAACATCAAAAACAGAGCAGTAATTGTGATTAAATAGCTTTTCTTTTTAACGTTATATATATGCCCAGAAACTGGTACAAATCCAAACAAACCATGGTCACACCGAACACATTTTAAACAACAGAGGCAACAAATCACATCATATTAGTTCCAAAAACATTTAATTGCTTTAGGAAAGAGGAATTACAGTACACACTGATCCATTCAGGTTACAGGTCACCAATTAAGAATAAATAACTGGCCATGTTAATACAAACTCTTCTTGCCGTCTTTGTACAGTCACTAAAAGAATGGATCAAGTCACTAATATTTATAGTGTGAGTGTTGCTCGTAAATCATATTTTGTCTTGTAGATCTCTTAAAAACTTTTTCAGATAAATTCATCAAAATTGCTTTATTAAACATCAACAACAACTTTAGATTTATAGTTAGCGAGTGGAGAAGAAAGCAGCCGATTTCTTGCTCACGATCTTGTTCCCTTTAGAAAGATGTTTTGAGTTCGAGTTGCCCTTTTACCACTGATCTATGGTCAGCGTGCATTTTCTCAATATTATAAAAATGGACTAGATCTGTACTTCCTTTGCAGTTTATTAATATAGTTACCCATTTTGGCCAGCATGGCATGATTACACCATGTTTAGGGACCGGGTGTGAGTGTGGCATTATTGTCAATGTGGGGAAAAAGCCTCATTTCCACACTCTACATTTCTAAAACTGCTTTCTACAAGTCTGCATTGTGGTTTTGAACCACCTGAAAGAAACGCTGGACTGATGCACGATCCATGTGAAAGGGCAAACAACTTCTCTTCATCCAAAGCAAAGACAAGAGTGTGTTCCAAGCTTATGATACAAGTTCCCCTTTAAGGTGTGCTGTGTGAAAATTGTCAAGTAAATACCACGGCAGAAAGACCTGGTAGTGTGCATTTAGTGGCAGGCCACTGTTAAAAAATACACCTTAAGATGCCAGTCCTGCAGCAGACCTGCTCTGAAAGATCTACTGATGTAACTTTACAGAATATATATATATATTTTTTTTAATAAGGACAAATCACATTGTTAATAAAATATACATAGCAATAAGGCCAAGTTGAGCATTAAAAAGAGATTGTGAGCACAAACAAAGGCACCCTTTTGGTGAGAGTGATTTGATTTGCCGTCCTCATTCATTTTGGCACATTCTCAGGGGAATAATAAGGTCACTGTTGATTTTTTTATTTCATAATGTGGTATTTTGGACTACTCTACTCAGACATGCCTGATGCAGCGCAGGAAAACCCAATGCCTCCTTATTTGTCCATGGAGAAAATAAACATGTAAAGTGTAAAAATGAGCCCTTTCTGGTCTATTCCTTAAAAAATAAATGGGTAAATCTATATATACTCTTCTGCAAGTAAGCCGTTTTGGTCCTCTAATATCAAAATGTACAAATCATTACAGTTCTTCGTTATAGTTTAGGAAAAAAAGAGAAACACAATAAGTGGAGACCATTTGTCACAATCACAAACAATCTTGATTAGTGAAAATGGGAGAGAAACTAGTGAAGAATTGAGAACAGGCAGTAGGTGAACAGGCCTGTTTTGGTCGTCCTCTGTGGTTGCGTCTCAGTTTTTAATTCTGCATTCATGTCATATGGGATTAAACTCAAAGGCAACAGGATGACGGAAGGTTTTAATTTATTAGGTTAACTGTGTTTTAGCAAAATGTTGATCCTGCCATGATAATTATGCACTAATAACATACTTTAATGATGTCATCTATCACCAAAAAAATGATGATTCATCTCCAGTAGTTCTTTATTATTAGTATTTTTTATAACCGAAAGCTGAGGTGTCAGTCAGACTGCATCAGCTGCCTTTTCCCATATGATGTGAATGCAGCTTTTGTCTGGAGAGTCGTTGTTGGGCTTCAAGTGGCTGTTAGAAGTATGGAACTGCTGTAAGTTTGTACCACTTGACAGTCTCCTTGCTGAGGTCAAAGTCTTTGAGTCTGAGCGTGATGCCGCCCAGAAAGTAGTTCTCGCGCAGTGACTCGGCACTGAGCACGCTCAGTTGAAGCTCCCGCAGGCCCAGGGTTTCCTTACTGTAGCCACTGTACACCAGCTGTGGAGGAAGAGAAAAGTTATTATTTGGGTCAGCTGCATCGTGGTGTGGAATGACCCATTAACTGCACGTTCTTATTAACTTTTAAAAAAACTAATGAACTCATTTTACATTTCTAAAACCAAACCCCTGCTTTCTAGAAATCATAAATATATAATGTTAATGATGACAACAATATTTTTGATTTCCTAACCATCTCATTGAAAGTTGGGTTTCTGGTTTTCCTGGAGATCTTTGTCTTGCGTTTGGAAGTCTTGTGTGGATCAGGAAGCAGGTAGGTTTTAACATACGGGTTGGGATCTGTTCCATCTTCAGAAACCTGAAGATCAACAAAACGGTTAATAAGACACAACAAGAATTAAACAGTATAAAACTGTGTCTAAATGATCACTGTGTTTACCAAATCCCTGATGTGCATGACCATGATGAAGAGAGTGCTGTTCCTGTAAGAGATTGAGAGCTTCACTTCTCCCTCCACTCGTCCTGAAGTGGGACTCAGTGGAGGCTCTGCAACAGACACACATCAAACATCACAAACATGAAGTCAAAATGACAAAAATATGAATTTTCCCAACACAGTTGGAGTCTAAAATGAAGGCCATAGTGCATTCAAATTATGTACAAAGTAAATGTGCATACAGTGTGCCAAATGTGACTAATGCTAATCAATGCTGACCTGGAGCTTTGGCTGTGGCATCTAAACCTTCCGTCTTGTCATCCCGTGCAATCGGATGAAAGAAAGTGTAGACCAGATCACACTAAATGATGATAAAGGGAGATTTATTCACTACCCTGTACAAATGAATGACATCCCATTTAATATGACCGATTTGTTTGTGTGCACGTGCCTGAGTGACTTCTGTGGAGCTCCTCATCAGGTTGTGGACGTAGTTGTTGAGCTCCAGCTTCCTCCTGGCTGCCACTTCTTTAATGTGGGTGCGGCCAAGCACCATTTTGTTCGAGAAACTAGAAACAAAAAGAAAGTCGTGGCATATTCAGTATTACAGTAGCTGATATAACACCCAAGAGAACATTTGCATAGAAACCTTAAAAGGTTACAGGAGAGATGTTGATGAGATGCCATAGAGAGGCTGACGGTCACAAGTTCCTACCTTGGCAGCTTCCAAAGTGGAAAAAGTATGGTCAGTTTGTTGTGGAGCTCCTGGAACTCATCAAAAGTACGGAAGACAAACTGGGGCTCATTCTGACCATCTCTAAGGATCCTCACTACATAGGTCTGCAAAGAGAGGACACAGAGTGAGACAGGTGTTCATTCTGTCCCTGTTTTACAAGATTTATGTCATACGTTTAAAGACGAATCCACCACTGCAGGACTCACATAATGCTTGTCGGGGTTGTATCTCTTCTGGAAGGAAAAGATGGTTGCATGGTTGATGCGGCCCTCCTGTTTCAGGGTGTAGGTTTTGGGGGAGAAAGACAGTATAGGCTCATCATTGGCTGGTAGGCCAGAGAATCGTAGTTGGGCAAGGTTATGGATAAAGAAGTTGAACTTGGTGGCCACACTTCCCAGACTGGACTCAATTAACCTGGAGAGAAGGAGAAAAAACATCCTTATATCCTTCCTGTGAACTAGGTTAGTTTTAAACACATCTCGACTGTTTTTGTAAAAACACAGTACACCTGATATTGCTTCTAGTGTGTAGAGAGGTTTCATTGCTGACAGCATCTACTGTAATCTTGTCCTCCCTATGCTAATACTGCCATCTGGGGGATTTGGGGTTTTTGTAGTAGAGAGACTCACGCTTATTAAAATAAGATTTACCGAAAACAAAAGGAGCCAAATTGAGTAAAACTAAGTAACTAATTTCTCTCTTGTTCTGTTCTCAATTCTGAGGTTGTACGATTTTACAAGGACACCAGATAAGCAGCTGCTGCTACTACTAATTATAGTATTAATACCATTACAGCTACTACTAGAATACTAATTTTGTCACATCAAAGATAAAAAGGCATGTGAAGGTTCTCAGTCAACCAGGTCATAGTCAAGTCCATTTGCCTACAGCTAAGTACTGAAGATGCAGACACAGTAAAATGCATTATACATTATAAACACACATACTATAACAATAACAAAAGCACAGTCAAATAGAGGATAAACAACTCAGTTGTGGTGTGTTTACCTGGTGAAGAAGATGGTCGCTTCAGCGTCAGTGTTGTGAGGCTGCAGAGCATCAAAAACATATTTGAGATCCTGAGAGCCAGTCAGTTCTGGAAGACCCGATGATGTCATCTACGACACAAAGAACACAAAGATGCCTGGTTTTTCGAGGGGGAAAGTAAACAAGCTCGATATATAATGATGTATTTGTCACATTTCTTATCCAAACACTGCCAAAGCACACACAGTGGTGCCAAGTTTGAAACCCGTCAAGTCACTGGGTATTTATACAATTAGCAGACAGACATATATAGATATAGAAGACTAAATATAGTGCATATTCTTCTATATAGAAGCAGTATACTGCTAAGTACTGTAAATAAAACCATTGATAACGCCAAAGGTTTGTAGCTTTTCAGAGTGTATATGATAGCCAGTTTAAAAAGACAAAGCATGAATGAGTTACACACAAACATATTCATCTTCTCTTAATGAAGCCTTATGCCTCATGAAAAGCTCTAAGAATTCCCCTATGTGTTTCAAACGTGGTGGGATGCATTGCACTTATTCATTATCAAGGCAGGAAAGCAAGACCATTGTTCTTCTGGGTCTTGGAGGTACACCCATACACAACTGGGAGAATGAATTTAAAAGCAGCCAAAAAACTGCTGAGAGGCACAGAAATCTTAAGACAAGAAAGTGAAGGTAGTTATTAAGTCTGCAGCACAAATAGAATCTAGAACAACAACTCTACAGCCTGAGCCTGAGGTATAAACTTAGCATCATTAATGCAAATACCCCATACACCATTCCACTGTATGTTAAAGTAATAGATGTGTTAATGTATCCAAACTGTGCGTGTGTTCTGTCTCACCAGTGACAACAGGTTGAGGAAAAGCCCGGAGTGCTTGCGGATGAGGTTGTAGGCCTGACAACACAAGTCTACAAACAGCTGGAAACGGCTGGTGGGGCGCTCGCCTCCATTGATGACGTATGCCATGTCTGATGTCAGGACAAATGGAGCCCGGTCCCTGATCGGAAACACCAAGAGGAGGAGAAAAGACTTAAATTCAGCTTCTGTCAAAGTGAGAAGTTTGAATACAAGGTGTATAGATTATAGATATTTGGTTTAAACAACCTGGGAGAAATCAGTCAGCAAGCTATTACTACACATTTGAAGCTGCAGTGCATAACCTTTGGTGATTCATGTAGAGCTGAACTGTGTGTACCCATATGACACATGTTTTGAATGTAACTGACTTGTTTACATTTAAAAAATTATACACTCCAGTTTTAAACAAAGACCCCACCTGGATAAATCCCAGCAGGGAATGTGTGGAACAGTGTGAGCTATGAAACAGGTCATAGCAAAAAAACAAAAATGCATAAATCCTGCTGCGATGAACCATCTGTTATTTCTCCTGCTACATCTGCTGATCAAATAACAATCATTGAAGCATTGCTTCTGCTGCACTACATTAACAACCAGGATAACAACTGTTATCGCTGTTATGTGTGATGTTAACACAATTTAAAGCATTTATTTAGCTACAAATAACAATAAAGATCTTGGTCGACCACTTTTAATACCCTGGTACACACAACCACACATCAAAGAGCACATCCGACTGTCACCTTTTGAAGCTGCCGAACATCTGGGCGTGGCCGAGAAACTTGCCAAAGTCAATGTGGAACATGTGACCGGTGGAGCGCAGCATGATGTTGTCGTTGTGACGATCACAGATGCCCAGTATGTAAGTTGCTACGCAGCATCCCGCACACGAGTAGATAAAGTTCTCCGACGCCTTAACATGAAGAAGAGAGAAAGAGTGAAGCATGTTACACAGCAGTCACTGTGCTACGATGGAGTGTAATACTAGGAAGACAAAAGCTATAATGCTCGACAAGGAAGTAACGTTTCCGACAGGATTTTCAAGAAACCTCAAAGAAGTTGTAAAGCATTTGTACAATAACATCACACCTTCACATACAGCACACACACACAGGTCAATGTTAATTTCCTGCTATTTACAAGGTCAGAGGTTAGGTATTGGGAGCACAGTTCAACATTTGTAGGTACCAAAGGTCACGCAGTTACACTATACACTATAAACAACTATAAACATCAAGAGTGCATTCACTGTGTGTTTTCATTATGATGGCACAATGATAGTTAGATTCATCAATTTGCATCAACAGCTGCTGTGGATTAGCAGTGGAAGCTCCTCAGCTGGTCTCGTGTGCAGGCAGACATATCCTTCATGTGCGTACCTTCTCATACTCGTCCTCAGCAGGGTTGTATTTTCGAAGCCACTCTGCCAAAGGTTTGTCTTTGAAGGAACCGGTGACGCCGTACTCCACCTGGATCTTTCTCAGGGTGTCAGAGGACGGCACCAGCTCAACCATACCTGAACAATGCATGTGGATTTTTGTTAAAACGAGCAAATAAACAACAAATGATTAGGTCTGTGCTATAATAATTTTTTTTTTTTTTTCTTAACTATGGAATGGGGACATTTCATTTAGAGACAGGAAAGAATGTAATGTAATTTTTGAGTGATTCATTTTGTGGGCAAAGTAAATGGATGTTTTTAAATGTGGTTCTATGGGATGGATCAGGAACAACAGAAGCAACATTAACTGCAGTGTAACATTAAACCAGTGGGTGGCAGCAGAGGTCAAATGACATGATGCAATGCATATCTCAAAAAAGTCCACAGCCCTTGCTGTTAAAGGTTTATAAAGCAGCTGTTGTTGATTCGCTGTAGGATAAGGGCATTATATGCATTGTATCATGGCCTCTGCAACGTGATACTTATCATATCACGAGGTTGGAGGATAAAGATCCCCTTTAAACCCCAAAAAAGTATTTACATGTGGCTCCTCACACAACAGCCACCTCTGCGTTTAATGGTTTTTTAAATGGAGAGTCAAAGACAATGAGAACATTAAATAGTCAGATATCTTAGTCAAATCAAAGAGCCATTAGACAGATGTCTGCAGAATAATCATTATCATATATTTGGCTAATTGTAATAATAGTTCAGTTTCATGTCAGGATTGTATTCATAATTTCTGCATATATCATTTTAAATGAGGTATATAACAGCTCAATAGCTAAATAGATATATAATTCCTGTAGCCATTTCAGACAGGATGTATATCATTGCCACGAATAGCACAAATTAGAATTGTTGTATTACCTCCCTGCCATTTACATAATATGGGCTACATCAAACCTACATGTGCTGCGATGTTAACATGAGTGATCAGTGTGTCTGTGCTCTGTAGATTTAACGTTTGACTGGCTGAATGTGCTTCTCTGTCACCTTTGTCTTTTCCAGTGGAGATGCACTTGAAGTTGACGATGCGCAGGTCCAGCCCCTCCTGCAGCCAGATGCGGTCCATGATGCGGATCATCTGAAGAGCCAACATGTCCTGGCGCAGGTCTTCTCCGACCTGATACAGAGACAAACATTACTGCATGGACATTACTACCCATTAAAAACTATGAAAGTGCGTGTGTGTGTGTGTGTATATACATTACCTTGAACATTACATTGATCTCTTCTCCCAGTGGATCGGCATTGACCAGGGCCAGCTTGAGGGGAACTGCGTTGGAGTTAAAGAACGAGCAGGCCTATGTGCGCATAAAAACAAACAGTATGACATCAACTTCTGAATAATTTCATATGTGAATGTAACAGGTTCTACAGGATGTAAACATGACAGCCTTTTCTGTTAAAAATATGTCACTGTGCACTGACTTTGAGCAGAATAAGGGTGAATTCCAATTCCTTGCTTAACCCTCAATCTCAAAAATGCGCGTTCCCGCTAGTGCAAGTGCTGTCCCGATTCTCAGAAAAATTAAGTTGAGGGGCAAGTTTAAGGGCTGTATCGCCCTCAGATTTTTTCCGGGACCACCCTTGGGAGCAAGGGCTACCCAGAATGCATTGGGTGTTTTCACATAAGAAAGATGGCGTCGAAAGCAGCGAAGCGAGTGCGATACAAATTAAGTATTTTCTTTGTTAATAGAGATATAAAAATTATGAAAAACATTGTATGATCTGTATGAGTTTAGGCCCATATTATGGATTACTGACGTCATTGTTGCGTAACATTTATTTTTATTTTACGATCTTTTGTCAATAGCCGGCTGGTGCGCACACGTGATCGTTTGCTATCGTTTACCCTTCAATAAGCCGTGATGTGTGGTAACTGTGAGCTGAATATGTCCGTGGTTGTGGTATTTGTATGAGTATCATCTTATAACTAACTGACAACCTAATAACTTGACTGAAATAAAATAATAAATAATCGTGACGTAAATGTGTTCTTCTTCTTCTTTTTTGGAGTTGACAGACTGGACGCAGCTTTCGCGTTATTCTGCCCCCCGCAGTCTGAAGACGTATCTTTAAGGGGTGTCCCATTTCTAAGTGACAAAATAACCCTCAACACTTGGTTTTGAGGGCCAGTTAAGATAAGGGTTGAGCTTGAGGGTTAGATTGAGGGTTATGATAGGAATTGGCCCTAAAACTCAATAATGTGGTCTGATGTAAGAGAACTAAGAAACAGTATGTGGATCATATAAGAGGTCTGCTGACATCAAGTGTGACTGGGTCTAAATTTAACTTTCAATTTAACAATAACTGTTAGGCAGACTGCTGAGGCAGTAGCAGGAAAGTGCGATTAAAAGCTTATTAATTTCTGACAGCGCGGACATAAAAAAAAGCCTTTTGCACTGTACTGTATATTCATGGCGACTTAGGAACTTATGATTTCATTACAGTCGTTGGTATTTTTTTAATGGATCATGTCATAAGAAAAGAGTTGATGTTACCAATTTTAAGGTAACCTGTGTGTGTAGGTTACCTTAAAATTGAGTTCTTTGGCCACCAGACTGGGGCTGAGAGGCAGTCTGCAGTTGTTTCTCTGGAAGAAGTTCTGAACGTTTTCAAGGCCGTCCTGTAGCGCCACCTGACCCCACACACAAATTAAACACGCACGGATATTATTATCCATAAGCATAATACAGGACATCACAATATATTATTGTCAGATTACATATAAGCAACACACGCTAACCTGTCGCGTTGACCCCCCGGCTTGCCTGACCCTCTCGGCCACCGCTCCCAGCAGGGTCACCAGTTGAGTCTGTTTCTCCAGCTCGGCTCTCAGCTTGGCTCCACACAGACACAGCAGGGCACCCAGTACACGTTCATAACGCCAGCCCCAGGCAGGATCCTGCACAGCATCCTTTAGTAGCCTGCAGCCATTACATACATCACAGCTATTAAGATACAAATATTCTGAAGGTGGTGAAAGAAGATGGATTCCATATACACAGTGATATTTCTGCATATGAAAACATTGTAATCCATCTCTATGTTATAAACTATCTAATATATGATATATTAGCTGCAAAACTTCATCTGACCAGTAGAGGTAGTGGGCGATGCTGATGTTGCCTTGTGCTCTGGACAGCAGGAAAATGACAAGGGCATTCTTCAGGTGACACTCAAACTTTAAGGCCTGGAAAGACAAAAGAGAGGGACAAAAAATAAGACATCGATTGTGAAAGAAAGGGATTGAATCCATGATTGCAAAGGTATTGCTATATTGCTATACCTGTACAAGCTGCGGCAGATAGTCAGCGAGTTCATCATCACTGCTCTTCTCAATCCAATTTACAGCCACTGTCCTCACCTCTGTATCTGCAAACCTACACAATATTGATGATAGATTTATTGGCTAAGTAAGAAATCAACATTCTATATTATATTTAATATAATATATATATATATTATATTTTTTTATCAGAGGTTCGACAGACAAAATGTGGGCAGAAGCATTGAGAATATTTCATACTTTGAGTCGAGGAGCTCCAATGCGGTGACTGGGGGTAGAGGAGGCCAGTGGTGCAGCAGGGAGTGGATGTGAGCCATGCTGGCCCAGTCCCAGCTGGGTGCACTGGCCAGCACCTTGGGCAGGCTGCTGGGGTGGTCCCTCTTACAGTGGAGCCAGTGGTCCCATAGGATCTGGTGATCTGCCCGCTTTAGCCTGAAGGCGGAGCCGAAAACAGACCAAGAGGAAATGTGGGTGAAATGTTGTCAACATGAAAATACAGTTTTATGGTATGCATCTTTACATCAAATCATTTTTCATCACAGTTAGATGTTGTCTTTCTCACAGTTTCAACAATGCAAACATTGAAAAAAGTTTAAAGTGAATATGAATGTGGACTTCACTTGGCAGCATCTACAGTAATGTTTGAAACAGACAAGAGAAAAGAGCACTTCAATTGAATCATACAAATATTATATAAAAAAAGAGTCACCTGTGCAAATTATTTAAGCACACCATTCAGCATAAGTTTGTTATTCAGAACAGTTTTACTTGTGGGACTGGTTGCATAAAATGTTCACTCCTATCATGAGACTTGAGTGTATATTTGGTCCTTCAACAAATCACACAAGAAACATTTCTTTGGCACTAATACGTATAAAAATGTGACCAGTATCCTGATCTGCTATGCTGCAAGGCCATGCACTTAAGACAACTTCTTTCCGCTACTATTTGCTTTTCTGCAATTGCTGACAGATGTCAAACTGTGCCTGAATCTGAGCTACCTGTAGTGGTGAAAATGAAAAATTTAATTTTGAGGAAATTATGCACTTTCACACACATTAAATTGACACACAATCCGTCAGTGGAGCAGCAACTTTTGTGGGCATTGACGAGAGGGTAGAGGCTGGACATATGAATGGGAAGTTCAGAAAGCAGGCAATGGGGAACACAGTGAGAGCACTCTGCCTCATGGATTTTTGGAAGAGTGGCAAATTTAGCTGGCACCAGGTGTTAAAGAGCTGGGCTCGGAGCAGCTGGAAGAGAACTGACAAACGTTTATAGGGAACTGTGTCTGGCAAAGTTAGTGGCAATTTTTAAAATCTCTTTTTCTGGGTGGTCTGAAAGAAACAGCTGTTTGCTGAAGGGGATAAATATAACTACAAACTACTGTTTATATGCATGTTTTTTTGGTGTATTTATCTCAACAATGGCACTCCTTTACAGATTCAGTGGATTTCCTACATATCTTTTGACTTATTTACTTGTGACATTAATGGCAGAAAAGGCAGACGCCTGAATTATTAGAGGTACTGATATTTACTCTCAGATCCAAACATTTGTACTGTAAATCTCGTCATTGCTTTAGATTCCTTACCCGAAATTGGAAGCTCGGCTACAGATTTTCTCCAGTTTGCGTCGGAGGTCTGGGTCCAGTTCTTCCTGGGGGATGGGGTCTGGACTGGGAGCTTCCTTGGGTCCGACATACATAACATCCACCGATGTGTTGGGGAAGTCCACCTAATGGTAACATGAAACCATCATGTTGATCACTTTATTTATTTATTATATAATCCAACTGACTGAGAACAAAAAAACAAAACAATGTTGCTGTTTTTAGAGTTTGAAAAGACCTGAAGTAAAACCTCTGCAGTTTCCTGCTCGAAGCTCAATGATCATTGTCACCTTTTTTTTGTTTTATTAATATTGTGGTTGCTACTGCATTCAACTGACAATCACTTCTCTTTAATGCATCATGAAGAACTAAACCTGTACTTTCTAACACCGCTATGTAAGGTTTCTGCTTGTGACCCCCCACCTGCAGTATAATTCTCTCTGTGGGCATCCTCTTGCGACCGGCTGTAGAGCCAGTGCCGACAGCAGCTCCTTGGGCAGATATCCACAGACAGAGCAGCCTGTTGCCCCTGGCAAGCACCCTGAAACACAGTCAGCAATAAACAACAACAAAATCCCTTACAGTCATTTTACAAACAGCGTTCGGCATATACTTTGGCAAGGATGTTAACCTGTCTGATATTATAAGGAGAACAAAACTGACACTAAGTGGTCGTAAAAGTGATGGAAAATGATTATAAAGGGACCTACAGTAACAAAATAACTGAAAAGAGCAGTGAAAGATGTGGTGTTTCAGATGCGTAAAGGGACTTCAATCTGCATGTGCTGAGGTAATCATTTTTTTTTTATGTGTCCATACCTTGTTTGTTGTTATTATTGCACTTGTTTTTAAGTATGCTTCCCCATAAGTTGTAAAAATACACTAAACAATAATCCAGCAACTACCATCCGTTACTCTCTCTCCTCACCCTCTGAAGTCAAAGAGTGGCATGGAAACTTTGCCCAGCTGCTCTGGAGCTTTCCTCTGCTTGTTGGAGTCCGGGGATCCACCGACATTCTGGTTCAGCACCCCGAACAAAGTCAGGCTCAGTATGGACTCAAGCGGGAGCACAGCGACTGCAATGGGGAAGTTGATCCTGGGAGAGATGAGGACAGCATCGGCAGAATGTGAGGACATTGCAAACAGCACACTATTGTTGTCAGGCAAATTTAAAATGGTAAAACAAGTGAAGGAGACAAGGATGGAGAGAAAAGGAGTGAAAGACAATCCACTCACAGTTCATCCCATTTGATGTGGTAGAAGAAGCTTTTGTATGTGCCCACTCTCTTAGATTGGACCGGTTTAAACAGGTTCTTTCCATTGTGGGTGAGGGAGCACATTAGGAAGTACTTCTCATAGCTGAAACAACACAACGCATAGCACAAATTAATATCGCCTTCCTGCCAACACAACCTACTGCGTGGAGTTCTATAAAGCAAAATGAAAACAAAGGAGACGGGCTTGATGGTTTTTAGATAATTAGCGCCTTGTTCAGGGCTAACTCAAAAGGAAGTAAGAAAGAAAAATCATCTGCATGTTTCCCAACCAGACACAGCTTAAGAGGAGAATGAGAATTAGGAAATTGGTCTGATTCAGTCCACTCACTCAGGCATTTTATTGCATGTACTGTCCTGTTTTGTTGCTGATGGGATGAGTAAAATATTTAATATAATATAATAATATTTAACGGTGTTTATAAACTACATACTAATGATTATTCATGCGTTATAAATGATGAATTCAATATTTATCAATGCTTAACTAATGCTTATAGTGTGTACTTATTATAAAGCCTTTAGTTCCATCCATATACCACACGTCTGTTTCATTTTGAGAGTCATGCGTGAGTAAGTGGTGAAACTACAGGCTCATCAGTTACACATTTTCACTACGCCCCGGCTTGAGCTTTTGCTTAGTGCCATCTGTGCTGGCAGCTTCACCGCTAGTCATGCTGTCTCAATATGCTAGCATATCGCTGTGGCATCTACCGGAGTTCCAGATGGATGAAACACTCGTCACAACAACGAAAAAAAACACACCCCAGACTTCAATTACGTACCAAAACAGTATCACCACAACACTTGTCTGACTTGGGGAATACTATATTCACCGCCTCCCTCTGGCCTTGAATTGTGAGGAGCTAAATATTTTTGGAGGTGCGGGTGGAATTACTGTCACTGCAGCAATGTTTGGTACTGGCTGGAAATAGCTACACGAGGAGACAGTGCTGCAGAAAATAGGCCTGTTATTAAGCAGTGCTTCTCAGCATGAAGGCCTCACTGGCCAGAAAATTACCGTGGAAAGAGGGCGCTGCAGCAGTTCTCAAGCTGCCACCACCTCACAGTTGTGGTTACACTTCCTACACATTTTTTCTAACCTCTTGACCAAACTTGGTCATGGTTGTATTAACTAATAAAATATTACAAATTCAAAAATGCACTTTTCTTCACAGGAGAAATTATCACTCTGTTAACACATATTTGCAATGTCAAAGCTTCTGAACTTTCTGTTGCTTTCCTGTAATTAACATATGAAAATCATTCCTCATATATTTCTTAAATGTAATATCCCAGTGTTTTAGAGTCAGGTTTGTCAAAAATTGACTAACCACCCTGATCCATGGTGCATGACGGTGCCGAGAACGGAAAATTTGGCTCAGCTCCCTTTCAGACACATGAAGAAGATAGTCAGGGTGAAAATGGACACCGACATGGAAAAATAAGCCACAGGGAGGAGGGAGCACACCATACAAGCAAACTACCTGGTGTGACAGCAGTGACGCTGTCCACTGACAGTATAGTGTCTCAAAAACTGGTCCTTGTTGCTTAATAAAAAATGATTATCATACAATGAATGAATAAATGTCCTTTCACTGACCATGATTTTTACATAAGGAAAACTTGGGTGGCACTAACAATAACAAGCAAATGGTTGATCATGCAAGAAAAAAATGCATGAAAAAAGGTTTTCATGACCCTGCAGCAAAGATAATACACATTCATTCATTCAAATGTATATGTATATCAATGATTGGGAAGCTTTGTAAAATATTGCTATATTAATATAATTTACCTACAATTGAAGTGCATCAGAATTAAAAAAAGTGAGTTGCAGGAGCTTTATCATCACATAAGGTTTATATAAGTTTATTTCCAGGCATTGTATTGCTATTGAATACAAACCAGTGATTTAATGTTGATCTGTTTACCTGCTGACCCAGTTGGCCGGGATTCCATGCAAAGCGAAAAGGGTGAACTGAAGGTGGTCGGTGGTGCCAGAAGCTTCTTTGCTGCTCCTTCCCTCCACAGCTTCCATGTCTGCAGCCTGGGGCAGCGGATGTGACTTGAAGGAGGTGGAGGGAGGACAGAAGGAGCGCAGGTAGAGCTTGGCCACGTTGTACACGGCCTGCGTTAGCAGCGCCATGCTCTCCTCCACAGGACTGGTGTGATCTATCAAGGTATTCATTTTATTTTTGTATGAGGCAGTCGAGCTGAATGACTGGAGGATGAATGCAACTGTGTACGTGTACAGAACTTACCATTTGATGACTGACCAGAAGAGGTGGACCCCAACTACAATGCAAAAACATGTTGGTCTTAAAAGTACATCCTTATATAATATATATAAAGTATATACACCTCGTACGTGTGAAGAGCCCACCTTGGGTGAGCATGTTCGAGGTACGTTGACAGAATGCCGCAGCCTTTTGACGGCCTCTGTAATGGCTTGTGTCTCCACCTCGTCCAGAGCACAGCACAGGTTCTTCACAGTCTGCACCACCCGATCCACAGTCTTATACTGAGTGCTCTGCAAACAGACGGGTGCATTATCAACACATCACTCTTCACACGTTTATACACCAGCTCCTTTGTTGTGTCGTACTCCTGATGTGTACTTTTGATTTCAAGCTTGTCAACAGGCACACATATCGTTGAAGTCAAGAACAACAGGCTGGGTGCCTCAGAGAGAGATGACTGTCATGGACAACTCAAACCAGCTCAGTGTGTATACATTTGCATGACCACTGCTAAACAGCCCACCTCTGTATGTTCAGTTCAATACTGTGCAGGATGCGACTCTGTCATGTTCATGCTAATAAACCTAGATATCGTCATGAGGTTGGTTTCAGAGTGTACAGCAGTGTAGCTTCACAAAACCCCCCACTTCCTGAAACTAGAAAACACTTTTATTTGTCAGGTACTGAACAAAACAAAAAACTTTTGTGTTTAAAACTGATACTATATCCCAACAATGAAATGTATTTAGGTGTATGATCAGGGATGGGCTCTATAGGGTAAATGAATATCTATTTGCAAGGGATATGCACAACATTGAAGAATAAAGATACTAGGCTGTCTACACATTGAGATTAATATGTGCAATATGTGCACAGAGAAATGGCAAACATTTCCAGACGTGTCTTCATTGTTTTCCAACATCAAGACCTGGAAAATATTCAAAGAAAAATAATTTTCCATCATTTCCTCAAATTCCCAGATCTGCACAGGGACCTTGTGTACCTCATTTTGTAGGCAGATGTTGACTTGATTGTGGTAACCTTCCAAGTAGTCAGCCAGGCCTTGTCTGCAAGAAGACACAATGATTAACTACAGTAAAAAAAGAAAATCATAGACAACTTGTAGAGGTTCCCAATTGATTAACTACTCATTAGTCCATATCTTCATGGTACTTTCATACCTTGTGACATTCTCCTTAAAAGGCCTCTCCACCTGGCCCAGGTGCTTCTCCAAGTCTACAGTTGAGCAGTCATCTTCCCCCTAAGAAAACAGTAGAAAAATGACCAACCACTTATATAAGCTGCCAAGAAAGCACTGTTGTCAGTTTCCAGTAGTGGTAAAACTGTTAGAAGTTAATCTTTAATTTACATTATGTCACGGTTCACTTTTTAATTCATATACACTGCATATGTTGGCTTGATATAGTGACTTACACTGCGTGCCAAGTCCCGTCTCATGGTGGAGTGAGAGAGTAGTTGTAAAGTGATCTCATTTTCCCACTTCCTGCAGTTCTGGACATACTCATGGCTGCCGAGGCTGTGTTTACTGTGGCACAGGACAACACGGAGGCAAGGCCATGAAAAAGAAAATCACATACTACACAGCATGTAAGAAGAGACAGAGATGTATGACTCCACCAGTGAAGTGGGTTGTGTTGTTTTTCAACAGTAGCATAAAGTGGATTAGGAGTCGTTATGTGCATTGGCAATATTTCTGTTTGTAATTTTTGTCACTTGTTACTTCTGCTGAGGAAGTTATGTCAGTCTGATAGTTTATATGCAGAAAAACACAGAAATTACTGAACCAATGTTTCACTTCATTTAACATGACTAGATCAGGAGATTTTGGTGAATTTCTCAAGAAATAATGCTGAGATCATTATGAAACATGTATGTGTGGTGTTTCAATATCTATGAACAGCAAAGGCATAGCAGGTGACTTTCCCTGGAAAAAGGTCAAGAATGATTATAACCAACTTTTGGCATTTGGCACATGGCACACAGCTTCAGGCTGTAATTGTTAAAAAAAATATCCATCCTTCTACAACATGATGGCATTTAAGTGCTCTTTATAGAGCTTGATCAACATGTAAAACCTTATGAATATAAAAAAAAAACAGTAATAGTATTAAATATCCAATGTTGAATGTTTTGGCTGTTCTGAGCCTTTAAATCTCGTTAGAGTAGTATCCGTTCCCTTGTATCCCAGATTAGAGGGAAAAGAGGCAAGATATAGAAACATTACCAAGTCCTTTTTGTCCAAGATTTTGAGAGGCCAAGATACTGAGTGATACAAAAAAAAGATAGTGAGAGGGAGGGAGAGAGGAAGAGAGGAGGGGAAGGAGTACGATGCTGAACAAAAGAAAATGATACCCATTTAAAGCCCACGTAATTATCAAAAGCAAAGCCTAGTCAGCCTACTTATTTCTTCCAAATGGTTTTAGAAATATTACTGAAACTCTATTGATGTAATGCTGTGCACTAAACAGTTTTTGTAAATACTCACTTCTGCAGCACCTCCTCCTGGCCACAGACTTTGAGCAGGTAGCTGGAGAAGTCGACCTGATCCAGGTCATCGTGGACCCAGCACAGAGTCTGGCTGATCAACAACTCCACCGGAGAACTCACTGACGATATGACAATGGAGAGATAACAAAGACAACAAGGTTAGTATTGTGGGGGCCAGAAAGAGGGGGGGAGATTTCAGGACGGAGGTCAAGGATTGAAATTTAGGATACAGTTTGGAGAGAGAGAGAGCGTCTTGGTCACAAATTACCTTGAAGTGTTTTCACAATTGCTGTTGTGGGAAGTGAACTACAGACCTTAGTGGAATGTCTCCTCTAACGACAGACCATCCTGCCATATTATGAATGTCTCGACTTTCTTCTCAAACCAAACCTGTTCTCAGATCTAAAGAATAACACCGTGTGCAGCTTTGAGGTGTGATATAAAGTCAAGAGGATTTGGATGTTTATGTGCCTCAACATCTGACCTGACTGGATGGAGAGTGGAACCCGACACATGGAAGATTACTGTACTGTTTGGCTTCTTAAGCACGCTCTTAACTTAATACGTGTCTTTACACAAACAAAAGCAGACAGATATAAAGACAGAAGGCGTTTGCATATACACACACATCTCACTTTGGACAGAGCAGGCACACTCTCAGATTAAAACAATACAGGACGTTCAAATAGACACACAGGGTGGAAGACCACCTCGAGCTCCAGCAATAACAGACCTCCACCCTTCAGAGGAATGGTGCATCTTTTTCTTGCTGCTTAGGACGATAGATTTAGGATCACAGGCGAAAGACGACGTGGTGCTGGTGGTGGTGGCTGCTGCTGTGGTTATTCACATACCAGAGGTTTTTTGTAACAAAGCAAATAAGACGGGTCATGGCTCATTCTGTCGGTGCTCTGAGGTGGTAACAATTCCCACCAGGGCATTTTGTGGACACGACTTAAAAGAAGGAAAATTCCTCTGTCGCGTACTGTTAACCGCTTTACACATGGCTGGGGAAAAAGTGTTGGCAGGTTTATACATAAAAGATAAAAAAAATTGATGGTTGATTTGATTACTTAAATTCCTACATGTGCAATGAGAGATTATTGCATCTGTAACCATGCCAACTGTCAGAAATAGAGTCAGAGACAAAGGGAAACACACACAGGCAAATGGAAAGATTTTTTAACATTTTTAAGAATATGCTACTTTTTAACAGTACCAGAAAAGATTTACAGCTTTAAAAAAGCATGTAAATTCATGAATTTATCATTTAAGTTATCTCATATCCTGCTATTTTTTTTCATTTACAGCAGTTCTCACCTGGACATCACACTGTGGTGGATATTACATGGACATAATTCACCAAGGCCTGCGTGGCTTGGATTTTTCCTCATTGTGAGGTCATGCAAATCTTAATGCAGGTTGTTTTGTACTGCAACCGCACCCCCCTTTAAAGGAGCTGTGGAGTAACTATGGTAATGGAAGTGCTGTGGTATGCAAATAAACAGACACAACGTGAAGCTCTGCTGTCTGGTTCATCCCTACAACTGTAGCTACAGTGGTGTTGATTCTTTCAGGTGTTTTTTTTAGGGACAGGCATGGATGCAGTTCTGGGAAATGGATTGATCACACTCAGACATATTATGGTATTGATGCGTTGGTCATTAGTTCAACAACTGGCAAAGGGATGAGCAGCGGTACACTTGAGCTTGCTGTTGCATGTTTCAAATTGTACATCGACAGCATTGGCGATATCATTTATCCAGCTAATAATTCACCATACATGGAAAAATTCAGACACTGAGAACATGTATCATGTAGGTGTAGACTGGCATGTTGTTGCTTAGGCAAACGATTGTGTTCTTGTAAACCTCTATGGGTTTGACAGCATAATTACATGCTATTATTCAGTCATATTTAGTGTCACACTGATGTCACGTTTTTATTTCGTGTCAAGATATATATTTTATCTGGCACTAATATTGTTTTGTTTTTTAATTCCTTGTTTTATTCCCGAGTGTTATTTGAATTCTAAAAGAGAAAATGTAATAATTAATAAAGTACCTTGCACCACTGGTGCATTATCCTCCATCTACTGTACCTGCACATGGTTTAAAGATTCTGGATAAGGTTCTTGATGATTGTCTTTGTGAGTCAAACAAAGTGTCTCTTTAACCTAAGCCAAATTGTCAGCGTCCCTCTCTGTGAGCCTGCCTTCAACTATTTCCTCTTTCTACAGCACATACTATTTTCTTACTCCGACTCATTTTACTTTCTTCCTCCGTGCCCTCAAAATCTTTTTTCCCCTTTATGTCTCACTTTCCCTAAATGTATCCCTCTGTATTTTTTCCTTCTCTTTAATGTTCATCCATGTTTCTCTCTATGCATGACTTTTCCCTCTCTCTTACCCCCTCATCTTCTCGCCTCCTCAGCAACAGTATGTGAGGAATCCCCTGAAGCCAGAAGGAGTTCACAGCCAAACCCTAGAAAATAAGTTATCCCTCTTTTTTTTTTTTGCCTCTTCACAAGAACACAAAAGTGTTCTTTTCTTGTGCTGCTATTTTTTGTTGATTTATTTAATATGTAACCTACATGATTCATAGTAAACACATTTTAATTGACTGAGAAAAAAGCTACATAATCTACTCCCTTCCAATGGAAACAATAGTCAGTGGAGGAAATAAACAGAGGTTAATAAAATCAGACAGATGGGTAATAAAGCTGTGTGAAAGAAGAAGTGAAAGGTGAGGGGAAAATCAAACAGAACAGTTGAGTTCTTATGCGTCAAGAGTAGTGTAAATATGTTACGACAAAACAAGGGTGGAAGGGAAAGCTGCAAGAGAAGGGAGGATAGAAACTGAGAACTCGATGTAATGTTGGGTGGTTACACGCTTCCGCAAAAAAACAGTCAAACTGCAGTTATGGTGGTGAATAATGGCCAGACATCATTATGATGTCAGAGTGAGGTTGATACTTGACCGTTCCATAGAAAATTTCATCACTTGAATAAACAATTGCGTTCATTTGCGTCTTTGAATTCGATGAATTTATGCCTCGCGATGTTGACAGTAATCAGTGACCAACAAATTATAATCCGTTATTTTTTTGAGTCCAAGTGGATGTTTGTGCCAGATTGTTGAGATTTCCTGTTTCTGCAAGAATGGGATGGTGACAGAAGACACAAAAATGAAATGGCTCAAGCCATAATGGTCAACAATAGAAAGAAGAGATACGATATAAGGACAGCAAAAGCACAAGGGGAAGCAAACAAGAAGCAGAAAGAAGTCAACAACAAGGGGTACCTGCCCTGTCCTGTCCTGTGTCTCAAAGTAAGCCGTAATATAGGAAGTCAACTAGGAAGGCAGTGAGCCTAAGCAGTGACCCTAGACACTGGGAATAAAGGAGCAGACGGAGCAGGAAGCTAAGAAAGAATGTAAGAACAAGGAAAGTAATAAGTATATTTCCTATAGGTTGTTGCTTTTGAAGTGAACTATTCGGAGTATTTAGGTCAGTAGGACAGACGCATGCATACACAGTCTGGTTTCCAAGATTTCAGAGGACATTATTACATTGACTTGCATTAATTTCCTGGAGACCAACTCTAACCTTATCGATAACTTCTACTGGCCTCATCCTAAACCTGGTGTCTTCACCTAAAAATGCTATTTTAATAACAATTTACATTACGGGGAGTTGTTAAAAACTCTCTCTCGTGTAAGCTGCATTCAGACATGCACAGAAGTCACAACATTCTCCTCAGACTGTCCGTAGGAGCTATCTCATTCCTTGTGTGTATGTGGCTATTGCTTGTGCATACAATGAGAGCTTAGCCAATAACAGCTCACCAAACACACAAGGAAGGAAAGCAAAACTGTGTGTGGGTCCTTGGGAAAATAATGAATTTTGTCCTTTTTGTCCACCATTGCTACTCCATGGTGAGGACAAACCTTTATTTGTGCAGAAAAGGAACGTAGTGTACTTCCCACGACAGAAAAAAAATGAAAGGAAAAGAAAAAATGGGATGGGGAGGGAAGGGGGGTGAAGAGTTTGGCAGCTGTGAAAGTTGTTTCCTTGTTCAGAGCCCTGTTATCTGCAATCTGAGCCGTTATTTCTCAAAGGCAAAGAGGGCACAAGGTTTCTTTTTTGGCAGATTTGAAAAACAATGGTGTGCATCTGTTTGGAGGATTTTCTGCACTTCACAAATTGAAAGTTAAACTATAAAATCTGTTAATTCTGGGAGAAAGTGTGTAAGGAATAAAATGTGTCAATTCTAGGTGAAAATTAATCTTGTAAGAGCTGGTTCAAAGATGAGTTCAGATCAGAGACACTTTAATCCAAGGATGCTTACCGTCGCAGGTGAAGGTCACAGGCTGCTGAGATTCTGAGATTTCAATAGAAACCTTGACAGAACAGGTGTTGTCTCGTCCACCGACTCTCTGGGTGATGACGGGACTGAGGACGAAGCCGGGGTTGGTGGAGATGTCACCATGAGGGAATTTAGAACGCAGGCTAGGGAGGGAAGACAAAACAGGGAAAAAGTCAACAACTGTTTTCCAGATTTTGACCTGTACAGGCTGCGCATATGGATCACACTTCTTGGATGAATCACAAGCAGCGATTATAACAGTAAAACTGAGGGAAGAGAGGAGGAAGAGCAAACTGGAAAAGAACTGGTTTTCCAATTGTACGCTCACAGAGAAAGCTACACAAAATAATGATGTTCTGCCAAATTTTAGTATCAGTGCTCTGCCAGTGATGTTGATTTTGATAGTTAGGTGGAGTCACAGAGAGATTAAAAGATGTTGAAAATGCAAAGAACATGTTTTTATTTTTCATTTATACTCTTGAGAATACTGTCGCGAGTGAGTGTTGACCAATAAGCAGCCGATGAACGAAAATCCAGTGTAAACTCCTTTTTTAAGCTGTATTTTTGTCATCAACATACGGTAATAGTTCAATTTGTTCCCATGCTGCTGCCAAAATAACAATGACAAGACATCTAAACAATGAACTGGGACTTTGTTGGTGCTTTTACGTGACATAGAAGTCAACAAAATCAACACTTATAAAGAGTCAAAGCAAAGAACTTACGCTGCAATGTCTTCACAGAAGGCGACAACCTCCAGGTTTTGTGCCTCATCTTCCTCCAGGGCAAGGTTCTTCACTAAACCTTTTACTTTGCCCTTCGCCTTGTCCTACAAAGGCAAACAGACACAGAAATTAAGAGCAAAAATAAAAGTCAGAACAACACGCATTTGTACACTTCAAACTGAAACCAGGCAGCTGGACAAAGAAAATGAGACAGACAGGATACAAAGGTACTGGAAGGCTGCGTGTGGCCTTGATTATAATGTAGTTTGTCTTTTATTGCAAGTCTAGCACGTACTTTATGAATTCCTTAAATCACTTGAACAGTCCCAACTCCTCACGTGCTCATGGTGATCTGTGAGTAGGGATTGTTGAACGGACAGTTTTATTAAAACACTCTCAAAGCAATGAATTCTTCTGAGTGAATAATACACGTGTCAGCAAGGACTTACCAAGGATTCATGGGTTTAACTGTAAGGTTTCTTTATGTTGAGTTCCTAATACGACCATTAACCACATTTTTTATGTATTAATAAGTCAAAAGAGTTGTAACTCACTCTTTCACACACACTCACACATGCTAGTTTTCTTTGTGAGGACACTCATAGACATAATGCATTCTGTAACCCCTTACCTTAACATTATAAATACCTAACCCTAACCCAATTATAACCCTAACTCTAAATTTAGCTTCTGCCTCATATGGACCAGGTTTTGGTTTCCACTGGTCCTGAAGAGGTAACAAATACAAGAACACACACACACACACAGATCCTGAGACAGCTCCCCTGGGAGTTACTCGAAGATATTCCTGGAGACCAGCCCGCTGCCGGGAACTCGCAGTTACACTGGGCTTTTTACGGCGATGTGACTGCCAGCGGCTGAGGAATGTGCTTCCTGTGGCACAGGAAATGAGAAGTGAAAGGGCCCCGCCCCTTTTTTTTGTTTGTTTTTTGCCCAAGCTCTGTGCCGTTTAGAAAAGTGCTCAGTCATGACTTGGAAATCTGGGACTCTGACATCACTGTCACTGAATACAGTTAGTAAACAGAGGAGAGGAAGGGAAGGAAAAGGACAGCCGGTGAAAAAAAAAAAATGTTGAAGGGACTGTTACAACAATGCTTCGCTAATCCCCTCAGAGATTTCTGGGAGAGTGAGTTTTTTTTTTCATGTGCTATGAAGAAACCATAAAGAATTACCACATCATGTAATCTAATCACTTTAATGTTATTGTGCGTTTGACTGAAATGCCATGCACTGTATTTTCAGTAAATGTCGACAGATTAATATCTATCTATATTCGAGCCGATCTCGCAGAATGAGCATTTCTATGAATCGTTGTTCTTATGAATAAAATATAAATACATTCATGCATACTTTCTTGCAGTCAAACTCTAAACCATAATTTTCCCAGAATTGATTCATGAACTTTTAATACTTTTTAAGACCCTGCAGACACCCTGTAATTAATTACGAAAATCAAAATTGCATTTAATTCATCCATTCACACACACATAGTGAAGAGCACACACACATCATGTACAGGGAATGGAAGGTTCTCCGTCTTGCCCAAGGACAATGAGGAATAAAACTGCTAATCCTGTGATCGGTGGACAACCCACTCCACCTCCTGAGCCACATCCACCCCAGTCAAACCATCCTTCTCTTCACACGCCAAACCTTCAAGTCATGGTCTCATAGTGGTTATGACACACACATAACCACAGTAGGACTGGTTTTATTGCATGACGAACCCCTTCATCTCCTTTTTGTTTCACGTAAATTAAGACTATCAAATAACAGGTGAAGAGAAAAACAAGAAAACAGGAAGGAATTAAATCCGACTACTAAGATCACAACATCCAACATCGTCATCGCTGTGCGAGTTATGATTTAGAACTGAACTGCCCCAAGAGAGGAGAGCTTGTTTTTCCAGCGAGCCAAGCTGACCTGACATAACAGCAGGAGAGAGAAATCTCTCGAGTCAGCAGGGAGCTGAGAAAAGAGAGCCGAGTCTGACAGTGAAACACCTGCAACTCCCAGCAAGGGAGAGAGAACAGGTTCCTGCTGCCTGCACCAATTCTGTCTCACATGTTCAGAATTTACAAATGCTGTCGGGTGTTTTAACACATTTTAAAAACAGTACATGTAGGAATCTTGGATAATAATAACTAATAAACTGAGATAGGACAGAGACGGGGGGAGAGATGGAAAGAAAAAAACAGCATATTAAGCATGTTCATGTTTAGAGTCAGGATTGCTCGAGCATAAACAAACATGAGCAGATAATCCAATGAGGACATATTACCTGATAGCCATGCACACACGCACATGCACACACACAGTGGGATGTGTGTTGGCTGTACAATTAAACAGTCCCATCTTTTTTTCCCTAAATCGACTTATTTGGACCCAACAGAGCGCTCCTGGTGTCTGAAGTCATGGGGACAGATTCACACTTTGACTAATGCTTCATCCTTCGTCTATGTTTACTGGAGTGTAACAATCCTGACAGTATTACCAGGAACATGGTGTCCAAGAAGGAGGGGGGGGGGGTACAGCCCTACTGATGGCTGACGGTAGTTAGCCGCGGTTAATGACAAATCCATCTATAAACGCACAGCACATCTGTCTGTTCGACGCTTTACTGTCCAAAAGGTCGACGGACAGGCCACTTTCTAGTCTGCAGTGCCAACTTTTGCAGGGTTTCAATAGAAACCAAAGAGATAACAGAGGAATTGCAACTTTCTATGCATTTCCTTGATACATTTTCCCTTCAACTTTCAGTTGGATGTGATTTAACTACATGCTGACAAGTGTCTTTGCTGGCCATCCCATGTCACACAGCATGACACATTCTGCTCCGGAGTGAGACATAATCCATGATGAAACCTTGTGACTTCTGCTTCTACAGATTGACAAAGGTGTTTAACTATTCATGCTCCTCCTCCAGAGCAACTTGAAGAAGTGAAAAGTGACACAACTTTGTGTTTGGAAAGTATGTGAACGCTTTCTGGCCTTAGTTTGGCACTTTATTACCCAACAATGTGTTGTACTTTTAACAGTGGAATGGTTTCATTACAAAGCAAGAGATTTAACCAGTATGGTGGTTACTGGTACAATCAAGTTCAAAGTTATGAATTTATATATATATATATATATATATATATATATATATATATATATATATATTGTTATATTATCTTGTGTCATTTCAATACAAATGTACACTAAATTTTGATATGTGTATGCACTATGAAAACACTGTGAGACAACACATAATTGCTGTGAAATATTTTGTCTATTAAATGTTTGTGTGTCTTTCAAGCATTTGTGGTTTCTTCAACTTTAACTCCGATCGGATCTGAACTTTTTTTTGACCCCATTGCCAGCCCCATCACGCATGACATAAAAGTAACTTCCAAGTAGAGCTGCAACTAATTATTATTTCCATAATTGATTAATCTGTTGATTATTGATTTCTCAATTTGTTTGGACCATAAAATGTCAGAAAAATGTTCAAAAAGTTTGATTGGCGTTTCCCAAACCTGTCTTGCTTTGTCCACACAATTTTAATGATTTTTTTGTCAAATGAAGCAATGAAACCTCAACAAAAACAACAACAAATGACAGTTCATTTAGTAATCGATTAACATTGGATTCATCGAATACTCGGTGCAGCCCTAATTTCAAGCGCAAGCCACCGTCATACAGGAAAGGCCCGACTGAACAAGGGAACACAACTGAAAGGCTAAACCTACAACAGCCATGACTTGTGGCTGGGTTGTAATTCCAAGCTCAACATAAGCATCGAGTTACACTGCACATCCAGACATCAGACACCTCATTAACTCTCCATGCCAGTCTAATAAAAATTAGCCCAAACTTTTCACAGCAAACCTGCTCAAACAAAGAAAATCTGCTTTAAAAAATTCTAGATTCTGTTATGTCTTTCTTTGTTTAATTAAATGCACTTCTAATACCATAAGAAAAACTGTCATGTCATGTCATGTCATGTCAACTGACATTATTAATTTAGAATAAAGGTGTTTAATCTTAATCTGAGTTTGAGTTGAAAGTAGGACAGCTGCCCCAGGCTTCACTTAACTACATAACTGTGTGGGGGAAATGTTGAGTGATGCTCTCGTGCCGATAAAGCACTTACAGAAGAGACGAAGATTGATTTAATCCGTTGCGACTATTCAGCCATGACTAACAGTTGAATCGTTTTTTTGAGAGCATAGGTGAATAATTAGAGATGTTTTCATCTGTGAGACCAAGTGAAGTGGTTTACATCAGAGGAAACCAGCTGCCTTGAAAACACAAATCAACTTCTTCTTTCAATTAGGAAGTGAGTAGAGGCTATCTGGCTCACACTTCCTGCTATTCACTGAAATCCCTGGCTTAATAATTGCTGGGGACAGAATATCAAACAGACACATTTGCTATTTTATGACATATCCAACTGACAACTGGTTGATTTTTTTTTATAAACTTTAAAGTAATGGCAAGGTTTTCATCATGTGCAATGGCATCTGCCCACTCACAGTTTCTTCCACAGGGCTTCGTCTGTTTTCTGCCAGTAAACAAGGTCAAAGGTTAGGTTAGACGCTGAACTGTTTGCCCAGTGACTCACTCATTTAACTGGAATCCACGCTGTGTCCCTGCACAGTGACATCTTCAGTCACCCTGCAATCTGTCTGGTATGTGGAGTGTTAAACTCTGCTGCAGCATCTCATACGCGTGCTTAAGGTGCAGTTAGAAAATAATACAAAAAGAAAATAGGGCACAGTGTAGAGTGGGATGCTGCGTAGGTGTTGAGCGATATGAAAGACCTACTGCAGAGGCAGCAGAAGTTTCACTGTATATTCATTTCCTGATGTAAAATTACTGTACTGTACAACCACATAGACAGTGAGATTGGATCACACAGCATGTGCAGAGATAAAAAATGAGCCTGCAGAAACAGAGCGAGCGCAAACAAGCACACACATGCTCTACTGATCTGCAGTGAACGAGCAAGCAAAAAAAAAAAAAGGCACTGCGTTTTAACACTGAATTCCGAATGTAAATGCAAATTGATAGGCTTAACAGCTGATTATAATGCCCATTAAATATAGTTTACTGTGCGTCAGCATTACTACCAAAACCTAGAATAATTATATAACACAGAGAATTTAATTTCAATGAAAGAATTTGTCTTATCACAAATCATAAAAATCCTCTTTTTCATACTCTTGGCAGAGTAATGAAATTTGTGGCTGATTTTAGTGAAGATAATGTGTGTGAAAACTCTTACCATTTGTTCTCTGGATCCACTTCATGAACCAAACATTCATTCAAGGGCAACCGCACTTAACAATTATGAGCAAAAAGTCATAAATCTGTGTTGCCAGACACGGCAACATGCAGTGACGCATCAAAAGTTCAGTGCTGCTTTCTTTGCACACACTAAGAGCCAGGTCTGAACAGGCACAGGTGCTGTGAGGCGTGACAACTTAACTGTAGATAGAGGTATTTGTTTGAATGCTGATTATCTCTAACCTACAACTTAAAATCCAAGGGCCAGAAGAAAAGGATTAGTTGCCAGGCACCACAGGCAGTGGGGGGAAGAGGGGGAGGTGGGAGAAAGGTGGAAATGTTTTTACAGCAAAGAGGTAGAGGCTATGATGAAGAACAAGATTGTAAAAAAATCTTTCCATCATGGTACAGTTCGGTTTGATACAGTCTGGTACGGTTTGGGACAGTAAAACCCTCGGTCAGGCTTGCGTTTTAACTGAGAATGGTACCTCGATGGCAGTGTCAGCTAGATACGTAGTGTGACTTTGTATTGGTGCACCGACAACTACCAAGGACATCGAACGTGACACAACAAACGACAATGGAGGCCATCCAGCAGCTCGCTTTTTTTTCCCTGCTCGGTTTGTGGGCGTCTCAACAAGACATCAAGCTTTGTATGAGAACAGACTGCAGGCGCCAAATCAGCCGACTGTAGTGGGTCTAGCGCCTCCTGTATCGTACCATTACTCTTGTACCCCAGGGGAAGTGCACCTTAAAATGGAACAAATGGTGCCAGTTATTTTGGTACCATTCCTAATGGAAACGCACAAGAATACATACTATACCACACCGTACTGAATCGTTCCAATGGTGGAAACATACCATATGTTGTGGTATTGTGCAATTGTTAAAAAAACAACAATACTGATGAACCCTGAAGCAGGACATCTAATGTACAAACAACCATGTCTTCAGACCATGTACAGCAGCCTATGTTATATACATTTTATACAATTATAGAATGTTGTACTACTACCAATCAACTTACCCTGTTGTAAGTTGATGTACCATAATTTATTAGACTATTATTTGCAAGAAAAAAACTGGAAGAAAGAATGAGAGACGACTAAAAGGAGAGTGAGACATAAAGCAGAAGTGATGCGACTCCACATGAGGCAGCCATGTTCACAAGAAGTCTTTCTAGACAAATTTTACACCCTACCACAATGAGGTCTGTATCCACAGGCATACATTCAACTAGAAAATAATAGTACATAAAAACTGTAATTTTAGAAGAGTAAAATGACTTTTTCAGCAATAACATATCAGTTCATTACCTGGTCAACTTGCAACCACAATGCAACTCAAACCACTGTTGCAGAGTGTGTTTCTGTACTGGTTTCATCAACTATCCAGACTTGAGCCTTGGTAAAGAGGACACTGATGTCTGAACCTGCACTGAATCTCAGCAACAACTTAACCATTAAACATTTACACCAGTGCTTTTCCACCTGTGAACTGTCAAAATGGCTGCTGTGGAAAAAGGTACATTTTAAATAGCATCATCCAATCTTAAGGCAAAATCTCAATATCTAATCACATCTGCACAAAGTATGTCTTTCATAAATATGACATCTCTCTCTTCTCCAATAATAAATGAGGGTTAGAGCAGCAACTTATGAGGGCACTTAGTGAGGTCATTGTGGTGCCGCTGTGGGGCACAGGGGAGCTGCACAGGCTTGTTCCTGTTTATTACAACAAGAGCCTTGACAGAACAGAGAAGCAGGCGAACTCGCATACCATCTCAATCTCACGTACACAACAGCGAGATGAAGATAAAAGGAGGGGAGCGTAGAGGGATGCATGTGCACAGCACTGAGCTAACAGGGCTCAGCTTACACAACACAGCAGACAGACCAGCAGTCGCAGGCCGTAAACCCAGACATAATATAGTGTATATGGGCAAGTGTAAATAAACGGTTTCATTCTTTGTAGGTAACAGAAACTCTTCAACCCCCTAAAGTCTAGAGTACAGGCTGAAGTGGTTGCCTTTCGTGACTTAAACAGTATACTATGTCTGTCCAATCCCACACAAGCGCCCAAAAGACCTTCTAGAAGCATACAGTCACATTCTGAGATATACCACAAGACTATCATCTTTTCAAACATCGTATTCAAATTGTGTCAAACCGTTTTCCACATCCATGGGGAATTTTTGAAAATACTGGCCTTGTACAGCACTGGAAGGTTAAATATCACCCTGGTGTCAGAAACATACCAGAGAGAGACGTTCTTTAGTCCTGACACAGAGACGCATTAAGCATCGTCTAGTAGAATAACATGTTGAGGGTTTTTGAGCATTGGCGTTATATCTTCTTTTTTGGTGCTTTATGGCAGTTGCATTACTGCCTCCTTATTCCTTCCTGGTCACCGTGTTATGTTCTATACTTCATATTCGTACATCATGTATGGAGACCTAACAGGTTTCGTCTAACTGCACATGATGATAATATAAACTGACTGCCAGACTGCACCTGCCCAAACTTCCAAAATGACACTTTTCACTTTTGTAGGAATATCTGAAATACAACTCTGACGACAACTCTCCACTTCAGCTAAGAGCTGCTAGACAAAATGACAGATGGTTGTTTGGATTTAGGGGAAACCTAAGATTATATCCCATGCCACTTGCCCACAGCATTGTCCCAAATGAATATTCTATGAACATTCATCATCACAAGAAATTAGTTCACTCACGTCTCACTTGAAAATATGAATCACAAAATGTGGCCAAGAGAAAATATTTGGGGGGAAATCGTGGGTAGCTTACCACAGTGAAAAACTTGATTACAGGGGCCATAAAATACAAAGATGTTGTGTCTGTGTTTGAAAATGAAAGAAGAGTCAATACACATAAATACACACGTCAGCAGAACTTTGGTGGGTGTTATGGCTGAAGACGACAATGAACGGAAGTAAACTTCAGTCATACTTGCTAGTGTTGTATGTGTGTTTGGATGTGGTTGGATTTGCTGTCCTTTAGTTTCATGAAAGTATTGCTGTCAGTATATTGACTTTTTAAGAGGTCACCACACTTAGCAGGTGGAAGGACTTAAACCTGGATAATAAAATATGGATGAAGAAAGAGAAAAAGTCTAGCACTGCAAAGTACCAAGACAGTTCACGCTCAACAAACGGGCTTCAACGGAAGAGTGTGGGTGTTGGTTGATATGATTCACATGATAGTGGTCTCTGACAACATTGGTAAACAATGATCTTATAATGACTCAAACATTGACAAATCCTGATCATGATAGGTGGACAGTATAGTATGAAAAGGATAACACTTAAATAGACTTTAGACAAATGTGTTCATACCTGACTGTTTGATTTGTGATGGGAGGAGGTCCCAGGTATGTTGAGTGAGTGGCTCCTAGTGACAGCCGCTCCTGCCGATGACCTCCTAGGTTGTGAGCGAACTGACAGTGATGCTTTCACCTCCAGTGAAGGGCTGCTGTTACTACTGTTTACTTCAGTCTCGAGCACTGCATCCCAAGGATCCCCAGCAGGAACTCCGGGTACCGTCTGTGCAGTGCCTTCTGATGCCACCGATGCTTCCTCACTCTCAGCTTTCCGTTTAGTTAGCGGGTCCAGATCCAGCCAGTCAATGCTACTGATGCTAGCCGATTCCACCCCTGCTGGCTGCTGGGGCGTTGGGTCGGGTGCCAGAGAAGCTGTGCCCACTTGAGATGAGTCGATCTCAGTGCTGGCGGATCTGCCATTCTTCAAGTATTCTGAGGTGCTGGCAATCTTGTCAAACAGTTTGGCCATCTCTGGGTCCACAGCTGGTTGTGGGAACACCATGGCAGCAGCAGGCTGGATGGGAGTGAAGGCCATGAAAGATGGCTGCTGCGTTGGCAGAGCCAAAAAGGGCGATATGGTTGGAGTGAAGCCATTTTGTGAGCCAAATGTGCCTGGTTTGGGAAAGGGTGCAGAGGGGAACAATGGGGAGCGCTGATGTGTGGGAGTGGACACACTAGAGTTTGTTGGAGTGGCCAGAACAGGTGTCCACTGGCTGCCATGGAAAGGAGAGGAGCTACAGGCATGGCCTCCAGGGTAGGAGGCGCTGAGGTTGAACCCCAGCAGCGATGAGGGACGGGACACTTGACTGTTTGCCCCAAAGTTTTCATCCAGTAAGAGCTTTTCAAGTTCTTCATTGGTCAGCTTGTCCACATCAATATCCCTGAACTTATCCTGCTCTGCCTGCTTCTTGGTCTCTGGGAAGACAATAAGGTCCTTTTCTGGTCTGTTAATAGAGGGCAAAGTATGAGGAGCAGTAGTGGTGTATTTAGATGGTTTTGGTTTTAAGGAAGATGTGGATGTTGCATACAAAGATGAAGACGTCAAAGTTGAATGAGTGGGTCTCTTCTCCTTTTGCAATTTTGCCAAAGCCTCTTCCTCCATACGGAGGGCTTCCTCTTTACCCACAATCCCCTTTGGCTGGGAGACATCCAGCTTGAACCCATTACCACTTGATATCTGGGCCATTCTGTCAACTGGAAGGTGCCATGAGTGTGACTGAGTTTAAGTCAGTGTGGCCCAAATGTCTGTGGAGCAAAGCTCTAAGCACCTAAAAGAAAGGGGAATAAACATTAGTTCAACACAAAGAGAAGGTCACAGACATTCAAAACCATTATATATTTTAAATGTTCATACATACAACTGGAAAAATCTACTGTATGTTTACATTTTCTCAACAACCACTCGTTCTGTCAAATGTGGCTGTAAGTGAGTATTTGTACAAGTTTTGAAATAATTCTCTTACAACACCATCGAAATACCATGTTCACAAGAGAATGACGGATAAGTCATCAACTCAAAAACATCAATTCTTCTGCCTCTAGCTGTGGTGGCAGTGTAATAAAAAATTGGGTTCAGTATTTTTTGCTCCAGTCCACTGTGTCCACATTCCACATAAACAGGAAAAGCAGTATGACAAAATCTCTGGCTTCATCCTGAGCCACGACCTCTCAAGGCTCAGCTTCATTTGTTAATTGGCAGCTGTTTATCTCTGGCGTCACTGAGCCCCATGTTTCGACTGTACATTGACAGGCTGCCAACTGTCACACATTAACCAATAATTACATGTGCTTGTTTCTAAGTCAAGGGCATCAGTGAGGTTATACAACTAACACATGATGATGCTACATTACCAGCCGCACGTTCATGGCATTTAAAGACAGTAAGCTATCTTCCATTAGTATATGTATAAATTGTTCACCTGGAATTGCAATATGAAGTTGTTTAATTAAGTAGCCCGGCTGACCACATACCAAACAAAAGACTAAATCAAACAATTGCACAATGTGTTGTACAACAAGGAGGAGACATATGACTCACCTTTACTGGCATGAACGTACAAATGTGTGAGGTCCTTTATTTTCATTATCAATTCATGTGTCGATTCATTTCTGTTAACTGGTATTTTGTTTGCTTTTAAAAAATATATAAGAAAATGGTGAACATTGCCCTTTCAAAACACCAGGGTTGTGTTACACTGCTTGTTGCATTGTTTTTCACACCAAAAGAAGCATCCGTTGTATTGTTGATTATTCTAACTACAGAAAGGGGCCAAAAGGACCTCCATCTACATCAGGGGCCTACATCTTTAATACAAGAAAAACATTGCTGAAAAGAGTGTTTTGTGGTCCTGAAATGACACAGCGCCTTCTCAAAGCAACCATTCATCAAACGATCACAGTCCCAGGGTTGAGTGAGTTCCTTCCCTCTCACCAGGCGTCACCGGCCTCTCCTGAGCTTCCCCTCCCATTGTGGTGAAGCCTGGCTCTGCTGGGGCTCAGGCTAGCCTAACACTATTGTGCAGCTGAGGAATTTGGCATGCTAAGCAGCCCAATGGGTCGCTCTCTTCCTCTGGCTTTCTCTCAGTCTGTTAGCATTATGTTGACACCACGGTCCAAGATTGTCTTATCAGCTGTGCTAACACCAGCAGGCAGCGACAATGTGGCTGCATTCATTAGGCATTTCTAGGAGAGCTCAGTGCCAAACTCTACCAGGAAAGCAGCAACTAGAGATAGGTCATTAGCTTTTTCGGGTCAGTGATGGTTTAATTCTCTGCATAAAAGTCACATGTTATTCACTTATTGTTTACTTTGCACAAAATAAGCATGCATGCCCTGTCAAGTGTACAACTCAACACATCGAACCATACACTGAGCAGGAACCACTTCCTGATTTTTGTCTGTAAACAGAGTCAATACATGACAACATGGAACATAAGTAATGTTTGTTTTTTTAAATCTGGTTTGCATTGTAAATCCTTGTAGATCAATCCAATATAGTATCAGCTAAGATAAGTCCTGAGAAAAGGACATTGGGTCAGGTCAACCCCTTCTATTGTATTTAAAACAAGGCAATTCAACAGGATGCAGGGAACACTAACATAACTGCAACCATCACTACATGCAAAAGATTCTGAGTTAGCCATACTGTATTATAGTCTATATGGCAGTGGGCGGTATACAACAGTGGAGAGAAGCCAACTGTAGCTTACTGCAATATTGGTTGTAGTGCATCATGGTAAATGACAGCAGAGCCAACATCTTTGAGAATTAAATATTAGAGAATAGAACGATTAGCAGTGAGAACACAACACCAAAACCATAAGGCTCCAGTGAAAAGGGTTGCTTGGGTGAAAAAAAAATCCTAGTATGCAGAGCTCACACTAACAAATGAGACTCTGGAGTCTACTAGTGATTTCCTACATCATTTGCTTGATGGTTTGACAAACCCAGCATCATGGTTTTAACCCTTTAACATACACTGTTGCATCCTTAACATCTTACTGGATGTAAAAACTGTACTGTGGAAAAAAAGAGGCACTGTAGGCCAAACGAAGACATGTTTGGACTGAGTTAATTTAGGATTTAATCTCAGGAGACCGAGTGAGAATTTATCTTCCAGTAGCTGTGCTTAAGTGCAGATGTCTGCAGAAAAACACAGTCTACAGCTGATCAAAGTACAGCACATGTTTAAAACACAGAATAAGTAACCAGATCATGCACTCAGATCTGTACTGTATGTTGTGCCTGTGGTTATCATGAAAGGAAATGGAATGTGTTTTTTTTGTCTACATGGGTTTATCTACTAGTATGAAGTACCCAACAACACAAGTATATTTTAATAGATGTCAGCTGTTGAATCAGGCTGATTTATGTTTGCTATAATGAAATAATCTGCACTAGTCAATTAATCGGCCATTTAGTATGTAATTTTACCTGTTTTGTTCTCAGAACCTTCAATAATGCTGCTAAGGTAACGTAGTATTGTATTTAACATTTTGTTTATCAATCATTATCATTTAAAATATAAAATGGCACTGCAGCACACACAAAAAATTCAGACTGTGGTTGTTGTAATAAATGCTGATAAAAGTTAAGCATTTATGAGGTTTTTTGTGTTATTAAACAGTTACATTTTATCAGGATGGGGCGAAAAGGGATAAGAAAACGATCTATCTATCTACCATCAGCTGTCCTACTTTCTAAAGAGCAGCATCAGCAACATAATAAAAACGTATTTTTTAATCTAAATAAAAAAATATAAATATTTTATTAACCTTCAACGGCCTACCTGCAGTAGCTTCGCGGCCCACCAGGGGGCTGCGGCCCACTTTTTGAGAATGTTTTTACGAATTCTGATATTATTTGTTGCTGTAAACATGCTTGTCCAAACGCATGTATTATGCTGATAAAAGACGCCGTCCTGTTTAGTTAGGTCTCACTTGTAGAATAAAGTGTAAAGTCAATGTAGCTATCGAATAAAATAAAGGTAAAATAAAGGTTTTTAAAGAGTTCACAGACCTGTTAGCTGCTCAATCTGCTGATGTTCACCTGACACTATATGACGCGTTGTGTACTGTCAATAAACGTCTGATTTACTCACAAAACACGCCTCTAAAATACGAACTACAGGATGTTAAACGACAGATAACAAGCTTTTAAGAGGTTTTATCAAACCAATCCATCTGAATAAACCGGTCGGTCCGATAAAATGTCACTTCTGAGGACTTTTGTACCCGTTTGAGCTGGAACTTTAACTTTGTTGGATGCTAGGTGTAGCCGCTAAACTCGAGCAAAACTGCCCACAAACAACCGTGGACAAACGTGTCGCTTACAAAAAACACACAAAGACTGCCTGGGTTTAGCTCAACAACATCAACTTACACGAGCGTATCCTCTCACAGAGGCACTGATTGAATAATTTAAAAGTACCCAGGCAACTCCTTCGCTCCTGCCAACTGCACACAAACAAGGAAGAAACGGCGGTTTGGTGCCACGGAACACAAGCCCATCTACCGCGGAGCCGCTGAGCACACACACGACAGCAGGACACAAGTTTCACAGCCGCACATTAACTGCGGAAAACGGGCTAACTTCTTACCTTTTAGCGGCGGTGCAGTGTTTGGAGCCATTTTTCCTGCAGCTGCGTTTTTTCCATCCACTTGCATGGAGGCGACGTCAGTTCCTGTTGAGGTGGTTGGACGGAGGTCTCTGGTTGGACGCGGTTGGATGGCGTTTCTCAGGCTGGGTCGCCTCTTTCCTTGAGGGTTAAACGGGAGAACAGCGGCGCCGTGTGGACAACAGGAGTCACTGTCAGAATAAAATCATTGACGACTGTGTGAGCGGTTGCCTCCTGCTGGGCTTTGGTGGTATTGCACCAGTGGAAGTGAATTTAGGACAGAATGTGAATATTTTTCAATACATGTTAAAAACACGGCTAATCTACTGCACTTACATTATTGTAATCATTTTCTAAGTAGTAAATAATTGTTTTATGCTGCATTAGCATATTTTATACTCCATTTTAGTCAAATGTTTTGTTTAAATTCGTTCTTTTTATTACTCTATACCAGAGGTCACCAACATGTTTGAGACCGAGAGCTACCTGAAGGATAAAGAATAATATGGACGGCTACCACATTAACATTTTCATTTTTTTTTTTTAAACCATTTAAATGATTAATATTATGCATTCAACTGCATACACATTCATTCCAGTGCTTACTCCTAAGGATTATCAGTTTTTATAAACAAAATCAATGCTATTTTATTGAGTGATCATATGGATACATGCAAGTGAGGTGAAGTGAGCCCGCGGGCAACGTATTGGCTGCCTGCGGGCTACCAGGTGTTGGTGACCCTTGCTCTATACTCTGTTTTTTGTATCTAAATTGGGTTTTCAAAATGCTGGATGTAATTTGGTTTTAATGTAAAGCACATTGAGGTACCCTTGGGTATGAAATGTGCTATGCAAATAAAGCTGCCTTGCCTTGCCTTTATTCTGAGGAAAAACAAATCTAAATTGAAAGACTGAAAACATGCCTAATATAAAATAACACACAATGTCATGGAATAAATGATGATCTCAGTTATGTTTTTAAATCAATATTGAGTCAATGATTATGTATGATTATGAAGTTCTATCTAAATCAAGGGTGTCAAACTCTGGCCCGTGCGCCAAATTTGGCCCGCAGTGTAATTATATTTGGCCCGTGAAGCAATAGCAAATGATTACTAGAGCTGGCCCACCGGTATACATGTGTACAGGACAAAAACTTTAAAATACAAAACATATGAAGACAAAGACAGAATAAAGACAAAACTACAACATGAATAATAATAACACACTTTATTATAATTAAACAGCACCATACTTAGGCAAAGTGCATCTCAAAGTGCTTTATAAACCAGTTATTTAGGACACACATTAAAACAAGAAAAGTCCATGAGTGATACCAAAATTGCTTCAGTTGTATTTCTTCCCAAACAGAGTCTTCATCATGTTTTTCATTTCAAATCGTAAAGCAAGACATCTTTGTTTATGAAATGAATAACCTTAACCTCAACATACGGAATTCCTGAAGAACATAAGAGTGTGATCTCCTTTTATTGGACTATTATTGTCGATGTGTTGATGTGTATAATCACTTTACTGTTGTAGTTGGTGAGAGTGGTGTAATCATAATTATCAATTTAATTATCCCTGGGAGGGTTGCTATTGTGCCATTTCAACGAAATGTCTTAATACATAATTGACAATAACGGTTAACCACATTTTTCTACAGTGAGTAGTATATAGACGGGTAGTCTTAGTTCCCAAACCTGCCACTAGGGGCAAACATATCAATTTAATATAAAACTAATTAATTATGCATAAATTAAAATTGAAAAAAAAATTGAAAAAATGCGCATGCGCGAAGGGGAGGAGTAAGACAGGATGCCCTCCTTAAGGCTGTAATGCATCAAATGTTTATATTAATGTTTTGAGGGGTTATAAGGAGCTTATCCAGGGAACTGTTCATGACCCCTGTTACAGGCAGGAGGAGTGTGTGTGTGCGTGTGTGTGGGTGTGTGTGAACAATGTATGGGTTTCCTGTCGTGGACTGCCGAAGTAACTAGCACAAGGCTAATTATGGTGTAAATGTGTGTGTGTGTGTGTGTGTGGGTGTGTGTGTTAAGCTGATGCGCAATGTATGGGGCTTCTCGTCGTGGACTGCCGAAGTAAATTAGCACAAGGCTAATTATGGTGTAATGCATCAAACAGTGACATTAATGCTTTAAACGGTCAATGGTCCCTTTTTCACAACCGTTACAGACAGGATGTATGTGTGTGTGTGTGTGTGTGTGTGTGTGTGTGTGTGTGAGAGAGAGAGAGAAATAAATATTTTAATAAAAGAAGCTTTAATACTTTCAATCGTATTCATGTATATTACCCCTTTATCACCATATCTATTTTCTGTCCTCACTCTACAGCATACCCTAAAACAATCTACTTCAACACATAAATCCAGTTTTTACTTTCCTATGTCAATAGGCCCCAACCTTTCTATCTCCAATGTTCCTATCTAATAGAGTTCTTGTCAAGACTACAGCTATGTACCCTATTCCTAGTTTTGGATACAAATGTAAGCTAAAAGGCTTAAATGTATTTTATTCCAGATCTTACGAGTCAGAGTGTGTGTGTGTGTGTGTGATTACCCCACCCGTCTGAAATGTGTACCAGCATGGCAGGACAGAGGCAACATTTTCATACTAGCCAGGTCAAAGGTTGCTGGTCTGGCAAGAAAGGAAGTAAGGAGGGGTGTGTGTGTGTGTGTGTGAGAGAGAGAGAGAGAGAGATGAGACACATATAAGGACAGGATATGTGAGAGATAATTTAAGAAAATAAGCTTTAATACTTTAAATCTTATTGATTCACGTATATTATACTTTTATCACCATCTCTATTTTCTGTCCTCAATCTTACTGCGGCCGCTAAAGCAACATCCTTCTACACATACATATAATCTTTAGTAAGTGAGTAAGGAGCACCCAAGTGGTGTGCAGTATGATGAGGTCTTTTGAAACACAAGTCAATTTAAAATGGTGAAAAAGGAAGGTTTTGGTGAATAAAGTATTTGTTTTTCAACAGGCAAACACCAATCTACTTGGGAAATCACATTCAAATGTTTCAGATAAACAGAGTTTGACTTTTACAGGGTTGGAGAGTTTTGTATCTACTGATATTCTCTTTAGAGACTAAGGTGGCCCTCAAATAGTGTTTCAGATTAACAGTGTTTGACTATTTGTAAATTTTTGGAAGAGATTTTTTTGTTTTAAACAATCTATTTACAAATAAAATGAAGGGACTTTACGTTTAAATAAAGTAAAGGATATATAAAATAAGGAATGTCTGAACTGGCTAGAAAGAGCGGACTATGTACCCTATGCCTAGTTTTGGATACAAATGTAAGCTTAAAGGCTTAAAATGTATTTTATTCCAGATCTTACGAGTCAGAGTGTGTGTGTGTGTGTGTGATTACCCCACCCGTCTGAAATGTGTACCAGCATGGCAGGACAGAGGCAACATTTTCATACTAGCCAGGTCAAAGGTTGCTGGTCTGGCAAGAAAGGAAGTAAGGAGGGGGGTGTGTGTGTGTGTGTGTGTGTGAGAGAGAGAGATGAGACACATTTAAGGACAGGATATGTGAGAGATAATTTAAGAAAATAAGCTTTAATACTTTAAATCTTATTGATTCACGTATATTATACTTTTATCACCATCTCTATTTTCTGTCCTCAATCTTACTGCGGCCGCTAAAGCAACATCCTTCTACACATACATATAATCTTTAGTAAGTGAGTAAGGAGCGCCCAAGTGGTGTGCAGTATGATGAGGTCTTTTGAAACACAAGTCAATTTAAAATGGTGAAAAAGGAAGGTTTTGGTGAATAAAGTATTTGTTTTTCAACAGGCAAACACCAATCTACTTGGGAAATCACATTCAAATGTTTCAGATAAACAGTGTTTGACTTTTACAGGGTTGGAGAGTTTTGTATCTACTGATATTCTCTTTAGAGACTAAGGTGGCCCTCAAATAGTGTTTCAGATTAACGGTGTTTGACTATTTGTAAATTTTTGGAAGAGATTTTTTGTTTTAAACAATCTATTTACAAATAAAATGAAGGGACTCCGACTCCACTAAACAATCTACACAGGCATCATCTAGGCACTCTCCCCCCCAGGTCACTGCTCCTATCTAAGGGAATTCTTGTAGAGACCACTTCTAGGTATCACATTCCTAATATTGGATACAAATGTAAGATAAAAGTGAAGTTTCTTTAAAAATATTTTGTTTTTACTGATATTCTAAGCTGGACGGCAGAGAAAGTGATGGTGGACCCATTTATGACCCGTTTACGATCAGACAGTGTGTGTGTGTGTGTGTGTGTGTGTGTGTGTGCATGAGGGTGGGGGCTGGGGGGTTAGAGAGAGAGAGAGAGAGAGAGAGAGAGAGCAAGACCTACTTTAATAAGAGATTCTTTACTGCATTCAATCTTATTCGTTCAAGTATATTATACTTTTACCGCCATTTTCTATTTTCTATCCTCCCTCTTACTACAACCACTAAACAAGTCAAGACTTAAGTGAGAGAGGGAGGAGCGCCCAATTGGTGTGCATGAGTATGATGAGGCCTTTTGAAACACAATTCAAACTATTTAAATGGAGAGAAATGTAGGTTTTGTGAATAATGTATTTGTTTTAAAACAGGAAAACACAAGCCCATTGGGAATTCACATTCAAATGTTTCAGATAAACAGTGTTTGACTATTTGTACATGATTGGAAAGTTCTGTATCTACTGATCTCTACTGATCTACTGATCTCTCTTTAGAGACTAATGTGGCCCTCAAATAGTGTTTCAGATGAACGGTGTTTGACTATTTGTACATGTTTGGAAAGTTTTTAAAAAATATATTTTTTTACGGAGTATAGTATCTCCTGGTAACGTTTGTAGAGACTAAATACATTTATTCACAGATAACCTTAAGTGACTTTAAATAACATAAACCAATCGATGTATTGAGATGGGTCAATAGAGACACCACCCCCCCTTTAGAGGAGGAGACAAATAAAAGGCTAGCATTCAGGAGCACGTCTTGCCAATACCGATCTGACTACCCTAGCATGGAGACTCTACGCCAGAGAAGATTTAACTACATATACAATGACTTGAACACCACGGCAAAACTGAACTATGTTAGCGACGTTCTCTTCCAACATGGCATGCTAACATATAATGAGATGGAGGCGATATGTGGTCTAGTACACACAGCTGAAAAGGCTCGATTCTTGATTGACAAGGCTAGGAGGAAAGGAAACGCTACCAGTAATATGTTAATGGAAACCTGGGACAATTACAAGACCCCAGGAACTAAACAACAACAACAACAACAACAACAACAACAACAACAACAACAACAACAACAACAACAAACCACCCCAGTCTACACCGACAATGGACTACAGCCTAAGCACATACTTCAGATATTGGAGCGTCTCACCAGCATCGAGCTTGAGTTCCTCAAGTTGTACATGCAGATTACGCATGGTCAAGGAGCCATTCCTAATGCTGACATTGATATGACGGATAGACTGAAACTAGCAGACGCCATCTCAGCAAACTACAAAGATGAAGCCAAGGAAGCCTTGACGGGCCTGCTGGGGAAAATCAATCGCAATGACCTGATCGAAGAAGTCGCTACCTTAGCCGTCACTTCAAGCAATTCAGGACACTCGAATACCTATGCATGCCTATGCATGAAAAAGATAGGGTAATGTTGGTAGACTTTGTGTATCTCGACAATAAAAAAAATAATCTGCCCAATAACTTGACTGATAGCCTACTATTTGATGGGGTAATGCTGTGCAGAGAAATCACTGGTGATATACAGTTACAAATACTAGCACAGTTGTCAATGGTGATTTGCTACCCAAACAGGGCAGTGTGTGTGGCGGTTAAGCACATTCTTATTCCCAGAAAAAGTGGTAAAACCTGAACAAAGACCAGTGTCGTTCATGCATTGAGTTCAAGAATGTCCTAAGATTTGGAGTGAAAAACAACCTTAAACAATAAATCTAGGTATAGACGAAGTACACTATGTATAAGTTGATGTTTTTGGTGCGTGTTGCTGTTGATTAGGCTGTACATGGCATAGATGTTACAAGATGTTTTCTCAAATTAGAAAGACAAACAGACCGGGCTAGACAACCATGAGGCGTTTGGTACTTAACGCGGATGTAAAATCTATTTTCGTTGATGATTTAAACTGTTTTCCTCCAAACAATGATGAATTTCACAGGGGTCATGTAGCATGCTTCTGTACCTTTAGTACAGATTTATGTGTTTCGATGTTAAACAGAAAACCAAATGTTAAAAATGTAATGCAGTATCTGCATTACTACTTTATAAAATCCTAATTCTTGTTTTGAGTTCAAAATCAAAAACAAACAAACAAAACTGTTTAATGTGTCAGATATAACAACTCACTAAACACGTTCATTCTTATAACAAAAGCGATGGTGGGGGAAAATGAAACATATACTATCACCTGAAAAATGCAGGAGGATATGGGGGTATACAAAAGCTAAAAGAGGAGGGGGGTTTGAAAATACCTGGATTTTGTCACACAGATTCTGATTTAGCACATGGGCATTGAAAACAGAGTTGGTTACACTCTTCACAAAAGCTGCTGCATGCATTTTAAGAGAAACGGGGGTTTTAGTAAAAAATAGACAAGATATATTAGAGGGGACCTTTTATGGAGCAGAGCTGCAAAAACAGCCAGAATATGGCAAGAGTCAAAGGTGTTGAATGGTCTGATAAATTTAACGTGTGGAGACAAATCATTCATTTGCAGTTTCGAATTCCTAACCAAGTTACATACTGAGACATTATCCTTGCATGGCCGGAGAGGTTTTTTTCTTTTTTTTTTTTTTTTTTTTTTAAATATTATTTTTTATCCGTTTGTTTGTTGTGACAGTGTCTAGCAATTCTTCTACATCGTATTATCCCGACAACACAATAGCCAAGTGTTAGAACCAAGCTACCCCCAGCCTTTTCAGGGTAATGTTTCTTATGAAGTGGAGGGCCAATAGAAATTAAACATACTGAACATGGACAAACTTTCCACCAAAAGATGCAGAATTTGCTGTGTTTGGACAATAAAACAAACAAGAGGACCGGGCTAACAGTAACCCCGGATTCTACTCAACTATGCAGCAGATAATAACAGAGATAAACAAATGTGTAGGGGACAGCTACGGACTCCTTTTAAGAATCATTCACATTGCTGAAGCAAACAATCGAATGATAACAAGAACGTACGACAAAACCACATTTGGGCTTTTCCTTGAAAGACGCATGCGTGCTTACAATTGAAAGGGGACATTAATGAATCTGGGGTGATTTCTCCAACAGGGTGTGCACTCTCAGACTTGCCCTCTTTTAAATGTTTCTGCTTCACTAGTTACTAACACAGGCGGCAGTGATGGTGTTTATATGCTGTTTCTTCTAATCATGCCATCAGGTTCTGCTCCTGTCCACTGCTCAGTTCAAGACACCGAGCTTGGGGCTCTTGGTGAAACCTTTAGATTAACAGGTGGCTAAACTGTAGAATCTACATTGGTTCATGTTATGGCTGTTACCAATCTAACTGTCAAATTACTAAATGATTACTGTTCTAAATCTTAAGACATAACATAACATAACAAGACATTGCACAACTGATAATAGCTCCTGGTCAACTATTTAGTTTTGGTAATATTTAGTTTTGGTCCAATAATCAATTAAGATTCAACCCCATGTTTTGGTGTTTATATGCTATGGTGAGCAGGGGATTAAAGTAACTTTGAGCTTTTTTCTTTTAAGTCAGTATCATTACATTTTTACATAAAGATTATTTGTGTTTACAAAATTGTACTCCCTTGACTACACACGAACATGTTAATTTTAAATTATTTGTGAATATTGGGGTTAATTTTCTGCAACAGAGAAGAGATTATTATAACAGATTTTTGTAAAATAAAAATATATTGTATAATATATCAAATTGAATTTATAAAGTTCAATTATATCTATATTTAGTTTCTTAATATTTCCCAAGAGCTCAACACAATACTCGTGAATTGTATGAGAATGTCTCTAATGTAGGTATTATTTTGAAGAGTAAAACAAAACTACTAATAGTTATTTTGACATGTATAAAATATTTAGCAAATCCGTCCCCAAACAAATACTATCCATTGTATTACCAAACTAAATCATGGTATTTACATTTTTGCTTTTCACATTTACATTTACATCTTCCAATCCAAGCCAATCCAACTTTATTTATAAAAACTTTAAACACTACAATAGCTGAAACAAAGGGCTGTACATCAGAGATAAATAAATAAAACAAACCAAAATAATATTAAATAATTTATTGAGCTTCAAACAATTCCTTTTTCAGTTATAAATTAACAAATACATGAATAATCAAAAGCATACTTCATGTTTATTTCTTCACGAGAATGTTTCAATCATCTAAATCCCCGGAGAGTAATTTTTATGACTTAATATATTTAATATACAGATGAGCAGAGGTTGGACAATTGATGTGTTTTTGAGTGACCACTGGTTTAAGACCAATCGATCCACATCTTTAGCCCTGTAGGTTTTAGCCACAAGGAATTTGTTAAATAATAACGGGGGACAGAGGGTGAACAGCACCCTATAGGTGTATTTGTTTACTGTATGTAAGGCATTTGACACAATCATTATTCAATAATCCTGTGGCAAATCAGTGGTTAAGAAGCTCCTTAAATTTCAGCTTTCAATATGTAAAATGTAATAACCCTATGTTGTAATATTGTGATTTGGTACAAAACATCTGAGCTGATCTGTTAAAGAAGAAATGTTTTGCATACCAAACTGTTCACGTGTACTGTCATACATATCGTATTGTGTTGAGCTCTTGGGAAATATTAAGAAACTAAATATAGATATAATTGAACTTTATAAATTCAATTTGATATATTATACAATATATTTTTATTTTACAAAAATCTGTTATAATAATCTCTTCTCTGTTGCAGAAAATTAACCCCAATATTCACAAATAATTTAAAATTAACATGTTCGTGTGTAGTCAAGGGAGTACAATTTTGTAAACACAAATAATCTTTATGTAAAAATGTAATGATACTGACTTAAAAGAAAAAAGCTCAAAGTTACTTTAATCCCCTGCTCACCATAGCATATAAACACCAAAACATGGGGTTGAATCTTAATTGATTATTGGACCAAAACTAAATATTACCAAAACTAAATAGTTGACCAGGAGCTATTATCAGTTGTGCAATGTCTTGTTATGTTATGTTATGTCTTAAGATTTAGAACAGTAATCATTTAGTAATTTGACAGTTAGATTGGTAACAGCCATAACATGAACCAATGTAGATTCTACAGTTTAGCCACCTGTTAATCTAAAGGTTTCACCAAGAGCCCCAAGCTCGGTGTCTTGAACTGAGCAGTGGACAGGAGCAGAACCTGATGGCATGATTAGAAGAAACAGCATATAAACACCATCACTGCCGCCTGTGTTAGTAACTAGTGAAGCAGAAACATTTAAAAGAGGGCAAGTCTGAGAGTGCACACCCTGTTGGAGAAATCACCCCAGATTCATTAATGTCCCCTTTCAATTGTAAGCACGCATGCGTCTTTCAAGGAAAAGCCCAAATGTGGTTTTGTCGTACGTTCTTGTTATCATTCGATTGTTTGCTTCAGCAATGTGAATGATTCTTAAAAGGAGTCCGTAGCTGTCCCCTACACATTTGTTTATCTCTGTTATTATCTGCTGCATAGTTGAGTAGAATCCGGGGTTACTGTTAGCCCGGTCCTCTTGTTTGTTTTATTGTCCAAACACAGCAAATTCTGCATCTTTTGGTGGAAAGTTTGTCCATGTTCAGTATGTTTAATTTCTATTGGCCCTCCACTTCATAAGAAACATTACCCTGAAAAGGCTGGGGGTAGCTTGGTTCTAACACTTGGCTATTGTGTTGTCGGGATAATACGATGTAGAAGAATTGCTAGACACTGTCACAACAAACAAACGGATAAAAAATAATATTTAAAAAAAAAAAAAAAAAAAAAAGAAAAAAACCTCTCCGGCCATGCAAGGATAATGTCTCAGTATGTAACTTGGTTAGGAATTCGAAACTGCAAATGAATGATTTGTCTCCACACGTTAAATTTATCAGACCATTCAACACCTTTGACTCTTGCCATATTCTGGCTGTTTTTGCAGCTCTGCTCCATAAAAGGTCCCCTCTAATATATCTTGTCTATTTTTTACTAAAACCCCCGTTTCTCTTAAAATGCATGCAGCAGCTTTTGTGAAGAGTGTAACCAACTCTGTTTTCAATGCCCATGTGCTAAATCAGAATCTGTGTGACAAAATCCAGGTATTTTCAAACCCCCCTCCTCTTTTAGCTTTTGTATACCCCCATATCCTCCTGCATTTTTCAGGTGATAGTATATGTTTCATTTTCCCCCACCATCGCTTTTGTTATAAGAATGAACGTGTTTAGTGAGTTGTTATATCTGACACATTAAACAGTTTTGTTTGTTTGTTTTTGATTTTGAACTCAAAACAAGAATTAGGATTTTATAAAGTAGTAATGCAGATACTGCATTACATTTTTAACATTTGGTTTTCTGTTTAACATCGAAACACATAAATCTGTACTAAAGGTACAGAAGCATGCTACATGACCCCTGTGAAATTCATCATTGTTTGGAGGAAAACAGTTTAAATCATCAACGAAAATAGATTTTACATCCGCGTTAAGTACCAAACGCCTCATGGTTGTCTAGCCCGGTCTGTTTGTCTTTCTAATTTGAGAAAACATCTTGTAACATCTATGCCATGTACAGCCTAATCAACAGCAACACGCACCAAAAACATCAACTTATACATAGTGTACTTCGTCTATACCTAGATTTATTGTTTAAGGTTGTTTTTCACTCCAAATCTTAGGACATTCTTGAACTCAATGCATGAACGACACTGGTCTTTGTTCAGGTTTTACCACTTTTTCTGGGAATAAGAATGTGCTTAACCGCCACACACACTGCCCTGTTTGGGTAGCAAATCACCATTGACAACTGTGCTAGTATTTGTAACTGTATATCACCAGTGATTTCTCTGCACAGCATTACCCCATCAAATAGTAGGCTATCAGTCAAGTTATTGGGCAGATTATTTTTTTTATTGTCGAGATACACAAAGTCTACCAACATTACCCTATCTTTTTCATGCATAGGCATGCATAGGTATTCGAGTGTCCTGAATTGCTTGAAGTGACGGCTAAGGTAGCGACTTCTTCGATCAGGTCATTGCGATTGATTTTCCCCAGCAGGCCCGTCAAGGCTTCCTTGGCTTCATCTTTGTAGTTTGCTGAGATGGCGTCTGCTAGTTTCAGTCTATCCGTCATATCAATGTCAGCATTAGGAATGGCTCCTTGACCATGCGTAATCTGCATGTACAACTTGAGGAACTCAAGCTCGATGCTGGTGAGACGCTCCAATATCTGAAGTATGTGCTTAGGCTGTAGTCCATTGTCGGTGTAGACTGGGGTGGTTTGTTGTTGTTGTTGTTGTTGTTGTTGTTGTTGTTGTTGTTGTTGTTGTTGTTGTTGTTTAGTTCCTGGGGTCTTGTAATTGTCCCAGGTTTCCATTAACATATTACTGGTAGCGTTTCCTTTCCTCCTAGCCTTGTCAATCAAGAATCGAGCCTTTTCAGCTGTGTGTACTAGACCACATATCGCCTCCATCTCATTATATGTTAGCATGCCATGTTGGAAGAGAACGTCGCTAACATAGTTCAGTTTTGCCGTGGTGTTCAAGTCATTGTATATGTAGTTAAATCTTCTCTGGCGTAGAGTCTCCATGCTAGGGTAGTCAGATCGGTATTGGCAAGACGTGCTCCTGAATGCTAGCCTTTTATTTGTCTCCTCCTCTAAAGGGGGGGTGGTGTCTCTATTGACCCATCTCAATACATCGATTGGTTTATGTTATTTAAAGTCACTTAAGGTTATCTGTGAATAAATGTATTTAGTCTCTACAAACGTTACCAGGAGATACTATACTCCGTAAAAAAATATATTTTTTAAAAACTTTCCAAACATGTACAAATAGTCAAACACCGTTCATCTGAAACACTATTTGAGGGCCACATTAGTCTCTAAAGAGAGATCAGTAGATCAGTAGAGATCAGTAGATACAGAACTTTCCAATCATGTACAAATAGTCAAACACTGTTTATCTGAAACATTTGAATGTGAATTCCCAATGGGCTTGTGTTTTCCTGTTTTAAAACAAATACATTATTCACAAAACCTACATTTCTCTCCATTTAAATAGTTTGAATTGTGTTTCAAAAGGCCTCATCATACTCATGCACACCAATTGGGCGCTCCTCCCTCTCTCACTTAAGTCTTGACTTGTTTAGTGGTTGTAGTAAGAGGGAGGATAGAAAATAGAAAATGGCGGTAAAAGTATAATATACTTGAACGAATAAGATTGAATGCAGTAAAGAATCTCTTATTAAAGTAGGTCTTGCTCTCTCTCTCTCTCTCTCTCTCTCTCTCTAACCCCCCAGCCCCCACCCTCATGCACACACACACACACACACACACACACACTGTCTGATCGTAAACGGGTCATAAATGGGTCCACCATCACTTTCTCTGCCGTCCAGCTTAGAATATCAGTAAAAACAAAATATTTTTAAAGAAACTTCACTTTTATCTTACATTTGTATCCAATATTAGGAATGTGATACCTAGAAGTGGTCTCTACAAGAATTCCCTTAGATAGGAGCAGTGACCTGGGGGGGAGAGTGCCTAGATGATGCCTGTGTAGATTGTTTAGTGGAGTCGGAGTCCCTTCATTTTATTTGTAAATAGATTGTTTAAAACAAAAAATCTCTTCCAAAAATTTACAAATAGTCAAACACCGTTAATCTGAAACACTATTTGAGGGCCACCTTAGTCTCTAAAGAGAATATCAGTAGATACAAAACTCTCCAACCCTGTAAAAGTCAAACACTGTTTATCTGAAACATTTGAATGTGATTTCCCAAGTAGATTGGTGTTTGCCTGTTGAAAAACAAATACTTTATTCACCAAAACCTTCCTTTTTCACCATTTTAAATTGACTTGTGTTTCAAAAGACCTCATCATACTGCACACCACTTGGGCGCTCCTTACTCACTTACTAAAGATTATATGTATGTGTAGAAGGATGTTGCTTTAGCGGCCGCAGTAAGATTGAGGACAGAAAATAGAGATGGTGATAAAAGTATAATATACGTGAATCAATAAGATTTAAAGTATTAAAGCTTATTTTCTTAAATTATCTCTCACATATCCTGTCCTTAAATGTGTCTCATCTCTCTCTCTCACACACACACACACACACACACCCCCCTCCTTACTTCCTTTCTTGCCAGACCAGCAACCTTTGACCTGGCTAGTATGAAAATGTTGCCTCTGTCCTGCCATGCTGGTACACATTTCAGACGGGTGGGGTAATCACACACACACACACACACTCTGACTCGTAAGATCTGGAATAAAATACATTTTAAGCCTTTAAGCTTACATTTGTATCCAAAACTAGGCATAGGGTACATAGTCCGCTCTTTCTAGCCAGTTCAGACATTCCTTATTTTATATATCCTTTACTTTATTTAAACGTAAAGTCCCTTCATTTTATTTGTAAATAGATTGTTTAAAACAAAAAAATCTCTTCCAAAAATTTACAAATAGTCAAACACTGTTAATCTGAAACACTATTTGAGGGCCACCTTAGTCTCTAAAGAGAATATCAGTAGATACAAAACTCTCCAACCCTGTAAAAGTCAAACTCTGTTTATCTGAAACATTTGAATGTGATTTCCCAAGTAGATTGGTGTTTGCCTGTTGAAAAACAAATACTTTATTCACCAAAACCTTCCTTTTTCACCATTTTAAATTGACTTGTGTTTCAAAAGACCTCATCATACTGCACACCACTTGGGTGCTCCTTACTCACTTACTAAAGATTATATGTATGTGTAGAAGGATGTTGCTTTAGCGGCCGCAGTAAGATTGAGGACAGAAAATAGAGATGGTGATAAAAGTATAATATACGTGAATCAATAAGATTTAAAGTATTAAAGCTTATTTTCTTAAATTATCTCTCACATATCCTGTCCTTATATGTGTCTCATCTCTCTCTCTCTCTCTCTCACACACACACACACACACCCCTCCTTACTTCCTTTCTTGCCAGACCAGCAACCTTTGACCTGGCTAGTATGAAAATGTTGCCTCTGTCCTGCCATGCTGGTACACATTTCAGACGGGTGGGGTAATCACACACACACACACACACTCTGACTCGTAAGATCTGGAATAAAATACATTTAAGCCTTTTAGCTTACATTTGTATCCAAAACTAGGAATAGGGTACATAGCTGTAGTCTTGACAAGAACTCTATTAGATAGGAACATTGGAGATAGAAAGGTTGGGGCCTATTGACATAGGAAAGTAAAAACTGGATTTATGTGTTGAAGTAGATTGTTTTAGGGTATGCTGTAGAGTGAGGACAGAAAATAGATATGGTGATAAAGGGGTAATATACATGAATACGATTGAAAGTATTAAAGCTTCTTTTATTAAAATATTTATTTCTCTCTCTCTCTCACACACACACACACACACACACACACACACACACACACACATACATCCTGTCTGTAACGGTTGTGAAAAAGGGACCATTGACCGTTTAAAGCATTAATGTCACTGTTTGATGCATTACACCATAATTAGCCTTGTGCTAATTTACTTCGGCAGTCCACGACGAGAAGCCCCATACATTGCGCATCAGCTTAACACACACACCCACACACACACACACACACACATTTACACCATAATTAGCCTTGTGCTAGTTACTTCGGCAGTCCACGACAGGAAACCCATACATTGTTCACACACACCCACACACACGCACACACACACTCCTCCTGCCTGTAACAGGGGTCATGAACAGTTCCCTGGATAAGCTCCTTATAACCCCTCAAAACATTAATATAAACATTTGATGCATTACAGCCTTAAGGAGGGCATCCTGTCTTACTCCTCCCCTTCGCGCATGCGCATTTTTTCAATTTTTTTTTCAATTTTAATTTATGCATAATTAATTAGTTTTATATTAAATTGATATGTTTGCCCCTAGTGGCAGGTTTGGGAACTAAGACTACCCGTCTATATACTACTACAGTGTCATACAGTTATATATATATATATATATACATATATATATATATATATATATATATATATATATATATATATATATATAAATCAATACATATAAAAGAGATATTCATGCAAACACCCAAGTGGACAATCGGGCGTTCATTAGATTCATTAAAGTTAAATTAATTTTAGGTTTAAATTTAGGTTTATTTGGCAGGGACAGTGTACATTAATAAGCATTCCAGCAAGATAATATATCAGTGAGCAAACACAGAAATAAAGACAACACACAATAAATTACATTTATATTCTTTATGAATGTATAAAAACTTGTTCTAAGTCGTCAGAGGACTCCATGTTAAAATGTGGCTCAATAAAGACTTATGATGCAATCTGATCAATAGCAATGTAAGACAGATGAAAGAGGATGTTGGTCTAAAGTCTTCTTCTTAAGTCTTGTACAAACTGTGAATGGAAAAAAAATATGAACCTTGTGTAAATATGTGTGTTATTCTTTATTCTATTTGTGTTTATAACTTGGTTGATCTGTTCTGTGTGTGTTGACAGCTGCTCTACGTGTCATCAGTTGTCCCCAAGGGATAAACACGTTTTATTTAAACTGAAAATAAACTTGAAATGACTTTGTGTCCAATTAAAACACGAGGTCCGCTCGCGTCTCAGATAAACAGGTTGATTTCACGCCACGTACGGGTTCCCAAACAAAGATGTGGACGAATGGATTACGAGGGGACACCGTTGACTGACAGCGGGAGCGACCAATCAGCGCTCAACGCGACTGTTTTGCAACCAACGTTGCACACGTTCCGGCCAATGGGAGGCAGCGGGGGGCGGGGCGTTGCCATAGTGAGGAGAATTCCTTGTAATTTCACTGGTAGCTTGTGGCCACCATCACATCAGAGAGACTTGCCTCGCACTGACGGTGGATGACGGCTGTAAACAAACTCCATTCAATTTATCTGAAGGAGCTCAACAAGTGAAGAGTCGACGTACAAGTAAGTGTTGTTTTTAAACCAAAATAATGTCATTTTATAAAAATGTAAAGACTTTTCCCTCCCCTCCTCTCTACGAGGACAACCTGTTGTTTATAGTGAAACAACAACTAAAAATGTAATGTACCCAAGAGAGTCTTTTACGGGTTTGAAGTCAGAGGTGGAACTAATGTAAAGTAAACCTGGTGTATTTACATCTGCTAAACATGTGTGTTGCACCATAGAGACCATTAACATTAGCTCCCCCTCACTGCGTCTACAGGTGCAAACATGTATTATAAGCCATTGCACTGCTTGAGAAATTGAGGCTGTTGTCTTTTGCAATGATTTACCACAATACAGTGGGCTAGACTATAGACACAGGCTAATATCACCATATTTGGAAATATCCTTGTGCAAACTTGACACCAAATACATTCTATATTACTATTTCTTTCTTTCTTTCTTTAATTGTATGTGCCTAACCAGATGGTGTGGGGTAAAGCCTTGGCTCAGTGTGGGTTGGTTCTGCTGAGTCTGTGGCTGTGTATCCAGTCAGTGCCAATAACTAACCGGACCAAAGAAGCGCACAATGAGAAAGATTCGTCACAGAATGACGTGAGTCAGCTGGACACTGTCATACACAGGTGTAAAAAATGGGATACAGCATGGATAGATGTTTCACATGGAAAGTACATAAAAGTAATGGGTTTTTTTTGCCGGAAACAAACGGAAGCAATAAAGGTTAATGATGTGGCACAGAAAGCTGAACACAAATTCAAGTGAAATGTCAATTTTACGTGTAGACAACAAACACTGACGTAGAGTTTGTGCTTCAGGATTTGGGGCTTCACTATCAACGCTACCTCCAAGAAGTCATGGACTACCTCGAGAAAGACCCCCACTTCAGAGAAAAGCTCAAATCTACCAGCATGGACGATATGAAGGCACGTCTGCACATCCACGAAACACTGCATCATTTTAAAAAACCCTTTTACTGGCACGAATAACATAGACATCGATCATTTGTGCTTGCAGCAAGGTAAACTTGGTAAAGAGCTGGACTTTGTCCATCACAGTGTGCGCACGAAGCTGGATGAGTTGAAGAGGGAGGAGATGAACAGGCTGCGGATGATCATGAGGGCCAAAATTGACGCTCAAAGGGTCAAAGGTAAATATTTAGCATGCACTGCTAATATATCACTGACAAACGTGTGCACTTTTCAAGTTTTGTAATCAAATAAATCTAGCATGCGTCTCCCTAAGACACGGGAAATTGATGGAATACGTCGTCTGACAGCGAGTTCTACGCATGGTGTTAGATTAATTAATAACAGACATTAAGATCGAGCTTTGAAATACATTTACTCTCACTATGCTCACTCTGAACACTTTGAGGGTAACATTGAGTAAACGGTGCATGCGTAAACATAACTTGTTCTTACCAAGGGATGGGAAATGTTTCATCATTTTCTACCTTGCAGATGGGATAGTGGACCATCGGGCCCTGCTGAAATACTCTGAGTACCTCAACCACATGGATCCAGAGAAGTTTGGGGTGGAGGACCTGGATCGCCTGTTAAAGACGGTACACAATGTGATGTAAAAGTTTACTGTACCCACAGTTAGTGGGTATAGTAGTGCTGTTTATTATGTGTTTATGATACTGTGTCACAGTTCATACATGTAAACACAGTAAAGAGCAGCTTGCGCCCATATTTTCTGCTAAAACTAGCATGGAGGAACCTAAAGAGCGTTATGGGTGTCTAACAGTGAGTCACGTTTCTCTGAATCGCTCGCACGTCAGCTAACAACGGTAGCCCTTTATTAGAAAAAAGTAATGGTTTTGGAATGAAAGTAAAAACCCTGAGGAAACGTCAGCCTGCGGTGGAGTTGTCAATCCAGTTGATCTTGATCCTGACATAGACTTGTGTCGAGTTAGTGTTTGTTTTATGATAATTTCAGGTTTTTTATCTTAGAACAAGGCTTTAGTTTGACTATTTTCCTTCAGGCCTGATCACTTGTGCAGTCGGTGGATCCACTGAGGGCCTTTCCATGTGGAGTAAACATGTTCTCTCTGTGGTTTTGTGTGTGGGAGCTCAGTTTCCCCCCACAGTCCAAAGACACACAGACTGGGGATGAGGTAAATTGGGGACTCTAAATTCTGCGTCTCTATGTTGTCTATGGTGTATCCCACCTTTCCTCCGCATTCTATTGGCTCCAGCTTCCCCCACAAACAAAAACAGAATAAACTGGCAGAAGATGAATGGATGAATGAATTTATTGTCAACGTTCCCATCATTTGCATGTACTTAGAATAAAGAATTATACACACAGGTGTTCTAATTCACAGAGATTCAAAGTTGCATATTTGCATGAGATGTGCTCTATAAAATAGAGGTGTTTTTTTTTTTTAATATTAGTATAACTCAGAATGCATCAGTAATGCAAACTATTTCAGCCCTATAAAAGTAAACAGCTGCACCACTGTGCCAACTAACCACTAAGATCATGCAGTTAAGCATGATATTTCCTGCTGAGAACAATTGAGACAATTGTGTATTAACACCGACTCAGCAGCCGTTTGACTCTTTGTTTGCATATCATTGCTCACAGGGCACGAGCTAAACATATACAGCATGTTTTAGATTGATTCAGCATCCTGCCTGAGCACCTGAATGATCCATGAAACTCAGACAGCCGTGTAGGTTGTCTTACACTCGAAATGTTTTCAAATATGAACTGCACTGCCCATGTATGAATTTCTCCCTGTTGTCGTTTGTTGCTCACAGACATGGGAAAACCTCGAAAACTATGACAAAGAGCACCACGAGGAGTTCAAGAGGTACGAGATGATGAAGGAGCACGAGAGGAGAGAACATCTGAAGAGCATGAGCGAGGAGGACCGCAAGAAGGCCGAGCACGATTACGAGGAGAAGAAGAAGAAACGCGCGCATCATCCCAAAGTGAATCATCCTGTGAGTGTCCTGCTGTGATAATGTTCATGAATTAGACCCTTATGTGTTTTAAGAGTTATTTAGACTTCATGGGACTTCTGTGCGCAAGATATTAAAACATGAGCCTGTTGAGCAGCTTTTATTTAGTCGGCTGAGGAGGATTTTTGAAAAGCAAAGAAAAACAACGCCTGAAGTGTGTGCATATGCGTGTGTGTGCGTGTGCATGTGTGCGTGCAGGGCAGTGAAGACCAGCTGAAGGAGGTGTGGAAAAATGAGGACGGTTTGGACCCAAAAGACTTTAATCCCAAGACTTTCTTCAAATTACACGGTAACTATAGATGGTCGTTGACCATGAATACATACAGTCAGTCTACAGCCGTAGAATTGAAATGAAAGTCATTCCTTGACCATAAGGGATCACTGTGGCTGAATGTGTTGTACATGGAGAAGTGGAATAGGTAAACTGATAAGACGATGATGTTTATGTGATTTTTGTTTGACAGACACTAATGGAGATGGTTTTCTCGACGGATATGAGATTGAAGCCATTTTCACTAAAGAGGTGTTTATGGTGTCCTGATTGTACTTATGCCATTATACGTATATAATGTAATACTGTATGTGTATTACATTATGTATGTAAAATAATCTGTTTAATTAAGTTTGTGTGTTTGCCCTCAAGCTGGAGAAGATATACCCTACTGGAAAAGAAGAAGTTGATCTGGCTGAGATGGAGGAGGAGAGACTTCTAATGAGAGAGCACATCATGAACGAGGTGAGGCACTACAGCACTTAAAGTTTGTGAGTTAACTTAGCAAAGCTTTATTTCTATAACACATAGTGCAGTCATTAGAGGAACAGCGGGTTCAAGTGTTCAAACAACAACAGTGGAGAGCAGTGAGTACTTTAGCAGGGAGTTGAAGAGTCATTGCCGCTTCCTCATGTTGCCTGGGTTCATCTGTTAATATCATGTGTTGTCTCTGATGTTGTTGACATTAAGGTGGACACCAATAAAGACAGACTTCTGTCACTGAGTGAGTTCATGGCGGCCACTAAGAAGGAGGAGTTCGCGAAAAATGATGAGTGGGAGGTAAGAGTTGGCAAAGTTGTTTTACATTATCCTTACTTAACTTTCATCCTATTCATTCATTCATTCATTCATTCATTCATTCATTATGACCATTCTTCCTCTGCCCGTGCACCGTTCATGCGTCCTCAGGTCTTAGAAGGTAAACCTATATACACCGAGGAGGACCTGAGGAATTTTGAACTGAACCTGGCAGCGACGGACAACAGCATTATCCAGCAGTCGGCCGAGCTGCGGAAACAGAGGGAGGAGCTCGAAAAAAAGCAGGAAGAACTCAACGCTCAGCGGAGGACGATACAAAAGGTGAACAAAAAGCCCTAATTATAACATTTTCCACGTGAAATACCATTATTGATCCTGACCCTGACTAGTCACTTCACAGGTATAACAGACAAAGTAATATGATGCATGATTTTGTTTCCGTATAAAACATTTGCTGCGCTACACCTACTCAATATTGAGGTTTCAACTTATTATATCATGCTTTTACATTATTGTCTCTCTCCTTTCTCCACTCAGGCTGTAGAGGGAATTGAAAAGTTGAAAGCCCTAAGCAAAATTGACGAGGTCAAACCAAAAGGTAAGTACCATTTCGCTGTGATTTACAGTCGCCCAACCCATCTGGCATGAGTTGAGCTTCAAAAATGCACACTTTACAGCACAGTATATTTAAAGCTGCAGTCTGTAACCTTTTGTTTTTGTTGTTGTTGATGTTAATCTTTATATCAACATCATTCATCTGAAAACCAATTCTCAATTCTCTCTACAAACTGCTGAAGCTTTGTGTGCACTTCTTTTTTGGTTGTCATACCCCACCCTGTTTTCAGCTGGCTCGCTTTACTTGCACAATGTTACTTCTGCCTCCATCTGTCTTGAAATAAATGAGTTCTGTTTCTGCTTCCTGTTTGTAGTGCGGGAATGTTGTCGACAGCGACATGAGATCTAAACACTACACTTCTATAATGTTGAGAGGATAGGCATAGCCAACACTGCATGAAGTACTTTGAATCTAACAGACTTTTCTTCATATCTAGTCACGCATATGATTCTAAACGATTACATAAATGCATTTAAAATGTGTTAATGCAGCTCCTCTCCTGTAGGTGAAGGTGAGCCAGCACCTGTCGTACCAGGGAACAACCAACCACTTCCCCCCAGTCACCAACAGCAAGACGTGCCAGTGCCAGGACACTCTTAGCAAACCTCACCACTCTGTGTGTTGTATGAATGCCAGTGAGTGTGTGTGCGTTTGCTTCATAATTATACCAATTTTGTGTTATGAAAGAATTCCAGATTTCCACCACATGACAGAATAATGCTTTGATACTGGTTTCTTTCAAATGAATCTGTTAGAATAATAATTCTAATGGTAAAAACACAGCCAAAAACTGAACGTCCTTCATGGCTCTGGAGCTAAATATGGCTTCATTATCTTATTGTGTGTCCCTTTTGCCATTCAGCTGCATGAACCACAATGTCTGCTCAACTGTCTGCACAAATGACTGGTTTTTGTCTTTTTGATAGGCCTCTGTTCTCCATAGGAAGAACTTTGGGGTTAAATAGAAAAAGTTTTGTCAATACTGTCTGACACTGTCTGACACTGTCTCTTTTAAAAAACATTTATTTATTCAGGTGGAGAGAGCCTGTTACTTACTAAAACCTACTTTTAACTGCAAGAGTGACTTTTTTTTCTTTTAATGAGATAAATACTGCCATGCCCATTTTAACAAGTGTTAATACATCAATAGAATAAATCTATTTGTTTATAAAAGTAAATATTTCAAATAATCTTGCTCTCTGTTTCTATAAGTAACTTCTTAAATGGTTGTGTGTTGGCAGTGAAACTCTTCCACACAAGTGAAGCTAAAGAGAAATCTGGCATAAGTTGTTCTTTTGGACCGGATGATTCTTTAAATATTAATATTACATATTTAATTTAATTTTGCTGGCGTGACTGAATGGATACAGAAGTGGCTGTTTACTGTGCGCTTGTGAGCGAGCGAGGTTTTCATAGTTGCATGATTAATGTTTATTCTCTATTGTTGTCAATGAAAGTGAACATGGGAGTTTAACTGAGGGGTCACATGTCTAAAAAAACCCACATATTTTACAGTAAGTAATAACATAAGGACAAGGGGTAATGACTTTGGTACAGGTTTATTTAAAATTTGGTACATGTCGATTTCAATGTCTTGTCTGTGGTTTACCTTTTTGAAGTTTGGTTTTATTTATTTATTTTTATTTATGTCCTTTTTTGTTTTCAAAGTCATTAAATCTGTCCACAAACGACATCATGTGGATTCCTGAAGCTGCTCAACTGTATATGATGCTAATGTGGACAATAAAGTGAATAAGCTTGCAGTTATGGGATATCTTTTGTTACAAATATTGACACACAAATGTAGTGTCAGACCACCACCCAAAACCACAGCTGCTCTAAATTAACATCATTGTTTCTGCAATGGTTAATATACCAGTATGTATAAGCTCTTTAACCAAAATAATATGTTTATAGCTTGAATCAAATTATTATCATTATCCATGATTTTGCAAATGTACTGTTTTACAAAAAAACTGAAAAAAATAGTAAAACACATTATTATTTCTTGATTAAGATGTCAATTTATAGTTATTTACTTGCATTTCGGAATATAGATTGATAAAGTTGTTTTAGTGGTTGAATGTTGTGCTTGGCTGATTCATTTCTGACTTCTCAGAGAAGCCCAGTGAGCCGGCTCAAATTCATCAAGGTTGAATCAATCAAAGGTGAATTGAGTTTAATTTTATATTTCTAAAACATCAGGGTCGTCCATATGAGTCACTAAAGCGCTCAATTAGGTATTCACCTGACACGACTGCAGGGTATTTGTCAGAGCCGTCGCAGCACGTGATCACTGCCTCGTTATCGGGCATGCCGAAGAAAGCCAGGGACTGACGAGTGCTGGAGTCTCCAGCAGGGGGCAGCAATACCCTGTGCAGCTGCGCAAGAAAAATTAAATTATACTTATGCAGAAATGGAACTCATTACGTGCTTCACAAAAATACACCTTAAATAGAGAAGTTGATTTTAAAAAATGTGAAAACAGTTAAGTCATTAAAATAAATTAAAACATAATTTTTGTGCGTAGGTGTGTTAGTGAGAGTATTTTAGTTAACACTGTTTATAATACACATAATTTTAAAACAATGACAACACTCAAAAATGCACAACCTGGCATAATTTTTAAACAATATGCATGAAAAAAATATTTTTTTTTAGAAATTAAAAGCCAAAAACACAAAAATGTGTGTATTTAAGGGTTAACCAGGTGAGTCTCTTACTTGCAGTAAAAAAAACATATTTACTAATGAAAACATCACATACACATTATGACGCTGACATCACATATTGTATTACAGTAAGTTGACTGTATTTCAACTTTATTCCATTACACTAATTTCACTATTCCATTTTCTGTAAAATTATTGTTTGTGTAACGTGTCCTCAAGTGTTTGAAAGGCACTTATAAATAGAATGCAAGTTAATGTGTTAAAATAAGACTTAAGGAGAATTCCATCCTTGTGAAGAAATTAAGCAGGATTACAGAAAAGAAAGAAAACTCGCTCTCTGTACTCACCACAGAGACAAACTGATCACTGGTCCAGCGCTGCATCATGTCAGCGATGTTGACCAGGACAGTTCCAGGAATTACGGGAGCACAGATGAATTCGCCTGAACGTGAACGGACCTGAGGAGTGAGGCGGGATTACACTGCAGACTGATTCCGCCGATACACTTGAGGTAGACGTTTGGTCAGGTATAAAAGTTGTGATGTTTACCTGCAGACCTTCAGAGCTTTGGAACAACAGCGTGATGCTGCCGTAGTCTGAGTGCTCTCCACAGCGAACCTGACCTTCCTTCACTGTCTCACTGTTCACCGGTGGGTAGTACAGACACCGCAGTGTTGTGACATTCTTATTAGCTACAAGAGACATAACACAAGTACAGCTCAATTGACTCTCGCTGGTGCAATAATTACACAATATGCTATACTGTTATATATCAATCTACTTTTCATTATTTCCTTCACCAATCTTTTTTTTCCACATCTGTCTGTGGCTTTTTTATTTTAAGTTTGTAAAAATGCACTTCTTATCACATATTTTACCATAAAGTTTTCAATTCTATTCTTCTTTTTTAAGTACGTTTGTTGGAGCATTTTGCCTTTATTTGGACAGAGACAGAGAAGATGAGACTGGACACAGGGTGAAGTAGTAAGGGATAAACTTGCAGTCTAGTCTAATTTATATATAAACATACTAGTAAAGCTCTGTCCAACCCCAAACTTTTGAACAGTAGTCTATATATACTCCCTAACTACTCAGAGCTGTACAGTTAAACAAGTGTTAGACAAGTGGTTGAACTGTACATACTTCCTATGAACTGGTGTGCACTCACGAAAACCTCTGGGTCCAGACCCAGACTGTAGGCCATCACCCTCATCACCCGCAGACTCAGCTCTTTACAGCGTTGAAAGAAAGACGTGTGGATCTCCCTGAACCCAGACACTGTGTCTGATGACGGCCATTTCTAAAAACAGAAGGAAAAGGCATTGGGTCTTTAAGAAACTTTCGATATCTGAGGAAGAAACTATCTCTGTCTCTCTCTTATTAAAAAAAAGGTCATTTTTATTGGCCTTATTACTATTGTTGATGAAAATAATACTGGCCACCCTTAACCCAAATATGTAAATTGTGCTCAAAATACAAAAATTTGCCCAGTCAGACTTTGACCTCAGCACTGATTTAAAGTGTCACTTGCAAATTATGGACAAAGTCAACATTAAAAAGACACATTACTATGTCTGGGTCAAGTGATGAAGTGTTGAATGATTCCTTTAGGTCTCCTGGTCGACGTGGATTCAACCTGAAAAAGAATAATAATAATAATTTTTAAAAATGTTACCAGATAATTTAATACTGCATGTGTGTTTTACAGATTAGCTCAAAACCATTCCCCCTGTTCTCTCAAACATAATATAAGCTGTGCTTGATTTGTGAGTGTGTGATTCTACGATTCTATGTCATTAATTGACCGTAAGTGTGAGAGTGTGAGAGTGTGAGTGAATGGTTGTTTGGCGAACTGTCCAGGGTGTACCCCGCCTATCACCCAATGTCAGCTGAGATAGGCACAGCACCCCCTCGCAACCCTCTGGTGGAGGATAAAGCGGTAGATAATGGATGGATGGATGGACTTGATAAGTGAATTCTACTATATACCTCTCAGTCTCCATCGACACCCAGCCGTGGTTAGGAGAGCAGGAGAATGTGTTCCTGCTAAATTCCTGTTTCACTTCATCTGGCTGCAGGAAGAATTTCTTGGACACATCCATAACACGGTCCACCTTTACACACAGGTAATACATTAGAATACTTTGTTACTGTACTTAAGTACAACACTCACATATCTTTACTTTACTTTGTGATTTATATTAAAGGCAACTTGTCATTTTACTCCACTACATTTCCTCTAACTATCTTTGTCACCACCAAATGAAAGCATTAGAAGAAAAAGAGTTGGGTTGCAATGCTGTATTTAGCATATAGCTGCTTTACATTAGTTTTGCCATTCACACACTTCAACATGGGGTTAGTGTTTTGCTAGCAGATAGTTGATAGACTAGCTTTAGCTTTTATATAGTTTAATACTTTTACTTAAGCAATATTATTTTTAAAAAGTGACTTCAACTTCTATCAAAGTCATTTTCTGATAATATACGTATACTTGTACTCAAGTAAACCTTTATCTAAACTTTTATTGTACTCTAATGTATGTAAGTGTTACTTTAGCATCAGAAGAGTTGTGCGACATGTTGTGTTACATCATATTGTGTCCTCCTCACCTCCTCCTCACTGATCCCTGTGTTCTTCAAGAAAACAAACCCCACTTCTGTAAACGCTGCCTTCAGCTCTTGGCTCAGGTTGCGCAGCTGTTCGTCAGAAACATGTCTTTCTCTCAGGCTGTAAGCACCAAAGTCCACCACAGGAATACTCATTTTATACTAAATTACACAGGCTAAGGTGTGTCTGAGAGTCTCAGCAGCTACAGCAGCAGGGTCACGTCATTAACACGAAGTTAGCAAGAATCTGACAACATTCCTCCAATGTGACTTTTAACATCCAATAGGAGAGAAGCTCCCCGTGAAGCAAACAAGTAAGGAGTAACAAGTCTTGTTTGTTGTTGTGTGGCAGCAGGTAGGGGGCGCCACACTTTGAATTATTTTACATGTGAACAGGTTGATCTTTGGAGAGAGAGAGAAAGATAATCAGTCTGGACTCTACAGGCCGAAGCGCACACACACACACACACACACACACACACACACACACACACACACACACACGTACACACACACCTGAGAAGATGTTTGACGTGAACAAAGAGTGGAGCATCTCCTTCGCAGGATGTGGCTTCATGGGGATTTACTATGTCGGTGTCTCCAGTTGTATCCTCGAAAGGTTTCCTCACTTCATCCAGGGCGCCTCTAAAATCTACGGATCCTCTGCAGGTTCTCTGATGGCTGCTGTTCTCACCACTGGAACTCCTCTCGGTAAGAGTGCACGACAAAGACCTAACCTAAACACCATACTAGTTCATGTGTCTTTTACTTTTGCCATAGGGAGTTAGTGAAGTTTATTTATAAAGCACTTTTCATAGATTAAAATAAGAAATAACAAAGTGCTGTACAATCATAAATAAAATACTCCAACGTTATTTAAGTAAGTAAGAGAGAAAATGAAAATTGGAATAAAATGCATCAAATGTCACTGCATTTTATTCTATACGGTTGTTTAAGGATTTTTCCACTCACCGACAACAACAAAGTTGACTGCACCTTGGTCCAGGCCACCTGAACATCCTTTACTGTATTTTATATATATATTTACTAATAAAAATAAATGAAATGTTTTTTTAATTGATAAAAGCAGGAAATAAAGTCTTTATACTTGTATTTACTAAGTATACTTCTATCCAACAGTTAAAGGACCAGTGTGTAAGAATTACTGGAATCCAGGAGTGAGATTATATACTGTACTGCAATGATTTGTCCATTCTGGGCTCCTGTAAGAACATCTGTGTAATGTAAAGTAAACAGCTTACTCTGAAGTAACAAAAACACAAGTGCTCTTCATTTGCAGGTGATAATAAAAAAGGTAAAACATACGTAAATAAAACTATTCTTTTGAACATCTGTTATTATAACCACTTAAGTCCCCATATACAATGGGTCATTTGATATAGGTCACAAAGTGTCAACAAAAATATTGATTTTAAGTCAAAGAAAAGTTCTGATTTCAAGAGCTAGTGTATACATTCATGGCTCGTCTAAACAACTGTGTTTTTTTTTAAATTGTGTATTTGACTCTGACATCTTACCATCGCTGTGTTCCTCTGCAGAACAATGCTGCGCTGATTTAATCTACATGGCCAAAGAGGCCAGGAGGCACAAACTGGGGCCCCTGCATCCAACCTTCAACCTGCTGCAGATGGTGCGAGAGTCTCTGCTGAGAAGTCTTCCAGAGGACGCTCACGTCCGTGCCTCGGGGAAACTGTGCGTGTCTCTGACCAGAGTGTCTGACGGGAAAAATGTACTGGTGTCAGAGTTTGAGACAAGAGAGGAGCTTATTCAGGTACTTATTCTCATTGTACATCGTTGTGTCATGTATAGGAAATTCACCCTTCACCCTGAAATCAATTTTCTACAGCTTTTTCAAATAAGAAAAAATGGCCGGTCTGTTTTTATTTGTATACACAGAAAGGTCATCTCCAACTTGCAAGTATACTGAATTATATAATATAATTCTTCTTTCACCAGGTGCTGTTGTGCAGCTGCTTCGTGCCGTTCTACTGTGGCGTTGTTCCTCCGGTCTACAGAGGAGTGGTGAGTAATAAACTTGTCTATTCAGCTGGGATGTTTGTTTACCTAGATGTTGACCGTGTTGGTCAATTTCCCAATTCCAGCACTACGTGGACGGCGCCGTCAGTGACAACCTGCCTCGCTGTCACCAGAAGAACACGGTGACCGTTTCTGCATATGCCGGTGAGAGCGACATCTCCCCTCCGGCTGCGGCAGGGAGCATGAACTTGCACGAGGTGCGCTTCAACAACGTCAGCATTCAGGTCAACGCAGAGAACATGTACAGAGTGACCAGCACCTTCTTCCCCCCTGAGCCTGAGGTGAGACACCTGCACAAGCTCCATGGACTCACAGCAGTTTAAGTGTCTATCTCTATGGACTTTGTTTAGAAAAAAAAACAGAACTATCTTTCCCTTTAAGAATCTATGGTACTATTACATTATTGTTTTACAGCTGTATATGTAAGGTTAACTGATATGTGAGGTCACCAGTATTTAGGATTAGTATTCCATTTTTTTGGGCCTGAGCCCTGGCAGAATTGGAATGCATTGTACTTCTGAAAGGAGGTAAACGTTGGTGAAAACAGATGACAATTGGCACTTAAAAAATAACTTTTATATAAAATAAGGTTAATACGATAAAGTTGTGTAAAATGGCTCACTAGCACCCCCAAAAAGTGAAACCCGGGAGGACAAAGTGGAAACTAAGTTGCACCAAATTTCACAAAACTTGGTGGGAATGTTATAGCCCTAGACGAACAAAAAGTCTATCAGGACCATGGCCTCAGCTCAACAGGAAGTCAGCCATTTTGAATTTGATGGCGATTTAAAGTAAGTTTCATTAATGAAAGAATTCGTCTGAGCACATAAAACAAACATATGAAAAACTAAAAAGTGCATCAGTTTGTACTGGACACATCAAAGATGAAAAGGGTGTCGCCGATTCCAAAGGGGCATGGCCACGGCAAGAGTTCAAAAGTCTTGCTTCAAACTTTGCCGATACTTTTCTTGGCTATGAAATAATTCAAAAATATATGTATTGTATGATTATGATTATCATATTATGATTATAGTGTAATCTTTATGCCGGTTCACAGTCCACCGCTGTAATCTTCTGTAGATTAAGCGACCCTGTTTTGCTTTCTCATCAAGAACTCTTGTGTTTCACAGGTCATGTCTAAAATCTGCCAGAGTGGTTATGTTGATGCTCTCCGCTTCCTGCAAGAGAACAGTAAGGACATTTTTTGTCAGTGAGGAAAGAAAAAAGAGAAAAACATTGCAAGATTCTGCAAGTGAAAAGTACTTTGTGTTTTATTTAATAAATGTCACAGATCTGATCAGCAGCGATTGTGCACTAAAGAGTTTGGAGGTGGACTCACCCAGATGTGCTTGCTGTGAGGTGATGAAGGAGCAGGAGGAGAACACGCAGCAGGACCGACTGAAACACGACGAGCACTTTTGGCTGAATCCACAGCTCACAGAGAAACTCCCAGTTCACATCAGAAGGGGTAAGTGAAGTAAGTGTGAACTCCGTATTTGGGGGGGGGGGGGAGGGGGGGGGGGAGGGGGGGGGGAGGGGGGGGGGAGGGGGGGGGGGGGCATTTCATGCAGTTAGTATCAATATCTAACTTTTATGTCTCACTGTGTTTGTGTCAGCGTTGTGTGAGGCCTGTAGAGAATCACATGCTGCTGATGGTCTGTTCTCTCACGTGGCCGAGTACCTGCCAAAGAAGGTGACTTCGTACCTGCAGATACCGTCGGCCTACTCTCTAGCCCACAGGTAAGATACTAATAGCTGCTGTAATAACACAAATGAACAGCTTTTCCAACAGCTTTCACTCAATGTGGACAACTGTTGTTGTCTTAAAGGTCACATAGAGTGGTCCTGTTACACATATTGGAGGTCTACTTATATACATTAAGTTGTTTTTATGGTCAAAAACCTCCTAGTTGCTGTAAACGAGCCGATATAAATCCTCTTTTCTGACGGTGTTTCCCAGCCGCGAGACTTGAGACTCAAATCTCTCAACCCGGAAGTGACATATCAGCACACCCGCACTCAGAAGCGCAGCTCCCCCCTCTGGAACGGTGGATGCACTGCTACTCATTATCAAAACATTGTTTTAACAGTGTTTAAAAATAGCTTATTCACGACTCCCCGTCGCAGTCCCTTTTATGACTTTGACCCGGAGTCAGACCCAGAGTCAGAAGACACTGTCGCTCGTGAAACACCTCCACAACGGACGTTATTCTTCTTCTGCTGTACAATGTACGCAACTGGATGTGCCCGGACTAGTGCCCGGAGCAGGACGATCAGCTGTTCCGGAGAACCGCTGTTTACGTAACTATAACGGGATTTTCAGAGATCTCGCTGATCCCGAGATTACAATAAAACACAGTGTTCTCAGCAGTGGCTGAACTGTTTGTTTCGAAACTTCAGGGCTTCATAAACGAGGTAATGACGCAGATACACACTAAAAAACAGCATTAATTGGAACTTCCGGTCTAGTTCCGCTTTAATGACAAAAAACATCAAGATATTATACGGTTGAATATAACCAATAAGCAAATACATAAATATTTTTAACGAAAAACTCCATGGCAAAATTATTAACCTTAAAATGTCTCTTACTCTTAGATGTCTTCACTTCATTCTCAGCCTCTAAACCAAATATTGAAGAGTCAAATATTAAGCTTTCATTGCAGACTGTGAGCTCTACAATTTAATCTGGAACTCGAATGGTATGAGACGCCAAAAACAAATCTGTAAACTTTATATCGTGACCACTCAAGTCATGGCTGTCGTGGCTGATTCTGCCCTGCAGTCATGGCAGGAAAAGCACAGGTGTTACTGATTACACCAACAAGGTCTCTGTCTCATGCATGACAGGGGACCAGCATGCACTCTGATTAGATAATTGGAACTCAGCCATGATTAGCTTGATTATTTACACCTGTGATTTTTTCGACTGTGACCTGTCAAAAACGACTGTTATGCAAATGGGACATTCTTTCTTGAGTCATTTTGTAAAAAATAACTCTATTTAAATACAGTGTCTGTTTATACTGCTGGATTTATGTGATAAAGGGGGAGAAAGTGTCGCTTTAATTGCGTCACAAGATTTTCTTTTAAGGAAAAACTCCATGGCAAACAGTGGAGTAACAGTGAAAGCAAGGCTTATAGGCAGAGGCGCAGTTTGTGAACAGGCAGGGCAGGCAACTGCTTGGGGCCCCGAGCTGATAGGGGGCCCCCAACACTCGGAGCCTGAGGGCTGTTTTTCTGAAATGTGCAGTGACCAGCCGCCTCCCCGTCCCCCTTAAACAACAATGGGCGATTTGCAATGACATCTCAGTAGGAAACCTCCCTAAAGGGGCCCCACCTCACGTTAACCTGTGTGAAGTTATTGTTCTGCAGGTTGGAAAATGAAGAGGATTATTTACAGTGTAATGAATATATATTTTACTCAGTTTATATATGTTTTTTTTCAGTTATTTACAGTATTTTATTGTTCTATATATTTATATTGTTTCATAATCTGGGTTTTTTACAGTGTAATGTATTTTTTTTATTAAGCTTATATAGTTTTTTAAAAAGCTATTTACAGTATTTTATTGTTCTTTACATTTATAGTTTCACATACTTTTTAATTACAAGGTTTTTCTGTGTTTTTTCATTCATTTCGAAACATACATTTTTTGTTGGTGTCAGGTTATTTATAACATCATGGTGATGAACACTGGTTGGAAGGGCTCCCCTGGGAATATTTGCTTAGGGCCCCTACAGACTCTAGAATCACCTCTGCTTGTAGGTGATGAATGTAATGTGGGTGCTGTTTTTATTTCTTCAGTTTGACAGACATAGATAACTATTTCAGTTTTAACATTTTTTCCCTGTTCAAATGTAATCATGTATTATGTAAAATATAAACGCAATGGTGAACAGAAATAGAATGTCGTGACATTTGCTCAGATTCTTGATGCATTTGTTTATGGAATGATTTGTTTTGCTCGAACACAGTAGTCCAGTGTCACTTGGCCACTCCTATTGACTAGAGTATTTCAAATCACAAGAGTCATGGAGCATGGCAGAGTGGTGGTCAATATGCGTGACCAGTACACAGACACTACTTATGGTCTGGTCAATAAAAGGGCACACCAAAATGTGGACTTTTGTCATTATTACTTCTATTATTTGTATCTATTATTTGGCACTTTCTTTCTTGTAACCGTATATCTCTTAATCTGGCATGTGACCACACAATTTCCTCCAGGGGATTAATAAAATATTCCGACTGTGAATTAAATCCTTCCAGACTGGTGGACTGGATCCCGGGTGTGACCAAAGACATGAACTGGCTCTGCGACATGGCTGGAGATGTTTACAAGCAAGCGCCGAAGAAAGGGGTGAAAGACAACGACAGGTATATACTATCATGTGAAGGTCATGTGTCTTATCTCACTCGCGGTGCCTTTTACTGGTTCAGATATGATATGGTACTTTGTACATGTATGGGGTCCAGTGTGTAACATTTATTTACGCATAATTTTGTTTGTGTCAGTGTATAATCACTTTGACCTGAATGGAGGCGTCCTCTGTCTGTTGCACTGTGCAGTCTCACCATTAGATGTCGCTAACTCTTTACTAATACTTACACACTGAACCTGTATTCTTTCTACGCTTAATTGCACATCACTCTGTCCAAGTTGTGAGAAGTTTTCTTATAGCTTTTTTAATTGCAGAATTCGACCCACACAAAAATATTGCCATTGTTAAGTTAAACTTCTGTCTTTCTGCGATGCTTTCTGTAGAGAATCAGCTCTGCACAGATGTACAAGTCTGCCATTAGGCCTGAACATGTGGACTAAAGAAGAAGATGACCTACTTACTCCTCCACTGACGCCAGAGGGCAGTGGCACACCCAGCTCACCCAGCACACTCGTGTTCACCTGGGATGAAAACAGAGAGGTGGACAACATGTCTCTTCCTCTGACTCCTCCCCCCACGCCCACCATCAACAACACCTCAGAGTTTGGGGAAGCCACAGCTACAGAATCACCTCATAACGCAGGAGGAGGCTGGGGTTTGGGCAGAGCGGTGGGGTGGTTGCAGAACATTGCCTCAAAAAGACAAGAAAATAAATGATTCATTGTCATATTTTTTCTTTTTGCATTTAAGTAAATATTTTTAAATATTGTTTAATATTGTAGCCAAGGAAAAGAAAGTGGAAATGTTGAATAAATTAATGCAAATGTCCGGTGTTTAGTGGTGTCTTAATCCAGGCCAATATTAGACAGTAAGCTGGGCTTTATTCTGTGTCAAAGATTTACTAAACAATGGAGAAGTTACTGTGTAAAGTGTGAAAGGCACAGCTAATGTGACACAGCTGAAGAGAAAGATCATTATAGCGTCTTTGCTCGCCAGTCAATGTGTAGAAGCAGCAGGATCAATATAATAAAACTACATGATGATTTACTTTTCATTATTGATATGGACAGTAACCACACACATATTTTAGTTTTTCCCTGGAACTAATTAGACACTAATATTGTGGAGCATAGTTTCAGATGATCTATTGTTGCATTCTTTCATAATCATAAACATCCATAATCACAGCAAACAGTTGTAGTAATAAAGTAATACGTTGGACAATCTACAGCATCAACATATATTTTTTTCTTTACCAAACCGGAAATCAAACCTTTTAAATGTATATGACAGAATAATTGCTTCATCTTGTTCATCCATTTTACAGAAAAATGTGTGTTTTAATTAATGAATTAATAAAACAAATCATTATGAAAGAGTACAGAATAGATATAGATACTATAAAACATTAAAACACTATAAAAACACAAATGTGTATACACTACAATTCAAAAGTGTAGGGTCACCTATGCATTTTTTTGTTTTCCATTAAAAGTCACACTTTTGTTTATCAAACGAGTTGCAAAATTAATTTAAAAAAAATATAATCAAGGCATTGACAAGATTTGAAATAAAAATTAAAACTTTCAAAAGGGTTTTCAAGGGTTTCTAATCATCCAGTAGTCTTCTAACGTGATTAGCAAACACAATGTACCATTAGAACACTGGAAATGGGCCTCTATACACCTATGTACATATTCCATTAAAAACCAGACGTTTGCAACTAGAATAGTCGTTTACCACATTAACAATGTATAGAGTGTATTTATGATACAATTAATGTTATATTCATTTAAAAAAGGGTGCTTTTCCTTCAAAAATAAGGACATTTCTAAGTGACCCCAAACTTTTGCCAAAGATAGTGTATAAATATACTGTTACAGTAACATTAAGCTGCCCTGACTGCAGCAGAGTGTGTGAGGTGATTCCAGCTTGTTTTCTATTTTCACACATGTGACATCCGAGTGGAGTAAGTTGCGCAACACCATTATGTAGCCAACTGACTCTGAGCCCATTTCACCTCTGGTTGTAGTGGAGATAACACAAGTTGTTTACATGTGGAAACTCCTGCATGACCTCCTGACGCTGCACACCAGCTGAACCCTTGACTTTCCATCAACCTCGGTGTGAATGGAACCGGAATCAGAGAGAACGTTCTGCTGGGATGAGGAGTGGAACATCTCCTTTGCAGGTTGTGGATTCAGGAGTATTTATCATATGGGAGCCATGCGATGTGTCTTGGAGCGGATGCCCCGGTTAGTTCACGGTGCTTCTAAAATCTGTGGAGCTTCGTCGGGATGTCTCGTTGCTGCAGCTCTGACTGTTGGGATTCCCATTGGTGAGTCAAAACAAAGGTTTCCCCCAGTCTTTTAAGCTGCCTTTATTTATTGTTTTTGTGTTATGTAATCTAGAGGGCACGGTCTATAGCATTACATCAGCAGCATAGTATTTATGGTCTGAGGTTGGATGCTTTCCAAACAAGGGTTTATAAATATCACCCATGTTAGTTGTATTTCAATAATAAAACAAGTATTATGCTCATTTCTTAACATTTAATAATGAAAATCACAAAAATATTTTTTTAATGCAAATTTTTTGGCTGTACTGTTGTTGTTGGTGAGTTCAGTTTGTTATATGAACATTATTCCTGAGTCTCTGTGACATATTAGGAGGATTTTATGGCCAGTTGCTTTAGATTTATTATGTAATGCACCTTTAATTAACAGTCAAATCCAATTGTGATGCTGTCTAATTCGTGTTCACTCCAAGTTCTTCCTGTAGTAATTTAAGTTATCGTTCATAAATCAAATGCCAGGGTTATGTTATGTCAGAGTCAGGGATGTAAACGATCAAACGAAGAAAGTAAGGCAAGTTCACACAAGTTCACTGACGCACAGTCACTTTGCAATAGTGAGGCCAAAGTCCAGATGTTACATGAGGATCGAAGGCAAGGGAGGGCGAAAATAGGGAGGTAAATATCAAATTTCTCAATCGAAATACAACCATTATGCAGTACTATAACATACATAACCATGAAAGTGAGATAAGATACAGTAAACATCAGCTGAAACAATGACCATACCAATACATTACGTCACATCAGCACCAAGAGAAAGAGAGAACTAAAAATTCAATCCTGCTTGTATGATAAATTCACCTGCTGTTTCCTCCACAGAGCAGTTCTGTGTGGATGTGTTGACGATGGCAAAAGAGGCCAGAAGACACACACTGGGAGTTTTTCACCCGACCTTCAGTCTGCTGCGGAGAGTGGAGGTTTTCCTGCTGGAGAAACTTCCCGAGGACGCCCACCTCCAGGCCTCGGGGAAGCTCTGCGTGTCCCTCACCAGAATGTCTGATGGGAAGAATGTTTTAGTGTCAGAGTTTGACAGCAGAGAAGAGCTCATTCAGGTAGAATGGAGCGGTGGAAGTCACAAACGCAAAAGAGTTGCAACCTTGTCTTGTTCATCATCTTTATTCTCATTGTGTCCCTTTGCAGGTTCTCGTGTGCAGCTGCTTTTTCCCAGTTTACTGTGGTTTTATTCCACCATCGTACCGTGGAGTGGTCAGTAGATACATACACAGTTCTTTACTTTAAATCACCAACACTCGGAATTCTTGAAATTCTATTAATTCTATTAATTGGAATAGTTGATGTTTGGCACAACTTATACTGTGATCTACAGAGAAAAGGAAAACATTGCAGCAGAATTTCGAAGAAAATCATCAATATTTAAGCACGTTGTCGACATTGTGTAATACAACAACGACAAACTGCTTCAATAAAAATCTTAAGGCATAAAAGAGCATCAAATAACAATGTTAAATGTAAAAGCAGCAACTAACAATAACAGTCGCTGTGGCACAAAAGGTTGTAGACTTTATAAACGTACAGTTATATACAAATAATGGTGTTTAATATCTCTCTGAAATGCACTTTGCATACATACATAAAATTACTCATTCATTCATCTTCTACTGCATTGGTTCTCAAAGTGCGGCCCGGGGGCCAATGGCGGCCCGCAGAAACATTTCTGGCGGCCAGCAATGAATTACAGTTGATAGTTTTAATCCAGGAGCTACTAAGCTTGTTAAATGTTTATTAGCCATTACTGGATACAGACCAATAAGTGTTAACTGTACAACTGCAATCTATTAAAATTATTACAAATGGGATTTCTTTCTGTTACTTTTCCTTTGGCGGCCATCAGTCCAACATTGGGTTACTAAATTGGCCCTCAGGTATCAAAACTTTGAGAACCCACCCTTGTTCTACTGCTTTATCCTCCTCATGAGGTCATGGGTCACTGGAGTCAATCCCAGCTGACACAGGGAGAAAGGTGGAGTACACCCTGGGCATTATTTACTATATATTCCACTATAATTGCACTTTACACTGCCTTTTTAAAATTTGTTGCTGGTTTAAAAGCAAACAACTAAAAAAAAAAAACTCCTCACAATCACATCTTTCATTCTTATCTCGATCTTCATACTTTCTGCATTTAATCAGACCATGTTTTCATGTCTCCTGAAAAGACATGCATGTGCCTGGTCAGGTGAGATACTGTACAGTATGTCAGTCATGTACAGTACCTTTGCTCTCCTCTCAGCACTACATGGACGGAGCCCTGAGCAACAACATGCCGCTGTTTGAGAACAGAAACACCATCACCGTGGCTCCGTTCTCTGGCGAGAGCGACATCTGCCCCAGAGAGGGAACCTTCAACTTCTTCGAGGTGCACTACGGCAACGTCAGCATCCAGGTCAACACTGGCAACGTGCACCGCATATGTACATCCTTCTTACCTCCCAGACTTGAGGTTGGGTTCCCTTAATACTCTGATTATCTGGAGTTTCTGTCATGACAAGAAAATGAGTAAAGTTACTCATGATTTACATTTGTTCTGGACAGAATCTGGCTGAGATCTGTCACAATGGCTACATGGATGCTCTTCGTTTCCTGAGAGAAAAAGGTGAGATGCACCACCTTCTTCACCTCATCTCATGATGGGAGTCGAAAAATAATCAACTGTCTCTTTCAGATCTGCTCGGGACACATTGTTGTCCTCCCAGTTTGGTGGCACAAATGGACCATCCCACTTGTTGCGAGTCGATGAGGACTCGAGCAGATGTCTCCGAGAAGATTCTGCTGGACAGACTGAAGCCAACACAAGAGACGAGAGATCACCGACTGGACCAGGACGTCGTAGCAAACCTCCCATCGGAAGTCAAGAAAAGTACGTGGCACAGAGAGAACTGGTTGGATCCTTCACCAGCCAGGAAATCTTCAGGAAAATGTAGCCTCGAGACACCAAGTTTACTCCAAGGTGTTATTTACTTTTTATAGACAATAAGAGTTATCAATTATTATTTCTATTATTATTTATTTCTATTTCCCTGGGGTCAAACATCTAAATATTTAGTTGTAATATTGACAGATAATTACACTCTCTCTCTCTCTCTGTGTGTGTGTGTGTTAGTCCTGTGTGAGGCTTGCAGGGAGAGTGGTGATAGTGTCAGTTGGTCTTGGTTCGCCGACTTCCTCCCGGTCAAAGTGGTCCTGTATCTGCTGACTGTCCTCCTGCTGCCCGTGGAGCTGATCCTCTTACTCACAAAGAGGTAAAGACTTTTCTTTAAAGGCCCAGTGCATAAGAATCTGTGCCATCTAATGGTGCCATTCCAACGTGGCTCAGGTCTGGGATCTTGGGTGGCCTCCACTTTCAAGTGATTATACACTTTTACAAACATATCTTCAATTTCAGCCAATAAACTCTTCTAAATTTCTTAAAGTAGTGGCCCATTTTCATGTATGTAGAGATGTTAGTTTAGATGCTAAATACATGGTTGAATTTAAAGTTTTCAAGATTTTTTGGGGGGCTTCCCCCCCCCTTTTTTGGACAAGACAGTGAAGCATGAAAAGGGGAAAACTCGCAACAAAGGACCACAGGTGGAATCAAACATGGGTCACGAATGTTGAATCAAATTCTGTCTTAATGCTGTCTTAAAAACTCTCATTGTGCTCTGTGTTGCGACAGCATCATCGAGGTGGGCTACACAGTCATTTGTCTCTTGCCGTCACTCACACACGTCTGCAATGGAAGCAAGGACACTTACAGGTCTGAGCCATTACATTATTCAATGTCAAATTATTATTCCAGAATATCCTGCCTAATGTGCCTTTAAACTCAACAACCACCAGAAGCTGTTGAATAAAGTGTGGACTTTTAGAGGCTGTAGTTGTTATGAGTTTGATGCACACACCTTTTGTTTACCATCACATAATCTACAGCTGTAAAACTGACAACACAGATAGTATCTTGTTATTAAGAGCAATAATGGCAACAATTCCTGTCTCTATCTGCATCTTCATCCAGAGCCACACCCAAGCAGCAATGCAGCAAAAGATCCTCGGACACCGGACACCAGACGGGAGATAACATCAATAACATCAAACCTTTGACCTCAGCAATAAGTCGGGGTTCCAGCAATAGACTCCACTGGGACGACAACAGTAACCTCAACCATAAACCAGGCAGAAACTAGAACTACCATCAGCTGTATGCCTCTGCCAGACTGATGAAGTCTGCATACATTTCCAAGACTCATAAAAGCTGCTCATTGACTTGATTGTGATTCACAAGAATGGGACGGACAGAGCTTCAATGAGCATAGCTTGCTTTTGAGTGAACATTTTGAAAATGTGGAATACATAAATTCTAAAACTGATTTTCAAGGGATGAGCCAATACAGTACACAGTACAAGTGCAATATATTGGGGGAAAAAGTAAAATTCGATCAGATCCGTGAAACCTCATTGACATAAAATATAGTGTAAAGAGAGGCGTCCACCACCGTCCTGTGCCAAGGACATGAGTGAGGGAGCACTGTGTCTTTGAAACGACCAGGTGCTTGATAAGTGGTAAATTCAGCAGTGCTGATGTCTTGACAGGTAAGTTGATTAAAAGAGGTTAAAGACTCCATCCATATTCATTTCAATAAACAAGAAAACCGAAGTTAGTTTTCAGGTTTATCGTCTAAAGCAATAATTTTTCTTGGATCTGTTTTCATTGAGCCTGTGTAAAAACGTTAGCATGAACACTCAAAAGACGTTTAGTTTGTCCGTTGTTGCAAAAACACAATGCCTTCATAAAAGGCAGGCCGTTCTGTTCGTGAGAAGGAATATTGCTGTCATTTATGTCATTATCAGATGTGTAAATCTAACCACCAGTGGTCAAAGGTGAACACCTTGTTACTGATATCATGGATTAGACTTCATCACATAACATAACATTTTCTTTCCTTGTCTTTTTCATGTCAGCCACAACTTACGTTTATCCAATTAAAAAAATAAAGCTGCTAAAAAGTCTACAAAAATGTAAAAACACTAAATATATAAGAAGCATCATCAGGGCATTTTAATGGACAAGTGTTTCATAAAATTCCTTGTGCATGACATTTCCATTAAAACGTACAATACATAATTCTAAAAATCCTAAAGCCAAAGGTGATAAAGGTTAAAATAAAACCTGTTTTCTTTTTTTTGTAACATTACATCGACGAGCTTGTGGCCACAGGTTCCCTCTGTGGAGCCGCAAACTCGTCCGATGAGTCTGGTTTTCACCGAGTGTTCACATTCCATTGTGGTCAGTCCATAGCACCATGAATGTAAAAAATAGTCATGCTTGCTAAGTCCTCGTTTCACACGGAGGATCACATAGGCTCACACTGATGAGTCAAAGCAAGCTTATAAAATAAACATCTCGAGTTCGATCTACTGCTCCCGACAGTAGACCGTGAATGTTTGCAGCTGCATCACAGTGCAGTACAGTACACAGAGGCAAACATGTTTAAATACACAACCTTCTCCAATGAGAGTCAAGCATCATTGTCAAGTCCCTGATTTCACATATTTAAAAAGACTACCATGGAGATGATCATACGTGTATACAAGATCACAAACAAAATGCAGAAAGAAAATCTTCTGCACCATGTCTAAAAAAAGTCCATATATATAGTATTTATATATTCCACCCTGACACTACTAATGAAAATATTCTAAGAACCTGACACAAAAGGTGAAAGGTGACTGAAATGGTGGAAGAGTCTGCTCATCGGCTTTCTCATATGCTGGCATCCTTTGGTGCACCACTGATGTCCGGGATCTGATCAGCAAAGGACTGAGTCATCCACTGTCCGTCTGGAAGCTGGCCTTCTGCCGTTAGAGATGTGGACGCCTCTGGTGCTCCTTCTAAACAAAGATGGCAAGCAGTCAGACACTGTGGTAACTGTGTCGCACAGAGGTTAGCACAGAGTTTCGAGTAAAGTATCCCTGTAATTACTCAACACATCAAACACAACTCCACAAATGTTTAAGTGTTAATGTACAAGCTTGTGTAGTGGGAGGTAAAGAGATAATATTTGTGCTTCGGCTCGACTCAGTTTGGTATCAGGCATGTCGTTTTCCATTACTTAGTAGAACCTCCTCGACGTGGGCAGGGTCATCATAGCATAGCTATGAGAAACTGCTGGGACGTCATTGTATATGCGACACAAACTAGTGACGAGCAAAGCAGTCGTTTTCGGTGTACTGAATCATTAGAATCTGTTCATTGTAAAATATTAATTCAGTACTTCCTGCATGACCAGAGTGCAGACTGTCTGTTGTGATTGGGCTCATGATCGCCAGCTTTCAGCGATGCCATCACTAAATACACCAGACTCCTCTGTTAAATATTGAGATTTTAGAAATGTCCTTGCTAAATGTTGGAGATTAACGCGTGAATCTCTCAAGAATCCAATGTTGACATCACATTTTAGCATCGGCTCAGCTAGCTTGGAACCCCTTCAGAGCAGGTACTTAAAAAGCACTAGGTACAAGGTACTATCGCTAATGGATAAGAAAAACTGTATAATGGTATGCACTTAAGGATTATGATACAAAGAGCTATATACAAATACTATTGTTGACCAATGCAGACCCACATTTACTGCACCCTTGCTTCCCCCCTTGTGTCCAGCAGGTGTCAGTGTTGTTACCTGTGTTTTCTATAGCTGAGAATGTGCAATGACCGTTGGTCTGGCTCTTTTCCTGGCTTCCCTCAGGTCCTCTCTCTGCATATGCTCCTCCATAGGCATCTTCATAACCCGGGTCGTAGTTCTCCTCCTTTATTGCCATCTTCTTAGCGTCCTCTGTTGAAGGGAAGAGGAAAATACATGCAAAACATTTTTATCACAATGTACTGAAACACACAGAATCTCATTTGTATTGATTCATTTACTTCTGTATGATACTCCGAATATTTGAGAAAAAATTCAAGATTTTTGCCAGGGCACAAAAACATGTCTATGTCATTTCAGTGGTTCATACCTTTGGCCAAACTCAGGTCAAATGTGTAGTTAACCTCCTGGATCTCTGCAGCTTTGGTCTGCACGCCCCTGAGTTGATCTCTGAGCTCCCTGAGTTTGATGTAGAAGTGAACTTTGTCCTGAGCACGAGGAAACTGAGCGCATCGAGCACTAGAAGAAGGCATCAGATACAGGGCCTGTGCGTGGAACGCAATGGTCAGTTTAAATTCTTTAAAAACAGTAATTATGATTAAAAGTTCTGCCCAGATGTGGTACACTGGAAGCTATCTTCTATATATTGAATATTGAATATTGATTCTTAGTATGTATAATGTGGCATAAAATGTCTTACCACTTCACAGTCTGGGATCTTGTGAGGTTGTAAACCAAAGTCAAGTTTTTTGGGTTTTTTACCAAACATCTCTCGGCAGAACATTTCATAGATGCCTGAAAAAATAAAGAAAACAAACAGAGAATGTTAGATTGATCAATTTAGTGATTTGAAAACACTGTAACCTTTTTTACGCTGTGGTGGGGAAGTTCTTACATTTTCCATTAAAAACAGCAATAAGTGGCTTGAACTTTTTCAACTTCTCTGTGAGAATTTTGCCTCCTTCACGCAACTCCTTACTGTTAGGATGAAGAAAAACATAGTGACAATAGAGTTGCAACTAAAATCTAATCTCAAAAGCTCAAAACTTATAATTTAGCCATGTAAAAAACAAATAACCAAGCTTCATTGACCGCACGTCTCTACCTTGAGAGGTCTTTACTCCCTGGTGTCGCCCTTTCCACCATGTTGGTGAAGCCCATTTTGTACTTGACTGGTAGGGTGGTGTCATGCATGTGGTTGAGCTGTTCCTCAGTAAATCCAGACAGAAAGAGACACTTCCCTGAAATCAGAAGGTAACTGATCATTCATCTCTGCACACTCAGCAACACTCTCATATTGTGATGATGCTTTTCTGTGCATTGTCTTTATGTTAGAACTGCAGTAACACAATTACATTCTAAAATACTGAAACATAATTATTTGCTCTGTTGATTCTTATAGACTAGCACAGGAACTTTTTCACCCAAAAATTTCTGTGACTTACAAAAATGATTTCCAGGTCCTGGGAACCATCGTCCAATGAAAGCTGCCATCAGCCCTGGATTGATACCAATCTAAAAGAAAAATGGCAGATGTTTTTGATACTTAGAAATTCAAATCTATTCCAAACAGCAGAGTTCGACTGAAAACAAAACAAAACAAAAACAATGACTTACAATGACATAATCGAGGTTGTAATCCAGCAGATCTGGTAGGGTTTTTTTCATGACTTCCTCTTCTGACATTCCCTTAAAGCGGTCGACTTTCCGCTTCACCTTTTTGAAGCTCTCGTCAATCTTCTCCTGCTTACCATCTGCCTGAGCCTCAGTGGTCTTCTTGGGTTTTGGACCAGGTTTGGCTTTCGGTGCATTTGGGTCCTTTGGCGGCTTTGGAGCCTTTGGTACCTTCGGTGCCTTAGGGGGTTTAGGGGCCTTAGGTACCTTTGGTGGTTTGGGTGGCTTGGGTTCCTTGGGTTGAGCTGGTCTGCCCCTCTTTTTGGCCGGAGCTACAGGAGGACAAAAGGAAGATACCAAAAGAAAATAAATAACAGTACGAATCAAGCCACCCTTCTCTCAGACTGCCTTCACGGTGAGTTACACAAATCAACTATATTTCAATTAAACCCACAACCCAGTACCACATACAAAGACCATGTTTTATTCACAAGTGAACATGCCATCTACCCTTTGTCATGTTAGCAGGCTCCTGCTGATCCATCATAGCATCTGGATTAGCCATGTGTGCCATGGCTGTCTCTTCTGTCTGCACCTCTGGGTATTGATACTGATGGTTGGAGTTGTAGCCTGAATATTGTGCCTGGAGAGCATGGAACTGCTGCGCAGACTGAACCCTGGAGAAGAAAAATTACAAAATATAAGTGGATCTCATTATTATGACATGTGAAATTGTGAAATTAAATTTGTTACTTCCAAATTTGTCACAAGTCAATGCATCCTAAATATTGGGTTCATTTCCATTATCTGACTTAGTTTAGCCTTACCTAGTTATTAGTTATTAAGTTGAAAACATTTTATGGTGTTTGAGGTGCTTTTTTCCCCAATGAAATTGGAATGAACATAGGGTTAGATTGAACAGTGTAACATGTATTTATTGATTGTATCGCATATATTTATGACTATGGTTTTATCATAATATATTATAGGCCTGCTTTAACTGTAACCGTTTTAAGAAGTGCATAAGCTAAATATTAGGGCTGCAACTAACAATAATATTTAAATATTATTCTTGATTAATCGAGTACTTGTTTTGTCCCCGAATCACAATTATTCTGTTTTAATGATTTCTTTGTCATATTGAGCACAGAAACCAGAACATATTCACATTTAAGAAGGCAAAAATTGTAAAAAACACTCAAACCTATTGATCAATTATCAAAATAGATGAAGATTACATCATTACAGAGCAATTATCGATTAATTGAGTAATCAATGCAGCCCTACTCAATATTATTCATATCAAACAAAAAGGGATCCGATGTGTGAAGTGTATTTTCACCCACACGTTCAGCTTGCATTCAACAATGTTGAGATTCATTAAGTTTAGTTTGCGATACCATTCAGCTGTTAAATGAAAAAACACAGTGACTGTAAATCATAGAACAGAAGCTACATTCCAAATGGCATAAAGTGAAAAAAAAGAGGGGTGAAAGAAAGAGTTGAAAGAGCAGCTGGGTGCACATGCTTTAATTTCATTTTCATCACACTTTGCCATTCAGAGCTCTGGTGTAATACTGTGTCTCTGTGTGGACACACTGAGGGTGGTGAGGAGGGGGACTAGACTCACCACTGGTGAAGATACTCCGGGGACACAACAGGCAGTGATCCATTCAGCTTTTCTTCCATCTTTTGGGGGTGGTTTGACTTTATTAAATAAGCCAATCTGCGTGTTGGGGTGATGCACAATTGGTTTAGCATAATATCAAGTCAGTGGCAGTGTGTGAAACTAAACGCATGTGGCAGCGTATTGACGACAAACTGTTTACATAAACAACAAAAGAGAAACCACAACGTGGGGGCAAAACAAAATACAACTTAAATGATGATGAAACAGTAAAACATATGAAAAATACATGAGATATTATCTAAAACACCAAATCCTGGAGAGAAACACAATGCTTAGCTAACATGAGCTACAACCCGGATTCCAAAGTTTTAAGTTTGCCGTATCTTAAAAGCGTTCGAGTGCACTGTTGGCAGGTAAAGATGGATTAAATCTATTTAATCTCCACTCTGAATGTGTCGTATCTCGGCTGATAATATTATTATTCTGGTTTGTTTTACGAGCACTGCCACAAGTGCAGCTAATGTTAGCCGGGTGCTAAGTGCTCAGCTAACTTAGCATGGATGAATGGTTTGATTCGCCTGCACTAAGATTTCTCGCGGAGAAACTGTAAACACACACACACGGCGTATATATGTGCAAACTCAACACGTACCTGTTGTGGATCAGGTTGAAATCTGCCTCTTCTATAAATATAACTTGTTATTTTTCCATCTATGCGAGGCTTTTAGTCTTCTAGAGGTGCAACAAAGACATGACAGCCCTGCTGTTCAACTCTGACACCGGGCGAGCTCATGTCGGAGTCATAGGGATGTATAAAGAAAACTATTTCTCTATAATGAATATACATGTATAAAAATGAGCAGGTTATAGAGCGGATAATAATAAAATAAAGTATTTAAAATATATATTTGAATTTGGCATTCAAAATGGAAAGTGCTTTCTAAAATCGCAACAAAACACAACCGCGTATAACCCATTGTTGAATTGGTATGAGCTGCTCGACTTTTAAACTCCTCGTGATTGCTTTCTATTGGCTAGCACAATGTAATGTTCGCAGTTTTCCCTCGATTTATTTGTTTGTTTTTGCATAGCAACGTTGTTTTCCCTTTAAACTTATTCAGCACGTAGTACTAAAACCATTAAACTATATTAATCTAACTTTTAATAACAATAGTACCACCTGAGAAAATACTGAAAAATACCACCATTATCGTGTTAAAATACAGTGGTGTAAATAAGTTTTCTGATTTATTCCCAATAAGGGAATTTGCTCTCTCATCTTACTCACATTATACTTCACACACTGGTATGGGGAAATCAGATTAAGATGGAGCAAGAGATAAAAAGATGCTAATTATTATTATTTTTATTTGATAAATTTTATCCACACTCCAGTCAGAACTCCAGTCAGAACTCCAATTCCAAACCAATTACCACCAGAGGAAGCTCACGTACCACTGGTAGTACATGTACCACAATTTGAGAACCATGGATCTAATCAAACATCAGCTAGGTACTTCATCACTTAATCATTTGAAATGAGAATTACCACCCAGTGGTTGTACTCAGTGTACCAGCATCCTTTTAAAAAAATGCATTTTATCTCCAGACCCACATACAGTAGCTGGTGCTTGTTTATTACACTTTTTCCCATTTCACTCAGAAATAAAACTGCACAAAATGCTGAAAACCAGAAGTAAATGCATTGACATCATGACTCAAAACTCTGAGAGTTCCATCGGTTCCACTGAAATAACCCAAATTAGTTTCACAAAATGTCCAACCACAGCTTTAATCATCTAGGAACAATGAGCTCTCGTCTCACTGATGCAAATGCAGCACTCCAATCATGTGTTAGAATAAACAAAAAAAGCCTAAAGTGACTTCTAATGAATGCTTCTTTTGTTAAGTTTTGTATCGGTGCACTGATTTTCTGAGTTTTGTGCCGCATTATCAAAGTGCTGTAAATGGCATTTCAGGACTGAAACACAAATTCACCAGATTCAGAAAAAGGAAATATATTTCCACACGCTTGGATACATTTGATTATGTCACTTGATGGCAAAACATAAAAGCAGTTATTACATCAGTGCTTATGTTGGAAGGACTTTGTTCTGAGAGGAGAATGTGGTTTCGAGTGCAGCGTTTCCTTTTGAGATCTTCAACATTTGACAAAGACTTCAGACAATCAGACAGAAAATGTGTCAGCTTTAGAAAAGATTTAATAGCTGTAATAACAGATTATAAATTCTAGAGTACAAATACATATTTATACAGCTGCTAAATCAGAAAATGTGTCATTCTTTCAAAATACAAAAATAGGTCACTGGACTCAAATACCATAAAAATGCAATAAATAGTGATTAAAAGAAACACAAACATGCACAGTCTGCTTTGGAGTTAAAACATGTAAATGATATCTGTCCTTTATCTGTGAATGTGTGAGTTTTTTTTCTTTTTTTGTTTGCAGCATCTCTGGAACAGTGCAACTCTCCTCTTCCTCTCACGGATGCATCTTGTAGCCATTATAAATGGTATCTATTCAACAAACACCTCCAACTGCAGTGTCGATGCAAGATACCACATTAAAAATTAAATAAGCAGCTAGCAGAAGCCAGTCCATAAACACGTGCAAAAACATTAAAAAGATCTGCAGCAGTTTTTATTATTATTATTTTGTTTTTTTGCTGCAAACTGTAACATTTAACATTTTTAGATTTTTTTTTCTCCCCCATTCTTGATGGTTATTATTTAACTGTCTCTACTGTAGAAAGAACAAAACAGACTTGTACCTTGCTTTGGTAATCTGTTACAGTGGTGGAAAGTAACTATAGCAGCGATGAAGTGCAGTCAAATAGTACAATTTGTAGTTATTGTACTTACATTTCATTTCAGGCTACATTTTCTGACATCTAAAAACTGCAACTTTGCAGATCATGGATTTAAAAATGCATCAATACCCTATAAGATAGAAGGCATTGTTTTATCTATATATAAATTCCTTTTATCTTATAGGCTAAATGCAGATGTGTGATTTTGAAATTATTTAAAATGAGTATCATTTGATTTAGCTACATGAAAATCCATGATAATCCAATATGAAATGGACACAACTTTACTTCTGTGAGGTTCTGAATGCAAGACTTTAGTGTGAAGTGTTTAATTTATTGTGGTGTTTTTACTTTTATTGAAGTAAAAGGTCTGATTACTTCTTCAACCAATGGTAATCCATATTGGTGGTAAAAAAAATTACAGTTACATTTAAAGTTTTCCGAATATTTCAGTTGTTAGGAACGTCCAGTAACCGCACTACCGCTGTGCTACAGTAAAAAGGCTTGTTTCTCCCCTCTCGTAGGTCTCTTTCAGTTGGGTACGTTGTTGCTTTGCTTTACACCACCACCTCTTTCATATTCTGGATCCACCTGCTCTTCTTTGATTGCAATCCTCTTAGCATCCTCTGCAGAACACAATTATCAGACATAACGTTATATTTAATTTCAGGCACAAATGTGTATTTTCTTTGTAGGTACAGTTAAAAAAATTACACCAATTGTTTTACCTTTAGCTAGTTGCAGATCGAAGGAGTAACGCGTCTCTTCCACCTCTTCTCTTGGTACCAAGCCTTTAATCTGGTCTCTCAGTTCCTTCAGCTTGATGTAGAAATGGACCTTATCCTGTGCTCGGGGAAACTGAGCACAGCGAGGGCTCGATGAAGGCATCAAGTAGCACACCTTAGAGAAAGGAAGCACGCGCTATGAGGATTGTCGCTTGTATTAATTTTTTTTTACAGAAAATATAATTCATGTACTTCTTCTTCTTCATACCGTTTCAGTTTCTGGGATTTTGTAGGGCTGCAGACCAAACTCAAGATTCTTTGCCTTCACACCAAAGGTTTCCTTGCAGAATATCTCATAAATACCTGCCAAAATAAATATTTATATCTCAATTGAACACATCTTCATGAATATGTCATGTAAACGGACAAAAGTACACTATAAATACCTTTTCCGTTAAAAGCTGCTATCAGAGGCCTGTATTTCTTCAGCTTTTCCAGTAACTGGCGACCACCTTCACGAATCTCCTTACTAAAACAAACACAATGCTATTTTCCAAGCTTCACAAAGAAGTTCTGTCGCGTTGATGACGTTAGAAGCTTCCATTCGCATCATGTTCTTACAAAAAACAACAATCAGCTCACCTGGAAAGGTCCTTGCTGCCAGGCGTGGTCCTCTCCACCATGTTGGTGAAGCCGATGCTGTAATTCTCCGGCAGGCTTTGGTCGTGCATGTAGCTGAGCTGCTCGTCAGTGAAACCAGCTAGAAACAGACATTTCCCTGCACAGATTGCAAAATGTATGGAGCAAATGGACACAGTCAAAAACGACACAACTTCAGAGGCACACACAGATGGACAAGGTGTTCTTCCAGATTAATTCTGTTACGTAATGAGAAGCTAACAGCTTTGGCCAACGGATAAATCACAATTTGACATTTACAAACTATTCATTGGCCGCTAAAATGTTGCTAATGCCCTTTACTGACCCATTAAAAAGTCTACTATGTATCCTCTTGTCTACCTTGCTCACACAAACAATAATATTCAAACCCAAGACACCATTTTTATGGCTGCTTCAATGGCTTGAGTGTTACAACATATCAGACATTTTAAACTGCATAACAAAATAACGTTCACAATGAATGACCAATCACTGTGTCCAACAGGGTTCATGAAGACTGGCATGGATTTACTGTAGTCAGTAATGAAATTGTGTTTCAACATACAGAAATGGTTTCCTGGGTTTGGGTAATGGTGTCCTTTGTAGGCTGACATTAGTCCTGGATTAATTCCAATCTGAGGAGAAACATGAAGGGGTTACCATTACAGCAGTCCTACATACTACAGTTCTTTGTGACTGAAACCTCTCACCATTTAATACACTGCAACACAGCTTTTTTCCAAATGCATCACTTTGACCTTGTGTAAGGGTCACAGGTAGTCGTAAATAATCAATTCTGAACAGGTAAATTGTAAACTCACTATCAAAATATCAAGATTGAAGGTAATAACATCTGGCAAGGTTCTGGCCATAACCTCAGCCACCGTCATGCCGTTGAAGCGATTGAGAGCCCTCTTAGCCTTCTTGGCCGCCTCGGCCTCATCCTCCTCCTCGTCCGGCATCTCGCCCTCCTCGGCTTGCTGCTTCGGAGGTCGGCCTCTCTTTTTCTTCACTGGTGTCACAGCTGGGAGCGAGAGGAGGAGCATTTTGACGTACGACACGCTTCTTGGCTCAAACTGCCACATCGACAATAAACAACACAGAACGAGTATGGCTACATCATCATCATCATCATCAATACCTTGAGGTGGACCAGCAGGCTGAGGCTGGTGCTGCAAGCTCTGCTCTTGCTGCTGTATCGCATGTTGAGGGTGGTGCAGTGTCGTCAGATGGTGCTGTTGCTCCGTGGCGTTCTGTGGGTACATCTGCTCGTGATAGTGATTCTGGGCTGGTTGGCAGTTCTGGTAAAAAGGCTCCTGGTAAAAAGACGGCTCCCGGTGGACGGACAGCTCAGCCATGACCGGCTCATCTCTGGGACCCTCTGTGTGATAGCCCATGTTGTGATACGGCATAACATGCTGTGCCTCGGGATGCTGCTGGCTGGACTGGTACCTAGAAGAGGAGAAGTTGCATGAAAGAAATTAAGAAGAGGAGAAGGAGGTATAACACATGGTAAAAGGGTGAAGGGAGATCGAAGCTACAATATAAAAAACTCAACCACAGACAGCAAGAAGACAGATTGTTTCTGGTGCTCAGTGCATGAAGAAATAGATGAGAAAACATGCATGCGTTGATGTTTCATTTACATTACAGTTCATCAGTTTGATCCGGTCTGTGTATGTAACCTAGGACAGGGTTTCTCAATCCTGGTCCAGTGGGTCTCCAGGAACCACGATTGAGAGACCGTGTGTTTGTTCCACCAATCCATGTCTCCATGAAGTGTTGTCCATACATTAATGAAGACATACAAGCAACCAACAGGATGTGCAAAAACACAGCGACTGTGACCGACATGAAGTCAACGACTACACGTTGAGACACGTGCAGAGTTCATTTACCGCCTGCAGTGCATCTGCGGAGTAAAAGCCTCTGCAGGTGCAGTCTGTAGCAAGTGACAATGTCATGTAATATCCCTTTAAATGTGGCAAACCAGCACCAGGCTCAACAGTAGAACCGTACATGAATATTAGATCATTATCAATTAATCTGCACCTGATTTTACTTAGTTTCTACTGGTATTCAGTTTATAATTAAATATGTTTAAAGTCCAGAATTAATACTGTCATGTTTATGTATAGTCAGGGTTAGGGTTAGTAATGTAAGGTAAGGGGTTATAATATATATATATATATATATACACAATTGTCTATCTTTCTATCTATCTTGGCCACATTTGTCTGTCTTTGACAATACAGGTGCAGAAAACAAATGTTAGCCTTCCAAGTGAGGAGAGTGTATTGACTCTGAGCAAATGTTTGCCATGTCCAAGTGCTTTTTCAGTCAATGAATTGTAGGGATGCACGATATTATCGGTACGATATCGGTATCGGTAGATATTATCAATATTATAAAGTATATTATCGGATATCGGCAAACACACCAAGACCCCCCCCCCTTCCCAGATGATACGACGAATGAGAAAATAGTAGGCTGAATATGCTGCTACCTCCTTGACTTCTATGCTAGCGCTCCTTACCGATATTATTTTGCACAATGAAGATATTTTATATCCACATCTGCTGCAAAATGAGTATGTAAAATGTGAAAAACATTTTCACAACAGAAGAGACTAAATGACCTCTGCGGTTAGGCAAAAGGAAAGATGTAGATATCGGTATTGATTATTGGCCAGAGCACTCACGGATATCGGTACATCACCAAAGGTGTAAGCTTTTGTCAGAACAACAGACATATTTAATCTGCTATCATATATAGCAAAAACAGGAGATAAAATCCTCATATTAAAAAGCCTGAATCTTCCAACGTCTCATATGCAAGTTTGAGATTGATTATGAAAATATAAGATTTCTGTTTTACTGTAGTGAATTATTACATTTCTTGAGACACAACACCGGGTGTGTAGAGCTATTAATGGCCATTTTGTCTTCATTTACAGGAACATTTCATCACCATTGATAATTACTGGTATCACTTGCTACAAGGCGAAGTATAAAATGCATGAGGTATGATATGTCAAAGGATTTGTGCTCCTCCATCCCATGCATGAAAAAAAATGTAAGACCTGGCATCACCTCCATCACCAACTCACTCACCACTGCTGAAAATAATCCGTAGGAACCGTCAATGACGACGTGTAGTGGTTTTCCTCCATCTTTTCAGTTGACTTACTTGAATAACATGAATATTTACTATGCTATTGGATGGAGCATGTCTGTCTACACATGAGGAAACAGGAGCTGTGGACATTCAAGCACGTTAACACTTCATTGACTGCTGGCACAAAGATGATAGGAGCTGTGGACGAACAGTCAGCTAACAACAACAATCATCGGTCCCGCGGCTGCAAATCTCGGACGTGGAGAGAAGACGATGCATTTCCGACACATGAACACATAAGATCAAGCTAACCTACCTTTCATACATTTTGTTCTTTGTAAGAAAAAGGAGAGAGAGAGAGAAAAGGCAGACGGGGCTGGAATGATCCAACCAAAACAAAGACCATTTAAACGGTCGACGGTTCCTCTCGTTTAGAATGCGCTACCGCCACCGTCTGGCTGGGAGGTGTTCGCTCAACCACGCGGTTCTTCTTCTTTCCCGTTTTATGGTGCGTGGCAACCCGTATTAAGGTGAAATACCGCCGCCACCACTAAGGTGGAGTGTTGGAATAGTATCGACCAGAGTTATCTTACACCTCAGTTACATTAAATACATGTAAACACGAATGAGTCATGTCTATGTCAAATAATGGACTGGACTACCTCATCCAGCTAGTACACTTTATATTATTAAGACTAGCTGTTAGCAACGCCTATTTGAGCAGACACTACCGCCGTCTGGCTCTAGATGTCGTCAGAGAGCGAATATATGAAAGCGCCAACACACATTTACACCACAAAGAAGCGCTGCAGTAAAAGATGGTAAGATTTTGTAAAGCGCACCACTCGGAAGTTTAAAAAAAGCCACAATAGACACAGCTGAAATTATTTTTCAATAAGAATTAATTATATAATCGTTGTTGATTTTTAAACTAAATGTCAATTAAACACAACTTGAATGCAGTCGCAAAACAGGAGCCTACAAACTGAGCTTAAACGGGCTTCTGCAATCTAATACGTGTGGTATCAGTGAATCAAAGAGGAGTGTGAGCTCTCTAATATTCTGAAAACATCACCGGGTTAGCCAAACAGCGGCGTGACCTGACCATCCATGGACCTGACGAACACTTGACGAAACATGACGAAATTCTGCTAATTTTGTGAGGATCTGTGTAAATAACAGTGGAATAACCGAGGTAAGGTCTTTCCAGTGTTCGTTTATGTCACTTTATGTCTATTGCTCTGTCGTTATTGTTTGTTTTAACTGTTACCCTGTTAGCTGTCACATTAGTGCTAACAAACACAGTATGACCGAACCACTCAGCTGTTCGTCCCCGAAAACATATGAAGGATTTTTTTAAGTGAAATATTTACAGAATGATATTACTCATATCGTTACTAAAGGTGGGGCCAACTTTTCTTTTTTCTTTTCTTTAAATGTCCACTTAAAATGTATTAGCTTTGCTTTTAAACATGACAGAGGTCAAGAAGGAGAAACAAAAAAGTATTGAAGATTTTTTAAAAATTATTATTTTATAGTGGAATAGCAAATTGCATTTTTTAGTATTGAACATTCAGCACAATTTGGGGAAGGCCAGGAAGAATAAGGTTGTTTTTTTTTATATTGCATTAAGAATTTCTTGAATTAATACTTATTTAGATAGATATCAGTATTGAACCTTTAGCAGAGTATACGATTATATGTCCCCTTTTTTCCAGTAATGACATTTAAGATGTCTTTATCTCTACCTGTACAAACTACTTTAAAAAATGAACACAGAACATATTATGTGTGGAAAAAAAGGAGAACAGAAAAAGATGAGATGGTTCTTTTTGGTATATATTGCAGTTTTCTCTCAATTTCCAGGTGAAGAAAATCCACAAAGATGCCAGCCGGTGTGTCTTGGCCTCGGTACCTGAGGATGTTTGGTGCTAGCATGCTGGCCATGTTTGCAGGAGCACAGTTCGTCCACCAGTACTACTTGCCCGATCTGGTAAGGGACAATATAAACTGTGTTTCCTGTGTAGATGATCAATAAACCTCACCCTTCCATTTCCCAAGAGTGTCAAGGAACTACGGTGGCTTGCAAGTACCAAAAATGTTGATCTTCTTGTTGGTGTAGTACACTTTCAGTGAAATGCACCATCATGTGTCAGCCGTTGTCTGCCCTGATTTCTAAGGATTGACATGGGCTATAGTAAAACTTCTTCTGATTGATATTATTATGGTGGTCTTTTTAGGTTATTTGTGTTACTATTAAAACGTATGCAAATTGCCATGGTTATTATTACATACAACTATATGCTGGAACATTTGTTTCAGACAATATAGTGTGTGTTTTTAAGGGCACCCAGCATATTGAATGTTGTCCTTAAATGTCGTGTTTGGTCCACAAAACAAAGATATTCAGATTACTGTCACAGAGGAGCTAAGAAAACTCAAACTGATAATCAATCATGAAAATAGTTGGTGACTAATTTAGTAGTAGAGTAATCATCAATTAAAAGATAAATTGTTGAAGTCGTTGTCAGGTTGATAAATCACTCTGCTTTCTGCTGGAAAAACTGGAGTTTTATTGTTCATATGTGTTTGTGTGTGTTATTCCAGAGCATACCAGAGATCCCACCAAAGCCTGGGGAGCTTCAGACAGAACTGCTGGGCTACAAAGTCAGAGAAGAAGCTACTGCTACTTTACAGCAGCTTGCTGCCAACCAAAAAGTGGACTGATGTTGAACTAAACATCCTCTGTGTGGTGGACTCTCAGTGAAGCAGACTGAAGCAGCTCAGTTTTTTCAGTAGCTCGAAGCAGAATTGTGCCTGGACGTTGAAGCAAGACGTTTCTGGATCATCGGAAACTGTTACCTTCTGTGTTTGGCGTTTTCTTTTACCGGAACAAACAAGAGTGGAATCAATCGATTGCTACACCTCTGGTGTTTGGTTGCCTGCAATAAGGATGTTGTTTGAAACATATCCAATATTTTTTTTCATACATCCACGCAGATGTGTATTCATTTGTTGTCTCGTGATTCTGAATTTGATTGCATTTGTATATGGAGTGATGAAATGTATAAAAAACAGCAATGGATTCATAAACACACTGCAACTGTGCTAAAGTTATGAAGTCATTGATAATTCTGACAAAGAAGACTAAATAAATGAGGTAATTGTTGTAAAAATTTGTTAAATTCTAAATTACAAGATAAGCTTCATATCAGGAAAACCATTCCACACTAGACAGGGATACTATGGATGCTGAGTCGGCCTCATTTTAAAATGAAAGGACAGCTGTTTCACATCTGCCTTTAATCTGATTAAAGGCAGTATGAAAGCTGACTTTAAAATCTTCAGGGTTCACTACTGTAAAACGCCCAAAAAAGAACAAAAAGGACGATTCAAAATGGATGCTGAGATGGTGTCAACGCAGAGAGAACAGGACACTTCTGAATATCTCGAAAAACACAAAATAATTGAGCTCATGGACAATATGACCAGCATGCTCTTCTTTTACAGACCTGGTTAGTGATAATTTAAAGGACAATGGGTGTTTGCAGTATTTACAGTATTTTTATTGCCCTCTTTTAGCCAAAACTTTGCCGTTTGTATTGTCTTAAACGGAACACTATGACTGTCATTGTTGTGTTGTGATTGATTCTTTCGTCCAGAGAAACCCAGAGAGTTTCTTATTGAGCAGCTGGAACAACTGAAAAGTTCCAAACGGAGCGGTGTGAAAGGGCCAAATTTGTTTGACGACACCAACCTGAACGCAGTCTTCGGAATACTGGACCCCACAAATCAAAACTACATCACTTTTGCACAATACAAGCAAGGTGAGCACAAAATATTCAAGTTTTTCTTGCTATATATTATACTAAAATTCAAACATCTCTCATGTTTTTTTTTTTTTTTTTTTTAACAATGAACAGTGAATTCATTCTCTCTCTGACAATTTTCCCCACAGCACTGATCACACTGGGCATTAAGGACATCAATGAATGTCCTGAAGGTGTCAGTGAAGACAGAATATCCAGCAAGACATTCAAAACCGAAGCGTAAGTCCAGCTGCTATAATCAAAACATCATGGCACATGGACAATATTCAGGCGTATAAAACATTGTTGTTTCCACAGAATCCAAGGCCTGAAGAGATGCTCCGCAACATATGAACGTTTGTGAAATGCAACCTTTTTGTCGACTCAACTGATGTTTATTCCAATTTTTATTAAATGTAATGTTTTACCAAATTGGTAGAACAAGTTGCCAGCCAAAAATATGTGTTGACCATTGAATAATGCTGTGCTGGAATATCTCATACATAGGGCAAATCTTTAACCAAATCAAACCAGGTAACTGCATGGGTATTGGGTTTGATACTAGTGAGATGATACATGTCACATTCATGAATAAGATCAGATTAACTAAAATTATTATATTTTTCTTTGATGTTGATAATATGCTAATAAAACAATGTATGACACTACTGTGTAATCAAAATGAAATAAATACACAACGGTGAAAGTCTGAGGAATGAAAGTAACATGATGTTTATTTATCAAATTGATTTGGAAATCTGAATCTGAAAATCTGTCCATAATGTGCCGTTTGTGAATATAATGGTGATAAATAGGAGGAACCACGTAGCAACAACGTAATAGATGGATTCCATGACGTCATCACATCACATATTCGTACTTGCACAATATATTTTGGTATGATATTATTACCAACGTAAGATCGAGTGGGTTTTATTCTTTGTGTGGGATTTCTTTTGCGTGCGCGCGCGCACACGACAGATGTTGTTGTCATGGCAACAGGCCGAAACAAAAGTGAAGTAGAAGAAGATGGCGACGCAGAGAGAACAAGATGCCGCTGATTATCTCAAAAAACACAAAGTAATCGAGCTCGTGGACAATCTGACCAGTATGCTCTTCTTTTACAGACCCGGTTAGTGATGAAATATTTGTTTTTAATCATTTCTTTTAGGAACACATTTCTTACATTACACACTTTTCAGTCTTTGTTGAAACTGTTTTCAAACAGGTGTTGGGGTTTTTAATCAATTGGATATAATGATTTTATCCAGTGATGCTAAAGCCTGGATAAATTATTTAATACTCAATATTATAACATTTGATAAGATAACAATAGCGACTGGTGCTTGTTATATCAGCTTCTCCCTGTAGGGGTCGCCAGATGCCTCCCGTGTCCTCATGTGTCCTTCCTTCACAACATCCATGCATCTTCTCTGTGGTTTTCTTCTTTTCCTCCTGTCCAGCAGCTCCATCTCCAACAGCCTTTGTCCACTATAATCACTGTCCCTCCTCTGTATGTGTCCAGTGCAGCTCCTTCTGCCTTATATATATGTTTGTTTAGTCTGAATCTTTTTATAAACCCTCCCTAAAGTAGTAATAATTTAAGTTTGGAGTTTATTGATACATTAAATTGTTCTTTCATTCAGAAAACCCCAGAGAGTTTCTTATTGAGCAGCTGGAACAGCTGAAGAATTCCAAACAGAGTGGCGTGAAAGGGCCAAATATGTTTGACGACTCCAACCTGGACGCAGTCTTCGGAATACTGGACCCTGCTAATCAAAACTACATCACTTTTGAACAATACAAGCAGGGTGAGGTACCATCGCATACAATGTTATCATCATTATTATTACAACAATGTATAACGTTATCAATATCAACCAAATGTGGATTTTCTTTGTCACTGATCCTTTAACCCACAGCACTGGTCACACTGGGCATTAAGGACATCAATGAATGCCCCGAAGGTGTCAATGAAGACAGAATATCTCACAAGACATTCAAAACAGAAGCGTAAGGCCAGCTTTTATAATCTAAACATATATATATATATATAACATCACAATAAAGACAATACTAAGACACTTTTTAAAAAAATCTTCTCTTTTTGTGTGATTGATTTTACAGACTACAAGGCCTGCAGAGATGCTCAGGAACATATGGACACTTTTAAATTGTACTCAGCCTCTGTGATACAAATGTGCAAAAGGACCCAGAAAAAGAAAGCATTGTACAGTGCACAAAACAGGAATCTACAAAGGGATGTTGATATGATGTCACTGGACGGCTAAGGATAGAAAAATCAATAAATTATGGTTTGGACATACATGGTTTATTGAGATGTATTTTATCATGGAAGTGACAGTTTGACCATGTGGAATCTCATTGGGAATAGTATGAAATATAGTTGTAGATATCTGCATCCTTCTTACTAGTCTAAACTGCAGTTACAAATGATCTGAAATTCAGTTAATACTAGTCAGAATGATGTCACTTTTGCCATATCTTTAATTCCAGTTTCAGATATGTCACTATGACTAGTCACGATACAAATTAGAGATATCTACAACTTCATTTTGACTATGTGAAACTTAATTCAAGATATCTTGAAGGACAAAGTAGATCTCTTCAATTGGGGATAGTTACATATATCTTTAACTTGAATTATAACTAGTCATAATGACGTTGTAGATATCTGAAGCGAATTAGAGACATTCACAACTGAATCTTTATTTATCTATAATGAAAGAGCCCATACACGTGAATGGAAAAAGTGACGTTACTGTTGCGAGTAAAAACCGAATTACAGATATCTGTAACTGTAGCTTTGACCAGTAAGAATGGCGTTGCAGATATAGTATATAGATAGTGCATATCATGTCTACCAATTAAACGTTAAAGCCTTTTATCATAATAAGTCCTGGTAAAAAAGTAAAAACTAACTACGGATTTTGCAGCGTTGACGTGTTGAACGCGCATCAGCAGAGGGGGGCGTGGTTAGGAAGTGACATGGCCGCCTCCTTTCACAGACGGTCGTAGTCTTTCTCCGCTTACTCGTGTGTTAAAGTAGTTTTATTTTCACTTACATTCCGTCCATATTCAGCAGGACAGCGTCCTGTGGAGCTCAACATGGGCACCGTTCACGCCCGGGTAAGAGAATGTCCGGTTAAAGTGTCGGCCATGACTGTGACCTCTCTGTCTGTCTGTATGTGTCTGTCACAGCCCAATGTGTGTGTGTGTGTGTGTGTGTGTGTCAGACAGTAGTGTGGTCAGGTTTGCTCTGGTGTCCTGTAAGAACATATTTATATTGTACATCCAGCAACAAGGCGAGGCGTTCAGTTCTGTGACTGTTAAAACTGTTTTAAGTTCTCAGTGAAAGGTTGATTCATTGTCTTTTGTTCAATGAAACGCTACCGGTGCTTCCACTCTGATGTGTTGTGCTCACACAACATGCTCTAGTTATCTTTTACTGTATACCGCAAACGGTGGAGTGGTGTGGTCTTCTCCTTTACTGTCACTGTCACTAACCACAGGCTCCCGCAGCGGCAACAGTGGTGTTTTCTGCACGTTTTGCTCTAAAATGTCTGCAGACTCGAAAACAGGATGCTCATAAAGTGTGTCGCTAGCTTTCTTTTAATTTTCCCATTGCTTCTATGTTGATGCATTAGCGTGTAGGGACAGCAGGGCCGGCCCTAGAAATTAGGATATGGTGCCCCCATTGAACCCAACACACATCACAGCGGGTTTAAGTCACTCCCCAGACAATTGTAGCTATTTTCCATGACAAAGTGGAATTGTATATGAATGTCAGACAATCATGCTGACCACAATGATAAGATAAGATGGTCCTTTTATTGAATTAATGAATTAATGAATGCTTTAAACGCGTTATAAAACACTATATAGTATGGTAGTCAACAATTTTTGCAAAAATAAAAATAGGTAACAATAAATATGAATAAATAATAATTACATACACTCTTTTATATATATATATATATATTTATTTGACAACAGGGACAGTGCACATTGATAATATTGCTGTAAATGCGCCAGAATTAGCCAAGAGGCTATTTTTCATCTGTAGTCACTAGACAGATGTTAAAGTCTCCCTAAAAATGACAAAGTAACTGGCCAAGGCAACCTGCAAAACATGAACATCCGGTTAACAACGTGACACTAATAACATATAAAACATATTTCATATTTCTGTCTTAACTATTATAAGATAGAGTATGTTCATTTGTTAAGGGAAGTAAGGCATCCATGGGCAGACTTTTTATGATGTTTAATTAGTGATTTTAATGAAAACAAGCGTCATCTCTAATTTTTATTTGTTGATATGTATTAACACCCATTAAGTGGTTATACAGAAATGCTGCCCCTATTGTAGTGGGTTCAACAATCTGGGGATATGATACATATCTAAATAAAGGTGGATGAACAGGATCCCCCTTTTAAAGAATTTGTCATATTTCATAGATTTTTATATAAGTCTGAGTCTGAAAAACAAGTGAAGATAAGAGTAAATGAACGACATTTAATTATATTCAAGTTAAAGCAGAAAATAGAAATAAATGAGCAGTGGCACTTTTTACTTACATATTGTACAATTATGTAATTGCGCTTAATAAAGTTCAGTCTTACTTGCAGATAGGCTGTAGTTGGACTAATTGGAACAGAGGTTTGAAGCTCTAAAATGTTTAGGAGGTCAAATGTCAAGGATATAACTACACAGTAGACCTGATAGCTCTGTCATGACTCTGAAATTATGAAATGATGTTTTGTGTTGCAGAGCCTGGACCCTCTGCCCATGCAAGGGCCAGAGCTTGGCGTTCAACCGGACGACATAGAGGCTGCAGAGATTGAACAGCAGCCGAAACAAGAAGTTCTTGAAAACAAAGATGTAAGATTTTTATGTTTGTTTCAGACAATAATTGTACCACACTCTGGGACACTATCTCTACCGTGTGTTGTTCATTTTCCCAATGTTGTCTGTTTCTCTTGTTTCTCAGGTTGTGGTTCAAAGAGTGCACATAGACGGCCTCGGAAAAACCAAAGAGGACTTGTTGACGTATGAAATTGCAGATGTTTTCCGGGCAAAAAACTTGATTGATGTAGGTGTATGTGTAGATGGCACGACGACTTTGGTTACTTCTCCATAATCGATCAGCATGTTACGGATAAATTGTATTAGGTTCGCTTTTAGATAAGTGGATAAAATCAGTTTTTTCCTGTTTAACTGAACCATCACCTGAAGGGTTGTTGAGTTTGTGCTTGTGAATAACATCTACCGGGCATAAAAGCATGGTTTAATTTGTGGTACAGGTCATGCGAAAGTCTCATGAAGCTCGACAGAAGCTGCTACGTCTTGGTATTTTCAGAAAAGTGGAAGTTGTTATTGACACTTCTCGAGGTACAGACATTCAGAGCACAGTCTTTCCAATACATGTACAAATTATAACGATCCATTTTCTTTAATAGGATCAGCAATCTTTAACAGTTCCATATTTTTTTTATTTTAGGTGATGATGCTCTTGCTAACGGCCTTGATGTGACCTTTGAGGTCATTGAGCTGAGACGATTAACAGGCAGCTACAATACAATGGTTGGAAACAATGAAGGGAGCATGGTGAGCACTATAATAGTTTCTGTCACCATCCACTTCCATCAAAATTGCCAAATCAGTTTCTTTCTATTGACAATTAGTCAATTTTGAATAATTTTAAAGGTGTTTGTCATTGTGATGATCTTATCATACCGACTTTAATTTCAGGTACTGGGGCTAAAGTTACCTAATGTACTTGGTCGTGCAGAGAAACTCAACTTTCAGTTCTCCTATGGCACCAAAGAGACATCCTATGGCTTGTCCTTCTTCAAACCCCAACCTGGCCACTTTGAACGCAAGTAAGTTATGAGCAGCTCCATAAAATAACTTCTCTTACAGTTGTAATGACTTTGCAGGTGTGCCTATAATATCTGTGGGAAGGCTTTGTCGTGTGGCTGTGGTTTGACATAAGACAAGACCGTCAGTTAAAAGGCACAGTCAATGACTTATTATTGTATAGCAGTTACTATAGATGGGTGTAGTTCACAATCAGGACGTGATCTTTGTAGGGTATTTAAATTTCCTTTTTCATTTTCAGTATCACACTCAACCTGTACAAGGTAACAGGTCAATTTCCGTGGAGTTCACTGAGGGAGACAGATCGAGGCGTCTCTGCAGAACTAAGTGTAAATACTTGTTTCTAGTAATATATCGTACATGATTTAAAAAGCTGATTTTATAGACTGTCCCAGGGCCATTGTTATTTGATTTTTATAAAGACACATTTTTTTTTTAAATTTGTTGCACGATAACTGTACAAACCTGTTATCGATCTGTCACACACAGTTCCCATTGTGGAAGACCAATCAAACACTGAAGTGGGAGGGAGTTTGGAGAGAGCTGAACTGTTTGGCTCGCACTGCATCATTTGCCATCCGCGAGGAGAGTGGCCATTCCCTCAAGTCCTCACTTTCGGTGTTTGTCTGCAATTTTACATCTCATTTTTATGTTGGATTTGAAATAGCTCCCTCTGACAGAAAATTCACATCACACCTGTAATCCAGTGATTATATTTAAGATAGGGTGACAATAATCTGTATCGCGTATATTAAGAAAGCCATTTTTTTCCCAGCACGCTATGGTCATTGACACCAGGAATTCCTCCATCCTTCCCAGGAAAGGTGGCTTACTAAAGATCCACCAGGTTTGTAGTTTACCAGTTTAGTCAGATATTCAAATGATACATGAGAACAACATTACTTATGTTGTGGTTGTGTAGGAACTTGCTGGTTACACTGGGGGAGACGTCAGTTTCCTGAAGGAGGACTTTGAGATCCAGCTCAACAAATCACTCTTCTGGGACTCTGTGAGTTTAAACATTTCATATTTTTGATTATGTCCAACAATGTTGGTTTAGTTATTTGATGGGACCTTATTAAACCCCTGTAATTGTCTCCTCCAGGTCCTCTCTGCTTCAATGTGGGGTGGTTTGCTTCTACCCATCGGTGAGAAGCCAACAAACGTAGCAGACAGGTACAGTAATATTCTGCAGTCTATTGCTATTATTAAAGTGTCCAGGTGATTTCTTTGACTTTGGCCACCCTCAGACACAATGTTGAGTTAGATTGTGATTTAATCAAAGTGTAAGTCACAGATGAATATGTGTTTCATGGTGTTCGAATTTGACTCATGAGTCACAGAAGAAAATGTTTTTTTATGGCCCATTTTGCAGCAGTATTGCACTGAAGATACCTTCATTGTTGCAGTGGGTGCTGCATAACAAGTCACTGCTGCTGATAATGGAGACTGTGATTTAATGACCCAAGTAAAATACAATAACTTCAATTTGTTTTCAGGAGACCAGCATTTATCTGTGTATTTAATTTGCAAACATCTGAACAAGACCCATTGTCGTCATAAAACCTCTGGGAATTTGTCTTATTTTGACTTCTAGGTTCTACCTGGGTGGCCCCACTAGCATCAGGGGATTCAGCATGTACAGTATGGGCCCACAGAGTGAAGGTGAGGTACTAACTGAGGTAGCTGATTTCCTTGATAACCACACTGGAGTTAGATGATTGATTGCAAGCTTGTGTGCTGGGATTACTGGTGTGGCAGGTGACTACATGGGAGGAGAGGCCTACTGGGCTGGAGGCCTCCATCTCTATACCCCTCTTCCCTTCAGACCAGGAAGAGGCGGCTTTGGTGACCTCTTCAGAACACACTTCTTCCTCAATGCCGGAAACCTGTGTAACCTCAACTATGGTGAGCAATTTAAAATTACAGTTTAGGGTTCATATTAAATGGAGCAGATCTTAACATGAATTCATTTTAATTAGAAGGATGGTTCAGGAAGGATCATTTTTGGTGTTATAGGTACCAACTGCTTAGGTAACTGATGCTGACTTTTGCACAGATCCACTGTTTGGCCTAAACTAAACTATATGTCTATTTTCATTTAGGTGAGGGGCCACAAGCACATCTGAAGAAACTGGCAGAATGCATCCGTTGGTCGTATGGACTGGGCATTGTTGTGCGTTTGGGGAACATTGCCAGGCTGGAGTTGAATTACTGCATTCCCATGGGTGTCCAGAATGGAGACAGGTATAGGGTTAGGTTTAGGTTAGCTGAGACACCAGGTACACTCGATCCCCAGTATCACCCCCTGCAAACAACCACTGAATAATAAAATTTAACATTAGGTCTCATCTCATTCAGGGTTACTCACACTGAAAAGAGAAGCAAAAGGCATGTTGTAGGTTATTTATTTCTTCCGTTATGGGAGTAGAATATTTGTTCCACAGTTGAAGTTGAAGCGATATGTATTTGAAATTTCTGGTTATTCTTAGGTGGCAAATGCATCAGTGCAGCTGTTTTATTAGTCAAGTAAATTGTTTAAACTACAGTATGAGATTGATATTGGCATCAGTCGATACCTCTGGTATAAATCCATCCCTGCTCTCTGATTCTGATGCACCAGAAATAATCAGATTTGTGGGTTATTTGAAATTGCTTTGAAATAATGTTCTCTTCTCCTTGCAGGATATGTGACGGGGTCCAGTTTGGAGCAGGAATCAGATTCCTGTGAAGCCACTTTTCTTCTGCTTATGCTTCACCACGTGATACCAGAAACTTTTTTAAGGGAATGACGCTTGTACATATTTTTTGTTGCAATTTATTTGGCTCAATAAAAGTGTTGGCACTGATTTTCCTTTTTTGATTTATATTTCTTTTCATTTACTATCAGAGGTCATATATACAGATGTACAGAAGAATGGCATGAATTACGACAATAAAGTCAGTATTATGACTTCATCTCAGAATTCATGCCATGAATAGCATGGTGACACTTTTTATCTTTTATCTTATTCTATGTTATTTTATTTTGCGCTATTTTATTGCTTTACTGTTTTTAATTACTCTTATTTGTTTCCTCTTTATTTACTAACTGTTGTAAAGCTCTTTTGGTTCACCGAAAGGATTGTTGTAGGGCTGTATAAATAAAGTACATTAAATTTAGTTTATTTATACAGGCTTACAACAATCCTTTCCGTGGGCCCATATATAAATATGTAATTGCGAAATGTAAATTTTTCACATTTACATATTTATATATGGGCCCACGGTTGGTGTAGTGGTTAGCGCTCTTGCCTTTGCAGCAGTGTTTGAGCCCTGTTTGGAATAACTTCGGAACAAGGGCCTTTCTGCAAGGAGTTTGCTTCTATATGTGGCCCTGTGATGGACTGGCGAATTGTACCCTGCCTATTGACCAATGTCAGCTGAGATAGGCACAGCACCCCCTGTGACCCTCTGGTGGAGGATAAAGCGGTAGATAATGGATGGATGGATGGATGAATATTTATGTATATATTTATTTTATTTCTAATACTAAAGTAAAGAATTGTATAAAGTCAGAATTCTGAGAAAAAAAGTGAGAAATTTTAGAGAAGTTTTTAATAGTAAGAAAATCATAATTGACTCAAGAAGAATTTTGACTGTTACATGTGGCTCTAATACTCTTCTGTACTTCTGTACATATGAGTGTGATTATTTTGCAATTATTTTTCAAGCTTTATTGTTGTATCTGTTCACAAGCCTCTTTGAGAGGGTTATTTACTGCGCACAACAGCGCAGTCTGCGCTCTCTGCGCAGACCCGTGTCACGTGTGTCGTGGAGCTACGCGCGGTTCGTCAAACCAGCGCATGCGCAGTTTTCTTTGTTCCGTAGCGTTTTACCATTTTAGCCGGAGAACATTGCGAGAGCACCGACGTCGGGGTGTTCATTCACGGTCTTGTGCAGAGTTCTCTTCCCCGTCCCCTCTTCCACAGAACGCACTGGCTGGTAGAGAGAACCGTTGGTCGTGTTTCAGTCGACTGAAAGCGGAGACAAAGTGACCCGGAAGGGAAGGTTTTATTCCGTGGTTTTGTTGGCGGTTTTCTTATTTGAGAGCGGCAGTCACCCTGACGCACGCTGATGGCGGTCACTATTGAAGATCTCTACCGTAACTACGGGATCCTAGCCGACGCTAAGGACAACCTCAGCACGGTAATATCAAAATACTTTTTAGGGTCCGCATTTAGACAAAACCGAGGGTGTTTTTTGGACTGTTCTCTCGTGTTTGTTTCACCCTTAATGTTGATAACCGTGTTTGCTTATGTAACGTTGTTGTGCGCGCGCTAGGCTAACTGTAGCTAACGCTGCTAATGGCAACAGCCTCGCCGTGGGCACCCACAGCACAGGCGGCCCTTATTTGATCCTCATTATTGGTCATATTTAAATCATCCTGTCGATTATTTGTGGATCATAGCCGCCTGTGTCTCCTGTAGGTGGATGGGGTATAATATGATGATCCAGTACTCGGTACGATGCAAATTCAGGGCCTTGTTGCGTTACTTGTTTATGTTGTATGCACTGGTCCTATTAAAGTAATATCGTTGTTTAGTAAATGAGTTTTTGGTTGCATTTGTGTGTTGTGTGTTTATTTTCCCCATTTAAATTCCACCCAAAACCACATAGGACACCATTCAAGTGTTTTCTATGGATGACGAGTTCCATTAAGAATTACTAAACATCTGTGTGTAAATGAAATTGCCTTTGTGCTCTCACACAGGCAAGTTTCAGAGCACTTCTGCACTAATGTGACGATTTAAATGGGTTTCTATGGTAACCAGGTGTACCGGTAATTCTAAGTTAGTAACGTTCACTCAGTCATTTTTATGCACAACTATTCCAGGGAGCATTACAGACAGTGGCCCTAAAATCTGAAATACTTAATTCTTGAGCTTGTGTCATATTATAATGTTTATTTATAGATTTGCTCTTCCTCCACAGCACAAAGATGCCTACCAAGTCATCTTGGATGGCGTGAAAGGTGGTCCTAAGGAGAAGCGCCTGGCAGCACAGTTTATTCCCAAGTTTTTCAGCAGCTTTCCAGAGCTGGCTGATGCAGCCATAAATGCTCAGCTTGATCTTTGTGAAGATGAGGATGTTTCAGTGAGTATGAAAGTAAAACACGTGTATGTTTTTATAATGGACTAGGAGAGGGATGCAGATATTGTCTTTTAGGGTGCAGGGTTCTTTGTGCACCTTTGTTTTCCTCTTATGGCTAAATGTATTTGGTAAAGTCATTTTCATTCTATAATAACACTGACTGTGTCTTGTTCCAGATTCGAAGGCAGGCCATCAAGGAGCTTCCAAGGTTTGCAACTGGCGAGAACATCCTCAGAGTTGCAGATATTCTCACTCAGCTCCTTCAGACAGGTATTCACAACCCAAGATAATTTGACTTACAATATTAGACGTTTTACATATGCAGCCATGACTTAAACATGTGTAGTGAAGCTCGATCTTGGGATAAAAAATAAAACATACGTTTGTTTATGTCTCATAAAATCTGAATGATGTCCAGCCCTGTTGACTAATCCTAATTTATATGCATTTCAGATGACACAGCAGAATTCAACCAAGTGAATGCAGCACTGATTTCTATTTTCAAGATCGATGCAAGGGGTAAGTGCTACTTTCCCTGTTGTAAACTAAGTAAAACTCACTGATGAATCGCATAACCCTGTCTGCTCTCATCTTTTGTCATCCAGGTACTCTTGGAGGCCTGTTTTCTCAGGTCCTGCAGGGAGAGGACATAGTGCGGGAAAGAGCGATCAAGTTTCTGTCAACCAAACTAAAGACTCTGCCAGAGGATGTCATGACAAAGGAGGTGGACGAGTATGTCTTTGCAGAAACAAAGAAGGTAAGCATATCATCTCGAATGGATTAATAGTCTTTGATCACTGATGAGTGTCTGTGTTGGGCTCAGTGTAGCAAAGATACTTTTACTTATAATTCTCCATATGGGCCTAATCTGAGTCTTATGTCTTTTTTGTCATCTTTGATAAAAAAAAAAAAATAAAGTTTGTTAAAGTCCTTCTTGTCTCTTCTTTGCTTGTGGCTCAGGTGCTGGATGACTCGACCGGAGAGGAGTTTGTGTTGCTGATGCGCGTGGTGTCTGGCCTTCGCGCGTTGCAGACGGTGCATGGACGGCAGCAGCTGGTTGAGTTGGTTGTAGAGCAGGCTTACCTGGAACAGGCTCTCAACCCGGCCGATCCTGACACTGTTGATCGTCTGATGCAGTGCACACGCCACGCCCTGCCCTTGTTCTCTGTGAGTGATGCCAATTCACTTTTGCCAAGTTCATTTTTCAAACTGTCACTGTTTTATTTTGCTAAATTATTAAGTATTATTAAGTATCAAGTATTCCTGTTTGCATAATTTGCGTTGGTGCTTTCTAGAATGTTATTTCTTTCTGTATTGAATGTGTCTATGGCAGTAGTGTTTACTTAGTATTTATTTTATGATTCTAATGAATCAGTAAATAAAGTAAACAATTTACTTCTCGATGTGCTGGGAAATGATATCAGGAGACATTAAACTTTGTTGTTTTGCTTCTTGCAGAAAAATGTCCACTCCACACGTTTTGTAACCTACTTCTGTGAGCACGTGCTACCCAACCTCAGCATCCTCACAAGCCCAGTGGCTGATGTGGACATTCAGTTGGAGGTGAGTTCTTCTTATATTTGTATATAAAATATTGGAGACTTGTGTTCCAGATTATGTTTGGTTTGTAAATGACAGCAGACCAAATTGCTGGTTGCACTTCTTAAGCATTTCATTCATATTTGTATGGTGCCGAATCACATTCTCAGTATTTGAAAAGTTTTGCATGTTTTCCCATCCCCTAAGAATATGGTAAATCTTGGAAACCAACTGGAGTGTGTTTGAGGACCACATTGAAAATAAATATACAGTTTTCATTCACCAGTGTGGTCATCAGAAAAACTCAAAATGTTTTGATCCTGGTAAAGCTCCTCCTCTCTCCCGTAGGCCTGACAAGTATGGTAACTGGTGTAAGGTTGATACTGCTAATGTCTGACATTTGGCACTTGTAGTAGTAGCAAATAAAAGTCAGTGTGGCCACCACCTGTCAGAGGTGTCAGCCAACTGCATGTTGTTAATGGGTCGTTAATCTGCTCCACACAACACTTTTTCTCATTAGCAATGCACATTTCTCTGTGTGTGTGTGTGTGTGTGTGTGTGTGTGTGTGTGTTTGTAGGTACTGAAGCTGCTGGCTGAGATGAGTCCGTTCTGTGGAGACATGGACAAGTTGGAGGCCAACGTCAACATGCTGTTTACCAAGCTGCTGGTGAGAACAGATTGTCCTGTTGTAGTGGCAATGCACAAGTACACATGGGCAGTTTCCCCCGCTCGTTTATTTGGGGACTTGCCTAATTTTAAGTTCATATTGTTTCCCAAGCACATCCGAGGCACTTTCTGTTTGAGTCATGTTTCTTCACCTGGTCTCTGGTCTCCTGATTTCAGCTTTTTGTTGTTGTTTTAACATTCAGTCGCGTAACATTTACTTTTCATGTCTTATTTTGTCTGCTTATTTGCAACGGTACACTTCATTCATGAATATCTTATTCCCAAATATGAACTGTGACAACCTTTTCCCTGAATGCCTTTTTTAAAAATGTGTAAATATGCACTGCAGAGGCATATCCTCTGTTGCTTTTTTTTTTTTTAACTTGATGAATAATATCCACTTTTTGGATGTTTTGGAAAAGGTCTTATTTTGGTTAATCGTTATGGTCTGAGCTAAACTTTTATACATAAAAGCATGTATAATTAAGATCTTTCTGCCCTTCTGTTTGTGTAGGAGTTTATGCCTCTGCCACCAGAGGGGGCGGAGAATGGAGAGAACCCGACAAGTGAGGAGCCCAAACTGCAGTTCAGCTACGTCGAATGCCTCCTCTACAGCTTCCACCAGCTGGGAAAGAAGCTGCCAGACTTTCTCGTTGACAAAGTGGACGCTGAGCGTATCAAAGATTTTAAGATCAGGTGAAAAAATGTATAGGATGTACCCAGTGTGCGAAATACCCATTAATAATCGGGGGGGGGGGGGTGTTTTACAACATGCAAAACACACTTCTAGCCTCCGTTATCTCTTGATGTCTGCGGGACATGGGACAGCATTGTAGAGTGTCCTTTATAGTGGACGGTGTTGCGGTGGCGCTGACTAACAAACTTTACTTTATCGCCTGGTCATGGACCACTTTATGACTGAACTTTAAGGGACTGAATAAGTTGGTCGTGTTACCTTGAGGAGCAGACACGACGGCACGAGAAACTTTGCAAACAATTTCCTTTTGCTCAACGTCCGTCAAATTGAAGCCAAAGTGTTTCAAGGGAACTGATATTGTCCTACATTTCTTCTCATCAAAGGCTGCCTTTCTGCCATGTTTTCAATCGCTCGCTCTTCATATTATTGATCCACACACGTCACACTCTTGCTGCAGCTGCACGTAACACATTCAAGGCGTTTTTCTAGCATAGGAATTTACATACACGCCACACGGCACATTAATCGTTTTTTTTTTCTTCGATTATAATGTTTTTATGATCGTGAGAAGCGATCGAAATCATGAATAACATTCAATTAATCGTCCAGCCCTAGTTTAGACCCCACTCAAATTTTGTCTTTGAGGCTTTCAGGGGGTCTCGAGTGTTAATCAGGAGGGTCAGACCCCCCTGTATTTCGCACAGTGGATGTAGCATAAACTGATAAATGAACTGATGCAAAATTGAGATTGCTTTAAGAACAAGTGCATGACAATCAATGCAAGCTCTTTTAAACGTTTTATTTCAACAGGTTACAGTACTTTGCCAGAGGCCTGCAGTTCTACATCCGACAGTTGAGAGTTGCACTTCAAGGCAAGACAGGAGATGCTCTGAAGACAGACGAGGTAATATGTGATACCTTAAGAAGAAAACTGATTGAAAACGTTATTTGTTGCAATTGTAAAACTGTGCTGTTTGAGGTCCTGCCATTAACGATCTCCTGTCTTGACTTTTATTTTGTTTGTACTCAGAACAAGATTAAAGTGGTGGCCCTGAAGATCACAAACAACATCAACATCCTCATTAAGGTATGGTGCTGGCCGTACACACTAGTTGACAAAATAGTGCAAATGCTGTACGTTATTGTTTTTAATTAATATGAAGGTAATGTGCTTCTCATTTTAAAACACATTTATGGAGACTTCAAATCAAAATTGCCTTTGTCACACAGTATTTGTTGTATTTTTGATTAAGTATAGTAAAAATGGCTTCCATGTTTATGTCACCTGGTATAGAAAACGGAAATGTGGATTGTGTTCTAACCAGTTACCTGTTTTCATTGCACTCATTTTTTCCTCTTTTTTTCTTTGCAGGATTTATTCCACAACCCTCCATCATATAAGAGCACAGTCACACTATCCTGGAAACCTGTGCAGAAGGCAGAGGCAGTAGTGTAAGTCTGCTGCTACTGTTTGTCACCAGTTTTGCCACAACATTTAGCTTTTAGAGGCCATTCATACATCAGCTGAATATCCTTGTTGCCCTAATAGATCCTCTTACTTTTTTTTCCCTCTAGGGCAAAGCGCCCATCAGCTGAGGAGATGGGCTCAGGTGGCAGCACAAAAAAACAGATTTCTCCTCTGCCCCGAAGAGATGCACGGCAAATCTACAATCCCCCCAGTGGCAAGTACAGCGCCACCATTGGCAATTTTAACTATGGTGAGAAGCACTTGGTGGCACTTTATTGTAAACACGGTTCATCTTAAATTGCACACCTCAGTATGTAGTCCCTTGAGCAGATGAACACCTGATATGTGACATGAGTGCACACGTAAATCCATGGAGGCTTTTGCTGAAATGCATGCACCATAAGTCAATGTCCTCAACCTGCAAGTCAGATCTGTGTCACATCAATGGAAAAAGTTGGACATGAGTCACCTAAGCCTGCTATTCTGAACTGAACTGTCAAACTAGCTAAACAACTGAACTAACGAAACAGTCATGAAAGTGTGCTTTGTGACACCTACATTTGGTATTCAATACTTCAGAGTTGGGAGTTTTTCTTCCTCCTAATCTTTTGCTTTGCTGTTGACTTGCAGAGCGTGGCGGCTTTAGGGGCGGCCGAGGACGAGGCTTCGGAGCCAGAGGAAACAGGAGCCGAGGTCGAATCTACTAAGATGCACACACAAACAAAATTATTGCTCATTGAACTGCATCACATCAGGATCTTTTCCACAACATGTTGGACTTTTTTGTCACATACTCTTCTGGTTTTTAAGTCTCAACGTCTTTTTCGCATCCCGGCCCACACACACAGGTTGTCTTTCCTTTTTTCCTCATTTTGCTTGGGCAGGGTTAGAGATTCTTGTCCTCACACTCTCAGTGAATGGGCTCAGACTTCTTTTTTTTTTTACCCGTGATTACAACACTGACTCTCTGTATATCCTCTTATCCCAGAGCCTAGTTGAAGTAAAACCTTATTGTCTTTCCTTGATTTAAAAAAAACAAACAAACATTGTTCTGTGTATTTTTGTGGATCAAAAAGACTGCCATGTGGTAACTGAAATATTTTTGTCGGATATCTGTAGGAAAAGATAAAGATCCTTTTGTCTTGCAACACATTGATGAATGCATTTCTTTTTACATTTTTATTTAATCTTATTTTTTATTAGAGCTTAAGTTGAATTGGCTGATTGTTACTTTGTATGAAACAATGATGTGTCATTGGATTTTTATCATAAACTTGTATGGAACTATGGATTTTGTCCTTGTTTTATGAAGAATTTCACTTCCCCTGAAGATGCCCCCATCTCCTCCTGCACATTTTTCCCCCTGTCTATTTGTTATTGCTCACCCACTCATCCTTTCCATTTGTCCTGTTAAGCCTTCTGCTTTTCCTGCTTGTCATTTGTATTCACTTATGTATGTTCTAAAGCAGGGTTTCTCACTGTCCTGCATTTTTTTAGGCGTTTCCCTGCTCCAACACACCTGATTCAAGTAAATGGCTCATTATCAGGCTTCAGCAGAGCTTGCTGATAAGCTGATGGCTTGATTCAGGTGTGTTTGAGCAGGGAAACGCCTACAACAGGAGTGAGAAACCCTCTTCTAAATCATGACAAGAAATGTTAGCCCACAATCTAGGGTCTGCAATTTGATTATGACCACCTACATGACTCAATCAATCTTCTGTCTACCTCCATCTTACTCTTGGCTCCTCCACTCGGCCCAGTGCTGGAGTTTGGTGAGTTTTGTTAAAGTAGCTTTCAATAATCGAATAGTTTATAGTTTGTGCAGAGGATATTTTATCGACCCTTGTGGTGGAGGCTCTGCTCCACACAAGCCTGTTGTATAACAAAGCCCTCATCCCTGAGATAGACTTTGTAATACGAACTCCTTTTAAAGGTAAGATTAGCATCCATGTTTCCTCAGTTGTGATGATGATCGTAACTGGTGCTAAAGAGTCGTTAATTGTGTAAATCTGGGATCTTGCTTTTCTCTTCTTTTTTTTTTTTCCATTTTTAAAGCATACATGTGTTTAGTGGGTCTGCATGTGGAGATGCTTGTGTGTTTGTATGTGGACACTGTAGGAAGTCGGAGGTGGAGTTTCTTAAACTTTTTTCTGTATTGATTGATAGTGTTATACACACAGGGATCATCATCCCTTAATGGTGATGAGCAAAACCTTTGGTCTGAAGTAAAATACAGTGTGCTGCAGAATGATGGTTATTTGTTAGATATATTTTAGAGGAAGAAAATTTAACATTATTTCATTATCTGCAAAAATGAAGCTTTCCGTTTGGTCAAATGCCCAAAGAAGTATAACAAACATTATTGTGATGTGTGTTTAATTGATTAGAAACAGTTTTGTATGTAAGTTGGACACTAAACACTTTTTGTATGTCGGTTGAACATGGCAGCAGCGCCTTTTAGAAAATAAACGTCACAAAGACTGCTTGGCTTGCTTCTTGTCTTGGCAGACTTTCCCCCCTAGAGGGCGACCGAGACCAGGGTTTTCCTTGCAAAGCAACCAGGTTCTATTTTTATCAACACCAAGTCACTTAAAGCTTTCATGTCTTTTTTTTGTCTCCCCTTTGTGTTTGTGCTCGGATAAATGCCCATGGAGGAACACTGCGAGCCAGGCGAGCGTTTCAGAGACCAGAAACTGGGAGGAATGAGTCTGAAATGCATCTCCTCGTTTGTCATGACACAGTCATCATGACAACCTCTTCTTCTCAGTTATTGAGAGAGTTGTTATTCTGTGCTGAATCAGTGGTGACATTAACTGATGCTGCACCTCTGCTTTATTGTGTAGTCTTTTGTGTTGTGCTGCATATGTACAGATGAGCTTCCTTAGCATTATAATGCTTTATTTATCTTTTTTTTTTTTTTGCAGTGATGGTTCAATTATTTTGGCACAAACTGTACAGTGCGTTTAATGTCTAATTGTCAGTTCTTTCCTTAGGACAGTTGGGGGCAGTGTGCAACCGAGATAAACCATCTTCTCATTGATCGTGACCAGGTATTTCCCAAACCAACCTGCCAGTCAGTCAGCCACAGCCAACACACACAGACGCAGAGCAGTGCTGAAAATAATCAAGTGGAGGAGGAGTGGGCGGCAGCAGCAGAGGAAGCAAAGACGACCCTCGGATAGAGAGAAAGAGAAGGAAGGAGCGACTGTACGAGTCCATGTGAATAAAAGTGAAGGTAAATCAATTGTCCTGAAGCACTTGGTGGAACTCGATTGTTTTTCTCACTTTATTACCCACCTTTTGTGGTGTGGTGGTGGTGTCAGGAAATCAGGACCATCATACTGTTCATCAACACACACCGTTTGAGTGCTTTCCCTCCTCATTTGAGTGCTTTCCCTCCTTATATGTTGCAGTCGCTTAATGCATGGATTCATTTTGTGTCCGGTCAGAATGTTCACTTGGTATAGCCTTAAGTTGAGATTTCAGTGCTGCTACACAAGCCCAAGTTTGGTTTCCTGAAAACTCTTTCAAAGGGGAAAATTGCAGTTCATGCAAATGCATTTTAATGTCAAATTACTTCCCATTGTCACATGAACTGCAGCCTGCAATGCACACCACTGATCATTGACATTATTAAGTCTGCTTCTTAAGATACACAAGGCCTATGGTTGATTTTACACCACGACCTGGAGCCAATCACCCTTTAATGGAGACGTTCTCAGGTAAATTCAGTTTCCCTGATATACCAAGTAGTGCCTTGTTTGAGTCAGGTGAACAGGAATGAGATTACTGTTTGTCCGCTGTGACTTACTGTTGTATTTTCATCATTACATGACCACATAGACAGATTTTCCAACAAGGTCATAGAAGTGTTGCCATGGGTAAAAGGACAACATGTAGTAAATGGTTGAAAATTATAAGCAATGTGAAAGTGTCCATTGTTGTAAATATACACTTTTAACGTATGGAGGGAGCTGCCCATGGTCCTGAATCTCTGCGATGAGGGCAAAGGGTCTGGTTGGAACTGTCTGTGGTGCTGAAAAGGCACTTGCCTTGATACTAGCAGAGTAATCAGTGAAGGGTGTGAACTTGGTGCCACAGAAGTCTTTCAAATGACTTAATGAAACTTCTGAATACTGTTTGTGTTTTAGCAGAGTCTGGTAAACGTGGTGTGGGTTTTGTTTGATTCTCACATTATGTTGACTGAAGCAGCTGCAGCATGTATGTACATATTGATCAGGTTGATGTGAGGAAGGGATATTTTGTTGCAGAGGATCAGAATCATAATTGACGCCTACATTACATGAGTTTATCGCCATCATATCCATCATAACACGACTTTCCTTGGCTTTGTCAGTCATTCTCAGAAAAAGTGAAAGTCTCCACCTGAAATGGTGAACAATCAATTATACGCGTGTGTGCTGTAAAACAAATCGGTTGTGATAAAGAAACTTTTTCTTCTCTTTTATTAAGACAAAAAAAAAAAAAGAACCCGCAAAGTCCGCCCCCTCATGTACAATGCTGGGAATAGTAACAGCACTGTGAGGCTGGGCTAAATATAGCAGCCAGTGAGTGTTAACATGTCAACTTCAGCAGGAGAGCAGTGAAAGCGGCTGCTGCTGCACGTGTGACCGCTGTACACACACACACACACACACACACACACACACACACACACACACACACACACACACACACACACACACACACACACACACACACACACACACACACACACACACACAGATAGAGCCCTCAACTTAACCAGTTTGGACCAGGGTTTGTCTCAATGAAGACTGACTACTGGTACAGCCGACAAGGTCAGTGTTTGTGTCAGAAAAGGTCCTCAAGAGGTGACAAATTCAAGTACACACACACACACACACACACACACACACACACACACACACACACACACACACACACACACACTCTCTCTGCTGCAGCTATATATATACATACATACATACACACAATGTAATCCTTGCAGCCAATAATAAGAGCAGTAAGAGTCTCAACCAAAAGAAAACCCATCATCTGTTTGTGTGAGCTTTAAAGGAAGCGATTTTGGAAACCGAAAATGATCGATTTCTTGACGGCTCTTTGGAAATGATCCGCCGCATCATCGGCGGTTCCCCCTGTTGGGCTATTTACACGACTGCGCTGATTAAAGTCAGGTTTGAAATTCAGCGTTTGTGAATCTAAGAGTGAGAGGGAGGGAGTGAGAGAGAGAGAGGTTTATTTTTATCACGGTCGCCTTTCAGAAATAGAAGGAAATCTTAAAAAAAAAACAAAAAAAAAACAAGCAGACCTCCTGAGTTCTTCTCAATCGAAGACGCTTGTGCAGCAAACCGTGCATTTTATTTATTTGTGAAACGAGAAGACTTTAACCCCAACCCCCAAACCCACCCCCTGATCTACACAAACCATGTTACACGATGTTGCATGTGAACATTAAGAGAGTGATTTTTGTCACATAGGGAACACTATGTTCTCTCCCCATATATATATATATATATATATATTAACTCTTAAATACAGTCTTCAGTCTACAGTCTAAATACCTTTGTGCACCAACAGAACAACACAAGGTGTCTTCCCATGTTTAACCCATCTATTATCTTTTCATTCACAGGCTTTTGTCGGAGCAACTATGTGAATGAATGAGAGGGGGGGAAAAGTGATGAATGAATGAATGAATGACTGCACAGAGTGAGTGAATGAAGAGGAGCAGCAGCAAGAACACGAGGAAGAGGAAGAAGAACACAGGAGGCGCGCGCATCGCTCCCGTGACTCTCAATCAATGGGCGTTTTTTTCCCCCCGGTTTTTTTCCCTCCCCCTTTTTGCAGTTTCCTTTCTTTGCAGAGGGAAGTACGGCTGCACGAGCAATAACCAAGCATGGAGAGCAAACACGTACAGTCCACACACACACACACACACACACACACACACACACACACACACACACACACACACACACACACACACACACACACACACACACACACACACACACACACACACACACACACACACACACACACACACACACACACACACACACACATTAAAGAGGAGGTGGCGTGTGTGTGTGTGTGTGTGTGTGTGTGTGTCCGCGCATGTGACAAAGCCGTTCATAAATATTCAGCGGCTCTATTCACGAGGATTCTTCTCTGGAGGTTGGTGCTTCATTGTGAGCAGCAGAGCTTCCAAGCATGCACATGATGCCAATGATGGCAGGTATAACCTGTGTGTGTGTGGTGGGAGGGGGGGGGGGGGGCGGTGTGTAAAACCTAAGTGGTGGTGGTGTGCGTGTGTAAGGGGCACGTTCTAAAAATAGCTCTGTAGCTCTGCCTCCATTGACATCATTTAGGCAGGAGAGATGGAAAAATAAATAGGGGGAGTGGAGGGAGGAGAGGGCGCAGGGTTCCTTCATCTTGGCTTGAAATTCAAACAAAAACCTGGCCAGCCGTTCCTCTGTATACACAACAAAAACACTTCTCTTCGATTCTGTCAGTTAGTCCAATTATTTTCTATATAATAATAATAATAATAATAATGATAGTTATACAAATTCTGTCAAATTGAAATTTTGATACTGACTCTTTCAAGTAGTCAAGTAGCAAATTAGGAGATGTCTTTCCCATTTTCTTCCTCCTGTTATTTAACCTGAGTTTATGTAATTTAGGACAGTTTTGTGTTGCAGGAGAATCATTTTATTGCATGGTCTTGCTGTGTGTTTTTATTGTGCACTGGATGATAATCTTTCATGACCTTTTAACCAAAACAGACGAGAGATTATGTTCCCTGTTTATTGAAACTTTTTTTTAAAAAGAAGAAAATCTGGAATCAAGTTGGACAAAAACCACATCAATACGACTCTACGACACTGAACATTATGTGTTACTTGTCCTGTCATTGTGTGTGTGTGTGCTTGTCTTCATAGTAAACATCAGACCAAAACACCCACTGTTTCCTAGAAAGACGCAATCATACAAGTTGGAATGGAAAGCCATGAGGCAGATGGGAGGGGACATCAAACAAATTAAAAGGTCCTGTGTGTATACATCAGGCACTCACACACACACAACCCAAACAGAGATCCCAGTGGAAAACATACGCCCATGGCAAATGTTTTGGAAGATATTATTGTATTGACATGGTAAAAAAAAAGACTGGGTGGAGAATAGAAGCTCAATAAGGCGTTCAGAGGCAGGGTTATTTTCATTTTGTTATCAAGACTAACATTTCCGCTCAAACAGGCTGACTGACTCATATGTTTATGTTATTATGGAGGAGAAAAGGACGACAGCACACTGTTTTTACATGACTGGAGTGTCTTAGTCACACCCAGGATATATTTCCCCCTCTCTCTCTGTCTCTGTGTGTGTCTCGAAGTCTGTTGTTAGATTTGGCACTGACCCCATGAATGCTGCGTGACTTCCAGTGGTGCTGATGATGTCGTCCTCTATGATACATTTCCGGCTCGTGTGCGTACGTCTGATGCTTTGTCCTGCAACCAGGCATCCATTGTGTCCCTCGTTCTGTACCTGCAAACGTATTTCTTCTTCAGACCCTCACCGTTTTGACTTTTTTCTTTTATTCAGGGTAAGCGAAGCAGGTTAGTGGTACAGTCATGCATTTGGCTCCATTGATGGAGCAGCTTTTCTGTTTATCACACACACACACACACACACACACACACACACACACACCCCACTTCCTCCACCCAAATAGCACCCACACCCTTTTTTAGTGTTTGGCACACAATTCTGACAACAAAAACTTGAAAAGTGCAGTGCTGGCTACCATACGTGCTCCATGGCACGTATGGTGCTCCATCGCACGTATGGTAGCCACCCAGTAGCCGGAATACGACATTTGAAATTTGTGTGTTTAAGTCTAAGAGTATAAATCATAACCATAAAACCTAATACATCCTTAATAGTGTTTGCCACAGTCGTTCCGTTTGTTTTTCCTCCCTCCATTTCCATATTGTACCTTGTATGCATCTCCTTCCGCTTTCCTTCTTCACCCTCTTGTTTTTCCTGTAATATAATGTTAATCCTCCAAAATAAAGTATTTGTTTTACACTATAGAGGTTCCTGATACATGCAACTAAAATATGAATGAATGTAAAACTGGATGTTGTTCTGGCTGTCTCCTACTAACCTCCATTCCTCATCTCTCCAGTGCAGACCTCCACCTCTCCAGGCTCTCTTCCACCCGTCCCCTACTCCCACTACAGATTACAATATCATCTGCAAACAACAATCCATAGAGACTCCTGCCTGATCTCATCTGTCAACCTGTCCATCACCTCTGTAAACAAAAAAGGTGCTCAGATCTTAACTTTGAATCCATCTGTTACTCCACACCTGCACGCCTCACCACTGTCACACTGCCCTGTACCACCCTCGCATACTTCTCTGCCACTTTCTCATACAACACCACAGTTCCTCTCTTGGCACCCAGTCATAAGCTTTCTCTACATCCACAAAGACAGAGTGCAACTCCTTCTGACCTTCTCTATACTTCTCCATCAGCACTCTCAAAGCAAACATTACATGTATGGTATTCTTTCTTCGCATGAACCCAAACTGCTGCTCACTGATCTTGACTCAACGTCTTGTCATCTACACCATGACATCATAATGGTGTAGATGATGAACCTCCACAGGTATGGTATCTGGACCAACTGCCTTTCCACTGTCTATGTCATTCTCTTCCTATGGATATACTTTCCTGTTCGTCCTCGTTTCCACCACCAAGTTTCCTTATCTTATTTCCTCTGTCCAGAGGATACACCAAACACCTTCTTGGCTGTATCCCTCACCACCTTAGCTGCACTTTCCCAGTTACAATATGGTCTTCCCTGAACTCTGCACAACATTCTTCCTTTTTTTCAAAGTCATCATACAGACCACCGTCCAATGCTGACTAGCCACCCCTGGCATCACCATGCAGTCTCATTCAAATTGCGTCTTAAAATTTGTTATTTTTGCACACACACCAATTCTTGATAGTGATTTAGACCTCTACATTTAACCCATACTTTATATACACCAGTGAACACACACAAGCTGGGGGATTGCATGGCTCGCTCTTTGCTCATTTGAATTTTACTTACACTTTCTTGTGATGGGGATGCCATTGAGAAAAAAAAAACCTAAACAAATGGCAGACTGCTGACACAAGTATACTGGGCATCTTCTCAAAGGAGTTGGTCTAAAAATTCACATAGAGGTGGATGGGTTCCAAATCACTACCCAATATTTGTGTGTGTGTGTGTGGGAGCAGGAGACCAAATTTTCCAAAACACGTCTCATAGTAAATTAAAAACAGCCCGTAGCTGTTGCAGAACAATGTGGGATTTAAAGAGTCCCTGTTATACAAAAGGCTGTTGTTTTATACTATAATAATGTATACGCACACAGGTTTAGCACCATGGACAGCTCCTTAAAACGCCACACTGTGGTAAAATAAAACCACTGTTGTTCTGGTTATTTATTTGTTATAATATCGAGACATGTTCCTAACCAGCGGTGATTAATTATCTTTTAATCAAGAACAATGCTGGACTTGTTTCTCACTATCCCCACAACCTGTAGAAGTGCACTTGTTGCTTCTCTGTCTGCACGTTTCTTTATCTGTCGACATGCCCGTCTGCATCTCTGCCTCCATTTCTGCATGTCTGCATGTGGCTGCCTGCATGTCTGCCTGTCTGTTTGCCTATCTGCTTATATATCTGTCTGTTTGCTTGTCTGCCTGTTGTTCTGCCTCTCCCTCAGCTTTAAGAGCTGTTGGTTAAATGGTTAAAAGGTTTTCAACATAGTCAGCTTGAGGCTGGAGGATATTTTTAGAGTGGAGGAGACACAGAGACAAAAACTGATGGAGATTAACCTTTCTGACCTGATTACTGAAGCTATTACTTCTTGTTTTATTATCACTTTCATTGATTTGGTTTATTTATGTTTTTCCCTCTCTCCTGTTGTTTACACTGCCACACTTTCTTTGGCAACGGTGACAAATGAGCGCATGTAAATCTGAGTTATTTTGTGTTTTTCCCCTTACAGTGGGACTCCGCACTGGATCTTTAGACTTCACATATCGATTTTGTCTGGTCCAGCTCTCGACCCCAGTCAGTCTGGAGATGGTGACGGACACGTAAGGAGGAAGAAAACCCTCAGAATAAAACACGTTATTCCCCATTCTCACCCTTATCTGCCCACACACGCACCCCCCTTCACCCCAAACGCCCCAACCCCAAACACTCGCAATCTCCACCCCTCTTTTCCTTGCCTGCTGAATTAATTTGATACTATTTTTGAAAGTCAATGTTTCTAAGGGATACCTAATGACGCAATGACGTCAATGCAGGTCAATAGCACACTGCTGGAGAGGAGGACTAGGGTGAGGGAGACGGAAGATAGAGAGACAAACAGAAAGGGGGGGGGGGGGTGATCGAGTTAATCCCTTCTTCACCTGTTCCTATTATTTTTATGTATTTTATAATATAATTTATTGTATTTTTATATTTATATATTTTTAAACGATCATGTCTATTTCGTCTTCTTTTCAAAATATATTTTTTTTTCGATTTGTTCATCTCTCATCGGGTTTGTTCCAATAATACTGTGTCGTGCTTCGTGTCCCATTCATTCTCTCTCTCTCTCTCAGATGCAGTGAATGGTGTCGCCGCGCGTCTGCCCAAATGCGTAAAGTCCCATGCACTGTCAGATTTGGCGGGCTCCTTCTATCACTTGGCCCACATGATGAAGCCCCCACCCACTCCCGTTTCTCTTACCAACCACCGACCAATACCCCCCCTCCGCCCCCCCCCCCCCCCAATCCTTTTATTTGCTCCCCGAATCGTGAATGGCAACACTAAATATTTTAGTCTCCGACATGCAGAGCTGGGCGCACACGACGCACACCGGACTGACCTGCTTCCTCCATCCTGACGCAGACGGTGAGACTGCAGGCTGCCCTGCTTTTACTCTCCCTCCGTGTCTGCCTCAGTCTGCACAAACCTCCTCTTTAGAAATAGAGATTAAAATAGAGGGACAGAGAGGGAGGGAGAGAAAAATCAGTAAGGTAAGTGCTTTATTTTTTTTAGGTGGTGCTAATCCTGACCCAGAATGCCAGTCAGTGAAGTTTGCAGTGATAGCGTATGGATGTTTGGGACTCGGGGACGGGGACACGAGCAGGAATGTAAGCGGGAGACGTCACCCAAAGTCAGGTGAACCTGCTGTTTGATTTATGGAGACATCGTTCTTCTGACACAACGATCTAACTGACCTGTGAACATTGGAACGTGCATCTATGTGAGCCTTTTACTTATACAGTTATTGATGCCGGAGCAGCTTTACATTAATCGCGGTGGCATTTCTGAATTTGCGTTTCTGTCTCCGGGGGGGAAACGGTTAGACAAGGCTTTTTCTTTATTTCTTTATTTTTTGGCTCTGCGTGTCTTTTGCTCACACTCAAAGAGAGCGTCCTCCGGTACTGCGTAGTACACTCACGTGTTGGGGATCCTCTACCTAAATCGCTCTGCTCTGCTCACATGTATAGTAACAAGCTGTGAGAGGTTGCGAGAGGAAAAGTTTGGGTGAATCACATTATGTTTTTTTTAGCCATAAAACATTCCCATTTCTTTGGCGGCATGGTTTATGGTGTATCAAAAGTGGAGAAAGTGAGAGAGAGGGGAAGAAAATGAGAGGGATTGTGCGTGAGACAGAGGGGAAGAAGGGAGGGTTGTGGGCAGTCTGAGTTCAGCACCCTGGACAGCTCCCATAGTTCAGCAGAGTTCGATGGATGTGTAAATCGCTGAAAACGTCACACATTTTGTTCCTCCAAAGTATTTTCACACCAAAATATGTTCCTTTAACATTGAGGTAAAAGCTCATTAGTTGAGATAATAATCTGCAAAATATTTCCCCCATTCTGAGATTGTGGACAAAGGCTCCACAAATGACAATAATACTACTAATACTGTTGCTGGCTATCTGCAACTTGCTGGAGTCACAGGAGTGCATGTACTCTTTTGAGGTGAGGAGGTTGAGCGTGTGTGTGCGTGTGTGAGGGGATCTCTGGCCAGGTTTGTCGACACCACGCGGTTATCTTGGCGCACTGCACCGAGGAACCTCGGTTGCATCTCCTATTGATAGTGCTCCTTCTTTGATTGAATGATTGTGGACCACAGAGGACAGTGGTCCATGTGTGTATGTGTGGTGTGAGCTACTGCTGGTGGTTTTGTATCTTTGGGAGTGAAAAGACGATGATTCTTGATGTTCTTGATGTTCTTTATTTTTATCCTTTTTTGCTCCATTGGATAACCAGTCAAAAATATCCAGGGAATAAAACTTTCTATTTTCCCCATTATGGCTGTCATTCTTATTCTTATTATGGGTTTCCCTGTGCTGGCTATGTTAGAGTGAGAGGAGAGGGATAGAAAGAGAGAGGAGAGAGAGTTTTCCTGTACACTCACCAGAAGTCACGGACATACATTTGGCCTACAGGCAGAGATAAAAATAGCACAAACCGCTGCGTCGGGCGCAGCCCTTTTCCCTCCTCAGAGTCGACTTTTCTAGGCTGCCACTCATTGCGGTCTGAGCAACTCCATCTCTAAACCCTCAACTCCATCCACCTCAGCGCACCCCGTCCCCTCCCCTCCCCTCCCCTCCCGTAAAGTCTCGTGAATATCCACGCTGCATGTGTGTTGTGTGTGGGGTCTCATAGGCGTTATAGCTATATATATATACTGTATATATTAAGGGGAGGTGAGAGACAGACACAGAAGAAACTGGGGGAAAAAAAGGATTTGTTTGTGCATGAACAAGTGTGCGCCCCCCCGTGGGTCTATTCCGTGGATGAGCAGGGTCTGGTGCGTGGGCACGACCAGTGGATATATGGGATGGAGGATCAGTTCGCTGCTGTGTTTACCTCTCGGCGTCAAGATGCGGTGTTTGGTCCGCTAAATGCAGTGGATGCTGGGATACAAAAAAAACAACAACCTCCAAGACCAAAACAGCACCAACGCTGGTGGAGGGAGGGAAGAGGAGGGAGGAGAGGGGGGAGTGGAAACCCAGATGCTGCTGGAGCATTAGAGGAGGGTTTTACCAGGAGATAAACCGCTCCAAAGCTATAGTTTCCACGCGTCCACACCACACTCTCCACCTGTAATATGTTCCCATTCTGTCACACACGTCTTTCCCCGTGGCATTATTTGCGGAGAGCTGCGACCACGGAGCGGCAGTGTCTTTAATCAGGTTCCACGGGGCTGTAAAGTGAGAGACTCTAAACGTGACGTCAATGCCTAGTAACTGACGCAGCCCTTCAAAAAAAATGGCCCTTTTTTTCTTTATTTATTTTTTTCTTCTTCTTCTCGTCAGCAAAGATTTAAGTGCTACCTCTTTTTTTCCCTTTTTTTTTTTTTTTTTTACAATGCACCAACGTCTAAAAGAGCAGATAAATAAATCCCACGGGGGGAGCGCGCGTCGTTTAGTCCGCGTGCATCAGTGTTTATTGGAGCTATTTTGCGTTCAAGAGTTTGAGCTGTGAAGTGACACCGGGACGAGAGGCTGCTGCCGAAGAGGGCGACACAAGACATCAGATATATGTGGATGATATTGGCAGAGACGACGAGTTTCCACGTTTTAGTTGTTGATGGGGGGGGGGGGGTATAGTGTGTTTTGAGGGTGAGGAGGAGGTGACGGTGCATGGTGCCCCCCCCCCCAAAAAAAAGGGAAAAAAAGGAAGAAAAGAAAAAAATCACTGCAATGATGCACCGGAGGGGAATCGGGGTTCTTGTGCAGAGTTGGAGAGGCTTAATTAATTTACATTACATGCACTTCACGTAACGTTCCTAAGCAATGTCTTTCGTGAGTGTTTTTTTCCCCCCTTCCTCGAACTGTGACCTAAAAATAGCAACATAGTTTTGATCGTGCGCCAGAAATAGACAGACGGGTATCGCTTGTATAAAAAGGGAGGCGATCCTGGGCAAACTTGGACGTGCCACTGTAAGCCTACATCACAACAAATGGAGGACTTAATCTGTTGCATTTCTTCCCCCCTCTCTTGTTGCTGTTTTTTTCCACTGACATCTCAATCTTTTTTTTCTGTTTCTCTCTCTCCCCCCATGTTTAGGACAAGGCTCTGTCTGCTTCACGGTGAGTGGCACATTTGCACATGCAGTGTATCATTTCATGTACTTTTGTGTGTTTTTGGTTGTGCATGTTCTCGGTTGTCTGTGCTTCACCTCTCCAAATTTCACCTCCTCTGCTGTCTCATTACACGCATTAAAAAAAACCTCGACTCCCCGGCGTATAGGCATGTATTTTATTGGCATGCTTTACGAGCCTTGTTTGACTGCAGCCGAGGCATATAGCAACCCTTCCTGCAGAGTAGGAATCACCCCTTTTGGTTTAAAAAAAAAAAAAAAAAACAAGTGCAAAAACTCCCTTTGTCTGTTGGCGCTGTTGAGTATCTATCACATTTTTATTTTTTTCTCCTCCCATCTCCCTGCCTCACAGCGAAAGCGAGGGGAACCCTTCTCTGATGAGCGCTCAAGGACGTCTTTCCCTCTTTTCTTGTGTGTCTGTGTGTTTTTGTTAAAGAGGAGTCGTTTACTAGAGGAGCAGCAGCGGCGGAGGAGGAAGAGGAGGAGAGGAGGAGAGGAAGGAGTGAAGTGAACGAGCTGTTGCTGCAGCAGAGACCAGGGTGCATCGCGTGGGGAAACCCGGGAGCTGTCCAGCAGCAATGGTGCTGAAACCACACCAAGTGGCGGTAGTGGGCTGTTGCTGGTGGTGCTTGTCTGTCGTGTGTTCAAATGCATGTGTGTGTGTGTGTGTGTGTGAGAGAGAGAAGGTAGAGGGTTTGGGTGGGTGGATTTTCTGGCAGCAAAAAATACTTAATGTACTCCTGTTTGGAAACCAACAGCATCTTTTCCGAGTGACTCCTCTTTTTTTCCCGAAGCAACACTGGATGAGAAATACTGAAGCGCCCCCACCTCCTTTTATACTGTATATGCGCTGACGGAGGAGAGACATTTGGCACCAGAAGATGTTTTATCAGGGCTTTTCCCGCCTGTGCGGTTTGAACGGCCTCATCGGATGCCATAGGTACAGCAAGAGAGAGGGAGAAAGAGAGGGAGAGCGAGAAGAGAGGTAACAGGCGGACCAACTTGGATCAACTCTTCTGCTCATGTCAGCCCCGTCATTTCCTCTCGTCTCTCATTAATCATCAGTAATCAGTAAAACAAATCATCCTCTCTGAAGTGCTGCGCGTTGATTTCCACAAACAGCGCGTGCGTAATGTATAGGAAATGTTTGTGGGAAGAAAAACCAAGTGACTGAAACAGCTGTGATACTCCGTGTCTGATGTCTGTGCTGTGACGTGGCTCTGCTTCAACAATTATCAAAATAAACTACCAAAAAAAAAAAACAGGCGAAAAAGGAGCGTCGCTATATCGTCGCTCCTAATCCGGAGTTTGAAGGAATCACCCTCTCCATTTATTTGGCATCCGCGACTCCAACCTATACATGAATATAGGTTACATGCGGCTGCACAGTTCTGCAGTCCGACTGGACCCCCCTCTATCCCCACCCCCCGGAAAAAAAATACAATATTGCACGCAGCCTAAAAGACAATCAAAAAAAAATCCATGCCAAAAAAAAAACAACCCGGTTGCACTTCACCTGCGATACATTCCTCCACCTCCTCCAGCGCGAGCAAATGCGTAAAAACCCACTCGAGGGGCGACATTTTGACCAAAAAGTCAACACCGAGACGATAATTTTAATCGGAACAACGCGGATTCCCGAGTCGTGACTGCTAAAGTGAGTAATGTGCGCGTTGGCTGCGTCAGGAGAGGAGAGGAGAGGAGAGGAGAGGAGAGGAGAGGAGAGGAGAGGAGAGGAGAGGAGAGGAGAGGAGAGGAGAGGAGAGAAGAGGAGAGGAGAGGAGAGGAGAGGAGAGGCAGTCTCTGTGCAGTGCAGACGGTGGGGGAGAATCGTGACTGACTGGTTTGCAAATGAAAAAGACCACCCAGTGATGAAAAAAGAGGGGGTTGGTGGTTGCTGGTGTGGGCTTCAGATTTTGGGTTTATACTATATCCATTTCCCTCAACACCCCCCCCCCCCTTCTAGCCCCACTGCTTGCTGGCAGCCAAGTTGAATGCAGACGAGTTTCATCAGTGATAGTGGGGCGGAGAGAGAGAGGAAGAGGAGGGAGGGAGGGAGGGAGGAGAGGAGGGAAGGGGAGGGGAGGGTGGGGGGTTATGTTAGTTCGACATCCACTCTGGTACAAACGGGGGGGGACAGACATCGTGACCCGGCCTCCACCTCGGGGGTAGAAACGCAATAAGTTACAGCTGCAGAGAAGAAGTTGAGGTGTGTTCAGACAAAGAGAAGGTGACCAAACAAACAAATACACAAACAAACAAACAATCAGACAGTCAAACAGGTGATTATTACGTTACTAAAATTTTGACCCAAAACCACATTAAACACCGTGTGTGAGAGTGAGTGGTTTTACGGTCGTGATTCTCAGCAATGTTGTTGTTGTTGTTGTGAAGTCGCACATTGTTGATGCAGTGCGGTGTCATGGTGATATTTATAACTGTTGTTGTGTTTGGTTCCAACCTGTGACTCGCGCCGGATTCACATTGCCCCCCCGCCCCACCCCACCCCGCGTGTCATGTCCCTCAGTGGGTGAACTCTATAGATGACCTCAGATGCTTCTTCTTTTGCAGTGTTGTGATGTGGAGAACTGTGCGCGCGGGAGCACGTTATTTATTCCATGACTGTTTTTTCCTGTTGTTGTTGTTGTTGTTGTTGTTGGGTTGCACTCGCCACCATTTCACGTAGGTTGTTGGCTCGTGTCTCAAAGGAAAGGGGGGGGGGGGCGTTGTTTCTTTCTTTATTATTTTCAAATGTGTGATAATAGTGAACATGGCTCATCCTCCTCGCTGTCGTACACCTTGTTGTTGTTGCTGTTGTCGCGTTGTCAGTCAATAATTCAGTGTTATTTATCACGACGTGAAGCGTTTTTGGTGAGTGTTGAGTTGATAAACAGAGCATAGTACTATATTTAAATACATCTATATATATGACAAATAGTCTCATTAAATGCTCACATCCCATCATCAATGCATATGCAAGTACACACTTTCCCTAGACCTCAATTTGGTTAGTCCTGTCTTTTTTTCCTTAGTTTTTTCAAAAAGGGGGGTCCCTATATGAGAGAGCAACCGATTGGTTGATGACGAGGTTTGCTTTGCGCCAATCAGATTCCTCCCTGCTCCTCTATTTATTGCCAGCAGTTTACAGCCTTGCTCCCTCCTCACCCAGAGAGAGCTCAGGAGCGGCTGCACTGAGGCAGCGACTCACTACAGGGAGACAGAGGACACTCAGAGAGAGAGGAAGAGAGGGAGGGAAAGAGAGAGAGGGAGAGAGAGAGCACATAGTGACAACAAAACGCATCGATGCACAGCTCCCAGTGATCACCCGGGCTTTGCACATCCGAGCGTTTGGATGAGAGAGGAAAAAAATTACGATAGAAAAGAAAACAGGAGGAAAATATCAGGGAGAGAGAGGAGAGAAAACCGGGAATGAGGAAAGGATTGACGAGGGAGGGAAGACAAGAGAGGAGAGAGAGGAGAATTCAAAGTGGTGAAGGAAGCGTAAGGACCTTGGACAGTTCTCGGTTGCAGCAGCAGCAGCAGCAGCAGCCTTTACATCCGGAGACCCCCCATCATCTCTTCCTCCTTTTCTGTTCCTCTTGTTCTCTCCATCCTCCATCTCCTCCTATAGTGTGTTTATGTTGGCGTGTGTGTGTGTGTGTGTGTGTGTGTCGGAGGAACTCACTCGCCTCGGGTTGCCGAAGGCTGGCGATACAATCAAGCGCGCGCCGGGATGGGAGATACATTCACGGAAGCGAAAAGACAGCTCCACTCCCCGGGTCTCACGGAGTCTCCGTCGGACGCCGCCAGCAGCAGCAGAAAATCATGTCCTTCACGAATCTTTTTGCGGTCTGGGCTTGCTGTTCATAACTATTAAACTGGGAAGCCCTTACCCCAAAAAGCATTTGCGGAGGGCGCAATCGCCGCGCCGAGGCATCGACATCAGGAAGACGAGTCCACTCTTGGAATTTTACAATTCTTAGGGTTTTTTTTATGGCTTGTTTCCACTTTTCTTTTTTTGCACTGTTATTGTTATCATTTACTCTTAGTAATTTCGGCTTTGCCAGGGGCGTGTGTTTTTTTTTTTGTCAACGTTGCTTTTCAGCCCCATACTGTCTTTTTTTTCTAGTCAACACTTTTTCTTCTTTGTTAGAAGAAAAAAAAAATGTGGCAAAGCTCTGCAGCCACGTACGTCGCACCCAAGTTTGTGCTCCTCAAACGTGTGTGTGTGCCACAGTGTCAAGGTGGAAAAACAACCCCAAACACACATTCATTTGGTTTTTACTGTCAACAAACAAACAAATGTCGTCGGACCCAAAACTTTGACAAATGCAAGATAAAGTCACCATGTTCAAACACACACACACACACACACACACACACACACACACACACACACACACACACACACACACACGCACACACGGCCCCACGGCACGCAGTGTAAACACAGGAAGACCCTTGCAATGAATATGTTGCACGTGGGCAAAGCCTGTGTGTGTGTGTGTGTGTGTTGGAGGGTGGGGTGCCATCTGGACGTCACGGAACCCCAGCCTCGTTCAAAAGAAAATGTGGGAAAACACACACACACACACATACATACACACACACACACACACATATATACATAGACACACACACACCTGTAAGTGCAGCATATGCAAGGGAATCCCCAACAGTCCAGCCTAACACAGAAAGGCCCGGATTGATGGAGAGGGATGAGGAACAGCTGTAATCTTATACTCTGACCGTGTGTGTGTGTATGTGTGCGTGTGCGCGCGCGTGTGTGTGTGTCGTGCAAACAACCCCCTTACCTCACAGTCGCATGCACTGTCAACGCAAATCCCCCCCACCTCCCCTCACATTTTTATGAAAAGTAGTTAATCCACTTTAAGCATCACTGTCCCAAATCAACTGACCCCCCCCCCCTCCATACACACACACACACATGGATACAACTGCCAGTGCCTTCACGTCTGACCCACGGGACTTGAAACCAAACCAAACAAAAATGACCAACCCCCGATTATCTGTAGCCCAACGATCCCATCAATGTGCTTACGAGGCATCCACGCACCCCACCGGCATCCATGCAAAGCAAGAAGTGACCACGCCAAAGAAAACAAAAGTCACAGATGAGCAGTTCCTTTTGGAAAAGACCGAGTAAAAAGGGCACGAGAGAGTGGGGTTCAATTTAACCCCGAGAAGAAGAGGCACGTGCAGCTTCATTCTCGAATATCAATAATCACAATTCACGTTAGAACAAGGGCCGATTTGGAATTTATGGCCAAACGGGGGCCAAATGTGGACCTGGTCATCAGTGAGAGACCGTCAGTAATCCGAGACGCCCCTTCTTTATGACACGTGCAGGTTATTTGAACAAAAAAAGTCACGCCAGAATGGAAAAAGTAGAATAAAGTGACGAAGCTGAAATAACACACCTTGATTTTTTTTTTTAAAGTCCACGAAGACGTCACTGCAATTTCCGAGAGTAGCATGACGTAATCAAACCCAAGTGCTAAAAAAAACTGTGACCTGGCGAGGCCCCACGCAGGCGTCAAAAAGCTGCGCAGACTGTGCGTAAAAGACGCTGTTCCACAAAAGAAAAAAGGGGGAAAATAACGTCCACGTGCAGGTCCAAAACTTACATATGAACGGTGCACGTGTTCCGTTAATAAACACGAAAGACCAAAACAAAACGACAAAAGAAGAATAGTTTGTATACATGACACAGTGTGACCTCTAACCCGCAGAGACGCTGTGCGTGTCTGTGGGTCAGAAGTCTGAGTTGTGTGCGGGACACGCGGGCGCCTGTGCGGTTCTCTGCTGTTTCTGATGTGACTTGGGTCAACCTCACACATCTCTCATATTTGGCCCGTGGGCTGATGTATTTCACTGTGTGACATTGTGCCAGTAAAAAAAAGAAAATAGTTCATATTGTTTTCTGAATGATGGAGCAGCAGCTGCTGCACGTGCCTGCCTGTCTGTCTGTCTGTCTGCTGCAGGTCGTAAAGTTTAATCCCCACCTCTGCCCAAATTCCCTCTGACGCCCGCACAGACGAAGACACACCGTATAGATCAGGGTTTCTCACTCCTTGTCCCGGGAGCCACTGTCCTGCATGTTTTAGATGTTCCCCTGCTCCAAAACACCTGATTCAAATGGTCAGCTCGTCCAGGACCATGAGTGAGAAACCCTGATCTATACGGTATACGCTGAGAAATCCTGGTACAAATGGACGGTTACATTTTTACCATGCGTGTCTTCCTTGCAGGAGGGAACCATCACAAAAAGGACGTCGGTGACTTCTGTGCTCGGGTCGAACCTCCTCCTCCTCCTTCTTCTTCCTCTGCTGTTGGAGCCTCCAACTGTGCGCCGGAGGTAAAAGGTGGAACCCACACTTTTGGATGTTTTCACCGAGGAGTGAAAGAGGGACACCGATCGACCCTCCTCCTCCTCCTCTTTGTCCTCTCCTGCGTCCTCATCCCGAGAAAGGTAATTGCACGGCCTGAGACGTGTTACAGGGTGAGAGTGACATCAAACTCCAATCAGCCTTTGAATTGCATTTTGCGCATATAAGTCTTGTAATGAGTGGTGGGTGTGTGTGAGCAGGAGATGTCTTTGTGGTGCTGGATTCCCCCTTTTTGTTTTGACTTATTATTTGAGGCCTTTAAATCACCTGTAAATGCCAGGACTTGTCATGTCTCCTCTATGGTTATAGTCACTGCTTGGGGTTTTGAGAAGCTCAGTCAACAACGTCTAAAAGTAATGCTGAACAAGCCTGAAAGTTACAATCTATAGATTGTAGTGTTTAATGACCAGTTTGGATTTTGTGTGATATTTTCTTGGGTCCAAAACAAGATGTCATTGTGTGTCAGAAACATAAAGATTACATATAGCACAAAATCATCCACATGTAAATCTGATATTATAAAAGCCACACTTCTAAAAATCCATTCATCTGGTTTCATTGGGCCATGAGGTAGTTGTCAGTCACAAAATGGTCCAGTGATCACATCCATCCGTGGAAGCATGGGGTCATGCACTGTATCTGCGTTATATGCTCTGTTTTTGGCAGCAGACGGGAGTTGTGAGGTCTCCTCCCCAAATACCTCATCCGTCACCTGTTAAATGTGAGTCATTCACCTCCTCTCTCACGTCAGATCTTCCTAGTTTGTCCCAATAATGTATAGTTAAAAGAACAGGCTGAACAATTCAGAACAAAAAAATGAGGGGGGGGGGGGGATCATGGATTAGAATTAAACAAAACAAAAATATTATTCAGCATAGGGTATTTGAAGGTGCATTTAGGAAGTTGTATTCACAGTAACACAACGGATGTTAACGTGTGTTTGTGTGTGTGTGTGTGTGTGTTGCAATTAAAACACCAGCTGAAAATGAGGAAAACATTCCCTTTTTGGAACAAACTGACGTGGATTTCCACTCCCATGACCTGCTGTAGACGTTAAACAGAATAAGGCAGTCAATTTGGGACTTTGTCTTTTGTGTTGAGAACATGGAGGAAGCTTAAAGGCTGTGCATATAGTATAGGTTCAAACTAAATGACTAAAACATCATTATTGTTGCCATGCACATGAGATTTCCACCCAAATATAATGGAGGTGAATGGAACTCTCTCTTTGCTGTGAATCTTTACGTTTGCAGTGTCCCTGTTGTCAGGATTATCTGCCTAACACACTGTCAGCAGATGTCAGATGTCACCGTTTTCTCTGTTGAACGTAGTTTCAATGAAAACTGAAGATAGCTGGGGTCTGTTTGTTATGTAGTCCAGAGAAATGTTGCTGTTAAATGTATAATATATATATATATATATTATATATATATATTTTCTCCATTGCTGTCATGCAAAGTGCAGTGGCAAATGTGTATGTAAGAAAAAAAACATGGACATGAAAAATAATCTGAGACACTACCATGAGGAAATTAGTGAAACTAGAATTTGTGTGAATTTACTATTTAAGTTTTGTGCCATTTTTGTTGCATCAGAAAGAAAAAGAAAAACCCCTGACTTTGAGTATCACGTCATTGTAGAAAACCACTTTGTTGCTTTCTTCCTGTGAACCGAGTGCAGCATGGTGATATTTCTGACACCAAAAATCATGATGTCATGTCTTTGTTTGGCTGATTTAACATGTATGTTTCAGTGTAGATCAAAGCACAAGCATCACGGCTTGTCTAGAGGATACAGTTTTTGTTCTGAGTGTCCATACATGGCTTCCGTCTCGCTGTGTTTCATTATTCACCTGCTGTACACGTCGGAGCCAATCGCTGCTGTTGATGATCACAGCCCTGATACTGTCTTAGGAATCATAGGCCGCGGTTTTTACGTCAAAGTGTTAAGAGTTTTTCTGACGTCACCCTCATCTGTGCGTGATAAATGCACAGCATGGGACTAAATATCCACTGACAATTGTTTTCTCTAGTTTAATACCCTGCCACCGCTTCACAGACTATATTTAGTGAGATGACATCATGGTTACACCTCAAATGTTGTGTTATGGTTGTATCACCTTTGTGTCTGTGAGATGTTTTGTGTTGGGACCATTTGCAGTCTTTGTGGTACAGGAGACAGGCATCATTCTGTCTGTGTGTGTGTGTGTGTGTGTGTGTGTGTGTGTGTGTGTGTGTGTGTGTGTGTGTGTGTGTGTGTGTGAACTATATTATTATTATTTAAGAAGTTGCTGAAGTCTTCACACCTGTGATTGAAACCCTGTTGTCCTGTCGTCTCTGCCTTAAAGCTGCAGTGAGTGACTCTACGTGGTTTTGTTTTGGTTGTTGATGTTATTATCCCTGCCTCTGTTTGAGCTTTATGAACATTATTTGTAGGCCATGTCCTTCCTCTGAAAACGGGCTTGCAGAGGGAGCGTTTTGGGTGTATACAGTGGCAGCTCAGGGGCGAGAAGGACCAGCTTCTTGTCGTGCGTTATTGGCTAAATGGATGAATTTGTCACTTGAAATGTGAGGTCACATGACTTCCTCCTTTGCTCTTGTTTTAATTAGTTTAAACTCAACTATATTCAACACATGGGCTTTGAACCAATAACCTTCTTTCTGCTGAGGCTTTTGTCAACTAACGCTGGGTGGACTGGATATTTATTTTGTCTAACTGAAGCATAATTTAATAAAAGTATAATGTAAATCTAGTGATGTGAAAGAGACCTAAACTCCTGCACCTCTTTAGTCTCTGTTGAAGAATTCTAGCTTGTGACAGGAGAAACTGACCAATCACAGGATGGTTCAAAGTTATCCTATTAGGTGTGACTCGCACTTGAGGATAATTGGCCAGATTTCGGTCCAGATCTGGCACTTCCGACAATTTGGGGTGTCTTACGATTTTAGGCTGGTTTGAACAGATTAACTGGACAAATTATCCTGCAGTGTGAGGGATTAACAGACGGAATTTTGATGTATTTACGACTGAACAGTTATTGGAGCGTGAGCAGAACTCCACAATAACCAATGAGAGCAAGTTGACCAGGAAACAGATGTTACGTACTTTTGTTTAGAACCCTAACTTCTAGCTAAGTTGTTTCCGTCTTCTCAGATATGACTTTATCCACTCAGCACAAAACATCGCACACACAACCGCCTCCATGTCTGTTTACATTCTGAAGTCACGTTAAATCACGGGAGTTTCTGTGAGATCCCAAAATCCCTGGAACCTCCTCCCTGAAATTGTTGTGTTGTACGGTCCTGCATCTTGACTGGATCGTCCAGTCTAGTGTTTTCTCTGGATTAAAACACTGAAAATCGGGGGGTTACAAAGTGCGTTGTGTCTGTGGTCGTTGACATTTTTAAAATCCTCGTGTGAGGCAGGATTAAGCAGATATTTGTATGTGTCCCTGTGGTGGAAAGGATGCTGTTCTAGCTTCACTGCAAAGCAACCTAAAAACGAGAGAGCGAGGAAACTGACAACAACCACAATCAAAATCATTTCAGTATGTGCATCAGGTTTTCAGAGATGGAGAGATTACCTCACGCTGTGTGTCACGTATGAACTAAATGTGTCTGCCTGTGCTTATGTGGTGAGAGAAGCTCAGGACAGAGAGTTGATCAGAAATGTTAGTATTTGAACGTTTAAAACCGTTGTGCATAACTGGACTATGACCGAAAACATAAAGAAGTGTCTATGAAAAGTTTAACAAGTGAATTCTGCTGCGTTTTCAGCAAATTTCATGCTTCAAAATAACTTTAGACATAATCATAAATTAACCTTTAAGCTTAAGGGGCAACAGTAGCTCAGTGGTAGAGCGAGTTGTCTTTCAACTTGAAGGCTGTGAGTTAGATTCCTCCTCTACTCGACATGCCAATGTGTCCTTGGGCAAGGCGATTAACCCCTCCTTGCTCCTGACGGCTGTGCTGGCAGAGTATGAATGGGTATGAAAGATGAGTGATAGAAAATGAAATGTCCTTTGGGTGTGAATGGGTGAATGACAAAACTGTAGTGAGCGTTCATCTAGACTAGAAAAGCGCTGTACAAATATTGTATAAACCATTTACATATGGCTGGTAGTGCAGGTTGTTTGCCAACCGAAAGGTTGGGTTCGATCCCCAGTGCCGCTCGTCTACATGTGCACATGTCAATATCCCTTACATTTGACCTCAAATTGCTCCTGGCAGCATCTGAATGGGTGACGTCAAAGCAGACCATTTAGGTCATTTTTGGTGCACTTACTGAAATAACTCCAAAGAAGCCAGTAGTACTGCCGGCCCCCAAAAATGGCTGGTTGAGACACACGAGTAAACAACTTAAATAAAAAAAAAACAACATATAAATAGTTGTTTTTTTTAGTTGTACTTATGGCACTCAAAGATTACATTCTCCAAGAATGACTCAGAAGAGATAAAGATTTTGGCGTTTTTAGGTAACTGTTGGCCTTGCAATGCATCTGTTAATGAATGAATGAGTGAATGGCAGTGTCACTGATACACCTTTAATCAACCATCACTGCTATATGGTGCTAACACTGGCTCTTTCCCCTAATAATAATCTGATCAGAGTGATGTGTAAGATAATCATTAGTCTTAATGTACATTATCAGTTTGTTCATAGCAATGGAACAAGAGGAATTCCTACCAATCTTGCCTTTGCAGCAAGAAGACCTGTCTTTCTGCATGGAGTTTGCATGTTCTCCCCATGTTTGTGTGTGTGTGGGTTTTCTCTAGGTTCTCCAGTTTCATCCCACAGACTAAAAACATGCAATATGGGGATTAGGTAAATTGGTCACTCTAAATTGACCGTAAGTGTGTGAGTGAATGGTTGTTTGTCTCTATGTGTGTCCATGTGATGGACTGGCGGTCTGTCCAGCGTGTATGTCAGCTGGGATTGGCACCAGCACCCCCCACGACCCTCATGAAGAGGACAAAGCGGTAGAAAATAGATGGATATTTTCTCCTGGTTTCTTCTTTGCATACCAGAAATATCAAATATATCAGGTTCAGAGAAAACAACATTACTTTTTAAAATCATGAAAATTTCTCGCTGGTTCATCTGTGGTTTGTCTTATTTCCGTATACCATAAAAACTATTGACAAAAATCCATCTTGCATGCACACAGTGGTCGAGCTCATCGCCATCTCTGCAGTTAGTTTGAGCGCAAATCTTCCAAAAATAGATGCTGTAAATTGATTGAGGTTTATTTTTGAGGTGCTCATCTTTTTTTATGCTGGGGCTCTAACAGCTGTGAGCGCATAACACGTGGACGTACTCCTCACAAAGCAGTTTGTGACACAAAATGACGCTGTAGTACTTTAAACGTGTCAGAACTGCCCTGAATGCTGCTGGTTCCTCTCTATTGTCTCTACCTTGCCTCCCTCTTTCACTTTCTCTCCACCCTTTCTGTTCCCAACCTCTCTTCTGTCCCCTATTTTTCCTTTCACCCCAATCGGTCGAGGCAGATTTTTGAGTCTGGTTCTTTCTTCCTATTTCTTCCTGTTAAAAGAGAGGTTTTTTCCCTCTCCTCGTGTTTGCTGTAGAGATGATGTATGTTGCGATTTGGCGCTATACAAATAAAATGTAATTTAATTTAATTAAAAACTCACCATATAGCCAAATATAGCCATAGTCAAATCAGCTCAACTCACGTTTCTAACTATAGCAGTGTTTAAACCTTGTGTCACATTAAGTGATTTGTTTTATGCTGGAGGCAACAACAACATTGCGTTAGTAAAGTGAGACAGCTGCAAAAAAAACTGGTGTATGACTTTAAAAAAAGGGCATTTTCCTACATGTCAACCCTCAATTTGCAAACTGGAAACATGCTTCAGCAGAGTCTCAAGCTGATTTTCAGGATTTTAAAATTCTTTTAGCGGGAACTTGCTCCTGCTCCTAGTATTTTACTTTGCTTGTTCATTTGACACTTTGCACATTAATTTCCTTTATTTGTTGCGCTGTCAGTCTTTAATTCTGTGTTAACGTTAAAGATTGGTGGGATAAATCGTCCTTGCTCCCACCTGCTCCTGCGCTGCTACTGTATATATATAAATATATATATATGATAGTATTGCTCGGTTTCAGATGAAGGACGTAGCACAAAAGTAACGTTACATCACGCCGACCAAACAGAGGCAGAATAATAATATTAACAACAGTGAGAGTCACCAAAACGTCACAAATCAAATTCTGGTTCTATAGAATTTAAGAGCATTACTCAAATCTCTTCAGAATTTAAATGTTGTCAAGACGTTCATGCTTTTTATTGACATTGACTTAAATTTCACTTTATATAAAGCTAGAGATTGAGTGTGTTTATGTTTGATTGAAATTGAAACCTGTTATTGTGTAAAGTCTTAAATCTTCATTTAATTTGTCTGCTGGAGGCGTTGTTGTTGTTGTGGTGTGAAGAGTTTTGTTAGTGTTACTGGGTGTTTTTAGTCGATGTGTGCAATGTATGTACAGTATGTGTGCAAAGTGGATTATGTGCAATTTTAGGTGTGACTTAGGTGTGTCAAAAGCAAATTTCCCTATGACGCAGTTTGTATCATATCATGTAGTAACATATCACATTGTCTGACACTTACCAACCCTGTGATAAATTCAGATTGTTAGCTCTTAGGTTATTTAATTGTTAGCTTTACACCATTTGCTTTACTCTTTAAAATATCCTGTTGTCAGTCAACTTTTCCCAGATGTGACTAAATCACGACTTAACTGCGGTTTGTTGTCCAGCGGAGCTCAACTATAAAACTCCGATTGTCACTCGACAACGTGATAAAGCGCGTCGTTAATCTTCACAACTTTGTGTAATCTGTGGTTTAGAGGTTCAGATTCGTGTCTGTCTGTCTCTCTGTGACGTGGAACATCGTTAAAACTGGAAGTGTGTGAGTGACAGTTGGTCCGTTTTATTGATGGCATAAATGTGTAAGATGTCAAAATGATTTTGTGAATTATGAAGCAGCAGGGAGAACACAGGGAGGAACTTTTCTTATATATATATATATATATATATCTTGTTGGCTTCAATGTCATCACTGAATTGAGTCTGTGTGTGAGGGTCTGCTGGGGTTTCTTGATGCTTCTGTGTTGAGACCCAGACTGACTTCCTCTCTGCAAATGAATGGGGAAAAGGTGTGTGTGTATGTGTCTGTGTGTGTGTGTGTGTCTGTGTGTGTGTGTGTGTGGTGGGGGCAGGGCATCGTCACCACTCCTGGTCGTGACTCACAGCGCACAATGCTTTTCGCTCCTCTCCGGAGCATTTTATTTATTTTTAGCTGAGCAACGTTTTATACGCCCAAGCTGTAGGCCTGTACACAAGATGACACACACACACACACACACAGAGAGAGAGAGGGGGGGGGACATGGTACAGAATAGACATCTGTTCATATTCCTGTGTCTGTAATACTGTTTTTGTCTGTCAGTCTGAAAGGTCAAGGACTTTTGTGTCATCTGCGTGTGTGGGAGTCTGTGGTCACTGACTATCTCCACATGGAGTCTTTCCATTGTCGGCAGATAATTGAGCATGGTGACGTAAAAAATTAGATTGGAGATTTTCTTTCACAGTTTGCTCTTTATATTTATAATTATTTATCTATCGACAATACATATCAATAAAGGTTTTCTGTTTTCATCTGCAGACATTTACACCAGGCGTCCTGAAAAGCCAGAGTAGAGATGAAACAGAACAAGTGACGTTGCAAACATAAACAGTGAGACAGTCCGTCCTTATACTGTACGCTCTAAAGCCAGCCAGAGACGTTCTGGCTTCATTTTTGAGAACAGTAATGTCGTTCATCTTTATACTCGGTCCTAATGATTGATTACTTACATGTAATATATATATATATATATAAAACAGGAAGCCTGAGCCTGGAGCCACTCCTCTTTGATTTGAGGATCACTCTGGGATTAGTCCCTGTTTTCCAGATGACCATCAGAGAAGGAAACCTCCTCACATTTTACAATATGGCTACGTACTGTACGTGAGGCTGCAATTACATCTTAGTGGGAAAGCTCCTAAATGTTTAAATGTTAAAAGCATTATTCATCATTGTAGTCTCTCCACCTAAGTTAAACTGTAGCCCACGAGCCAGTGTGCTGTAAAATCTGTTATGTAAGGGTAAAATGGTACACGGTGTTTAATATAAAGAGCAAACATACTCATCGATGGTACTTTGTCAGAAATAAGAGGAAAATCGGCTGTTGACATTATATCCAAAAATAAGTCATGTTTTTTAAAATGAATTATCCGCTGAAAAAAAGATTTTTAAAAAAGACCATTATCTTGTTTGATGGAAACACTTGTGTTGAACATTTGTGCTCCACTATGTCCTAAAATGGTGCACTTCACTAATAATTAAAACGACTCTTCAGAGAGACTTTTACCAAATTTAAATGCACTAAATGTCTGACATAGAAAAAGATACAAATTGGGTTTGATTTCTTCTTCATTTTATATCGTAACATGCACAGTTCTCATGGTATCCATTTGTCCATATCACCAACCTCTCTCTTTTCCTGTTTTCCATATAAAACATGCTATTTTTTCATGCTATTTAATTTATTTTGTGCATTTTTCTTTTGCACGAATGTCCGTCACCGTCTCTTCCTCTTCACTCTGTCGTTTCCCTCTTGCCTCATTCACTCTTTTCAGGAGCCTGAGATGAGGACTGACACAGAGCAAATGCTGAGAAACACAGCTGATGATGTTTCCTTCACTCTCTTCTCTTAGGTTTCTCTTCTTCAGCCTCCCGTTACACCGTGAGATTAAGATGCAGCCATACTTCACAGGCAGGGACTCATTTCTAGATGCATACGTGAGACGCGCGTAACAAAATATGACCCACACACACTTTCCACCCTCCTGCTTTACTTAGTGAAAAAAATGGTTTGTTTTAAGTCATACTGTGTCACAGTACGACACTATGTAACACACGAGCAGTTGAAGAATGCAAAACTGTGAAAACATACTGTTGCTTTGTAACTGAACTTCATAGGATACTTTTTTAACAGGAAGCCCTGGTTTCAAACCAGTATTTATAAAGAATATATATGATAAATGTGGGCAGGGCAATCATTTATTTACAGTACATCGCCATAAAATCCAACATCAATAGGTTTAACATACTGCGTATATTGAGTTAATCTTTAAACATGGTGTAAACACACTTTGAGACACGAGGACCAAAATATGACACACACATACGTTTCACCCTCCTGCTTTACTCAGCGGAAGAAAAAAAATATCTAAATGATATACGTTTGTTGTCACAGTACGACACTATGTAACACATGAGCAGGGGAAGAATGCAAAACTGTGAAAACACACTGTTGCTTTGCAACTGAACTTCATAGGATACTTTTTAACAGGTATCCTACGTTTCCAGTATTTATATATTTACATGTATATACTGTATATACGATAAATGTGAGCAGGGCAATAATTTATTAACAGTCAAATTCAGCATCAATAGGTTTAACATACTGTATTGAGTTAATCTTTAAACGTGGTGTAAACACTCTTTGAGACATAACACATAATAGTGATTAACATTTTCCCTTAAATAAGTGTGCTTAATAAGTGTTTATTGTGTATTTTTTTGTTTTTTAAAAGCACAAATTTACTCTGGAGCAATAACATATTTGGCCATGCAATAGATAAATAAACCCCACGTTTTGAAAGCATTAATTGAGTTCAGAACAACTGCATAATTTCAATTACAATATGTTTGATATTGCGATTATAAATGCTGTTAAATGTGATTTTTTTTTTACACGCTTGAGGAAAAACATCAGTAAATGATGAAGCATGTGCACTAACTTTGACTCTCACTGCTGTGACCGTAGACTTCATTCTTTGACAGTGTGTGACAAAGTAAACTTTGTAGGTAACGTCAGAGATGATCAGTCATTGTGTAGTTATGTGTGTCAGGCATTTAAATATTGGGGGAAAAAGGAAAAAATCAGACAGATTGTGAAAAGTGAGGGCAGAAATGTAATAAACTAGGGTTTGTCCGTGAAGCAGCCGGACACACTGAAGGAAAAACTGAAAAACGTCTCACTTAATAAACTCTACGTCTGCTGAAGTCTACAATACTTTAAGATTATGTTTCCTGGTTTGATTTGCCCTTACAGACAACCATTTCCAACTTGAAACTGAAGTTTACACCACTGTGTAAACTGTGCACCCATCCACACCTAAGTTCATAAAGATGTTGGTCCACTGCTGTCTCCATCAGTACGTTCACATGTTTGATTTTTGGAGTTTAATTTGTTGTGATTGTTGTGATTGTTGTGGTTTGATCAATTGGTGTTATTTAAACCAAACTCTTGTTTTTTAAGCTTAGAGGACAGAAAGATCACAAAAGTGGCATTGGCATTTGGAGTGTGGTGATACTGAACTCAGATTAAACAAGGAAACCAGTTTAATGACTTTAGTTTTAACCCTTAGAACACAGAGGATGTTGGCTGATTTTTCCCAGTTCTATCTTTAAACATACAGAGGCTATAAGAATGTGCAATATAGAGTGTCTTATATCCCTTTTTTCCAGCACAACCTAGGCAATTTGATGAACTATATATACTACACTCTATAAATAAAGAAATAAGGGTTCCAAAAGGGTCCTCCTACGAGGGCTGAGGTTCTACCTGGAACCATTTGCTTCTGAAAAACCCTTTCTTCAGGAAAGGGTTTTTCAAGGGTTCTTGGTAACACTAATGGTTCCAGTAAGAACCATTTTGATCCAGAGAACCCTTTAAAACCCATTTCCTGAATAAAGGGTTTTAAAATGGTTCTTGGTGGAACCCTGCAAAAGGGTTCCAGGTGGAACCTTTATAAAAAAGGTTCTACCTGGAGCCAAAAAGGGTTCTCCTATGAGGACAAGCCCAATAACCTTATATGGTTCTACTTAGCACTTTTATTTGTAAGAGTGTACTTTATAAACACACCTGAGCAAAAAGGAGTCAGAGTGTTTGAGGGAATCAACTCGGATAGAATTTGTGAAATTTGGAAATAAGTCACAGTTCACTTGGCTCGTTTTTATGAAGAAAAAAAAACCAGTTCCTCATAAATGATGTTGTGTCTCATTTAAGACCAGGTTTTTTGGACTCCATGAGGACTACTGGTCCTGTTTATACCAGAAGGGGAAAAAAAGCAGGTAACATACAAGCACACACACACACGCACACGTCAGGAATAGACAATATCACAAGTAAAGCAAACTCGTATGCTGACGCACTTGTGCTAACACATCACTGACTCATTCTCACACTTTTTTTTTCTTTGTCACTCTTTAAAATCTGTTTCTCTCTCTCTCACTCGCACACTCACACACACTCACTCACACTCACACACGCACACACAATCCATTTTGACGCAATTCTAATCCAAGCCCTCAAACAGGAATAGCGCAAACTGCTGTGATCCTTCATTAAAAATAATTGATCACATTAATTTTTTTTTTTTTATCCTGTTTATTTACCATTTTCCAAAAAAGCCTCACAATCTTTTTCACCTGCATTTTTTTTCTTTTTCTAATGACAAAAAAAGGACAAAGGAAGAAAGGGAACTGATATATTTAAGGATCTGAAGAAGCTCCAACACAGATTTCTGGTTTTGTGAGATTTACATTTTTCCTCAGAACAACAGGAATTTAACTTTTTGGTAAATAAATTTAATCTCTCTCTCTTTCTTTTCTTTATTTTAATGCAGTATTTCTAAATCACATGCTAACATTAGAAGTGCCAATGGGTAATTGCACTGGGAAAATTGGGAGTGTGTGTGTGTGTGTGTGTGTGTGTGTGTGTGTATGTAAAAAATTTGTTTATTTAACCATTTTATAACGTCATAATCTCAGCTTTTATTTACAGGTGCCGACAGAATGAGTTGTATTTGTCTGCACCTGTGACTGTGTGTGTCATACTGTAAAAGTGTGTGTGTGTGTGTGCGCGTGTCGTTTATAAAACGTGACGCAGATCCACAAACACAACAGGACAATAATCTAAGAATACACAAGATCAAAAGTCAACTCGAACCTGGAAAATCATTCCGCTTGTTATTTCATCAAGTTGTTTTTTTGTACCCCGCGACGTAACTCTTTTTTATTTTAAACTCGGCCGATTCACAATAAGAACACGATGAATCATAATTTTCCACTGAGTTTGTGAACGTGAAGGGACAGCGTATTACAGCTTTGTTCTTTTGTGTGTTTAACCCTCTTTATCATCTTTAAATCTCTTCTTAAAACTCACTTTTTTAATCATTTGTTTTATATTTGGTATAGACTTGAAAGTCCTTTTTTATAGTTTCATATTGTGGCTTTTATTACAGTTTATAACACACTGTAACTTTGTTTAGAAGGGAGTTAGATCAGTAAAGTTCTTATTAATATTATTATTATTATCACATGATGGAGTTTTCAGTTACAGTTTGGCTCAAAGTGGAATCATTTCTCTTTCTCTTCAATCTTTTTTTAAAGAGATTATTTAAGATTTTAAAGGAACACACAATAGATCTCTTAGAGGATAAATGTTATATTTCCCCTCTGTGATGACATATTATGTCATGACATTATGGCTGCTATAATGTCACAGAAATAAACCCAGAAACAAGAAGCTTATTAGGAAAATTTCAAGAGATTTAATTATACTAAAATATTCTTCATTTATTCTTATAATTGCCACCCTGACACCAGACCACTTCCGTTTACCATCATTCTATATCTAGTGTTTTAGCACACACTAGTATATGGACAAAATATAACTATAAATAAAAAACATTTCCTTCCTCGTTTCACACAAAACGACACTTTCATTTTGAAGGACCTTCTGCTTCATTTAAACAGATTTGATGTGTTTTACAGGACGTCCTCATGCATCCTCACAGAATATATACAAAGAACCTGAAAAGTTGAGATTAGGTGATGGAGAGAAAAATTACACAAAGCAGAAAAGTAAATGTACATGGACAAAATAAAACAATTCATATTTCTTTTATTAGGTTTTTGCCACCGTCACTAAAAAGAAGAACAAACACAGAAGTTTAATGTAGCAGATAATCCACAGTAACTTGATTTCAGTATTTGTATGTGTTGATTAAATTTCTATTGAATGTTTAAGTTTAATGCTCAATTTTCATTTACATATGTATACATATGAAAAATTACCAAAGCCTAATCCTTAACCTTAACCATAACAAGTTAACACCTTACTCTAATATTCACTTAACCACTATTCTCATTTTATATCTAACATTTACAGTTCATGTGAAAACATAAACTGTGAACATGCACGCACGCACGCACACACACACACACACACACACACACACACACACACACACACACACACACACACACACACACACACACACACACACACACACACACACACACACACACACAGAGCATAAATAAATGTTATTTCATTGTCTTTTAAATAACAGAAGGGTAAATTGTGACCTATTTTTTATTTATTTTCATTATTGTTCAAGTACTTTAACTCGCTGTGGGCGATGGATGGATGGGGGGGGGACATTCTGGTTTCACTGAGACTACTTTTATTTTAGTGAAGAGAACCTCTCTGACTGTGGGGATTTAGTTATGTACATGTAAGTTACATATTTTAACAAATCTCAGCTTTGCCGTCATGAAGCGAGACTGTCATACCAAAGTTTCAGTCTTCCTAAATAGGATAATATAAAGTCTTTAGAATATAAAAATGCACCTTTTCAACCCCCTAAATCATTTGTAAGTGCTGCCTGTACCTTTATAAATTAAGCTTAAATGTGACGTTATTGTGATGTGTTCATTCAGATAACACTGTTTCTCCACAATGTTTTCAATTCTTTGTCATATTAAAGCATGCATTTTATGTCAATGTGTCCTGTGAAATCAAAGAAAGAAAAAGTCAAATCTTAACAAATATCTCACTTTTAGGGTGTTTTTCACTGTCTGAAAAAGGGGTACAGGTCTGAGGTCTGTTGTCCTTGTGTGACTTAAAAAAAAAAAGGAAAATAAAGAAAACATAAAAACATCAGAAACACAGCTATAATATGATTTACAAATCCAGGAAAAATGACATTCTCTACATTCAGATTTTTACCTCCAACACACTTGAAAGGATAAGACCCATCCTTGAAGATGCACGTCAACCATTTTGTTATGGCCACTCAGTGCAATCTGCTAAAGGGGGAAACAGACTGATGGAAAATCTCTTTTGGTGTTGTGTTGTAGCACGTCGTCGCGTGCCGTTGTTCACGTGTCGTGGTTTTTGTAGTGTTGTTTAAAGGTTACGTGAAGCCCTGTTTTTTTTGTTTTTTTTCACAAGCAGTGCAGCCTCGGTGAAGCCTCGTCATGTCAAGAGCAGAAAATGGCTGACTAACAGCTGAAGGCACACAGAGCTCCACAGAGGCAGAGGCAGCACACTGCTCACTGGATGTTTGTTCAGGAAAACCTTGTACTGAAGAGGCTCAAATCAGAAGAAATTAAAATTGCTCTAATCTTAGACAATTCACAGTTTGTAAAAAATTAAGGTCTTTTTTTTATTTTTTTTTATTAGATAATTAGGTTGATCTGTTCACATCCTCAAGAGTGCCTTAAAATAAAAATACATACCAAGTAAAACCTTCATAAAAATATATATATATCATATAATAGAATCCACGTAGTCGGTGAGCATCATTTGTAAATTAGGCACCATTTTAATTTAAGGCTCCATAGTTGTGCAAGTCTTTGATCTGACTCCTCGTAACTTTGTGTTTGTCAAAGGATGTCAAAGTATGTAATAGTGTGACATTATGCTGTGTATCATCTGTTATTTTCCTCATGCGTTCATGTTTATTTGAGAGTGTGTGATGTGTGACTGTGAGCAGGCTGCGCTGTGGACCAGGCAGGACACCCACAGATCTGCTCCCCCCCAAAAAAAGAATTTGTTTCCTTGATACCTGAGCTCAAACTCACTGTTTTTTCCTCTTAATTACTGCCCCACCTCTAATGCATGTACTAAATCAGGGCTCTCAAACTTCAAATGTCCTGTCTCGTCTGGTCAAGAGGGGCTCGGTCTAGAGAAAAAGAAAATTAAAATCATATTATACTGTAATAATATATACTGTGCTACTGTAGTAACTAATATTCAGGATGATGCTTCGCAGAAATTTAAAGTAAACACTTCTGTTTTCATATGGAATTATGTATAAAAAAAGCAATAAAAACAAAAACTCACAGAATCAAAAATGAAGTAAATAATAACATATGTAAAAGTGTAAAAAAAAAACTAAATTAGCTGTATGTATGTATATATATATGATTTAATATATTAAATCACTCGATAAATACAAGCGAATGTTGCTTACACACATATTTAGAACTCCATCTACTGTATATTCTATCACATCTGCTGTGTTTACACGGGCCATGTTTTCATGATAACGTGATATTAAAATTGTGGACGGCGTGTAATTGATTGGAGGCCCACGTGTGGACCACGGGCCGTAAGTTTGAGACCAAGTCAGGGTTTTTCCCCTCATCTCTTTGGTCTCTACGTGTTTTAAGAACATATATATAAAGGATTATTTGGTTGTTTTTTTTAACCTGAATCTCTGATTTTGTGTATTTACAGGACCAGAAATGATGATGATGGTGAGAGGAAATAACCTGAGGACAACACTCAAAATCTAGGGAAGATCAAGGGAAGGTAAAGGAGAAGGTAAATTGTTGTGACTTTTGTTTACTTACTGCATCTTAAGTAGCATATGAGTGAGTCAGATTCCTGGTGAGAATGAACCTTTATCATTTAACACAGAAACTAAATATGTCTGTACCCAAATACTTTCTCTCCACCTCTTTTTTTTAAATGAAATATCTTAAATCACAAGAACAATGTGCAATAGCCAAAATCCTCTATAATTATAAAATAGCATATTTGTGAAACACTGACCCTGTATTCTGCTTTTTGGGGATAAAAAAAGAAAAGAAATCAAGAGACAAGAAGAAAATGTGTCTTTTTTTAATAAGCAGCAGATGAAGTAACTGAAGATACATCTGTTAAACAGCGCTGGTTTATTCATTCATTAGTTGCAGGGAGTTTTGTACAAAGAGTGTATGGCACTACAAAAAAAAACAGCACAAGCCCACTGACATTTATTGACTGCTCCACTGGTTGATATAATTGTTCTTGTGGATTTTCTTGATCTAGATCAATGGTTATATAACCAGCGTGCAGCGACATAATGGTGGGACCTTAAAGTGACAGGTGGGGTTTTTCAAAAGTCTTGTTTATAAGAGGTACGAACACATTGTTGGCTCAGTGCTGAGCACGTCGCTGCTGTCATTGAAAACCAGCTTGAGACACGGAGCATTGTTTTCACTGAAGACATGGATGCCAGTGGGGGACACTGGCATAAATATAGTTTCCTGTCTAACAGCTAATGAAATATGCACTTTATTTAGTCTGTAATGTCTTTAGAATACTCAATTAGACATGGAAACTGAAGTTTGTTTTGCTTTGTAAAAAACACAGACTTCTAGTTGATCCAATGCTTCCATCAGTAAGTTCAAATGTGGTATTTTGTGTCTTGGGCGACTGAAATACTTGAACTAAGTGACATCAACTCTGACCAAATGAGGCAGAAGTAAACTGTTAGCACTTGTGTCCCCATGAGCTTAAAATGCAGAATTTTCTCTATGGAGTTTGGTTTTCTTGATGTAAAAAGGGCTGTCTAATGGTGAGTTTAAGTAATGTTCACATATAATAGACTTTAACAGGTAATAATTTCTATTAGGTGAACGGTTTTTTTGTGTGTGTGTGTGTGTGTGTCCATCAGTAGCCATTTTATCAGTGATAGCAAGAGCAGCAGACTTCAAAGTTTTGGTAATTTCCTATTCGTGGAATCAGACACACCAGACACAGAATATCGGGGGTCCGAAGAGTTTATTCTGCACGCAAGCAGCACACAGTGGCACACACACACACACACACACACACACACTGCTAAATAATGCTCCAGCTGCAGCAGGTAAAATAGGAACTCATCCACACCTTCTCATGAATTAATTCAACTATCACAAACTGTTTTTGATACAGGGTATTTAAAGGCACAGTCGATAATGTCTTGAACTGCAAGTTTTGAAGAAGTTCATCCAAAAAAACCCAACATAAAATAAAAATGTGTCTCAGGCCAGTTCACAGCAACGACACTCAGCAAAGTCAGTGCTAACAGATGTGTCAATACTCCTGATAACCTGTATAATCTGTAGATTTAAAGGGATGCTAAGTAATTGTACACAGGGTGGAATTCACTCCCATGAATTCTGAGATGTTGTGAGTTTGGGGCATATAGTAACATATAGTCTTTAATAATTATTGAATTATGAAAAAAAGCGAGTTTATCACAACTTTTTGACAGTCTGAGTGTTAGCATTTTTGTCATTAAAGCTGTTGATTGCTTTGATTCTGGTTTCTGGTGATGGTTTATGCAGCTGTTCTGCAGTTTTGTCATCATGGCTCTCTGTCCTCTTATCAAAATAGGATGGACAGACACATTTGATTCTTAGAGACTTAAACTCTCCATCTCCAAGACATTTTTATGTTTGATAAAATCTTGTGTTTGTTTCTTTCTTTTTTTGCCCGATTCCTCTTTTAAACCCATCTTTAGTTAAGTCCCTGGGTCTCAAACTGAAATGACCGTGGGGACACTGATCTTTTAGTGTGATCAGTAGGGTACGGGGCCAGTCAAGTGAAAAATACTATTGAGTAGGGGTGCACTTACAATTATATCCTAATGTTCTGTCATGATATCGCAGATCGATAGATGTTTCAAAATAAAAGTGTCTGCGTTGATATGGAACAATAAATATAGTACTTAACAATGTATGATGTACAATCTATCTATTATGAGGAAAAAACATACAGAAATAACTGAGCCACATTAAATCGACTCGAAGTTGTTGGTTGATTGGTCAAAGCCGGACAAGGAGCCAGTAAAATTCTGCCTACTATACCTTTAATCCTCCTTATATGAAGGTTGCAATGTTCAGTACTTGTTTAAAAACCATTGATTCCTGTTTGAGGAACTGAATTGTGTTGATTTTTAACACAAAACCATGACATAGTATCATTCAACACCACATTCTTTCAAAAATAATCCAGTTTAATCAACATCTCTGTGTCTGTTCGAACTAAAAGAGTGAACATTTCAACCTGAAGGAAGGAAATGTGTACATCGCAGCACTGTCGGAGTTGACTGCATTGTAAAAAAAATGTGCCTAATAAATTAGCACCTTTAGATTATTTTGGTGCCACCTCTCAAAAATGTTAATTCACACCAGTGATGCAATCAGAAGAAGCACAAACTTTGATTTTGAGACAAAGATTTAATATAAACATATCTATATTTTTGCAGAATAGTGACTTTAAAGACATGTCACGTCGACTGGTTTCAGTTGTTCACTACAGCATCAACCATGCCTGGCGTCTCAGTGTCATATCCACCATTTTAAAGTGAGGGTAGGAATTGATAGGAAATGTGACACAATAGTGAACACGAATGTAAAAAATATATTTCAACACATTTAATTTTAAACCGTTTGTAAGATTCGCAAGATATTATTATTTTGACTCTTAAAATATAGTTTACATTATTCTCTGTGTGCATGTGTGTGTGTGTGAGAGAGAGAGAGATAAAGAGAGCAGATCCTAATACCTTCTATTTAATGTAAAGAATCTTGATTCTTGTTTTAAACATGCAAACAAATAATTGTGTTTTTGCTTCATGTTATACTGATATATTCTAATTTTGCTGTTCTTTTCATACGAAGCAGTAGGTAAACTGATTTTTTATTTTTAAATGTTATTGATGGATTTGCAGTAGACTTGTTAAATGTTTTTGCATTAAAGGTATTATTAAGAAGGACTGCAAATATTACAGTGTGTGTGTGTGTGTGTGTATGTTACCTTGATGTGACGATAGTTAATGTAAAGAAACACTGCACATGCTCCTAAAATGTAGAATTATTTGCTTGTGTGTGTTTGTTTGTGTGTGTGTGTACGCTTGGTGTTAAAGCGTCAGGACCAGTAGTCCTCATGGAGACCAAAACCTGGTCCAAACGAGGCAGAACCTTTTTGAGGCAGGAGGATTTCTGAGGAACTCGTTGAGTTTAAGGCTAAGACAGGTTAGGGTTATTAACATTAAGTGGTTATGGTTTTGGTTAAGGTTAATGCATTGTTGAGCGTGTCTAAATGAATGGAATCAGGAAAAAAAGCTGCGCAAACCTACGTGTGTGTGTGAAAGAGAGATAGAGACATGCTGCTCTTCTAGATCAGTGTGTGTGTTTTTGTTTTGTGAGTTAACTCGTTAACAAAATGGGATTAGATGCTTATTTTTTTATGTGAATTCTTGTGTCTGTTTTCTCACAGGATGAATAGATGAGGTGGATGACGATGTCACAGAAGACTGCTGCACACGGATGACACTCACGTTCAGGTGATGACGAGAGATCTCAAAAATATACATCAAGCCTATACACTATGTTAGAGATTTGTTTTATAAGACCAAACATCATGTTTTAATTCTGTGGATAATTTATATTCTTAAAAATCTTTTTTATTTGCTGATTAAAATTTACTGGCAATGTAATCATTTTCAAATTACAACCCATGTGATGTCATATTTTTGCTGCAGTGGTAGCTGTCACACAAATGAACATTAATACATCTTGGAAAATAGTGGAATGAATATATGAACCTAAAAGGTTCAAATATTACATTTTTTATTCAGTTTTTAAGTGTGTGTGTGTGTGTGTGTGTGTGTGTGTGTGTGTGTGTGTGTGTGTGTGTGTGTGTGTGTGTGTGTGTGTGTGTGTGTGTGTGTGTGTGTGTGTGTGTGTGTGTGTGTGTGTGTGTGTGTGTGTGTGTGTGTTGCCTTTTCAGGACATTTTCTGGTATAAACACTGACCTTGTCAGGACCAGTAGTCCTCACGGAGACCAAAACCTGGTCCTCGTGAGGCAGAACCACATTTCTGAGGAACTGGTTAAGTTTAGTGCTAAGATTTGTGTTAAGGTTAGGGTTAGAAATGAAGTGGTTATGGTGAATGGTAAAGGATAATCATTGTTGAGGCTGTCTATATGAATGGAATTCAATGCAGTGTCGTCAGAGAAATAGCTGCACAAACCTGCGTGTGTGTGTGTGAGAGAGAGAGAAAGAGAAGCATGCTGCTCTACTAGATTAACGTGAGGCCGAGTGTGTGTGTGTTGTGTGTTTTTTTCCCTGTGTATTAACTTTTTAACAATATGAGATTAAATCATTTTTAAGGGAATTATTTTATTTGTTTTCTCACAGGATTAATACATCTCTATATATATATATATATATATATATATATATATATATATATTTATACCAAACCTATGTTTCAAAACCAACATTTATTTTTAATCATGTTGTAATTTAAATAGAGTTTACCTGCATTTCATATACATTTAAACATTTTCAAATTACAGCCTATATGTGATCTCTGTGTTGCTGCAATGGTAGCTGTCACAAACTGACATTGGCTCTCGTGTCATGCTTGTCAGTCATTTTTTGAAAAATAGTGTAATTTAAATATAACATATGTTTGTGTGTGTGTGCTGAGAATAAAATGTAGAAAAACAAGACAAACATTGGTAACGCTTTCTTTTACAGTCCCCTAATTACCTGGTATTTAGCTGGTAAATTCATGGTAACACTAAAGTGTTGCTAGGTAATTACCAAGGGTAATAAGATAAGTAAATACAGTGAAACCGTTGCCAAAATACTGGGTAATGCACGGTAATGTACTCGGTAAGTAAAGTAAAACTGTACTGTAAAAGAAAGCCAAGCTTGTTTCCATGTAATTACACACATTTTTAGGGTTAGGTTTGTTAGATTACCCCTTGGGTAAATAGCTAGTAATTAGGGGACTGTAGGTACCTGCTTATTACCAGTTTATAACCCAATAATACACTTACATTTACCATAGTTTTGCCATAGTTTAGCTGTACATACCTTCTTATTAACAGCAGTAATAACACGCTATAATTAACTATATAGTTACCAGGTAAATGCCCAGTATTTTGGCAACAGTTTCACTGTATTTACTTTCTTATTACCATTGGTAATTACCTAGTAACACTTTGGTGTTACCATGAATTTACCAGGTAAATACCTGGTAATTAGGGGACTGTAAAAGAAAGCGTTACCCAAACATTTATTTTATTTTACTTTTTTTTAAACGTACACATAATTAAATTGACAGGTTGCACTTAACATGTGTCAATTTGAGTCACTGCATGCCTTATAGTTAAGAAAATATTAATTTGAGGTGTGACTTTGTACGGAAACTCTGTTTGAGTTTGTCTTTTATCCCTTGTAAACTTTGTGGATGTGTAAAGTGGGAATTCTGCTTGCAGACAATAACGATGGATATTATAAATGCAAACACAGACTATTCACTGTGAAGTGGAGAGTTGTGTGTTCAGGACAGGGCAGAAGTGTGTGTGTCTGTGTGTTCAAAACCGCTGTACGAGGGGCAGACGTCGTTCATTTTCATTTAAAAAGAAATAGTTCTTACGCTGTCCGCTTCTGTGGTCCTGACACGCGTTTCAGCACCACGACGGTGGACAGCGACAGAGAAAAGTCAGAGAAACTGCCGAACTGTGACAAGGTCTGTGTATGAAAATCACACACTTCATTTCCCCTGGTGTGTGTGGGGTATATGTTGTTGGTGTTTTGTGTTTAGAGAAATTAATTCAGAGGAAACTTTAGACTTCTTCAAACTGACGCAAAAACTATTGTTTTTCGATTGTAATACATAACATGAGTTAAATGTTTAACTCATAGTGGACTAAACAATTGACTTGGTGATGGTGTGTGTGTGTGTGTGTGTGTGTGTGTGTGTGTGTGTGTGTGTGTGTGTGTGTGTGTGTGTGTGTGTGTGTGTGTGTGTGTGTGTACTCGTGACTATCGACTGGGAGTGGTATAAAAAGGTAAATAGAAAAAAAAAAAAAAAGTTGAAAAGTGAAGAGTGTGAAAGGTGTAGTTGGGGATGTTACTGTGCTTTGTAAAGCTTGTAAAACAGAAACAAACATTATGGGATGTTCTATAACTTCCCCCCTCCCCACACACACAAAAATGTAGTGTACTTCTTCCTCTACGTGTCTAAAAAGAATGCAGATTACATAGACACGTGTGGAGAACTTCACAGGGAATTGTGCAAGACTAAACTTACGTTTCCTCTTGTTGTGTCCAGCTGCAGGGCTGCGAGGGGACGACGTGCAGGTGGACTCACCAAACGTCCGATAGGAGTGTGTGTCTGTGTGTGTGTGTTGTGTAACATTGTGTCAATTTAATATAAAAAGTGACTGCATTTGTATTTGTGTGGGGGAAAAAGTTTCATGTTAGTGCCTGCAATTTGACAAAAGTTTTGTTTTTCTTTATCTTAAAATTGATGTGTTTTATTATAATATACAATCATACAAATATTGGAGATTACAAAAATATATATATATTTTTCAAAGCTATTTTGTGAAAAATACACCCTGCTAATTAATTTTACTCTGTGCATTGTAAACTCTAAATGAGGGACTCACATTATTTAATTCCTTTAAAAATTGTTGCACAGCTTGCTGCTGCTGCTGCCTCTCGGTGCCCCTTCGATCCCTCCACTTATGTCGGAGAATACAAGCATCTGCATGAAGACTGTCTGCATGTGGACTTAGTTTTATACTCTGTGCTCTCTGCTGAGTACATGACAGTCGTTGCTTTGTGTAACACAGCCTCGGTTTTTCAGAAATCCATGTTAACGTTGTGTGTGTGTGTCTGTGTGTGTGTGAGAGGGAGACATAGAGAGGGGGAGCATGGCGGAGTCTTCAGGAATGCTGCAAACAGCATCGGTGGGTCGGAGAGGGGAACAAGAGCTCACACACACACACTCACACACATACTCTTACACAGCTGGAGTGTAAATCGTGACAGTGGATTCTGCTGAAACACACTCTCTTTTTTTATTTTTGCAATCAGTGAAATAAAACCATGGAAATCCGCACGTCTGTCTCTGTGCTTTTATGTAACATGCACCGCAATGTTTTGGAAGGGTGACTTACTATCAAACAGGCAATCTCGCGAGATTTCTGAAAAGCGGACACTATAGACTGGGGATTGTAGTTTTTCCCTCCTGTGCTTGCGCGTGCTGCGAGAGAAGAGCATTTGGAGGGGGAGAAATGGCGCAACAGTGAGTGAATCTGCGCACAAATACGCATCGGTGTACATTAGGCAGTGGTTATCAGCAGTGTGCTGCAGTGTGAATACTTAAAATAGAAGAGTGACTCATGTCTAGGTGGGAGCAGGCTGCTCTCACAGACTGACATCACTGTAGCCAAACGATCTCCGAGAGGCGGGAGGACGCGCACATTTTTCACCAATGAGAGCATCCTTTCATTCATAAAGTGGTGTGGGCAGTTTTTTTTTCCTCTCAAGCGTGGGTTTAGAGGGTTTCATAATCCTGACTGAAACCGACAAACCTGTTCTGGCGAAAGCCAATGGCAGACTCCGGATGGCAGCTGCCGTAATATCTGCCCAATCGCTCCTCACCGCGGTCTCCCTTCATACAGAAAGTCGAATGAATGGAGGAAGCTCCGGCTTTGATTGACACGCGAATGCGCGAATCGGCGGCGCGCAGCAGCCGAGAGTCAGCCAATGGGAGCAGAGGAGGGCGGTGCATCGTGAATTAGGCTAGACAAGTGTTGGGGGAGTGAGTGTGAGATACAACCTCCTTATAAAGGGACTCTCTCACGTTGTGGCAGGGAAATTAGAGCACATTGCCTAAAATCGAGGTCTTCACATACACACACGCTCACACACACACCGAGTCACCGAGAGCCGCCGCCATGAACTGGATGAACGTTGAGGAGACGCTCCGCAGGGCCGAGGCGCCTCTCTTCTGGGTCGGCGCGTTCACCGTGGCCTCTGTGCTGATGTGGCTGCTCTACAGGCTGTTCTCAGGCTTCAGGATCTGGGTGTTGGGGAACGGGCAGCTGCTGTCTACGAAGCTGGGCAGATGGGCAGGTGAGTGGTGTCACATCCAGTGTTCACTTCACGCAATCCACGGTCACGAAGAGGGCAACACAACACCAGAGGCAGGGCAGGTGCACTCGACGTGCAAACGAGGTTGTGTTCCTCAAAAACTTCACCTTGGTTCAAACACTGGCAACATTTTTTTTTTTTGGAGCGTTTTGGAGGCTTATTTTTTAAAGTGGGGGGGCTGGCGTTACGTAACAGGCGCAGGTAGGCAGCTGTTTGACAAGATAATGGACCTTTTATTAGACTCAATTGGTTGTTTTTCTCCCCCCCTCGCGTCAAACACGGCACCGTCTGCTGCCAGAGGCTCCAATCAGCGTTTTCACCCTCAGTAGGAGCGGTGGGGGTGGGGGGGTTGCCCCACAGTGGTGAGCCAGGAGCCAGGAGCCAAATTGCGCAGGCTATGCGCACTTTTCACAGAGCTGTTTTATGTGGGTGAGCTCTCAGCCAGCGCACTTCTGAACTACAGTGGCTCATCGCATGATGTAGGACAAACCTCCTGTGCTCAGTTAAAACGTGACCTACATCCAGATTGTTTTTCCAGCGCGTGACTTCTGACAGCGTGTCTTACTGTGGAAGTGTGGCCAACATTTTGACACGTGCGTTGATTACATTTCCCCTCGCTTTGAATATTAATATAGTGCCAGACTTTTTGGTTATGTACTTTTTACTTATTCAATATGACGCAGTTTTCAACGCAAAACTGGTTAATGGTCTCATTGGGTAATATTTTGATTTTGTAGTGACTAGTCTCCTGGGAATCGCCCTGCTATGTCTTGACCCACTTCTATAGTCTGATATTAGGCGCTGCTTCCGCAGCCTCTTGCTGCGCAATTATCCAAGCGCTCTTCTTTGCATCGTGGCAATCTCGGTCTTAAAACCCCGAGACCAGACGATCCGGACGGTTTTAATCACAACTGCCTTCCTCTCTCTCTCTCTCTTTCTGTGTCTCATTTTTGCCTCTAACGTGTCTTATTTGTTCTGATTGGAGCGTTTAATTGGTGACCTGAATGACGGCCATCATAGCGCAGTGGAGCGGTGCCTTCAGGAATGACTAATGGACATGTTTTTGTTTTTTTTGTGATTCTGCTGGAATATGCGGAGGAATGCCGGTGCACACCGATGAGTCATGCGCGTCTTCCTTGCTTCGTCATCCATTGGGTTACATAGAGACACACCCCCCCCTCCCTCCCCACTCACCACACAGTACATCCGCCTTCCTATTATATCAGATATGGTTTGTGCGCAGTAGAGGTTTAATTGTTGTTGTCTCGGCGCACAAATAATTATTTAACCTCGCTCTTTAAATCTTTGGATACAGTTTGTATCGAGGGGATGCTTTAGATCTTTACATTTTAATGACTCATCCATATCAAACCCTTAATATATAAATAGTTGCCCATGGATGTTCACGTTTCCACTCGTGTTCTTTTAACAAGTGAGGTCAGAGTCGCACGCCTCTCCCTGAAACCAGTTTCTGTCGCCAGTCCAGTCTGACAAGTCACTGGTTCTTTGCTAATCGTAACGGTTAATGCCTTAGATGGCAGTAAGTCCGTGTGTGGAGAGAAGGGAGGGGAGAGGATGAGGTGTTCTCCTCTGCTGGTTGTACCAGATGTGCAGGTCTGACCAGGTTGGACAATGGCTTGGCACATGCGGTTACGTCAAGCGGTGCTGCTCCCTGTCTCCACCTTTCACCGAAGCACAACAGAGAGGCACCTGTTGTTGTAACAATGATTGTTTCCCACAGCTATTTAACAAGCCCATTTTTTTATTGCTCTTTAGGCCAGTAAACAATTAGCAACACAAGTGTGTTTTACATTTCTCTATCAACCCTCGTGCCAATCTCCAAGGAAGTGCAGTTATAATGATTTAGATGAGTGTTCTGTACAATCCTCATGTACTTTACTGTCACTGAATCAATGTGTATATCTGCAAAACCACAAATTCCTTCTCTCCTTTTTAGAATAGCAACATGTTAGGTTCAGGGTTTGGACATCTGGATCATCAAGTTGACTAAAAGGCTAAATAAGTAGAATAAAAACATGTAAACAATCTAATGAATAAAGTGAATTGGATGTAAATGAAAGTTTGTATTAAGATTTTGTGATGAAGAGACGATGATTAAGTAAGCAAATCTTTCAAAATAAAGTAACAAAACTGTTTTAATTTGGGTTCAAGGAAAAGTTCCTATACTGTTGAGGGAAGCTTTCCTTGGTTGATAACAGAATAGTGTTTTTGTCAGGCAGGTTAGAAACCGCTGCAGGAAACATTTCCCCAGTAACCAGTGAAACTGATTCTGGGGTGGTAACTTAAGTTCATTATGTTAGTTTTGGAAGACGTCCTGGGTTTTTTTTCCAGTGGATTTATACTTGTGACTGTGAGGCAGAGCAAAGGGTTTCTCCTGAGTCTTTTCCTGAGTGGATAGGACACCTAGTGGCAGAACGGGAGCACTGCAACGTGAGTCAATGTGGCTTCCCCCAGCCTCTCTAACACACACACACACCACACACACACACACACACACACACACACACACACCACACACACCACACACACCCACACACACACACACACACACACACACACACACACACACACACACACACTCACTCTCTTCCTGCTGTCAACCCAATCCACGTCTGTAGCTTTATTAAGAGCAGATGAATCAGAGGGGAGATTCTTATAAATAGCATTTTGCTGTGATATAACTTTCAGTGATAATGAATAATTTAGATGTTTTTTTTTTCTAAGACTGAAGTCTTATGTTCTTGTTTTTTTAATTTCCAGAAGAGCAGCTTTTCACTTTTGATGTGTAGTGTGTGTATATAGTGCTCAGTTCTCTGCTCCCGTCTTACCACTCAGAATCCCATATTATATAAGAGAGAGTGTGTAAGTGCCTCCCATCCCTAAGTTTATTGAGAAAATAGCCTTATTATATAAGAAGGATGCAGCCATTCACCAGGGCAGCCCAGGAGTGATGACAACCTTGGGTCCGCAGCAGCACTTGTTGTGATTTTGGCTCCAGGAATAAACATTTGGAGCATGCAAATTATCATCACGTGCTGGACAGTATTGTAGGAGTTGTAGGAATGCATTAACTGTAATTTCCATTTTTTTTTAATGAATTGGGATCAGGCTTCATTCATGGTAAGGAAAATGCACATATGTGAATGAAACCTTCAGTTGAGGCAGGGTCTCCACTTCATCCTATAGTGCATGTGCTTCCCCCTAGTGCCTTGTGTGTGTGTGGGCAGAGAGTGAGAGAGGGAGCTAATACTGCTGTTCATGTCATGAACACGCTCTGTGACACGTGCCAGAACCAGGGATGCTGGGTAAAAAAAAAATAGAGGGAAAAAATACCCTCCTCTTCCCAACATCCCCACCATCACTTCATTACATACCAAGCCTCCATCCTGTGTGTTGTGTGTGTATTTATAGTTTGTGACGAAAGCACCGTTTTTATCCCGCCATCTTCACTTTTTGCACAAATATCTTCATCTCTCATTGTTGCAACGCTGCAAAGCTTTACCTGCAATCTTTAAAGAGCAGTTTTCATGTTTTTCAGTGTGAGAGAAGGTGTTTTTTGATGGTGGTTTCATTTTCTCCCCCTCAAACGTATGATAAACTGATCATTCTGTAGCTTCACACAATCTTCTTTTCAGCTCACCTCACTTCTGCAACTACTTTGACTCTAAGAGTTAGTTGTTGCCACTCAATGTTGTACAAGTAAAGTAATGTCACATAAATGGATAATTTCAGCAAAACATTGCATTTATATTTTAGTTTTTACTTGAATGTACTCGAAGTTCCACACATTTTCAGCTCAATATTGTCCCCTCAGTTTCAGTCCTCTGTGACACAAAGGCAGTTTTGTTCTTATGTTGTTCCTGTTGGAATATTATACTTTGACATTTTGGGCAGTCTCTCAGTTTCCTCCATCATTTAAAAAACACACAGAAGAATGTATTGTAGTCTGCTCTAGTCCCTGCACTGAGTGAGTTTTGGGCATAAAGTGCACGTGGTTTGTGTAGTTTTAGATACAAAATTTAAGATGAGTTTAAATCCGTAGCAAAACCCTCATGGCTCTGGCTCTTTTGTAATGCTGGAATGAATTGTATGTGACCTGTCACACATGAACTGTATGATCCGTCATGCACTGTTCACGTTTCCATGCGTTCTTGCCACCACAGAGGTGCAGGTGATCTCAACGATAAACACCTTTTTTATGGCGGCGGCGAGGACTGACGGCCGTAATGAAGTGAAATCACCTGCTGCAGCTTTAATTTGAACGGAAACTCCTCAGTACAGTCTGTTCTCACCAGCTCGCAGGCAAACTGTGACGTTGGTTTACGTTGGTTTAAATCTCTTTGTCTCAGTACTCAGATTTTTTTTTTTTTTAAATGAGATATGCCACTATGAGGAGGGAGGGGGGGGTCGAGACTATATTTGCTCTGTACCCAAATATAGATGCTGCTTCTATCTTGGGCTCCTCTGAAGTACACATTCTCTTTTTGTGTCCCTGTCTCTCACCCTCCCTCCCTCCTTCCCCTCATTTCTCTCTCTTTCCCCTGACACGATCAAGCTTTATTTTTGTCAACTTTTTATATCAACTGCGTGACTTTATGTCCCCTGCTATTAAAAGCAGCGTGTGTGTGTGTGTGTTTGAATATAGAAGGTGAGCAGATGGAAAGTGGTGTGTGTGTGTGTGTGTGTTTGCATGAGTGGGGGCTGTCTTTGGATGTTCTGCTGCATCCCTCCCTCCCTCCTAACTTTTTTTTTCTTGCTCCCTGTGCGGTAGGAGGGGCTGCTCGTTGATAGGCGACTTTAGGGTGCGACAGATTACATAACGGTACGTAAAGAGAGCGGGGCATACAAGGACTGCAGTCTCTCCTCACTGAGAATCTTAATTGGGGATTTGGTAGTGTGTTGAGAGAGGGCGTGAAGTGTGTGTCATTTAAGTCTGATTTTACTCACTCTTAACCCCCTATAATTGTCCTAAAAAACTTGAAAACTGACCCATGCACCGTTACACAAAGGGGGGAGTGATCAAGTAGAAATAAAAATGCTCCATATTCAGGAAAAGCCTTAAGCTTTTCACTCTTCACAATGAGCTCCTACCTTTTCATACTGTCCATGACAATCTAAATCGAAAAATTGTGCTCAATGCTGGCATCGGGTGGGTTTAGGTGGAGGGGTGAGGATGCAGCAGCAGCAGCAGCCTGGTTGTCGTGGTGATTGTGATGATGGGGTGGGGTGGGGAGGGTGGTGCTGCTTGTTGGTATTCAGGTGCTGCGGCAGGCAGGCAGCTCCCAGACGAGGCAGAGCTGGCGCGCTGCTATTTTTACTCCTCCTGCTGCTTTTTTTAGACCCTCGGAATAGTGAGCAGGCAGCAGCAGGGGCTGCTCCACTGCTGTGGGGGGGTGTATGGGGGGGGGTGCAGGAAAGGCTGGGGGATGTCAATACCTCTGGACGTGATGTGCAGCACTAAACGCGGCATAGCTGCAGTGCAAACGCGCCCCCGTGAGGATGCCTTCGAAGTGGCATTGTGTGGACCAGCTTCCTCTTGGATAGGGGTCGGGGAGTGGAGTAGGATACTGGCTTCTCGCTGGAAATGAATGAGAGGCAGTGGTGCACACTTCCTCCCTGCTGACACACAAACAGAGATGCATGTATTCGTGGATTTTGCACAGTTCTTTTCCATTGCACACTCGTACGTGGCAGCCCCACCACCCTTCGACACACATTCACCACCCCTTTTGTTGTCGTCGTGCGCCTGTGTCTTCTCTGAGCACCAGTGCCACTACTGTCATTCACGTGCTTGCTTGCGTAGAACCTTTTTGTCACAACTGTGCGTGTCATAGATGTAATGCGTTGCTCACGTGAAGGGAATTACATCCTAGTGGGAGCAGTGGTGTGTTTGTTTTGCACTGTTCTCCTTTTATACAGGTGAAGGAGATGCATAGTTGACTTATTTCCTCTCTTTGCGCTGACCACATCCTGTCACATCCTTATCCTTAGGTTTCATGTGCGTTTGACTTATAGTCTTTTTCTTTTCATCACTTATTTGAGATTCTTATTCTTGAAATTCCATGCAACGCTTTCTTTGTTCTGGTATTTGTTTGCACTACAGATGGATGTTGGCAACTGGAAAGGGAGGAAAAAAAGCATTTGAATATCTAGATCCCAACAATTCACTCTCACTCAGTCCCTTGACAGTGTTTACTGAGAACATGGTACTATTATATAATGGGTGGGAGGAGGGTGCACTCATTCATAAGTACAGCACAAGGATGGGGTAGGCATGATGCGTGGTTTAAGGGGGATGGGTTTTGGTTGCCAGTGAGGAAATGATACAGAGAACACGGTGTCCCTTTTTTTTTTTTTAAAGAAGTAATTGTTGGTCAAATTATTTTGTTTTCATACAGCTGTTAATTCTGTTAAAACAATTAACTAGTCACTATTGAGTTGGAAAATGAAGTTACCACAGAGCAGAGTCCTGTGCGTCACTCTCTGTAAAGACACAGATCTGACCCCCGATAAGAGTTTTTACAGTATTCTGAAAATGCACGCAATGCACGTGGCACACGGTGTTCTCAAGTTTTAGCATTTTTAAGCACACAATGTCTTTTTTGGAGCATTTTTGTCTTCAAGGTGAAAGTTCAATATGTAGAACCACGTGGCTTTTTGGACGCGCGACGCATTCTATTCATTTTTCTCAAGCACCTGAAATGCAGTCATACATGTAAGATTGGCAGGTATCCCAGCCGTCTTCATAGGAATGTGGTCAGTGCACTAATATTCTGATAGTGTTTGCTTTTTTAGTCTGTTGCAGCACTATCAAAGGAGAGTAGAATCATGCAGTGGTTTTTTTCCTTCACTTCCAAGATGTTTCCAAGCAGTTGTGTTGTTTTTAGACGCTTCTCTTCACACTTTAATCCTCCTTTTTACAGACACAGTTTGCACCTGCCTGCCATGTTGTTTTTGGTGCACGTTATTGATCGTTCTTATTCATTTACCACAAAAAAGCTAACTGGATGTAGACGCAGGTTTCGTCGTGTTGCTTTGCTTCTCCTTGCCTCTCTGTTTTGCTCCAACCTGCATCTGCAGCGGCGGCTTGAGTTGGTACAGCCCGTGCCCATTGAGGCTTTTCTTCCACGGAGCGTTTCATTCTTATCATAGGGGAGGTTTTAAAAATAACCAAGGATTCTGCTCTCTTTTGACTTTGTGCTTCTGTCTCTCTCATTCACTCACTCGCCCCCCCCCCCCCCCACAAACCACCTTCTCCTCCACTGCATATCTCCATTCTGTCAGTTTCTCCTGCACTCATTCGTTCTCTTGCTTTGCTCCAGTTCTATTTTTAGCCACCCCTAGGATCCCTACTCTACCCCACCTCGCCCCCCCTTCTCCTGCTCCACCATGTTCGTCATCACTCCCTCCTCCCTGCATCCCCTCTCTCATCTCATCTTTTTTTTCCCCCCTGCTCTCCAGCTCTTTGTCAGAGAATGTCCTCTACCTCTATTAATCTTTCATCAAGCCTTGCAAATAATATATTCACGATGCACAACTGTGTTGGTGTATACTCCCAATCCCCCTCTAACCACCACTACCACCTTTTCTTTTTTGTGTTTTTACCTCCCTTGTTCTTTATTCTCCCTCCAACACCCCCCCTCCCCATTCTCCTTCAGTCAAGGGGTTGATGGGCAGTGAAGGATTTAAAAATAGCTCTGCTTTGCTTGACAAGGTGCAGAGAACTCTCAACACAAGAACATCAGCTCGTCTCTCTCTCCTCAAGCTTCAGCCTCTCTTCTCCGCTCGTACCCAACAGTTGTGATCGTCTATGGACGTTTCCTTCACCTTTTTACGTCCATATAAACACTTGATTTAATCATTTCCAGTCAGATTTGTTGATTGACCAAACTGACAAGTAATTCAACACTGAATTTATGTACAAGAAGTCTAAATTTGACTCGAGCTGCTCCTTGTGCAGTATAGGTGGGTGTGGAAGGTATTGAAGCCTTTGCTTTCTTAAATGTTTGAGCAGCGTTGCATACAACTCAAGATGGTGTAGATAACAAAAGGAGTAAAATCACCACAGCTGAGCAACACAAACAGGAAACGGACTGTGTAGTGATGAAGATGTGATGCAGATTAAAACACAATGGATTGCACAAGGCGTTGGCGACTTCTTATTCAAAAGAATGTATTGAACTGCAAAAGGATTGTCATCGAAAAGCTTAGGAGACTGTGACCTGTGAGGTGTGTCACACAGGTTTACAGGCTTATCTCTATGAAAGGCTCCCCCGAGTTATTATTATGAAGAAAGTCGTCAGACTTGAAGGCGCCGCAAAAGAGTAGATCTACAGAATGACGAGCAAACTTTTTGGGATGGTTTCAGAGTGACGTTGTGGTTGCAGTGTTGTCATAAAAGAATATAAAGTGTTTTGATTCTTGGGGTGAACCAATATTGACTTTTTTTGTGTGTGCTTTTCTTTGTCTTTGCAGTTGTGACAGGAGCCACAGATGGAATCGGGAAATCCTATGCGGAGGAGGTGAGGCTCTTGGACCCTTATTTATTTATGTTTTTTTTTTTTTTTACAGGAAAGCTGTGACTCATACACACATACTCCTACTGTTCACTCTTAGGCTATAGTAGGGGAAAGCTCTTAAAGGCCTATTTACATGGAAGAGAGCCCTCACTCACACACGCACATGCAGGCTTACCGTACCAACAAGACCTTATACTGACGTAACATGCATACGCTGAATAGGGGAGACCCTCAACCGTTGAGCCTATAGTGTGGTTTGGTTATGTGTATAGTGTGTTACAGATCTTTTGATTAAACAGGATTATAGACGGACAAAACGACAAAATACAGCATATGTCGGTGCACAAGCAGGCCAAGGTTTTACCCTGCACATTACACAACCGTTTCTTCTTATGGTGATTCAGAAAAGGGTGGAAATGAGTTAAGTTAAAAGGAGTGAAGTCTTTCCTGCTGTCAAAATCTCAACCTGTAGGCAGGGTCTGTTCTAGCCTTATGTTTGCATAATGCATGCACTTATTTGATATATGGGTTCTGAAGCTCAAAATTTTGTTTCCTTTCGCTGCCATCTAGTTGCCAACAATCTCAAAAGATTCTTCTTCGTCACACGCCTAACATCTAACGTGTCTTCCTTTTTATAGTTGGCTCGTCGTGGATTTGCCATGGTGTTGATCAGTCGCTCCCAGGACAAGCTGGAAGACGTGGCCAAGTCACTTGGTGAGTGTGTGTGAATACATGTTTCAGCTACAGGGTTTCCCAAGCCTTGATAACGGGGTGTATGATTCACACATGAGGAGTTGGACTATGGTCACTAGAGATGGAAAAAATTGTTTACTTCTTCTGCTGAAATGAAGACAAAAGAGCAGATGAATTATCCAGCTTGACGTAGAAGGCTGACGTTTCCCTCGCCTTTTTCCATGTCCAAAAAATCCCCCTTTTTAAAAAAACTGTGAGGTCTCCTGTTTAAACGGTGCCCTCGCTCTCTTCCCCTCCCTCCGTCACTGATGTCTCCCACAGAGCAATTTCCCCTGTCGTGCTTCAAGTCCACAGAGGGGGCTGAGGGGGTAGTCACGAGCCGGGTGCTGTGTGCCCAACTCTGGCACTCTTCCCTCACGATTAGTCTGACAGAGCCGCCCTCCCTGGCATGTAACCGAGCAACCCAACCGGTCATTTCTATAATTTCATTGTTGACATTGTGTTTTTCCTCTCACTCTTTTAGGGAACATTTAATTAGACTCTTGATCACGTCTTAACTTGTGAACCCAAATATTCCTGCAATTTGGCCTAAGCCTTACTCCGTTTTCCTGCTTCTTTGCAACCCAATCTTTAAACTCACTCTCTTTGACGTGCATTCAGTGGCTGTGTTGATTAACGCAGAGGTGAGATGCAAATTTCAAGGAGGCTCAAACCCATAATCCCCCTTAATTTTATAATTTACTAATGTTTAGCCCCTTTATTTTCCCTTTATCGTGACTGAACACACTCACAGACTCATTACTGGTCTTTGCTGAGGCAACATCCCAACAATTTTCTTCTTGCAACTCTCCCTCTGCCATCTATCAGCTAAACAAGTCTTTGGACAATAAATTGTAATTGCAGTAGGCACGTCATGTTTGACGAGGGAGTGAGGGAAGGGAAGGAGGGATGGAGGAAAGTGGGGAGGGATGCCTTGCCTCGTTTGTTGGTACACAGCGCCCTCTTGAGTTCAAACCTTTAACTGTGACTGGTTTCATGCTCGTGTCATCCGAGTTTATACAGGGTTTTGAAAACTTGTTGGGTGACATCATTCGTGTGGTGGTTTAAATTGTGTTAAGCAATGACCGTTTTCTCACATAATTCATCTTATGATCAACTGGAACTCGCTACTTTTTTATTTTTGTTTAAAACACTTTTTGGCTATGTATAATGCATCATTCAAAACATAAACCCCTTTTCTCCTTTTTCACAGAGGAGCAGTATAACGTAGAGACCAGGATCATTGCTGTTGACTTTGGCAAGTCGGACATCTACGACAAGATCGAGGCAGGGCTCGCCGGTCTTGACATTGGTGTTCTTGGTAAGAGACGTGTGCATTTGTATTCCCATCTCCTTTGATTTTACACAGTAACTGCATCTAAAAATATAAGTAAATGGGAAGTCCTATCTTTGAAAGCAAAATGCAACAATATACTGTGTAACGTGTTGTATGGTGCGTTTGTAGATAGAGGTGAGATGTTGGTATAGTCATGAATTTTAATGTTTTTTTTTTGGTAGTTTCAACATCAACAGAAGTTGTTTCTGTTTTGTTGAATGTCATCCTTTCCTATATTAGGAGAACTACTTCTGTCTCACACTTGAAACACTTGTATTGAGCCTATTTGTTGTGTTTGTGTTGAATTATGTCTTAGTTTTTTAATGTGCTGCAAAGCAGAAATCTGCTGTAAACCAGTTTGAACCAAGCCAAGCCAATTTAACTGTAAACCTTTAATCTCTTCCTGTATAATAATAATATAATAAAAATGTTGAGTTACATTATTTTATTGTTGCACAGAAGATGCAGTCAGAAAAAAAAATTCCACCTGTGAGATGTGCAACTTTCTAAAGGAAAATCATGTCTGATGTATTTAAATTTGAAGACTGGAGTTCACAATGTTCTCCTGAGTTGAACATTTAAGGAACTCTTTGTTCTTTTCATGATACCAATTGTTCTCCACTGGATGCAAGGTGTGGCTGTGCCCGTGTGTATCTTTTTGCTTCTGCTGCCACCCTGTGTTCAATCTTCAAGCTACTTTTACTATTGCAGCACTACTTTGTGTGTGTGTATATATGTGTGTATATATATTTTAAAAATGGTAATATAATCACTTTTTGTCTTCAACAGTTAACAATGTCGGTGTGTCTTACTCCTACCCTGAGTACTATCTCAACATCCCTGATCTGGACAATGTGAGTTTCCATATAGTTACATTTTGTTCCTTTTTGCAGATGAGAGTTATCTTTATTTTTTTATAGAGGACAATTGAGAGAGAGAGAGAAAAAAGCTAATAAATGAATCATTTTACAAAAGCTTGTCTGCCTCATTCTCAGACTGGCTTTAATTATATATTTGTACCATAATTGGTCAATGCCTGCTACCATTTCTGTGTCGTAGGGCCTCTTTGTGCTGTATAAACCCATGCTCTCATGTGAGTGTTTATCTGACCTGGTGTTTTCTTTGTTCCAGTTCATCACATATATGATCAATGTCAACATGACTTCAGTGTGCCAGGTAAGTTTGTTTTGTCACACATGCAATGTATGAAGTGTTTAAAGTTTGTTTCTTTCCTCACTTTCGCCCCCTTTATTTTTATTTATTTTTTTGTTCTTCTGCTCTTTCTACCATGGTACCTGCAGTGTCTCAGTTGTTCCCAGAGCAACGGTGGTCTACACCAACGCTGTCTGTACTTGCCACCCACGCAAATCTCTCTCCCTCTGTCGGTCTCTGCCTGCCTCCCCCTCTTTTCTCTTTCTCCTACTTTTACTCTTTTTTTAAATTACATTTTTTTGTAATATATATAAAAAACACTCTTTCCCTTCTCCCCCAGTCTTCTTGTTCTTTTTGTGTTTGTCAGTTAACCAAAGCTTGTGTCATTGTGCTTTTTAGATGACTCGTCTGGTGCTGCCCAGAATGGCTGAGAGGTGAGTTTAAATGATCGGCTTCCATGTTTTGCGACATGACTGCAGTCAAACATCAGTGTTGGGAGTGAGGGATGGTGCCACAGATGCTACACACAACTCAAGATTAAACACCTCATTTAATTGAATTTTTTGACTATTTAGGAGACTACTTTTTCCATAGAGATGAGTCTTTTTTTTTTTTTTATTGAGAATGGGTACAAGAAATCCTCCCCGAGCCCTTTCCATCACTGCATCTCTCTTTCCCTCTCCTCCTTTGTTCGCAATGCTGACAAGCTTTCAATTCACACAAAGTGCTCTTCCCATCCAATTGGCTGCTCTGTTCCCATATGACTCCTGCTGGCCAATGGCAGCGCAGGCACATTTGATGCCGTGTGAGGCTGGAGCGTCGCTCCACTACATCACTGCAGCAACAGGCTGCCATGGCAACGCACACACGGGCACTACCACACTATTTGTGTGTGTGTGTGCGTGCTTGGAGCAGAAATGTGTGTGTATTTGTCAGTGGGCCGAATGTGTATAGACACAGCACACTGACAGACATGGGAAATATGTGAAAGTTGTGGATGTGATTTTTAAAGCAAAGATAAGGACTTAAACACACGAGCGGGCACTGATCCTGTCACAACCCAAAATGTGTATATATATATATCACATGTGTGCTTGTATCTTATTAGTGTTATGGCAGCAGCATTAAAAGTAAAGATTTTGTTTTCCACAGCAACAATGAAGCTTCTGTAAAGATTATAATTCATTTTGTATTATTTAATGTCTGGTCACTGTTCTGGCCTTGTATATTATCCTAAATCTGCCTTATTATTGTTTTTCCTCAGGTCCAAAGGTGTTATCCTCAACATTTCCTCTGCTAGTGGCATGTATCCTCTCCCTCTGCTCACCGTCTACTCTGCCACCAAGGTGCAGTTTATATATACAATGTCTATAATGCATGATACAAGCCATTTTGTAAGCAAGCAAGAATTAAATCTGGGGAAAAAAGTGATATTTTTATGATATTGGTTTGCATCTGCTTGTTTCTTTAATGTAAAATTGCATTTAGCTGATAATAAAAATGCAATGTTAAATTTTGGCCTTGTGTCCTTCTGTGTGTGCAGGCCTTTGTGGATTTCTTCTCTCGTGGCCTGCAAGAGGAGTACAGGCGTCAGGGCATTATCATCCAGGTGTGTATTGTTATGTTTGAGTGATATCTCACCAGTGACTGCATTCTGAGCTCCATTAAAACCATCTTTTAACGTTGCTTTTGTTTCTGACTCGTAAAACCTGTAGACGTGTATGACAATTAGATGAAATCTATCCCTGTGATGCCTCTAAAGGCTTCTCGATTCTGCCCCAGCGTCAATGGGATAAAAGCAGATTCATGAATGATGCATCTCATGCGCCATTTTTAGCCTTTTGTGCGCAGAGGCAATCATGTTATTCCACATAATACAGTCTGTTTGTTCCGTTTTTAGCTCCCTCTAGTTGTCACTCAATCATGTGCCACCTGGTGGTTGGAGTGTGCACAACAGTTTCACCTCAGCAAACCCTGGGTGCATTTTCACCTCAAAATCCCTATCCACAGACGATGAGATTTTACATGTTTCACAGGAGAAGTGCTGCATGTCTGTAACTGAGACTTAATACAGACTTAAGATCGTTTGAGCTAATTAAACATGTTTTTATGCAGAGTGTGTTGCCTTTCTTCGTGGCAACAAAGATGACCCGCATCAGGAAACCCACCCTGGACAAACCCACACCTGAGCGATATGTAGCAGCTGAGCTTTCCACTGTGGGACTGCAGAGCCAGACTAATGGTTACTTCCCCCATGCTGTCATGGTAAGAAAGTGAACAATATTTTGATCTTTTATTCTGTTTTGGAATCTGTCGTGATACTTAAAGGTTGATTCAGAAAACTTTATTGGTTCCAGAAGATCCATTAATCTGTAGTTTCCCACCATCATTAGTTCACACATCAGATCGTGCATTGGGTGTCAGACAACAGGGACATGGGGAAGAAGGGAGAAAAAAAAGAAAATTAATAAATAAGGTTACTAAAATTATTAGTAAAGTTGACTCCAAAGATTACCAAATTTGGTCAAATAGACTCCAATCCAGGTTTAGTTGTCTGATAGCTGAGGGTATGAAACACTTGGAGTGCCTAATTGTTCTGCTCAGGAGCAAAAGAAACCGGCAACCTGAGAGTAGAAGCTTGAACTCGGATGCGATCATGATAATTGATGATGGTTTTTGGCCTTTTTTGCCACCCAATCTCCCCCAGATTGAAGACGGGTCTCTATGCCTGACCCGAGTGATTTTGCAGCAGATGTTTGCATTTCTGCTCTTAGATTGGTGTTTCAGTCTTGACAGATTAAACCCAGTCACTCTTAATGCCATTTTCAAGTGATTTGCACCTTATTTTCTTAATATGGTCTAATATTTCCTACAATATTTCCTACAATATTTCCTAAATCAGGCATTTGTAAACTCAGATTAGTGTTACTTTTCTGTGTCGTAATGGTAAAGAATGATTATTATGTTGTAAAAATGAATATGAAACCCATGCGTCTTTGTATTATTTCTTTCCTTGCAGGGTTGGGTGACCACCAAGATAGTGCCGATCAGCATCGTTATCTTCCTGGGAGCCAGCATGAACCGTCTGCAGCGCACCGGATACCTGCAGAGGAGGAAACTGCGGGAGCAGAGGAACGGAGAAAGTTATAAGAGCGATTAGGAAGATGACTGACGACTCTGCAGGCAAACGCATTGTTCTGACCCAGCGCAGTGTTTCAGTGGAGAGAGAGATTGTTGTTGTTTTCTGTATTTGTGTGATGTATCCTCCAGGTTTCCTTGAGATTTCACCTTGGTGCCTATTGTAAATGAGCATATGAGAGCATATGTATGACTGGCAATGTACCTGGTTGCGATTTGTCTGGAGAGACATCGTCTGAAATGGCAGCAGTTTAGCTGTTTATAAAATGCTGCTGTTGGCGAAGGACATTAGTATTTTTGTCACTGACACTAATGGTGGAATTTGTACGGCAAAAAAACGAGTGATTTGTTAGCCCTGCTGTTGTAAGCAGTGGAACATGGTGGTGGGCATCTTTTTTATATATAATATATGTATAATTATTTATTTTATATTTGTATAACACATGAGCCAAAGTCAGTCCTTTTCGTAAGACCGGTTTTCAACTTAGTCCATCTTAAAAATCATTCAGCCGTTTGGAAAAAATGGCAATTTCTCCTTTGTGTCATGTCGGTTAACTGGTCACTAAGCTGTAATCGTCAACCACGGGCTCCTTCTACGATATTTCCAATTTATTTGAAGATATTTTGTGATGGGCTGTTGTTGCGCTAATGTACCACTTGTTCTCCCCATGTTTTCAACTTTTGCATCGACCGAATGTGCCTTTCTGCTGCCTTTCAATTTTAATGCTGTAAACGTTCTAATTCACTGAGCAGGTATTGAGGAGTTGAGATGTATTATGAGATGATGCAGTTCAGCTGGTGCCAATTCTGTTTTAAACTGCACATTTGCTTGAGCTTCTGCACATTTAGTTGGATATGCTTTTTTTTTGTGTGTAGAAATTATCTCTGTAGTTGAAGATGTACCAAAGGGTGTAGTTTACATAATTTGGCTACAGCATCGTATACATATAAAGTGATTCACACAAAACTAAGAATTGTACCATTTGATTGCAAATGACTTGATGATGTTGCCTCAATTTGAGACTCCTTTTCACCTGTTAAGTCTTAATATTATGCTTTGTATTTCTACATATAGATTCAGTTGGGTTTACCCTGCTGATGGCAAATTGTTTTCTACTGTTTGTTAATAAAAGTATCGTCTATATATTTTTTCTCATTGTTTTTTTCAAAGCTAGCTGGACAATATTACAACTTTAACCTTCAACTTCTGTGCACACGCCTGAATGTGATGTAACCGTTCTTCAGCTTTTCTTTTAATTTGTCTGGTACTACTTTAAATAATTTCTTACATTAATACAAAAATGACAAAACGAGGACAAGTGATGCTGAGCCGAAATATTTAATGCTTTGGAGCCATCGCCACAAGTGTAATGTTTCTCTACAGCCCTTGTAGTGATGGGGATCCTAAAATCTGCACAGGAATGAGTGCAGTACGGGATAGAATTTGTCATTTTTGCACACAAACCAATTAATGATAGTGATTATCATTAGTGATCAACCCATCCTTATTACACACCAGTAGTGAACAACAGTGTATACGGTCGGTCCTTTTAGCTCTAAAATATGGTATCTTAAGCTTGTACAAATAAACTTTAAAATGATAAATGGATTTAGCCAGGTTACATAAATGAAAGTGTGGCTTGAGCTCGAATGAAGGTATGACCTTAAAAGGGAGGCTCGGAACTATATTTTTATAGCTGTTGCGGGTAGGGACTATTTTTGTGGAGCACAACTGTCATGGCTGTAGCTCAGTCTCCCTTTTGAGAACCGTTTTTGTCGAACTGTAGAAGCGCTTTAGGTGAGTTATTTGCGCAAGGTTTGATTCAACATTACTTAACCGAGTATTTGCCCTCAACTCTGACATTTACAAAGTGCTTTATAAAGTGACATTACGGAGGTTTAGCTAAGCTAGCAACGCAACGAAGTGTTGTGTATCCGTTGTGCTCACAGTAAGACAGACCCAGTCAAAGATCTTCCCTGCTAAATTAACAAACAGACGTTTAACTACAATCATTATTTTAATTGTCTTAATCTCAGATGCCAGTTCCCTTACTGTAGTCCTTGTAGCTGGTGATTTGTTGTCCTGGGGAAGGAAGATATTATGTGTTACTTTCCCATATGGAGTACGTTTGTCGTTTTTAACAACGACAAACTGATTAAAATGAAATCTAGATTAAAGTTTGCGGCTAATCATCGATGGACAACAGGAGTCGCACACCCCTCTTTTAATTTTATTGTGCTTGTACAATAACAATGATGATATTCTCTTCTGTTCTCTTGATCATCTGTTGGTATGTGGAGGGTTCGTTTCAATATTTATGTAAATTTGATTTGCCTTTCTCCATGTGCAGATGTGATGTAATGTCAGATAAACGTCAGCGTGCTAGAGTCCAGGGCTCCTGGGCCAAACAAGTGCCAAAACACACAAGGCCAACAGGTAATATATGTGTCAGTGTATGGTTGTGTGAGTAGTATCTCACTCCTCACTAATTTATTAGGAATGGGAATCGGTCAGTATCGGCCAATATTGGTAGCAGTCCGATACTGGTCAAAATCACTGTATCAGATATCGGACAGATATTAAAAAAGTAAAATCCTATATATCGGATACTTTTTTATGCACAGACTGTAAATAGATTTATTTCTTCTTTTCTTCTTTATTTGAGAAAAATGTTTGTTACACAGTTGGAGAAAGAAATGTGTTTGTTCATAGTGTTGAACAACAGCTTCATAGTTCATGAATGATCTAAAATGACTGTATCGGACCAATATCAGTTTTTAATATTGGAATCAGACACAAAAAAAAGTGGTATCATCCAATCCCTATAATTTATATCATCATCTTGGTATAAACGTGTTTGTTTGACCAGCACCTTACTTGTGTCACTTTAAAAAGGTACAGTTCCAAATAACCATCAACTCCAAAGTACCCACTCAGCCCCTGGTTCTTGGGGATCTGGACCACAGAAGACATGTGAGACATTTGAGTATCATCAGCCCACTAAGGTAAACCATCAATAGGTCAGAGATGGGAGTAATCACTTAATATTTGGAGACATTAGTCCTTCAGAACTTGTTGAAATACAGTGAAATGCAAATATTGTTTAGTTTTCCATCTTTTTTTCTTTCTTTCTTTCTTTCTTTCTTTCTTTCTTTCTTTCTTTCTTTCTTTCTTTCTTTCTTTCTTTTAACTACAGACCGTTAGAGATGTTCCAGCTGAGAAAGTGATTGAGTAAGTAGCACACTTGTCTTTCCTTGATAGAATCTTTAGGATCTTTTAGAGACTTACACTTGGGTGTATAATGTGCACAGAATGACAAGCACATCATTTTGCTTTGGACAGGAAGGCAGGTGATCACGTCATCAGTGATGGACCATCTGGAGTGTCCAGGTGAGTACAATATAATCCAGAATAAATCTCACCCTGAGAGGTAAAATTTGTGAAGTGAATAGAGGAGAATGAACTGTGGTATAGTGCTACAAAAGTTAATTTACAGTGGATTATAAATCTGTGATAGAGTTTTAAATCCACTAGGTGGCAGTAATCCCACAGCAGTATCTCATATAGCTCTTACTGAATATCATGTCCCCATCTCTAATTGAGCCATGACACTGAACATTGCACAAATACGTAATGTAGTGTACATATGGAAACTTATACATTTTAGCTTTGCTGTTATTTGTTATTTAGCAAATTTAAATGAACCCCCAAGGGATAAACAACATTTTGTCATAGTGAAAGGTATTACAAATGTGGTAATATTGACACATTAATGGGCAGCTGTCTTTATTAGAGCGTTTCTTGATTTGATATGATGAGACAAGTTTGGCGCCATATTCCCTTGGGCCAACAGGGTGACTCGATTTGGTCTGGTAAATATAGAGCACTATTCAAAATTCATAGTGCTTTTGCAAGGGAGCAAAATAAATAGGAAAAGTCATAAATCACTTTAACAAAAGAAACAAAAGTTATGAACTTTGATAGAAAACTAATTTGGTGAAGAAAATTGAATGGTTTGAGAAAAATAAAAATCATGATCAGAGTGTATAATAGGAAGGGGTATTTCATTTTTTCTATATATCCATCCATGTAACCTTCATTCTGTCCAGACTCCGGCTGCTGCCTGGGTTTCTTCCTCTGGAGGAGGCTGACTGGATGTTCAGTAAGCTGTTAGCAGAGCTTCCCTGGTCCCAGAAGACCAACTACAGACAGGGTGCGTATCACAGGCTTAAGAATGATTTGAATGGAAAGGATGAAACGTGAAACTGGGACGTACCATACATTGAAGTATGTAAAGGATTTCTCCACTGAACCTGTCCTGTTTCTAATGGTTGAGTGTTTTCTTTTGTACATATAAAGTGAGTGAGAGTTCATGTTTGAACAAAATATACAGAAGGTTTTTCAAAGGTTCAGTGAGTAAAATTAAGCTAATTTTTGTTTGTTTTTTTAAGTGAACAATCACCTAATTGTATGAATTGTTGTTTTTTATCACCCCAGAATTAGCCTTTTATATTTATCAGGAGGTGAGTCAGCTTTATGGACGCTGTCATTTTGATCCACCACAATAGCACACAACTGACAACGAAAACATGTTTTAGATTTGACTCTAACTGAAGACTGCATAGGTTCACCAAAGGGAAAGGTGAAGTGAGGGATATTCAGCTGCAACTAGCAACTCCATCAATAAAAGTTGATGTTTTTAAGTTAGGAACATTCCTCTCCACCGCTTAGTCTTTGAAGGAAGCATTTGAACATTATGAAAATGTTTTACATTAAAGTCGGTATGGAATATTTTAAGGAGATTAAGCAAAATGAACTAAAAGCAGAAATTGAAGACACTGTATTCAATTTACAATGTACCTATGCGTGCATGTGGGTAAATCATGTAAAAGCTTGATTTTTGGGAAACATTTGTCTTACAAATCTGGTACTTTTGACTCAAACTGACCGTATTTATTGAGACTGTTGAGAGATGCAGCCTCGCTGGCACCAAATTCACCTTTCTCTGAGCTCACTCTCACCCTTGTCCACCTTGTGTGTATAATTCTGTGATAGCTCTGCAGAGCACACAAACAACATGATGACGACAGGATAACATTTCTAAACACTGACCATAGCGACAAGTTTTGTAATCCTCTAACAGTCGCTCCTCCGACTTTGTCAACAAGAGTCATGTGATGTTTGGGTAAAAGGCAAAGTTAGTGGAAAAACACGTTTAACCTTTCACTTGTCGCTCTTCACCTCCCATATCTTTTAGCCTCTAAACTGAAGGCTGTGTAAATGTGTTATGGTTTTGTTAATGTTTCTCCCTGATGGCACCTTTATTCATAAGAGTGTATTAGAGTTGAATGACTGATGAACACATAGCTCCAAAGTGTCCAAATAAGCCAGTGTCATAAAAGGTGATGGCTGCTTGAGCAGTTTGTTTTGGTTTCACCATGTTCTTGTACCAGATGGCTGGTCAACTAACAATAAAGGAAGATAATTAGTCCTTGGAAAGATCTGGTTGTTCCCACAGAAAGAGACACAGAGGAAGATGGACAGAGAATAATTACATCTGGATGTTTACCTTTCATTCTGCTATGGATAGATCTCGGTGACAAAGGAGATGATTGTTATTCACATTGGACAGGACAAAACTCAGGCTGTAGATATCAGTCAGCCGAAAGCTATGAAAAATGACTCAATTCATTTTATTTTATTTTATTAATAAATTGCCCTGACCCAGTTACAAATGCAATCCAGCTCACAAAGGTACATAACAGTAATGTTCTATTTGTGATTAACAGATGATCAAAGGGAAATTTGGTTTTACATTTGTGAGCCAGGTGCTCCGAAAGATGCAAGCTTCAAATGATCTTACCATGGTTTTTATCATGTTCTTCTTAAAGGTGAAGTAAGTAGTTTATAGTGCCATCTAGAGGAGAGGCTTACAACAAAGACCTGCTCCTCTGCTCACCCCCTCCCTTCCCTGAGCGCTACGGTATCCTCATTCGGTCAAATGTCGTCCTCGTCGTCTTTCTCCGTGTCAGCAGATGAGGTTCGTGAGGTGAGGGAGAGGGCGAGCTACCGCGGCCGTAACAGAAGAAGCGGAGAGAGTGGAGGCAGGACTTCCGCTACAAGTAAAGCAACGCTTGATTTGTTCTCTTGCGTTTGTCCTTACAGGCTCCGGTAGAAACATGGCGTCTCGCTCCTAACAGTGGCTATGCAACCGTGGCCCGCGACCATATTATTTTACATGACTTTTTGAAACACAACGAAAATGAAACAAAAACTATTATACAGCGACTAGACAATGCAGGAGCACATAATATGTATAAAAAAGTGGATTTTGGGTTATATAAACCCATAATACTACACATTGTCCCTTTAAATTAAATCTTTTTTTGTGTGTTTGTGTGTGGTGGTTGTTGTTGTTGTTTTGTCCAGGCGAGGCATACGAGGAGCCCAGGCTCACCTGCTGGTATGGAGAGTTACCCTACACATACGCTAACTCCACAATGGCTGCCAACACACAGGTTCAATTAACTCAACTCTTTTAGACTGCGTCTTTCGGTTTACTTTTTTTATTTCCCTTTTATATTATGAACTATTGAACTCTCTGAATTCTTTGTTTTTTTCATGTTATAGTGGCATCCATTGCTGTTACCTCTCCGAGATGCAGTGGAACAGGCGAGCAGGTGCACGTTCAACTCCCTGATGTGTAACTTGTATCGGGACGGCCACGACAGCATTGGCTGGCACAGTGACGACGAGGCCTCTCTAGGCGTCAAGCCCACCATCGCTTCCCTCAGTCTGGGCGACACCAGATTGTTCAGTCTTCGCAAGCAGCCACCACCAGTAAGATTAAGATATTTTCCCTGCTCCAAATGTACTTTAATTTCTTTATTAGTAACAGCACAACATATGCTCACCAGCCACTTTATGAGATGCACATCTTCTGCTGCTGGAGCTCATCTGATTTAAGGTTCCACATGTTGTTTGTTCAGAGATGGTCTTTTACCATACCTCGGTTGTAATAAAAGGGTTATTTAAGTTCGTTGGTTCATCTTGAACCATTCTCATCTGACCTCTGGCATCAAAAAAAGCATTTCACCCAGAGACCTGTTGCTGATTGATTGGACATTTTGTTTTTTTGGACCATTCTCTGTAAATCCCAGTAGATTTGCAGTTTTCACAAATATTCAGATCGGGCCCATCTGGCACCAACAACCACGCCATGTTTGAGTCTCTTAAATCACCTTTCCTCTTCATTCTGGTGCTCAGTTTGATCTTAAGTAGGATGTGTTGATCATGCCTTTATGCAGAAATACATTGAGGAGTTGCTGCGATGTGATTGGCTGGCACGATATTTGCGTTGCAAACCAGCTAAACAGGTGTACTTAATAAAGTGGCCAGTGATTGTGCATTCAGTTAATTTTTAAGTCTATTTTTAATTTGATTGCTAAAAGTCGCGGCATTTGGCCTTGGATTAGGGTTGTCCCGTATCAAAAGTGCTTTTGAGCTGTCCTTCCAAAAACAGCATATTTGAGCATTTAGAGAGGTGTGTTTCTTAAAGGCCTATATTCTGTTGTTGTGTCCGATCTTATTTAGTTAGTTTTTGAATTATTTAGAGGCATAATGCATTTTCACTATGTTATTTCATTGTGTCTTGTGCATTATTCAACAATTGTACATTATTTGTGGTCCACCTGTCAGGAGGAGAACGGCGACTACACTTACGTGGAGAGGATTCGGGTTCCTCTGAGTCACGGGACACTGCTGCTGATGGGAGGAGCTACACAGGATGATTGGCAGGTAGGCTTGACCAGTCAAGTGCAAGGGTCCATGCAGGCAAAAATAGCCAATCACAAAAACACCAGCCACAGGACACAGAAAGTAAAATCTAAACACAGAGGAATGTGAGAAGTGTGTTAAGATGTGTTTTTTCTGTTGTGGAGACTTGTTTGCAGGTAACACTGTAACATACTAACATACTCAAATTCAAACCACAGTAACATGCTTGATTTAAAATTTATTGTCAGAAGTAGATGAAATAGAGAAGACTGTAGACTGCTCTGAGCTGTTGATAGTTATGATGAGACAGGTGCAAAACCTGGGGTTTCCCCCCTCACCTGCAGGATGGATGGAGGGAGTGAGGGAGGATATGGTCTGGAGATCAAAGCTTCAGCATAATGAGAGCCAGTTGTTTACCACTCGGAGACAGGGACCAGGTTTATATGAGTGTATGAAACGGGATGGAAAGTCTTATTTTGAGTTTGAGTACTTTGCTGTTTTTCTATTAAAAACAAGTGGGTTGTACGCAGCAGGGAGAAAACGAATTTCATGATTACTACATATTGTCAGCCTTTTGGAAGAATAAACCTCTCTGTCCAAAATAGGTCATGCATTTTCAATCTTATTAGCTTTGTGAGGTAACATTTTTTTGAAGGATACAATAATACTTTTGCTGGGAGAAGACACAAGTAATCCAAATGAAAGATAAAATAGTTTGATGTATGAATGGGGTGAAGGAGAGGACACCACAGGCAATTTAGTGTATAGATGGGAGAGCAGCAGTAATATAGCACATGTAAATAACAAAGAGTGAGGGGGGAAAATAAAAACAGGATGGGGGAATGAAGAGAGAGAGAGAACTACATAGACAATGAAAGAGCTTTAAGGAGAAAAAAAGAGAAGGTCACAGGTGTTTTATGGCACACATCAGTGAGTATCTTAACAACAGAGGTTTAATTTTCTCCTATAAAGATCTTGCCAGAGAAAAAAGATCACACTATTAATTCTGTCTCTGCCCTACAAACTCTCCTGGCTCAGTCGTCCAGGTTTGGAAGTGAACACTAAATATTTAACTAACACTGTCAATCCTGCTTAAGTATATCATTTGTTTGAGGACGGATGCAGGGTTATTTCTGTCTGTTCTGGACTCTCTCATTTCACACCACTGTAAACATTTCACCTTTTTTGGGGGCTTTTGTTAAGAAACTGGTGTTGTCTGTTTGTTGTCACATTTTCTGACTGACTTTTGTATGGAGTGCAGAGGTCACCTGCAGAACCAAAACACTTTTGTCAAGTCTGATATAAATGTTTTATATAAAATAATGTCTCTATTTAAAACATTTTCTGTCTTTATCCTCACAGCATCAAGTCGCTAAAGAGTACCATGACCGAGGCCCGCGTATCAACTTGACCTTCAGAACTACCCATCCAGAGCCGGAGGGCCACAGGCCAGGGACTAAGCTTCGATTCACTGCCAAACAATAGTGAAGTCCCCTCAGAGTCAGGTATTTAAGGCTTAGGAAAGTGCAGATTTTTCAGCAAAGACATCACTGAACTGCACACCACAGTTTCTTCCTAACTTTAACATGGAGATTTGCGACTCTGCCTGAATTCACCTGTTGCGTCTCTGTGAACCACAATGATACCTCAGACGTGACCAGTGGTGATTAAGCAGATATCTGTGTTTTCAGAGATGCTTTGCAGGAGAATGGGTGATAATGAGGCCTTAAAGGCTTGGTAAAATATCACTTTTGAATATCACTTTGACTTAATTCAACAAAGACAGGTTTAATTTCAGACAGTTATTATATTCTGGTTAGTATGTTGGGGGTTGGAACATTGCAACCGGCGCTGAACATTATGTCAGTGAAAGTTAAGTTCAACAGATTTCTTCTTCTTTGATTATTTAGCCTTTATTTTACTAGGAAGTCACCTTGACATTGGAATCTCTTTTCTAAGTGAGACCTAGACACAGTCAGTCAGCAGCATCGTTCATGCAAAAGTTGATTTATGTGACTTCGGTGTAATGTTATGAACTGTACCCAACACCCTTCTGAGTTTATCCTGTCAAGCCTTTAGGAGGGAGCATGGTTGCTATGAAAAGAGTTAGTGGTAACTAAGGCCAGTTCATACAAACAAGACAGTTGTAGGACATGATATTGCTGAGAGATATTCAAACAACAGGTGTATTAGCAGAGGAGCTGATTACTGAAGTAAAACATATCAGGAGAATACAGTATATTTACAGTATAATACGGTTTATTTTGGGTCCTTGTTCCTCTACTGACATCTGAAATTGTATGAGTGGGAAAGTCCATGTTTCAAGGGCACACAGATAACTTTGGTGGGTGTTCTATTTATTTCATTTAACCAAAGAAGTGTTCTTGATTGTGCTTTACTGAAATAAAAAGTACTGTTCTCTATGTTGTCATATCAAAGACAGTCTTTTGTCAGGTCAACAGAACATATCAGATATCACACGAAGCAGCGAGTTCAAACAAAATGACAGCTTGTAACAGGAGGTTTCTCTTTCAGTTTACCCTAATATGAGAATGTAGCTAACACTAGAAGGTTCATGTGAGGGCCCTGAGAGCTGAACGATGATATAATCATTGCTGTAACTTTACCCAAAGGACGTGATAAGGTTGTTTTAACGTAAAACAGACACGTGTCACGCTGATGCTTCAATATGATGCCTTTGTCTTCATATGTTTAATTAGTTTTTGATTTACAGCAATTAAACAAAGTTTAATTTTGCAAATGTATATTCAAATTTATATTCAAATGTACATAGTACATAATATTGTTTTAGTGAAGACAGACTGGTACCATGTTGCAATGAATCCACATACAGTATGATTTATTAACTAAGAGAAAAAGTGCAGCCTTTTTTTTTCTCCTTGTGTCTTTTCATTACTACAGCGGTCACTGTAACCATGACAACTTCTCTGAGCGCCCCATCTGGTTATTGCTTTACTTACTACTCATCTGCTAATGTTTAGGAGAAAATCAAATTAAAAAAACAACAACATAAAAAAAGCAGAGAATCAAGCCCATAGTGAACAGCTTTGTTAGCATGTGACAGCAGAGAGAGTCGACAGCAGGGTGTATTTTGTGCATGTACAGAAGGGTCCATGCTGTGCAAAAAAGGTGCTGTGTGTGTATTTACGTGATGGCTCATTAATGAGGACGAGCCACAGTGGGTGCTGCAGGTTGTGTAAATAGGTCCTTCACCTTTTATTGCTGGAGGTGAGATGTGCACCATGCTGTGTCCAGCTTTTAGTGGCTCCTTGATGTTGGGCCTCAAGAGGCACAGGCCAGGGACAATTTGTTCCTGACAAAAACATCACGTCACCAAAACGAGACGCGGGTCACGCCTGAGCATTTGATTTAGGTCAGTGTGTGTGTGTGTGTGTGTGTGTGTGTGTGTGTGTGTGTGTGTGTGTGTTGCTGTTGCACCAGCTCAATGACAGAACATGTTAATATGATGGTTAATACTCATAATAATTAGAATTATGGTGAAAACACTGAAAACACAAGGGGTGGGGTGGTAGTTAAATACACCTGCGGCCTCCTTTTGCTCCTAAACTTACATACACAGTGACTTTAAAACTTATCTTGTGTCAAGTATGTGATTTGTAATACACGATGTGTCATCAGCGATGGTGCAACCACAAGGTGTGCAAGCTGTACAGCTGAATGCCCTAAGTGGATCTAAATGCAACTTTTAACAATGGTGCAGCCAGTATATAAACTTCCATTTGTGGCCAGCATCTCGCAGCAGAGTGGAAGTTGATGGCTTTTAGCCTAGACGGTGAAACAAAAGACGGATCTTCAGCCAATGTCTGTCTGTCTGTCTGTCTGTCTGTCTGTCTGTCTGTCTGTCTGTCTATCCATCTATCCATCTATCCATCTAAACATAATATTTTACATCACCTGTAACTCAAGTTCCTGAAGTTTAGGGTGTGCTTGAACTTCACAATGCTACTTTTACATCAAAGCCAGTCCTTTCATCTATTCTTACCAACTTACAGTTTAGATTGATTTAGTTTTATAGTTGCATAATACCTCACGACCGACCAAAATGCCATTACTGTAATCTCACTGGCCCTCTTAATTCCCTCTCCATATACATTTCCCAGCTCTGTCTTATTATTGTTTACATTTTCCAGTCTGCCTGGAAGGAAACTTGGCATGCGACGCCGTAGCTACAGTAACTAACAAGCTGCCCATCATCGCTGTTTTAACTACTGTTTGCTTATTTGGAATCTCATCACCTGTTGTGAAGAGCTGGAAACATTTTGGGGGTTTTACTGGAGTTGCATCGCAGCTGTTGCTGTTGTTGCCAGCTCCTTTAATCTCCCTCTTTAGTCAGTGGTGCCACTGTATGGATCACACCCAATTAGGCCAGCGTTGTTCCTGTCTGGGCTGACAAATGTGTCCACCTGATTTCCAGCCACCGGCCCTCTGCTGTGTTACATAAGCAGACACTGAAACATAATCACTGGACCATGTTTGATTACTGGGCTTTAGATAGTTTGCCTGTCATTGTGCCAAAAGTGAATTACAATTTATCTGGTGGGGAAATATCTAACTAATGTTGCTACATAATGTGATAATTAAGCGACAAAAAAACATGGCATCAGTCTTGGACGGTGTGTGAAGTGATACCCGAGTCCTTAAAAGAACAATCATATTAACTTTGCTGATCATCTGACCTTCTCTGTTTTTGTCATCATTAGGTTGATGTTTCTGTTTCTTAATACTTTGACATATTTACTGTCATGTATGGGGGACATGAATGGTGAATGATTATTCGAGCACCTTTTAATTGATTTGTCCATCTCCATGTTTTAACGCGCATTTCCATCATCCTTATCCTTATCCTTCATGTATTGTGTTTTTGAAAGCCAAACTAAGAAGGTGACCATCTTAAACATTACCCACAAGGCAACAGTGTGTTGAGATTGTCATTCTGTGCGTATGGCTGCTGGCGTTAAAGCTAACCAGTGACACAATCAGAGTCAGTTTCGAGACTGTTTGAATATGGAAGGAGCTAAATGACATATTGGTCACAACCAAATCTGGAGCCTTACTGCCATAATTCACCTTTCATCTGCTGAATGTTGATTGTTTATAATAAAAGAGTTGGCGATCACAGAGAATTATTAAAGTCTGGAAGTATTATTGGTGCCAGTCTTTGAGACTTTCTTAACTCGAGACCTTCTTGGTATGACTAAATCCCAAGATAAACAGACTCTTAACAAGCGTGTGTCCATTCAGAAGAGGATAGTCCATTTAGGTTCTGCACAGTAAGACGGGACAAATCTCAGCTCTTAAGAGTGTTGCTCATTAATTATATTTTGTAGTATTGCATATGTGGATATGAGCAGATGTTTACACCTCACTGTAATATATTAGTGTGTACGTGTACGGCCTCAAGTGCTAGTCTGAAGTCATGCTGTGATTGGCTGGAAGCTGCTGTGGGAATGTGTTGACCGATTCACTTAAGCCTCCCAGCTCCTTTATTCTCTTTTATCATGGCTTTGGTCCACTTTCCTTTACTGTGCCCCCCTTCTCTTCCTCTCCTTCTCGCTTCACCTACGGGCGTACGTTGTAAATTTCCAAATTATGGGACTAATCTTCAACTACGTCAACTTTTCTTTTTTTCGTTTTACGTACTTTGGTCCAGTCGTTTTGCTGCTGCTTCTCTTTGATGGACCTTAGAGAGATAAATAATTATGTCTTTTTCCATAAAAAATATATAAACTTGACAAAAGTCATGGAATAATTTGGTAACATCAGTATGAAAAGTGGGATTAATACTATCAAAACTGATCAAAACCAGCATATCTGACAATCTTCTAAAATATATACAGTAAATAATTGTGTAAGTCTTCCATATTCTCATCTGAATGACGTCCTCCAAATTTAGGAAATCATGGACAACACATCCTTAGTATGGTCTTAATGTGACTCATGTCCCACTGATTTCGATATTTTTGCTGTGTGATTCCCCATATTTCCTGTGGGAGTTTTATCAGCCGACGCTAATCCCGTGTTAACAGACACATCATCCATGTCATCTTGAGGGAATTACAACTGTTGACAGGTCTCTCTTGAAAATGAGACCCAGTGTCTCAATGAGATAACCTGTATATATAAAGGTTAAATAAAAAAAAATACTTCCCCCAGTGTGGTAACACATCACAAGCGGATTTAGGGGGTGAGGTGCAGGTAATCGAATTATAGGAATCAGAAGCGCCGAGACGAGGACAGGAACTCCCTCCTGCGCACAAGGCAAATATTTTGTGTCTGAATGCCTGGCAAAGCCGGAGGTGTAACTATCAGGAATCATCCCTGGGCTTTCATGTCCCATGAACCCTGAACACAATCTAAACTGTAGATTGTGTAATGAGTGGGAAAAGATCAATTTAATGACCTCAAGTTCAAACAAACTCAGTATTAATCACATTAATCACATTTACTGTGCTTGCACCTGCACCTTTTCACATTCTGTGCTTTGATGTCGATACTGAATCGTAGGATAATCTCAGTACCAGCTACTGTGTTTTAAAAGGAAAAAAAATATATATTAAACTAACTAATTTTCCATCTGGTAGATTTAAAATGACATCTCTCATGTGGTAGCAAAAACAGACATAGTGTTCCAAGAGGGGAATGTTTCCCAGTCTCCAAGTCTGAGTCTATAAATAAACATGTTGTCCCTATGTTGTTGTACTGACTCAGTCCCAAGAGTAGGAGTTCAGGGGAAACAGACCAGCTCCACAAGATGACGTGCTTATTGGTTTACACCAACATTGCCTCCAGTTCCGTCTTATCTGTATTTTAAACCAGAGCTGCATGAAAGCTACCTTTCCTTATTAATGCAACTGCAACAAGTGTGATGAATGTTTCATCCATGTTGTTTATCTGTGTTCAATGAAATGAGTGGTCACTAACACATTTAATCAGGTAAAAGTCACCTCATTGAAGTTAGTTAAGTTATCTCAATTTATTGTGGGCCAAGATCTTATATTTTGTGGATTTAACCACAATTTTGCATTGCATTATATAGGGTGTACCCAATAATAATAATAATATACATATAAATCACCTGTGGACACAGTATGTAATCAATCAGGCAATCCTACATTTTTTATATAATAATAATGTCATTGAGAGGTCATTTGTACCCTATGATGGCGAAGGGTTGATTGCTAAATCCCAGTGATGGTGGTTAAGCGATTCTTCTTTCAACTGGAAGTTTGTGCATTTGATTCCCGGCGTCATTAGTCTACACACCAATGTACACACCAAGAATGGGTATGAAAAGTGTGTATGATGTGTGAGTGAATGGGTGAATGGAAAAAATACTGTACCTTTGAATGGTCGCTATATAAACGCAGACCATTTACCATTTAAATGAGCAGTAGTTATCACCACTGATACAGTATGTTTTCATTGTGACATCATGATTACATCATAACTTGTACGTATTTCTCACTGAAAGCACTAAGTAATGCACTTCTACAGCATGTTTGTTGTTCACTCATAAATAGTCCCTGCATAATAGTGCAAGGGTTTCCTACACAAAAGAGGAAAGATGTACAGCACCTGATGTTGTATGTGCCCCCCCCCCCAACCCTCTTCTTTCTTTGTAGTACCATGACATTTGGGTTGCTATGGTAACAGGACGTCCCATCACGGCGGGTACAGGGAGATTTGCTGGTTTGGGAATGTGACCTGTGGTGTGTGCCTCACCTTTTAACACCATGGACCTGCTTAATGGGCTTTCTTAACTTCACTCTCTCTCTTTTTCTCGCTTTCTCAGACTTGAGTTCATGTCAGTATGTGCAGTACGAGTTCAAGTTAAAGTGTGCTTTATATTTTGTTGTATGTCTGCATAAAAGCAGACATACAAGGTATTTGCTATAAATACACTTTCATCCATACAGTCACTTTAATTAGTATATGGATTTCTGTATGTGCAGCATGCATGCTCTAAGTGTGGTGGTTTCACAATTACCAAATAACGAAAGAGTCAGGTCCAAAGGGAGAGAGTGTCAGTGTGTCATAGATATATCGGCAGAAGGTTATAGGACTAAGTCTGAAAAACATCTGCGTTGGTCTGCATGCTTTTAGTTACTGTGATGTAATATAGCTGCAAACAAAAGCTTCTGTACTCTTTTATTCAGTTTGATTTTGACTGCACAAGTATGGATAATGGTTCTGTTTCCAAGAGCCACCGCGGTGTCGTCTGGTGCATGATGAGTTTCCTGTATTTGAACTTTATAATCAGACATGAACAGTGATTTAAAGAACCATATTGGTTCATGTTTTCATGTCTTCTTCAGATGTGTTTCAAACACTTGTACTGGGTTTAGGAAAACGTTAGCCGATTGCTTATAAGTTCTCTTTTTTTGCTTTCTGTTTCCTTCCTTCTTTTCACTTCACTTGCTCTCCTGCATTTCCCACTACTGCTTGTTTGCAGTTTACACAGATAAACACATACGTTTTTTTTTTCGTCTCTCTATGTGTGGTCGGCTTTGGCGCACCATAAATAATGACGAGTAATGTCGGTCTCGGACGACTGACGGTGAATTTACTGCAGTATATTTGAGTTATTGAAAAGTCACATTCCACAGCAGTAATAATAAAGTCAAATCAAGTAGTAATATAATCATTTAACAGTATATTGCACAGGTTTAATGTGATTTAAATGTGTGTTGGAACTGTTGCTATAATTGCTTATCTTTTTCCAGGCATGCAAATATACACAGACACAGTATGTAACGTATAAAATGATAAATATTTCATGCAATGATGATGAGTTATGGCAATTTCTTTCGTCATAACTCAACGCAATCTGTTCCACGTTTTCCTTGCATATAAAAATGCATTTCTTTTTCGTATACGAGGTAAGAAAACAAAGTAACTTCATGAAGCGTGCCAAGTTACTGATAACAATACTAATTCTGTATCAATACAATACCAAGGCATGAAGCTCTACTGCTATTTATATGCACATCATTTTACTTATTACTTGCTCAAACTTCCTGGTTTGCTTTTGTGAACACTATTTAAATAAATTAGTAGAGGTAGTATATTTTTAAATATTACCATATCATAATGAAAATGATCTCCATTTATTCATCTTATAGCACCTATAAACCGAGAAGGCAGTTTTTATAGTTAAATGGTCTTTGTCCCTCACATATTCCTATCTTGGCAAAGTAATGAATGCAGTCTATTTCAGACCACTTTTATGAGGCGTGCTTGTGCATGTGTGTTAGTGTGTGTTGGTAGTGAGTGAGACGAGGGTGGTGTAAGTGATCAAGGAGAGGATTTCATAGGGATTATTTTCTCTGCTGCCTCTGCTCGTGCTTCTTCCTGACGGAGGTATTTCTCCTCCAAATACCATCAGCTGTTTGTCATCGGATACACGACGAGACAGAGTAAGACAAGACCTGAACAACCTGAGTTACAATGTGGTCCAATAAATCCCAAAAACAGTCTTCTACTTTTAAATCGGAGTTGACATTTTCTTCTGAAATCACATGTGCAGGATTTACTGAACATTTTAAAACTGCCTTAAAGTAATTGCCGGCCTGTATCCTTGTTTACAGCAAACACAACCTTGGCAGGGCCTTTTAAGAGCACAAGTTTTTCACACATTCACATTCAGACAGACACACAGAGTTCCTTCTAGTTTTACATTTAATTTCTTTCAAGCGTTAAGCACAAATACAAAATCAAATGGGTGATGCATGTATGCACAGAAATATCGACTAAACAAACACACAAACTGGACTAAAAATGGAATCAAACTTGTCATGTGATGTCACCCGACTGGCAGCCTGATCTTTTCTGACCTTAGATAGACTCATCGTAGAGCCAAGGAAGCAAATCCACAACATACAACTATGTTGAGCATCCGTGTGTGTAGTATAAAAAAGGATTGGTGTTCATTTTCCCCTCCTGGGACGTCACCCACAGAATGCTTGACGAAACATTGCAGGTGTTTTATGCTGCAACATCACTCCTGAAAATATTTTTTTTGAAGGGAAAGCCCATGAGGTCAGTGCTCGAAAGCAACCTTAGCGCCACCGATCGTGTGATGCCATACATACATGCCACTGTTTGTGAGACTGTAAGTCAATATTAGTAACTATAGATGACACTCGCACTGACACGGTGCTGAGTTCCTGGTGTTTGTGTTCACGTTGCCATGATACAATACGTAAGTGTGTGTATGCACATTTGAAAAGCAGATGCATATTGAAAGACACATTTTTGATTCATATTTTGAACTTTTGCTTTCGAGGCGTCAAAGACAATAATATACAATATTACCAAAAAGTAAGAGGCTGTGCTTTTGGTAGCTCTGATTGCTGGTGTCACTAAGAGCCCAGAATTTGAGGCTGAATTAGTTAGTATTGTTTTGAGATGTGATTTTTCAGTCAAATGTACAGAAAATCATAGAATAATCATAGTGTCAGAGACCATGCAGCATGTGTCACATGTGCGAGAAGATGAAGGTTTGCTCTGGCACGGACTAAGCTGTAGTAACCGATCCACGCAATCCACACCGACCCTGACACTCCCACCCGCTTTTCGGCGGCAACGCTGATAAATTTAGCTTCACGGTCAGAGTTAAGATGACGTGACATGTTGACTGGGATGACACTAGGTCTGCTCATGCATCTCCCGTCTGTGATTCTGTCTATATGACTTATATCTGTCATCCTGTTCTACAGAAGGACTATATACACTATTTATCCAAAGGAAGCATGTATTATATGACTTTTGCCACTGGATTGTGATTTTAGGGTAAACTATTGCAAAGTGAGTTAACAATGTCAGATTAACTACATTTCCTTCTTCCTTCCTTCCTGCTTTTGCTCTGGGTTCTCAACAGCTCATCTGCTGTGACAATTTATGTGTGTTTGTGTGTTCTTGTCGTATGAACCATACAGACTGAGGACATTTTGGCTCGTCCTCACTTCTTTAAAGGGTTTTTGTGGGGTCAAGGCCTGGTTTAAAGGTTAGGGTTAGAATTCGGGTTTAGGTCTTTGATTGTCCTCACTGTGAATGAAGCGTAACTGTGTTTTGTGCAATACAAAATTGCATCAAGCTAAGTTGCATCAAAGCATTGTTGTTCTCAACTGAACACTGGTATCAGCCTTCAAAAATCTTCAAAAAGTATTTTCTTGCCGTACAAAGCAGAGCACTGAACGCCACACGTCATTTTCGGAGTCTTTCAGTCTTGACTGACAAGGATTTTGGGAACTTTTCTTCTCGTCCTTATTCTCCTCTCTCCCCTCCTCTCTCTTCCAGTCATTCTCACACACACACACACAGTTTTGAGAGGGTGGGTGACTGGTTGACTGCTTTGGAATCCAGAACCATGGCTGAAAGCAAAGAAGTGGAGTGGGAGGGACATATGGCAAGCACAGGAAGCAAACAGCATGGAGTGAGAGAGGGACTGAGTGGAGCTGAGCTGCTATAAAAGAGAGGGGCTGGAGCACTGGCTTCAGCAGACAGAGATTCACACACTGAAGACAAGACACATCCACTGGAACTGAAGCACTCACACTGAGGAGTGAGGAGCAGAGATCAGAGCAGCTCATTCACACTTGTATCTTAAATACAGGTCATCTTCAGTGTACCTGGACTTTTTTTTTTTGCTTTACTTTGGACTCTTGCTGTGTTTATCCTGAAAGACTTTCCACGAAAGACCCTTTAACCACTTTTACAGCTGGTATTACACTTCATTTAAAGACAATTTCATTACCTGCTTGGCTTTTGTTTTGACAAATGGCTGCTGTGCGTCAGATGGTAATGGAAACCTCGGGCTTCCATGCCTTACCTGCCCACCTTATGGCCTCTGCCATGGAGGAGTTCCCCCAGCAGCTGCCGGTCCCTAAGGGCCCTGCAAAGGGCAAGAGCCGCTCCCGCCGACCTCGTGAGGCCCGCTTCAAAACACAGCCCGTCACATTTGCTGAGATTGCAGAAGTAGAAGAAGAAGGTTCCTCACCGCTGGAGGAGGAGAGGGCACGTCGATCCTTCCTTCAGTCCCTGGAGAACCTGCGGCGCAGCACACAGACCCTCCACTGCCCACCGGCTGCCCATCACAGTGGGACCCCCACCCCCACACAGGTCAGCCTGGACTCCAGTGACTCTGACTCCACCCAGTGAGGAAATGGAACCACTTCCTTGCACCTACGTTCCTTCGCTTCACCTTGACGCCGCTTCAAATGGAGGCCAACTGAAATGAACCAAACTGGCCTATTTGCCAGCCTGTGTGTGTGTGTGTGTAAGCTGCTGCTTTCATGCAAAAGTCTGCATTTTATAAATACTTGTACTAACATATCAACAGTATGTAGTCTGAAGATGCACTTGAAGGATAGCTGTAAAGCTCTGGTTATACTGATGCAGTTTAATGAGTGTAAAAGGTAGCAGATGACACAGTGTTGAACACACCACTCTCCACATGTATTCCTTTTTTTTCTACTATCTAATGTGTACAAGGAAAACTTGAAAGATGGTTTGATATTTTTCCACTTTAAAGATGTATACGTATTTTTGTTCCGATCCAGATTTTTCTACTTGACCAGTCGAAATAAAAAGGACTGTAAAAATGTTAGTATTGTGACTTACCACGCCGTAAATGCTATGACCGAAGTACTGAGCATCGATAGTGACCTGGTTGTCACTGAAGCAGAAGAGTACTGTTACAAAGAGTGGTTTTTTTCCAGCCTCATATTGATTGAAATCGTCCTTCTTGCTTCAGCTCCTGAGAAAATGATGCCTTTCTAAATACCTTTATTTATTCTCTTATTTTGTTCATAGTGGAGTCATAGATGTGGTCTTTTATTTGGTCTTTCTCATGGTTTCCAAAGTTCTGACTTTCAAAGAAAATCATAACCTTTATACTTTGATTGTTTTACTTTGTACAAATATGCTACAATGTTTGTGATATGTTCTTTAATAAATATTTTGAAATTACTTGAGTCATTTTATATTTCACTTTCATAGGGTTAGATTAAAGGTGCATTATGTAATAAATCTAAAGCAACTGGCCATAAAATTCTCCTAATATGTCACAGAGACTCAGGAATAATGTTCATATAACAAACTGAACTCACCAACAACAACAGTACACCCAAAATATTTGCATTAAAAAAAATATTTTGCAGACTGCAAATCATGTTTATGTTTTGAAATCATGGTTTAGCATGTGGCGCCACCTACCGCCGTCTACCAATCCTTGCAGTCAGTAGAGTCTCAGCTGCTGAGCAACCACGGGTTGCCAGTTACGTCAGAAAACAAAACCCAAAAGACCTCGGTATTTTGAATTTGAATGTAGTAACCGTTTTTGGCCACATTCTTACATATGGCACCTTTAACCAAACTTACAAGGAAAAAGCAAGAAACTAATAACGTTCACAAACAAAACAGAGAATCAAACATATCATTGTATCACAGAGACATTATGATGAAGACGGATAAAGCAAGCTCACAATTTAAAAGAGAAAGTTGTGAGACAGTTGGAAGTGGCATCATCACCAGCGCTGTAATTATTAAGATAAACTGATGTCTGGTACGCATGTTAACACCCACTTGATCTGAGCCTGCTTCATGTTCGCCGGGCTGGTGACGCACTTTCAGTAATGTCAGGTTCTCATCAGCAAACGCAGCCACAGCAGCTGTTCGGCCTGCAGAGAGAAGAGCCCTCTGTAGCCGCACAGAGAGCCACTGCAGCTAATAACCTTCCTCGCCTCAAATCAAGGAAAACGTGAAGCATGACATGCGTCTGAGGGCGAGTGAGCAGACACAGACAATGCTGCAGAGGGTCTATATGCGTTAACTTAAAATCTGATGCTATTAATCTGCAAGATTATGGAGAGACGTCCACCATGACAACCCTTATCTGAAACAAAGAATGAGTGCATGTCCATCTCCAACCACCTGTGGTCTATAAGCCGGTTACACGTGTACAAAAACCAGCTGGTGGTGCATGATTAGTTTCCATAGCCCTCTCTTTATATCTGACACAAGCTTTTACACTGTTGCGCTGTCACAGTCGGAGGAATTACTGCCAGCTTTTGTTTGTGTGTTTCAGTGTAACTCGTGCTGAACTCGTGTCTGTGAGGTTTTGATGGAGTAAGGGACAGTTTTGAGAAAGATGGGAGAAACAGGGAGTGACGGATTTCTCCGATTCATGCCTCCACTTTCTGCCCTCTCTATCAAAAACATCAGTTTGTATTGTGCAGAGGAGACAAGGCAGCATCCCAGAGCATCACTTCAACGACTGATCAAATCTTATACGTTGGGACACTTTTTTCCCTATTCACCTTCAACCATCTGAAAGCACATCTTAGAAATAAGGGTTCCAAAAGGGTCCTTCTACAAGGGCTGAGGTTCTACCTGGAACCATTTGCTTCTGAAAAACCTGTTCCCGTAGAAAGGGTTTTTCAAAAGTTCTTGGTATAATTAATGGTTCCAGTAAGAACCCTTTTGAAACCCCTTTAAAACCCCTTTCCTGAATTAAGGGTTTTAAAAGGGTTCTTGGTGGAACCCTCCAAAAGGGTTCTCCTATGAGGACAAGCCGAAGAACCGTATATGGTTCTACTGAGCACTTTTATTTCTAAGAGTGAGGAACAGATGTTTAGAGCTGCAAGGGCATATTGTTAAAATGAAGTACTTTAAATTTAAATAAAAACAGTTGTCTGTTTGATACAAACTATTGTCAGGTAGTTGATGAAGCCTCTCGGCTCCACACGACTCTCAGTGTTTAGATCTATTTGTTTTAAGATGGACAGACAGAGGCAACCGCAACATTGCGCTAGTAAATCAAGACAGTTGCAAACAGTGAGAGTATGACTGAAAACACAAAGAAGCACCCACAAAAGTAGATAGACTTCTTTGCCCCCACCCGTCCCTGCACTGCCCTGGTGTATACACATAAACGCTCCCTCAGTCTGGTCTGATAGTATTGCTTGACAGAGCCTGTTTTTCAAATGAAGGATGCGTCATGAAGATTCAAGAGGTGCTGAATAATAACATCAGCAACAACAAAACTTTAAGTATATTTTTTTAACTCAACTTTGGACTTGACGTTCAAGTTCTAACAATACTCTTCTTTCACAATGTACATTTACAGTCTGGTAAAAGGGCGACAGTGTTCTGGCCATTTACCCGAACAAGTGCCCAAAATCTTTCTAAGATCTGTGTTGGAAACTGTTAAATCTTATAATCAATAAGAGGCCCAGTGTAGATGATTTCAAAGGGTGAACATGTGACCAAGTGATGTCTTTGTGAACAACCTGGTAGCAGGTAAAATAACAATAAATAGTTCAGGGGCAATAAATGGTTAGGTGCAATATGTCGTAGATGGAACAAACTGTGCAGACACCAGCAAACAGGCGCCTTCACCTGATATCTGCAGAGAGAAGCGCCGAAGCTAAAAACATAAAATCCTGTTTAAGTGCCAGTGTTTACTTTTCCTTCCTGTAGGTGGGATGGCAAAATGTCTGAAAGGCAACATCACTGCTTTAAGTGCACTACTGTAATAACAGTGTATTAGCTGTCGTCTGAGCAGCCAGACAGCGAATGGACCGAGCACGTTTTCTGACACGTGAGCACAATTCAGCTTATCTTTCTTTTTTGTTGAAAGTGATTTCTGTAAATAAATGTGATTTCTGTACAAGATTTTACCTGCACGCTGCTCCTTTGAGTCAGATTTCTGCTTCAATAGTTCTGTTTGAAGTGTGACAATTAAAAGAGGAACTTCTTCAGAGAAAGTTTGTGGGTGAACAACAGTCAACTATCATTCCTCGCCCAGATGGATGTCCATCCCACTCTTTGTTTAAGGTTACAACACTGTGGGTGGAGATTGTCTTATGTAAGGATTTAAAGAGCACTTTGATGATGAAGTGGGCATCAAGACAGAGACAGCTAATGCATATACAAAGTGTCAGTGTAGCCTGGAAATAAACTATTGTTTCACCCCCTTGCTTATATGTGAAATGGGCAAACTGCCATTCAGTCATTCATTTATTTTCTGCCTGTTAAAATCTATCTGTATCCATAGTATTTTAATTTAATTGTATTTCATCCGTAAACCTAAATTAATTAATTTTGTGGGATTGTTCAAACATAATTGTTCACATAAGTGCCTACTGTGCCCAAAACAAAATGTTCCTAAAATGTTCTCTTTTTTTGTTGCTATCAATAGAATGAGAGAAGGTTTGTGAGATGGTAGTGAATGAAGACTGTTCCACTCAATTATGCTCAAAGGGCTTCATTTGAATTGTGGCAAGGCTATTCTAGGGAGGTACACTCGACGGTATTCATGCGTGGGTCAGCATGAATCATATCTGCCACAATATTTTTATTTCTAACAAGTGCCATCTCTTACCAAATTAATGCAATCAGTGATTTTCTCACACAGAACATTCGGCAAGCAACTGCAAACATGACTTACTTGCTTTTGATGTATCTCTTTGTAGACTTTACAGCAGTAGATATACAAATCACACATTCTTTTTAGACATAAACTTGGACATTATGGCCATTAATGCACTGCCAAAGAGCAAGTATCTATTTGTGTTTGTAAGATATGTGACTGTGCTTTAAATGTGCACATGGAACCGCTTTTAGGATTGAAGATGGTTATGTAGAGGAGACAAAGCAACTCATTATGTCACTTAGTACCATCACAACTCCAAAGATCAACATGTGGACATATGCACATGCCTGCATACACACAGTGTTCACCCATATGTACAATTGTAGATGTTGTGTTTAGAGTTACAAGCATTCCTGACCTACATCCTAGTGCCATGACCTGTTGGGTTGGACTCAGAAAGATCTCTCTGTCTCTATCTCTCTCTTGCTCCACTTCAACATTTTTCTAGGCTCTTCATCTCCCCCTGGTGCTGCTGAAAAGAGATGATTATAGATGTTAGACCTGAGGTGACCCACATACATTCTGTCCTAGTGTCACTTTTGTCATTTGTTTCTTTGTTGGTTTGTCCTACAGGCAGAGAGAGAAGGATGCTATACATATTATGGGAAGAAAAGGAAAGTAGAGTCCATGTTTTTAAATGTTATACATTAATAAATACTGTGTAAATGGACAGTACATGGTTTAAAACATACATGCTGTGACTTCAGTTATCTTTAAAACAAGGAATATATATATAATTATCCCAAATAACATTATTCATTTGATTTATTCTTGTGCAGAATGATGACAAACCTCACCAAAATTGATCAATGCAGACTCTCTTGGTACATAGTTAAAACTACACTGATTCAAAGATCCAGACCTCAGACAACGCTAAATGACTGCTCTGCACTGCATGGGACTTTCTTTTTCCCATTTTAGGCAGTTAGGGTTGAAGAATGGTTGGTGATGCCAAGCTCTCATGAAATCATTGCTTTACTTGGCACACCAGCAAATAAGGAATCAACAGAGGACCAACATGGAAAAAGGTCAGTTGCCTATGTTTTTTATTTTTAATGCACACTTTAAATTATTAGATTAGAGGGTATTCTTCATTGTAATATAATTCTGTATTTTTCATCCTTAATGTACTAAATGTGTATGTATAGGTACAGAAATGTTCTTGTCTTGTATTGATCTAGATTCTGAGTTTTCTTTCAAAACAATTATTAACCTTGTAAGATAGGGGATTGTATGGACACTATTGAAAAGTAAAAAGGAATGGGAATACAATATTATACAATATAAGGGCACACGCCCCAGCTATACAGACTACAAGGAATACGTTAATTGAATGCAATAAGTGACCAAAAAAAGGAAAATATTTTGTTGTTTTTGTTGTCTTTTTAAAAGTTAAATGCAAACGTTGCCTGTCAATCATTTATATCCCTCCCTGCTTCTGTATCGGGTGTCACGTAGTATGGTTTAGTCCGGGTTTGATTGACTGTGAGTTTGTCCAATGAAATCCTCCGAATTGTCTCATTCACGCCTACCTTTTTTATTTTTGGACCAATTAGATTGTTGTTATTGTCGGATGTAACCAATGACAGTTAGGGGCGGATCGCCGTTCAAGGAGCGCGAACGGTTGACGACGAAAAGTGACGAGAACATGGCGAATTTGAAGTTTAGGTACGCGAATACATGTTTACGGACTCGTAACGATTTCTCGTAACGATGTTTAATTAATCCTAGACGTGTCGCTTTCTTTTAACGACGTAAGTACTCGTTGTTTAACCAGCAAACGCTTTAGCACATTTATAAATGCCTCAACTGCATTGTGGGTAGCTACAACACTAGCTGGAGTTAGCTAACTCTGTCTGGCAGCTGTTAATGGCGTCCGTCTGTCCACACACATACACAATGACCACACCATAACATACAGTGTGTAAATGTAGTGTCATTCGAGTTTGATAAATATAATCGAGGCTGACGTGTTAATGGCGTATCGCTGAGTCGAGAGCTCTGGAGCTTCGGGCACACTGCGTTGGACGGTATGGCTTTACACAACTTGGTTTTTGTTATCGACGTGGATTATGGAGGTGGTGATTCGGGCGATCACCTGGACGTCAGGAATCATATATTGAAACGAGGGTTGCTGCAGATGTTGTTGCACTTTGGCTACAAATACGGATTTGAGAAAGTACGCTGGGGTTATAAATTCTTCCAGTCGACGAGTGGACGCAATGCCACCCTCATATCCCGGGGGTCAGATTTCAAGGAGCTCCGGCACAAAATTTTTGAGGACTTTGAGGAAGAGTTTGACGGCAAGTTTGACGTGAAGGATAAACTGCGATCTTCTCAGCGGTGTCAACAAGTGTGTCAATGTGCTTCAGTTCAAAACGCACTCAAAGAAACCTTGTTGGACTTCCAGTGGGACAGACCTGACATCACCTCTCCCACTAAACTGTATCTGAGGCAAAGGAAGTCGAGCAGAGCTGGAAAGCTAAGTGTTTCACAGGAGGATGAGATTTCAATCAATGGGAAGAATGTGATGTTTATCGTCTCACAGTGTCCACGGTCCAGGACACAGCTCCAGGACTATCTTTCACTGGGAGACAGTGACCTGCCAACAGATGGAACAGAGCAAGTGTTAACCAAGGGCCTTCATGACATGCTCGTTCAGCGGCAGGTTGTGTTGCATTGGATTGACAGTACATCAAATATCCAGGCAAGTACAGCAACATGAAACTGTAATTATGACTAAACATTACACTTTTTTGACATTTTTATCCAATAGTGGATGAAGGTGATGATGATCTTCAATAAGCAGCATGACTGTCACTTTATATTTTGCATTCCAGTGTTGTCAAATGTGTTTAACCACATGTCAGAAATTCATAAATGTATACTTTTGCCATTAAAGACATAACACAACAAGAAGACCCTAACATAAAAATGTACATGTTTTGACAAATGTCAGTTTAAAACAAGATAAGTCTGAAACCCAGAACATCAGCTCAGTAATACATGATCAGATGTTGCAACAATATTATTCAATAAAGACAATCAAGAATACGTTATTTGTCTTTGATAATAAGTCCTACAATGAGAGATACTGGGTCCAACTCCGCTTCCAAGTCTTTATCTGGAAATAATGCACAACATGACCTAAATAAAAGCAAGTGAAAATACCAACTGAGTCTTGAATTTGAAGCATATGTTGTGTGTAAAATTGGGGGTTGGAGCAGTGTCTACGATATTTACATTTGTTTAGTTGTGAATTTTATGACGTTATGATGTAACAATCTTTAGCACTGATGTTTTACTAACCTACTGAACAGCCACAGTTGTTGTTTAAATTCATGTTTGATTGATATAAGCAAATGCAACAATTTGTTCTATTGCAGGTTGGGAAGTGTGAGGACCATCTTGGCACTGACAAAATATCTGAGGTACTGGCTCAGCTGGGTGGCAGAGTGATCCCTGTGGTTGCGCTACTGAACCTCTGTTGCGTTCAGGAGCCGGACTCTGGCTTCAGGCCAGAGGCCTTCACATCCCAGTCCAGCCTTGGATACCTGCTGTCTTCTGAAAGGCTCTACCGTCTAGCTTTTCCTGTTATTAGAGGTATTCTCCGGTGGGAGCAAGGTTAGTCACATTAAAGGATCTCTGGCAATCATCTGTTTTGACTCAAACGTGTGTGAAATATTACAGCAGTTAAAACTGTTGATGTGAATGATATTACTGTATGCAACTGTAGACGAAAACTAAACAGTCATTAGACTATTTTACATCCTTACTAGTTCAGAATTTTCACTGTTATTCTTCATCCAATCAGGTGATGGGACACAGAGCTGCAGTGTCATGGTTGAACCGGTGTCACGCAGACAGAGGATTCTCCCAGAGTCGGTGGAAGTGTTTATGAAAGGAGTGCTGCAGGGTTGGGATGCCTCATCACTGACACAAGTCCCTACAGAGTCATGGGTGCTTCAGTGCCCAATCAGAAGTGACCATGAATCTGCTGCCTTTCAACACGTTCTTTCAGAACTGTCTGCTCATGCTCTGCACATGGTGAGACAGCTATCACAAAGTGACTGTTTCATTGTAAACTCTTTAAAGCATGGTGTAAGATTACAGCGTTCATTTCCCAATTTTTCTCTTTATTCCTTAGCTTGCTGATGTGAATGACACAGGCCTGGTGTGCACAGCTGTCCTTTCCCCCTTGTCACACTGCACAGCTCTGCTCACTATTCTTCAGCCAGGGGTCAGTCAACATGACACACTTTTGACCACAGAAAACATTGCCCCTGCCACAGCGAGAACCTCTGCTGACCTGCCTGACGTTGTGAGCAGTGTTCTTGGAGTAGTGTATGACATCATGGAGGAGGATGGTGATAGTGTTGATGGTAAGGACTATACCGATATATACTGATATTGTGCTAAATGTACCTTTTTGCAGATCAAAGAAATACCAAAATAGGTTTCAGATCTATTTAAAACTGCATCACCAATACATAGTATGTCCACCAGAGAGCACTGAAGATGTTTTTTCCTTAAAAAGAAAAGAGAGTTCTTTCCCATCACTTCTGCATAGGTTGTCTTGTATATTTTTATTACATGTAATTTATGTATGGTTTATATATGGCAATTACTGAAGGAAGCAATACACTTGTATTGTACTAATGGTAAAAGGTGTTTTATTTTGTGTTGACTATTGGATGTTTTTAACCATTTGTTTTGTTTTTGCTCTTCAGAGAACCTGAATTATCACCTGGTTCCTGAGTGGGCAAAGCAAGAACTCAACCATTGTCCTGTGACAACACACATGTTGGAGACTTGGTTCCCTCAGTCAGATCAGTCTGGAGTGAGCTCTCATTTAATGGAGTCAATGAGGTATGTGTATTGTGATTTCAGAATTTTTCTCTTGATATGTGTAGCACCTTGGAAGCAAGGACACACTTAACCCAGCCAAAATAATGACACCAACGTTTTGTATTTACTTTATTGTTCAGATTGTTACATGCAGTCCCAGAGCAGAATGATGAAGAGGAAGAGATTTCCGTACAGCAGGAGTTGATCACTGGTCTGGCTGAACTGTACCAGACTTCCCAGGGCACAAACAACAAGAGAGGCAAAAAACGTATGAGAGTTGCATCTCTGTCTTGCATGCATATAAACCGAAAAGAGAAACAACATTTTTGGACAGTGGGAATCACCTTTTAATTCTGTAACACTCCAACTTTCATCTGCAGGTGGTGCCCAACGCACTCCAGTTAAACAGAAAATGAAGACCATGAGCCGCTCCCTGCAGATGCTGAATGTGGCACGGCTAAATGTGAAAGCCCAAAAAAACCAGGCTGAGGCTGAGCAGCTAGAGACAGAAGGCAGGGGGTCAGACAGACTGAGGAATAGAAGGTCAAGTGGCAGGAACAAATCTGGAGGAGCAAATGCCATCAGTCAGTATCTATGCCACAAATTTTCACTACAACAGTCATGACCCCGATGTAACATATGTTGCAACTAATGGCCTATCTCCTATTTCTTGGAGTGTTGAACTATAATATTAACTAATATATTTACGTCCTTCGCTCAGGTTTCACTAGTGAGGAAGAGCTCCTGTCCCATCTGAAGTCCATCTACGACAAGACTCTGGCAGAGAGAGATGCATCCATCCTCACTGCTATGAAGCAGCTCCTTTCTGCTGTGAAAACCTTCCACCTGGCAGAATCACAGCTGGAGGAGAGACATGAGGTAGCTTACATGTGTTTTCACACTGTCCTGATGTTTTACAGTTGACTGTAATTGCTTTGTCCAGAGTTGTCCATAACTATTGTTTATTGGTAGATATTATTTTATATTGCCAGGTTGAAAACTGTACGCCTTAAATGTTGTATCTTTACAGGTGAAGACCTGCCTGTTTGTTCAGCAGCACCTGCTCAAGAGCAGCAAATCAGTCCGACAGCTCTATAACAGGAGTGCAGATGTTGATAGCAAAGTCAGAGAGTAAGTGGTGTCAAATCCGTTTGTTAACATTGGTTTATAAGTCAGCATAATGTGATAAATTCAAACTACATGTCATTTCTTTTTAAGACCGCTTTATATGTGTGTCGGTTTTATTTGGCATCAGTAAAATAGGTTATCTCCTTTAGGTGCCAGTTTCAGGCGGTGCTGAGGCTGGAGTTGTGCAGACTTCACTCTGCAGAGACGTCTGACTCACTGGATACTGAACAGATGGCAGAGGAGGTGAGATGCTCACTGTCAAGTATATTTAAAGGTCAAAAAATAACTGTTATGCATTATACCTTTTTGCTATGTCCAAGCAGAGATGCACTGTAATTAGGACCCTAGCACTCACACAGTTGTGCTAGGACCTATTTATTCTTATTTTTCTATTTGAATAAAGTTGATGGATTCCACATTGCAACATTTCAACTATCAAATATTTAAATGTAATAACATATAATATATTATGAGATTATGGTCACTGTATTGTTATAAAAAAAAAACATCATGCACGAACAAAAGAGCAAATATAAACAAATAATATAAAACTCTTCCTGTTTCTAAGGTGGCAGACATGCTCAGGATAATCTCTCTCTCTAAAGACCCAGTTTGTTTGGCAAGGTTTCTTCAGGATGAGGTTCTACCAGGGTAAGAGCCTGATTGTTTGGAATAATGCAAGAATAATAAATGGAATATGCTTAAAATGCCAACTTGGTTCACCATAGCATCTTTATTGAGTTCTGTTGGAAAACACTTATTCTGAATAAGCAAAACGTTTCTCATCGCTGTATATCATTTACAAAAGACTTATCTGCATCATGACAGGTTTCTAACAGCTGTCCCAAGGGTTCTTGCTGACATCTATAACAGTCTGGGAAACCAGCTCCCTGAAGCTTTGGTGGCTGTTCTGCCTTCTGACTTCTTCAGTGACGATTCACTTGTCAAGGACAGTGTTTCTCCTTCAAACTCCACGACTCCCTGCTCCTCTCACAACCTGGTTTCAGACCGCCTGCAGGACCTGCGTAATCGATCAGCCAACAAAAGGAGGTGAAAGAAGATTGGACTGAAAGACACTAGTTGCAGAATGGCTTAGAACGAATTCTCTTTAAAAGACCTCATCGAGGTCTAACCTCATTATGTCAATATTTTGCGTGGCATATTATGTCCAGAATTCATTCTTCTTTTTTTCTGTTGCTTTTCAGGAGTGGGATGCTGACACGTCATCGCAGTATGACTGAATCGTCTCAGAGCATTCGCCAAATAGAGATGCCCAAAAAGAGTACAAGAGCTGTAAGATGAACATAATTAATCACAATTTATATCTCAATTACAATGAAACCTGACCTATTTAGTTTAACAGCCTAACCTCATGTCACTGACCGAACAAACAAGATTTGTGATAGATGTAGAAATTTAGGTGTTTAACATGTATTTGAACTTTTCACTGACAGCACATTGATGCAAGTAGTATTTTGTCCAATCTGAATCCAGTCCAATTTTATTTGTAATACAACACAGTTAGCCAAAAAGCTGTACAGTCGCATACAAATATATGTATATAAATGTATGGCTGAGTGAATTGGAAAAAAGACTGGCTGAAAATTTAAATTGGATTGGATTATCTGTGTGAAAGCCATCACCTAATTTAAGTTATTCTAATTGTTTACCTCTCTTTATGTTTCCATTAGTCCAAGGCAAAGGTGTGTGTTGATTTGGAAAAATCCGTCGCAGAACCACAACCTCAGAAACAAGAAATACAAGGTATGGTCTGTTTCATATCTCATAAAATTACAGTGAAACACTTGTCTACTCTACAACAAATATTCTCTTTTTGACTGAACAGACTGAAAAGTTTTTTGTGCTACCTAATGAAAGTCATGTTTTAAACAAAACACTGGTTTAGGAGTATCACCATGCTGAGATTAGTCCGCCAAAATACCAACCATGTTCTGATTATCCACAGAGGTGACCAAGGTGAGAAGAAACCTGTTTAACCAAGAGATCGTTTCACCTTCAAAGAGATCCAAGCTGCCAAGGAGCCAGTCTGTGTCTGTTGTGGAAGGACTGAAACGCAAGCGATCTAATGAGTCTGATGGTAGAGTGATACAATCATGAAAGATTAACCAAAATAATCTCGAGCCTTCATCAATGCTTGCCTAACGGGAGTTTCTTTCTTTTCAGAGAGACACAAAATTCTAACAAAGAAAGTGTGTGAGACACCCCACCACAAGCAAGTGTCCAGTCGCCTTCTGTACCGACAGAAAATAGGAAGGTGTGTTTGAGCTATTGATTGATTGAGCCATATTTTGTTTCTATGTGGCGATGAGAAACATTATGACCTGGATGTCCACCATTACTACAACATAAATATATGAACTGTGTTAATATTTTCGACATTTCTTTTCAGAAGATCTGACCCAGCTGAGGAGTGCATTGTGGAAGAGTCTCCAGTAAAACTTGCAGAAGGTATCAGTAGTCTCTTTTGGCCATATTCTTTATGTACATTTACGTCTACCTGTAGCTTTATGTTTGGCCTTTAAAATAGCTAATTTTGAGTATATGTTCTTTATAAAATCTTGGTTTAGAAAATATATTTAATGTGAAAATAAGAAATGTTCCAATATTTTCAAATACATTTCAACATTGCAATTTTACCCATTAACAGCCTTTAGAAATGTGATGATGATGAATGTAAAGGCATGATGGCTATATTTTGACTTTTTGTTTTGGTTTGTATCAGACTTGAGGAGGAGCCCTAGGATTAAGAAGTTTGCAAGAAGACACTCCAACACCTTCTACTCAGCTTCTCAGCCTCGCTCAAGGAACTTGGACAGGGCTCTCTCTGTTTCCCAGCTTGCTCTAAGTGATGGCAAAATCAACAAGGTTAACGTAAAAACGGTTCGGTCTCCAATGCGTCTTCTTTTTGGCGCTGCTAATTCGCCGAGTCATTTATCTGACCAGTTTACTGCAAAAAGAGCCACCAGAGCAAGGCTGTCCACAGACTCCAGTGTCTTTGAGGTAAGTTTTAATCACAAAAATGTCACATATAATAGTACATTCACCTGAATAGAAACACAGCTCGATCACTAATCTATCTTATCAAACAAATCAAATGTAATTCATAGTGCTTTATAGGTGATTGACAAAAACACAATGTTAAATGTTAAGATGTGAAATAAATAATGAAAATTTATAAGGAATATCTGTCATTGTCTGATAACACAATATTTACATGAAAAATCTGTGGTTATGTCATACAAATATATATTTGTCTGTTTTTGTTTTTCAGAGTCCAAATAAAACGCCAACAAAGTCGTCCAGCAAATGCAGGGAGCTTGGTCTTGGAAACACAACTCCCCCGTCACCGAGGACCCCTCGGACTCGAGGATGTCCCAAAACCTCACCATCATCCAGAACACATTTCTTCTCTGTTCAAGAGAGTCCAGGGGCTGGCACTTGTGAGCTCAGTGTTGGTCTGCGGGGCAGTCCTTTTAGATCACCAGCCAGAAGGTCTCTTCTTGTAGAGACGCCTACTAAGCAAAGCCCTATGAGGAGCCCATTGAAGGGTATTCTTAGGACTCCAGTCAAGGCCTTGGTTGAATGTATGTCCTCCCCTGGATTGCACATGCTGAGTAGCCCATTTTCCAAGACTCCAAAGAAAAGTGTTACGTGGTCTCCATCGCCACGAAAATTTAGAGAGGTGGAGGACAGCACTACTTTCAAAGTGCCGGAATCGCCTTGCAATGCATCCCGAAGGTCTCCAAGACTGCTGCAAACACCCAATAAACTCAGCAGCCCTGTCAGAAACACAAACACTAAAAGAGACATTTTCAAAACCCCAGAAAAGACTTGTCAAATACGCCTTGTAAGGGTTTCTGATAATACAAGTTGTGTTACTTTGGCACAGGAAGGTCAAAAGTCCTCTGAAAAACTTAACTGCAGGATGAAAACACCTGAAAAAATGATTTGTCTGATGGACAATCCTCCTCCACAATTGACACCCCCTCTCAACCGTCACGTCTCTCCTAAACCCTGCACTAGAATTCAGAATAGGACCCCAAGTCCGACTCATCAAATGGCTACTCGTTCTGGACGAACTCCAGGCAAAAGTCCAAATGCTACTTCCCCGTGTAAATCAGCATTTACCCCAGTAGAAGGCAGTACTGTTTCACAGGGATCGGATGCTTCAGCAAAGTCACCAGCAAAGTCCCTCACAAAGAGAAGGTCTGGTCAAGGTGCGATACCCACCAGGCACAGTTTGAGATTCCAGTCTACTGAGAATGTTCCTTCTAAACTAGAAACAGGAGCTGCTGAGAACTGTGACCTTCATAGAACTGAAAATACACAAGGACAGTTACAGGCTGAACATTCACACTCCTCTGAAACCGACTCCAGTTCCCACACAGATTCACAGCAGTGCGACTCCTCACAGTTGAACTCTGCTACCACAGACGAAGAGAGCATGGACATTGTTGAAGCGGAAGTTGTAAAGACCCAGTTTTGTGGTGGACTCAAGATGAATATTAGCTTTTCGCGAAAGCCCTCAAAGTCTGGCGAAGACTTTCTAGTGAACACAGCCTCCCCTAAACCACCTGCACCACACCAAAGTACGCCTGGACGGATTTACGGCTTCCGCCAGACACCTGACCGCCAACAAAGGGAGGCTGCTGCTCGTTTGGGATATGGAAATGATTCCCCTCGATTTTCAACTCCTAGAGGCCAATCGAGACCTAGTCGGCTGAAGGGCAAAGGTACTCCGAACCATCTCACCTATCAAGTAGAGATGGAAATGCAATCATCAGGACTTCCCAAGCTCAAATTTAAGCGTACTGATTCTATGAATGCAGCAGATTTGGCCTCAGGTGGAGGTCCTCCATCAGCTTGTCACAGCCCATTAATTGGTGTAAAAGCCTCTCAGCTAGAAAGTCCCTTGGCTTTTTTCTCTAAACACAGAGATCCTGGATGTGTTTCCCCATCCTGCGCTCATGTCACACCAGCTAAGAGCACACCTGGAAAAGGTGGAAGTGTCCAAACTTACATCTGCCAGTCATACACTCCTACAAGCCATCCTGGGGGAACAATGTCTCCGGTGGCAGTTGCAGACATAATCCCCCTGACTCCTTCACCTGTAGGGAAGGTGACTCCAGATAGTTTCAATAGCTGGCCTCGCAGGAAGAGAGCTCAGGTTGGAATGGTTGGAGGCAGAGATCGTGGCCTGAAGGGGGAGCCACTGCTGGAGGAGTTGTTGGAGGAAGCAGAGCTTGGAGTTAGCAGATTGCAGGACATTGATGACACTGATGAGCCTTTATGCAACAAAGCTTCAATATTAAGCTTGACATCTAAACCGTTGCATCCAGCAAGGGCAGATACATCCCCTATAACGCCTGTAGAAGGCTTGTCCTGGATGGAAAAGCTGGCTCATCATTCTGAGTCTACCGAACCCCAGAGAGCTGAAGATGGAGGACTCAAGTTAGGTAAGCTGTGGTTGACACCTCCAAACAAAATAGACTTAAAATAATTATATTCTTCATACTACATTCTCACCAAATGTTCTGTGTGCAGTCGTGTTGCAAACTGATGTAAAAATAATCACCTGTATGTTGTCACTGAAATTAAAAATAATTGTATTTTTTACCAAGCAGCAACCCCTCCCAGCTCAAAGGTGAAAAAAACAGTGTCGGCCAGTGGGATTTTGGCCCTCACTCACTCTCCATTGTTGTTCAAGGGGAAAACAGGCTCTGCTCGTAAGGGAACACCACATTTCAAAGGTAAGGTGTGCAGACGTCTTTAAAACATCATGAACGGCGTCATATATATATATATATATATATATTCAGATCACAGAGGATGTAGTGAATCGTTCATATTTTTGCATTAAAATAATATTTGAGAGATATTCTGAGATATTTCCTGATATTTTGAGAGATATATTTGCTCACCAGGTTATCTGAGCACCCAGTGCAGTAACTCTTTCCATGTTGCTCTTGTTTTATATTGTCCATTTTCACACTTGGTATACTTGAATTTACATTATTTATTTATTTACTTACTTACTTACTTGGTAGATGAGACTGCATCGCAGAGGGCGATAGACGTTGGAGTGGATGTTTCGCCGTTCAGTCAGCCAGTCAGACGCTCTACCTCTGGGAAGTCCTACAGCAGGAAGAGACTGCTTCACTGAACCACAAAACCAAAAGATTCAACACTGTGTGTTACTCTGAAGTTATGAGCCTTTCTTGGCTTTTTTTGTGAAGTGTTCTTTTGATGGCAGAGCTGAAAGAAGTCTACTTGAAAGGCCTTTTTCGAAGAATAACTGCACTGATTTGGTCTCTTCCACCAACACTTTTGACCCCAGCATTTTCTATTCTAAGCTGCGTCTTTGTTTTAATCAGGACCTTTTCAGATTTGTAATTTAATCAATTACCCTTTCATCTTAATTTTCTTTTTTTCCCTGTCATTCCACAAACATGCTTCCTCCAGTTGCCACTCTAAAGATAAAACTAAGCCCAAATCTGTATAATTCATGTATAGTTGTATTCATGTCTATTTATTTGTCCGTTTGTTTTTGTGATAAAATTGCTTTTAAGTAAAAGTCCTTTAATGTTGTGTCATGTTATAGACGTGTTACCTGTTGCCCAAGTCTTATGTAAATAAATATTATTTTCTAAAATATTGCTATCAGCTTATGATTCTTCCCCCATCATTCAACATTGTCAAAATTAATTAATGCAGAGACAGACGGAATAAATCCATTCACTAATAGAAAGTGAACTTTCTAATTTACTGTGTAACCTCATAATTCCAGTTCATCAGGAGGAAATCAGATAACGGCTTGTACGTTCACCTGTTCAAAGGTCACTGCTCTAACATGACAAAGACGCCTTCACGCACACGTTCAGAACCTAAAATTTAACATGAGAAATCCCCAAAATGTTATGTTTGATCAGGAAGTTGACCATTTTTTATACAATACTTGCTACTTGCTTGGAATGTGAGTCTTCATGATGTAAAATATTAGCTCTGTGCCAGGCGTTGCTTGTTTGCTTTTGAATCCGATAAAGTGAACACGCATGTCTCGGTGTGTTTTAGTGTGCCACGTCTGCTTCTCCTGAAACAGACGACGACTTTTCATTTCAGCATTGTCTTCCAAAAAATTCCAGCTAGTCGAAGACATGGGGCCTTTTTTTCTAAACGACATTGAGGTGTCAAGTGAGAAAAAAGTGTAAAATTTAATATTGATGGCTAAATAGAATTTAGATGTCAGGATACTGGTGCTGTGCTTGCTGTGTTACTGTCACTTTCCTGGATTAGTGTGACACTCAAGTCCAGTAGAGCCGTTGTTATTGTTTTTGGTCTTAGGAAAACGTGTCTATACTTTGAAGATAAGTCAAATTGTGTGCTGTGAAGAAGAGGGTAGACACTGATGTTTAGGGAATATCATCTCAGTCTGGATCAGCTAACCACGTCCTTTGAAAAAATCTATTTGTACTGAGCTATATTCATCTAGTTATATATTTATATTCAAATTGATTGATGTATTTATGCCTCTTTTATTATTTGATGATTAGATTCATAGCCATATTTATGTATTCCATGGGTACATTTATTTATTTTGGATTTACTAAATATGCATATTTATCTATTTATATTTAGCTGAATGGCATTCAGCCATATTATAGATGAAGAAGGTCTCGACTCAACAGCATCTTTCAAATCCTGCCACAATTGAATGATTGTATTGAGATCTTTTTTTTTGGCTTGTCTTCCTCACAGTGTTAAGTGTGTTACTGACTTTCATGTTAACCTCTGCTTTCTGAGACCTGATGGAAGGGACATTTTCCCACAACCTTCTACCACCAGCTGTGTCCCTCACTATGTGCAAAGTTACATTAATTGCACATTTCTTTATGCTTGATCATTTCAAAACTCAAACGTACTGTACAGTTTCAGGTCATCCGTAATGAAATGATCTCCATTTAAAATGCAATTCTACGAACTGATTCTGTTCTCTGCAGAACATGAACTTTGATCAGACTGCCGTCTTGCTGCTATTTTGTCTGTAATCCACAGATTACTGAATTCTCCTCCATAAGGAGCTCAGACCTTGAATATGAAACAGTACGGCCTCTGTCTGATGTCAGGAGGAGTAACAGTGACCTTATCAGATTCAGTGACAAAAATTACACTCATTAATGCACTATAGCCTATAAAAAAAGTACTTTTTAAAAAATATATTTCTTCCATGTTATTGCTGAAGGTTGTTTATAGGTCATACTCACCTTTGTCATACTACTGTACAGGCAATATGCCATGTGTTAGTGGGCAAAGGAGCCTCGCCCTCCCTTTTGCAAAGTGCAAGGTGTAGTAACACATGACAATGAAATACTGTACTAGGAGCAGATTTTAAGGTGCGACGAGGATTAACCTTGTTATAGGTTTTAATGCAAAGCAAATCTTAACTGTTGGTGTTTGAGTTGACACATTAAGCCTGAGCGATGACTGCGAGTGTTGGGACTGAGAAGCGACCCAGTGTTGCTGCTCAGAGGTGATGTGAGGCCTCTCACTGCTGCAGAGCTTTTTTCTCTCATGTCCTTTATTAGTCATAGCACCCACCCACAAAGATACACACCTTCAGCACCATCAAGCTGCAGAAGATAAGGTGTGCATTTTTCTATACATTTCACAATAAAACCCTTGATAGGCATTCCTATGATTTTAGTCAAGAATATTCAGTTTAAAATAGTATTTTCTAGATGCAGATTCTTATAATTTATAGGTATGTGAACGTCAAAGTGCTGCTGTAGTGAATGACTTAAGGCCGATTGCTGATGTTAACTTTTATTTTGAGCTCTTTTTTAATAATAATAAAATAAATCTGTTTAAAAAGCCCAAATTATCTAATGTCATGTTGAAGATAAAACAAAGTTCATGAGGCTTATAGAAGCTACGGTTGTAATCCGAGTTCCTATTAATCTCATTTTCAGGTATTACTTTGTACTGTGCCCTTGCTACTACACTTAAAAGGGCAATAAATTGTGCAATAAAGGTTCACATAATCTCGGCACGTAGCTGCTCTTATCACTGTCAACACACTGTTGACATAAAACTACTCGATGTGCCTGTTGGATGAACTCAAAGTCTTTGTGTAAAGTTTGGCTCGTCTCCCAGACACAACAACGTAAAGGACGTAACCTTAACCTTTGACCTCTGTCTGACCTGTGAATTTTCATATGATAAATCCTGCACACTCCAGTCAACTGACAAGGTACAATCACAATAGTATTCCAAAACTGTGTCTGTGTCAACCTCTGTCTTCTCTCCATCCCCTCTTCCTTGCTCACCAAATATTTGCATACTGCTGCAACGTTATAACTATGCTAAGTGTGTGCTTTTATTTTGAAGCTAGCAGCAATGTCCGGTGTGGTCGTGTGTCCCTGCGCCACCTTGACGCCGCTCCAGTTAAATCCGTGTCCTGCTCATCATTCCATCAGAGGCTCTTCATCACCGACGGTCACTCCCTCCCTCCGTCTCTTCTTAACCTGCTAAATACAAAACTAGACATTTATTTTATTTTTGTTCTATTTATTTAAACAACACACGCACGCACAAGAGAAAGCAAAAATGGCAAGCAGCTTCTCCAGGATCTTGTCCTCCAAACGCCACATCGGGTTCCTGTCGTTGGTGGGAGGCTCGGTAACGGCTGGATTCCTGCTGCACCGGGAGCACGTCAGCGCCGGGACGCCGGTCCGCAGGAGTTACCCCGCCAGGTAAGCGCACCGAACACTACTGCATGGCAGAGATCATTTTGATCGTATATCTATATACTTATATAGATATAGATATATTTTGATTGATTTAAGATTTTTTCCCCCTGTTTTTTTCTTTTTTTTTACTTTACATCCCCACACAGATAACCTTGGAATAAAGCCGGCCATTTTAACGCTATTTTGTGCTTAAATAAGCTTTAACGCACAACAGCTATAGGGAAATTATGGAATCGTCAGTACTGATTAGCATAAACACCGGTTCAATGTGACACAATAAATCGTGAGACCACGTGAAATCCAAATTTATCTGACTGAGATCCCAATGTGTGACAGGACACCATTATGGTGACACTGCAGTGCTGCACTTGTTTTCTGTGGCCCCTCCAAAAAAATATGTTTTATGATATATATTTGTAATATAAAATATCATGACAGTTGAGATGTGAAATTGATCAATCATCAACTCAACTGCAATATCTGACAATCAGTCGCGATGTCAGGGAACTTCATTTTTCATTGAATTAGCACCGTGTGCCAAAATCACAACCAAACTTATAGTTCTGTGTATTATTGGCTGGAATATTCCTGTAAAGCAGGGGTGTCAAACTCACTGAGGGCCACATCAGCATAATGGTTGCCTCCAAAGGTCCAGATGTAACTGTAAGACAGAATAAATGTAACTAAATGTAAACACACCCTCAGAAAAAGACTTTGAAAGTGGCATGGACTCTAACTGGACTTACGCAGGTTCCATGTGGTTTGGTTTGGTAGAGCCAAGATGAAAACTACTGACAAACCGCTATTTTGCCATATTGGTAATGTAGTTGTCTGGTATCATATCATGCTAGCCCTACATGGCACTAAGCCTGATGCTTCACTATTAAGCATAATTTGTTCTTAAATATGCAGAATGCAAGGATCACATGTGCAAAGTAAATACATATCTGCTATGTGGACATGTATAGTAAAAGGCTGTGGAGGGATGTGTACGTGTGCCATGACACATCCACACGGATCATAAAAAGGTGTCAGATTAGTCAAACATTATGTGTGGCTTGGATAAAACTCTCTCATGCTCTCCCTATGCTTGTTACTTAATGGTCACACATGTATGTGCACCTATGTACACAAAAGATAGCTATTATTTGCCATATACAGTAATATAGTGTGCCATTAAAAACCTCAGAATCAAGGGTGTTCAAGATGCCATGTTAACAAAGAAACAGGTCTTGGCGGCATTACCAAAAGTTTATTGGCATCATAACCTCTGAGGGAAAAGCACCTTGAACCTGCTAGTGGGAAACAAACATTTACTTCCTCCTTCATCCAAAGTAGTATGCTAAGGAAATGATAAATTATATATATTATTGTGAAAGAAATACTCAAATATTGAAGTAAAAGTAGTCATAGCACAGTGTGATTACTTCATCCATGTTTGTCAAAGTATCCTGAAAACACCAAAAAGAAAATCGCTCATCAATTTTGCAGAAAAGCCTACTTTATAATAACGTATAATGTGAACTTTGATTATAATCAGAGAATCAACAAAAGTGAAAGTACAAAATGTACCTCAGTGTCACAGCAAGTGGAAGTAGTATCTCACATTTCTAAGTGTAATGATCCTGATTTACCCTCTAGATTTACTGTTGATCTCAATGACAGCGACACTGACTGGAATAATGAATGAACGAGAAACTTAAATAGCAGTCAAACGCATGGTATTTGTTTTTTTGGTTGGTTGTGTAAAAATGTGTCTAAATGTCTTTCTTTGTGTTTTGTGAAATTGACCTGCTTTGACATTCTATCCAGTAATCATCTTAAAGGGCAGCTCCATCTTCAACATCCTTTTTTTTAAGTAACATTTATGAGGTTTGCTTTTTGTAGCTTTGGAATAAGACTTATGTGTGTGTTAGACGAGGGTTTTGCTTAAGTGGCTTTCTGGAAGCTGTCATGTTGCGCCACCATGTTTTCCAATGCAGTCCCTTGCCGAAAAACCAGCCAGTGTGTGTGAGTTTATAAAATTTCCGACCAAAGCTTATGATGAAAAACGAAAGAAGTATAGTATAGTCTGCCATGTGTTACAATTGGCAAATCTCACCATGCAAAAATGCATTTTTGTCTAACAGTGTCATGTTTCAAAGACTGTGGCACCATAATTAATCCGTGCCAACACTCTCAAAATGTGTGCCGAACTATATTCAGTATCTTGCCTGTTTTTTTTTCTTTTATTTGTCTAGTGCGGAGTATCCTGACCTGCGCAAACATAACAACTGCATGGCCAGCAACCTGACACCTGCCATCTATGCCAAGCTGTGCGATAAGGCCACTCCCAACGGTTACACACTGGACCAGGCCATTCAGACGGGCGTGGACAACCCCGGGCACCCCTTCATCAAAACTGTCGGCATGGTGGCCGGAGATGAGGAGTCTTATGAGGTCAGACATCACTGTACCTTTTTAAATACACACACACAGTCATCACCTAGCTTCTTATATGGTGACTTTTACGACTTTTACGACTTTTATTCATTGATTCATTGGCTGCATGGCCAGTATATGACTCATGATTGTGAAATATTTTTGTCCAAAATTACTTCATTTTCTCAGAATTTAGTAACCGATCCTGTTTCCCTGTTTCTAAGGAAAGAGTATTACGTAATAGCAGTGCCAAGTGGGAGTAAATTAAAATATGACTAAGTACTGCTATATGAGATACCATCAAAATATCAACTTTTGTAAAGTAATTCAATTCAAACATGTGGAACATAAAACAATCAAAGAAAAATAGCAAGGGGTCAGCCTCAGATGAGCTGTAACAGTGATCAGTAAAATCAATTCTAAAACTTACAGAGAGCCAGTGAAGGGCAGCCAGGACCGTAGTGATGTGACAGTATCTGTTTAAACTAGTAAGATGCCGAAGAGGAGGAGTGAGTAACGTTAAGTTAAGATTTTTTTAATGCAAATATTTTTGGCTGTACTGTCATGTGTTGGTGAGTTCAGTATGTTATATGAACATTATTCCTGAGTCTCTGTGACATATTAGGAGGATTTTATGGCCAGTTGCTTTAGATTTGTTACATAATGCACCTTTAAGGGGATTGAACAAGCAGTTGATATCTTCTATCGGGACATCAGGTCTCTGTAAAAATCTGTGTGTCGTCCATGCAGCAGTAAAACGAGATATTGTGTCACATCACAGGAAGCATAAATAGAGAAGAAAATGTTGCCAACAATGTAAGATAGAGTCTTGTAATCCAGAACCAGCACGTGTGTTTGGGGATGTTACATGCTTTCGATCAGTGCATTAAAAAGTCTTTGTGTCAGGTCTTTGCAGACCTGCTCGACCCTATCATCAAAGAAAGGCACAATGGCTATGACCCTAGCACCATGAAGCACCCCACTGACTTGGACTCCAGCAAGGTAGCATTCATGTTAATAACATTTTTCGTTATTTTTATTTAGCTGACATGGAATGTGTCAGCTAAATAAAAGCGTGGTTTCTATTACACATGCAATAGAAACCATGCTGATATATGTTTCCCGATCCTGATGCAGATCCACTCAGGCCAGTTTGATGATCGTTACGTGCTGTCCTCCAGAGTGAGGACGGGCCGCAGTATCCGAGGGCTGAGCCTTCCCCCCGCCTGCACCCGAGCAGAGCGCAGGGAGGTGGAGAGGGTGGTGGTGGACGCCCTAGCTGGTCTAAAGGACGACCTGACTGGGAAATACTACAGTCTGACACAGCTCACCGAAAAGGAGCAGCAACAGCTCATTGACGTAAGTGCTGCTTGATGTAAGATGCGTTTACATGCATGTTAAAACACAATAATCCCGTATTCTTAATGTCATGTAATCTTTAAATCCTGCTAAAATCGAGCTAGTCTTAGTCCGAGTAACATACCTGGATAATCCGATTCAAAGTCCGATTACACCTGCATGTATACACTTAGTCGGACTGGAGTTGGACTTGGCACCAATTGCTGTTGATATGCAATATAGTTGCGTTTTGTTACAGCTATAATTCATAAATGTAGACATTTTTGCTTCTAGGTTAAAGAATGCAGAAGCAATTGGGAAGTTTCAGTCACATGAGTTCCACACATCCTCTTGTATTCTATTCCCTGAAGCTGCTATATTTATATCTACCTTTATATTGTGATATAGATGCACACATTAAAAAAAAACAGGCTGATGCAAACCCACCTTGTATTGTGTAACAATGATCAGAGTTGCGTACTACATGATGGATGTGTGTATTCTTGTGCCGGCACAGTCCATATTGAGTATTCGCCACTTCAGCCACAGCCATTGTTGACACTCAAAATTGCTCACCTTAAGGTCTCTGTCTTTACCATAGGACCACTTCCTTTTTGACAAGCCTGTGTCGCCCCTCCTGACATGTGCAGGCATGGCTCGTGATTGGCCAGATGCCCGTGGTATCTGGTAAGTAAAGAAACCTGATATTATTAAGTGGGCAGAGTCATCCATCCATCCATCCATTATCCATGCAGCGTTGTATAATCTGCATATTATAGTGTTTTTCTACAAGTAAGTAAAGTAGACTTTATGTTTACTGCAATAAATCATGAGTGTAGATTGTGTGTAGAAAGTCATAAACTGACCATGCAGTTGTTGTACAAACTACTTTGTCTGACTCATTTTGAGTTATGGCTTTTCAAGTTCAGATCAATGTCCAAAATATCACTATGATTCATGATTTAGATGACCAGAGTTGCCATCATGTCATATACCAACCTTATATATGATAAGATGCATTGCATGATGTGAGTTAGTTAGAAAAGCAAAGGTCCAAATGTTGATCCTTGTGGAACTCCTTGTTGAATTTCTGACTTTCAAGAATAATGAAGCTCACATCCTGTCAGTAAATTGAATGTTGTATTCATGCTGTGTCAGCGGTCTCAAGGTTTTGTTTACAGCAGTGATGTCAAGTAGAACTAAAATAAAACTGGCATCTTACAAAGATAGTTGGAAATTGCTCTGTAATTAATAATTTTAGATTGTTAGAATGTAGGTTGTATTCATACTGCAACGTTGACATATCAGGGCAATTTGTTGCTTTATAGAAGACTGAATTGACTGCCCAATTATCACTTATATATAGAAATAAAAGGTAATATAAAGTGTACATATCAGAAAAAATAAGTGAGCACATAATTTAGATTATGGTTTGACTCTAGAAATACAAAAAACTGCTGCTTGGTCTTGAGGCGTTTCATAAAATAGTTCCAAATAGTTCAAAATGTTCCATTCATTTCATCCCTGGCATGGTGATGGCAGTAAAACCATTTCCCTGCTGCTGAGCTGTGGTGATGGTGTCTTGCAGACAATGCTCCCTCAGCATTTGAGTGCCAGCCAGCTAAGATCAATGAGCAGTCTCTCTCTCTCTCCCTGTGCCAGTCGTAGAAACCAACCTGTCCTCTCCTTAAATAATTCACCTCCTCTTTCATCTCCTCTTTCAGGTCCTGTTGCAGCTTTCTCTTTCTCTGCCTGTCTCCCTTCTTCATTTCTTTCACTACCCACATCACGCTCCACTTGCTCTCATTTTCTGATGTTATCCCCCGCCTTTATAATGGTTGTCCTCTTACTCCTGTTTTCCCTCTTACTTACTTTCTGTTACATCTTTAGTAAACACTCTCCAACCAATCCATTACCCGGTTAAATCTCTAACATAAAATACTGCATATACAATAATGATGGATGCTGCATCTCCACCTCCTCCCACACTACAAATGTCAACAACATGTTGTGCTAGTGACACCATTTCTCGTCTAGTGCAGTTGTGATGTGTTTTTATACTTTCATATACCAAACTAACGTGTCAGATAAACATACATCAGTGTGATATGAGCTACCTAAAATGATAGAAATCACCTATTTGTCTCATAAAACATGTTTTTATGTGTAATGATGACACATTTGAACAATTGTGTCGAATAGGTTTAAATTATCTATTGCGCAATGTTTTGGGGAAAAAAACACCTTAACGCCTTATGCAGCACCGTAGCTCAAGAACAGGTCCTGACCATATTTCCTGCAGCATTTAGTTGTTGCTGGCATGGGAAAATAGACCATTTTAGTCATTCTACTTTTTCCTACTCTTATTCTTAAGGATATTTGCATTTTGTAATGTGACTGGGTTATTGAAAATACGTCATAAATGTTTAAACCATTATTTCAAAGTGCAACCTTGGAGACCAGCCTGTAACAAACGCACAACAAGTCAATGATCTACAGCTGAAACAAGCGTTTACCTTATTGACTGGTGGTTTATTGCCTTCAGTGTCAATGTCACATGGCTCTGCTAAATATAGAAAAAACACCACTGTTCTCTTCTTATTAACTTGTCCTGACTGTCACAGTGCTTCCAGATATCACTCATGTATTGATTCAGTGTGGGGAAAAATTGGTTTATATATTGATTTACAACCCCTATGTATATTTTTATTTTATCTGGCCCTGCGATGGACTGACCTGTCCATGGCCCCACAACCCTCATGTGAAGGATAAAGAAATAGATCCACAATTCACCAACATGGAAAAGGAAAAGAAATCAACTGTGTGCTGCTGCTGCTTCCTTCCTCTACTCCTTGTTGGGGACAATGTAGAGGACAAATAACTGTAATATACAGTACAAACATGATAATTCAGTGTAATGTCACTGCAGGCACAACAATGAGAAGACATTCCTGATCTGGATCAATGAGGAGGATCACACCAGAGTCATCTCCATGGAGAAGGGCGGCAACATGAAGAGAGTCTTTGATAGGTTCTGCAGAGGCCTGAAGGAGGTAAGACTGTAATGATGATGATTGCAATAACCGTGATTAACCACACAGATGGCCTCGTAGTTAGTCCAGACCACATTATATCAATGATCTGATAAATGGAACCTTTCTGCTAATAACTCTCAGCATAAAGGGAAATGCAGGGAGAGATACTCTGAGATGGACGTGCATGTGTTTCCATGCAGAAGTAGAAACACTGGCTCTGTCATGAAGTGTAACCACATTACTTTCTTCTGTCGTGTTTCCAGTGCATCTCAGGGTGTCACGCATAATCAGGGAGTCATTTGAATGACAACGGTACAACAGAGCAGTATAATGTGCACAGAAGCTCGTGCACTTGTGGGGTTGTTTTTGCATCAGCTATGGTGTTAGCTGAGCCTGATTTAATCTCGGCACTGGGTCAAAGTACAGGAGCACTCTGCGTCTTTAAACTGGAGGCTGCGGAAGACATTTTCCATCATCAGTTGCATTTAATTAGACCTAAAAGCTATGGTGCATGCCTACAAAAGCGAAAACAGCTTACAGTAGAATAGAATAGAGATTATAAAAAGCTACGCCTGTACATAGTGCAAATTGAAAGGCAGCAAGTAAATACAAAACCACACATCTGGTAATATGAACATACAACCGATAATTCAAGATAACATCCCATCCAATAATACAAATCACTACAGTATATAAACCCATCCAGGGAATGAATAAATAAGAGGAATATTGGTGTTGCTCTAACTGAGATCTCTGCCTAAACTGCAAAAACCAGTTATAGCATTTAAGGCTGTGGTGGCTCAGGAGTAAATCTGTTTCTGAGCAGTGGAATGTCACCAGCAGCTTCTCCTTCAGTTCCACTATACGCAGACACAGTAGTCTTTGCCCTGACAAACAAGGCAATGCAAACATCAATTATTTATCCAAGTAGTCCCACTTTTCCACGAGGGAACGTGCTAAGGACAAGCACAAAAAACAAATGTTTTTTGCGCTTGTTCACACTGAGTGTTAGTCCACTCCCGACAAAGTAGGAAAATCCCAATTCTTTGCTTGTCAGCGCTAAATAATGACTGTTCGTTGCAGTGTGTATGAACAGAGTGTGCACATCCATCAAACATAACAGACAGAGCACACACGCTCACTGTGCTGTGACTGATTCTCCTTCTCTAAGGTGGAGCGTCTGATCCAGGAGAGAGGCTGGGAGTTCATGTGGAACGAGAGGCTCGGTTACGTCCTCACCTGCCCCTCCAACCTGGGCACAGGTCTCCGGGCCGGGGTCCATGTCAAACTGCCCCTGCTCAGCAAGGTAACGCAACAGTTAGTTAATGCTAGTATGATAATTTCACAGATTTAACAGTTTTAAACTTCTCTTTTTACAGGTTTTCATTTAATTGCACTTGTGATTTTTATTATTATTCTGCCTCTGTAAACAGAAATAATAATTATTTTTATGCTGCGGCCTTTATCTGATAATGAGCTCTGTCAAGCGACACTGACTGGGGGAGGATTTGTGTGTATACACAGGTAGCATATGGGTGGATAGAAGATAGAAGTGTTTATCCCTTCAAATTGCTGGATCACTGGGGTTTTTGAGCAGAAGAACGCATTTATGAAGCTCTTTGTTATTGTTTTTTCAGTCATGCTCCAATCTGTTAACCCTCATTCTGCTTTGAGGAAAAACAACCCGTGTGCAATGTTGCCTGTAAATCACATCTTTCTATCTATGTTCTATATACTTTTCTAATAAAATTCTTATTGTTGCTTGTAAAAAAAAATGTCCTTGTCGCCCCCACTTTTCAGGATCCACGCTTCACTAAGGTCCTGGACCAACTGCGTCTGCAGAAACGAGGGACAGGTGGAGTGGACACAGCTGCTGTGGGTGGCGTGTTCGACATCTCCAACCTGGATCGCCTGGGACACTCTGAGGTAGGGATAGCTTGGTAGACGATGTGCATAGACAGAGGCTTTGTGACAATGAAGTTGGCCTGTGACTGTCCTCCTCTCTTCAACACAGCATTCAAACTACACTCAACAAAAATATAAACGCACAAAGAAAACTCATGATTTGTGACATCTGTGGCATTTTGACAAGTGACAAAAGTCCACATTTTGGTGTGCCCTACTGGTCACGCATATTGACCACCACTCTGCCATGCTCCATGACTCTCGTGAGTTGAAATACTCAATCTGAGATTGTAGTCAATAGGAGTGGCCAAGTGACACTGAACTACTGGGTTTGAGCAAAACAAATCATTCCATAAATAATCAAGAATCTGATTTCATGACATTCTATTTTTGTTCACCATTTCAAGTTTTTGCGTTTATATTTTTGTTGAGTATATCAAGTATCCATTATTGAATACTAGTTACACTTCCCTAAAAACAAATATTTAAAAGACTGAGTGTCGGTTGTATCCTCAGTTCATTTAAGAGAGAGGAGAGGAGAGTTACAGTATGTCGGTTGCATATTTTAGTCAGATTGCATTCTTTCTGACAGTGTGATTTCCACCCAATACTCTCTGACACTATCTGGGTGTGTCAGTGAGTGATTGGAGGGACGGAAGTAGTGATGTGTCAGTCTCATAAAGGCTAGAAGCAGAGGAAAACAAGCTATCCTTCCTCTATCTAAAGGTGACTTGAATTACTATATCTCTTTTGTTTAGTCTTTACAAAAAGAACAAGAGAAACCTCCACCAAGGCCATTCAATTCCCCAAAAGTGTCAAGACTCTCTCGTTGTCTCGCAAGGTTAACGAATTTTGTATTTTCTCAAAATGCTTAAAAAAACCTTTAGGTCACTGTCAAGGTATGAGCTGCAATTTCCTTTAGACAAGTGGAATTGTACATTGCATGTATTGTACTGGCCCTTTAAGGGTATTTCAACGGGTAAAGGGGACTGGGTGACATATAATCTGCCGTATATTACTCTCATGAATGAAATCAGGAGATTTTGACACAGAAAATAAACCTTTTGGTCACAAGGTAGGAGCTGCAATTACCTTTTGGCAAGTGGAATTGTACATTTAAATACATTCCCGCCCCTGATGTATGATGAAGCTTGGGACATTTACAAATCAGTCTTAAGAGTTTTCTATCACATAATATCAAGACTGTTGTTTGTTTTCCTTCGGTGTTGAAGTTAAATTTGTCTCTCCCTCAGGTCCAGTTGGTGCAGACACTGATTGACGGCGTCAACTACTTAATCGAGTGTGAGAAGAGACTGGAGAAAGGTCAGGACATCAAGGTGCCCGCTCCCCTCAAGCAATTCAAGTAGACACTAATCCAAGACATTCACACACACACACACACACACACACACACACACACACACACACACACACACACACACACACACACATTCTTGTACTTGCTGCATACTGAGGACCGGGTAAAAGAGCTGACAAAGTGAGGACCAGCATTTCCACTTTATAAATTTATAAATTTATAAATTTCCACTTTATAAAACAATTACAAATATCTACTTATATATTAAATTTGACCAAAAATGTTTGGTCCAAAATTTGAAAAAAAAATTTGACAAAAACGTCATACTATACTGTCATCCAAAATTTGAAAAAAAATGTGACCCAAAATTTGAAAAAAATTTGATGCAAAATTTTTGGTCCAAAATTAAAAAAAAGAATTTGGACCCAAAATGGTTGAAAATTTGAAAAAAAAATGACGCAAAATTTTTGGTTGAAAATTTGAAAAAAAAAATTGGACCCAAAATGTTTGGTCCAAAATTTGAAAACAAATTTGACAAAAAAATTGATGCAAAATTTTTGGTCCAAAATTTGAAAAAAAAAATTGGACCCAAAATGTTTGGTCAAAAATTTGAAAAAAATTTGACGCAAAATGTTTGGTCCAAAATTTGACAAAAAAAGTTATACTATATACTATGTCGTCCAAAATTTTAATTTTTTTTTTTTTTTGACAAACATGTTATAGCAACCTCAGGAAGTGATTTCAATGAAAACAAAGTGAGGAACGACCAAAATGTCCTCACTCCGTAAAAATGTCCTCACTTTGTTGGTTAAAAACCCTCACTGGTCCTCAGTATGGCGCAAGTACAAGAACACACACACCCTGCTGCATGTCCTCAACCTACCCGTGTCTCTGTTCCCTCTCTTCATACCCGTTTGTTGTAAAGTCCATCCATTGTGGGTTGTTTCTTAAAACCAATCTGAGTGCATTTGAATGTAGATTAACAGTCCGATGAGACTTTGTTGTGGATGTGTATGGCACGCTGGTGTCAGATTGTAATGTTCCAGCACACACTGGCCAGGCTGGGTTCTGTACTGTAAGCGACTGAAGCAATATCATGACTGAATGTCACAAATGTGTCTTTTATTAAAGCACTCGTCTATTTAACAGTAACCCCTTTCACACTGTCTGTCTTTCATTTTATACATGAAGTACACTTCATGCAAGGATTTTGCTTGTGTAAGACTCATAATGTCATGTGACAATGTTTAGACAGAAGCAAAACAAGACTGTTCTCTGCTGAAAGGCTGCAACTCCACGGCTTTTTACCTCCACAAAGAGAAAAATTACCTTTCAAATGTGGAAAATGTAGAAAAACTGCTAAATCTTTTGACCTTATTAAAAACATTGAGGTGCACTGCCCTCTGTCTGTACACAGTAGGCATCAGTGGGAGCCACGCTTCTCAAATTGTGGTACGTGTAAATTAATTGTTCCATCTTGATCTAATTTCACTATGCCAGTGTATGAAGGATATGTGAGGATGATGAGTGAGCAAATGATCTTATCTGCCTCCTGTGAAAAGTCTGTAGTCAGCCTTTTTACACCGCCATATTTTAAGGTTGGTGATAATGGTGTTACTTTGAGAGCTCCACATTTTCCATCCAAGAGTGAGTGCGTAGACGTCAGTGTTTTGTCGGCAGAGCAGAAAGTCTGGAACAAGTGCTTTGTCTCGTTGTGAATGAATAGATATTTATCTTCTCCACTGATGGAACCAGCAGATATTTCTGCAATGGTTTGGTCTGGACGCCGACAGCACAGGACAACAAGGCGTTCAGTGTTCTGAGGAGACACAGCTGCTGCGACGCCGCGTGTTGGTGTTGTGAGGGATGAAGAATCTGTTACTCTCCTGAAGGGCTTGGATGAAGGGTCCTGTGTCCTGAATACTCACACACACACACACACACACAGGTTTGTGCAGCTTTTCTTCTCAGGACTCTGCATTGACTCAACAACAAAGCACTATGCCTAACTTTAACTGATGCCTAACCCTAAACTCAACCTAACCACAATTCAAATCTTACCCCTAAACTTAACCAGTCCCTCAAAAATTTGATTCTGCCACATAAGGACCATGTTTTGGTCTCTATCATGACTACTTGTCCTGACAAGGTAAGTGTTAATCTGAATGAGGAAACAAGTACACACATACACATCCTCTTTCCTTTGCCTCCTGCTGTCTCTGACAGTACTCACAACATGTCACTAGCATAATGCCACAGGCCTCTTTTCCTCTTCTCCCTCTACTTGTTATGGCTGAGGAGCAAGATGGTTGCTACGGCAACTACTTTGCCAAGGCATTGGGGGGCAATCTTTGTGATGGGGGAGGGGAGAGATTGTGTGGGTAACGGAGAACTAATCTCTGCGGTACAGAGACGGAAATAATAGCAGGTATCGTGGAATAAAATGAACAGTGATGACAGAACTGTGACAGTATTTAGATGGATATCCTATTCCTTGAGATTCAACTCTTAGAAGAAGACAAGTCAAACCCAGACAAGTTTTTATATAGTATGTCATCATTTATAAAAATATTAAAAGTTGTATTTATTTTATATTTTTCTAATTATTAGCTCAAAGCTACCTGTGTTTCTTAACAAAACGCTATCTGTACTGTATTTGATGTAGTGTGGAAATAGAATGTGTCCACTCAGTGACCTTGATGTTACAAAGTGCTGTGTAGTGCAATACTGTGTTTGTTTATTACACACATTCACACACACAGTGAGTATAAATCTAAGTCTCTTCTAATCTAATCTAAATTTTGCATGTGTCTGATCTTTAAACTCACATCAATAATGGTTTTGATTTGTGTTTGTACTGTTATCTCATCTGCTGTTTTAGTTGATGGCAGGTAAACTATAGCCATTAAAAATTGAGGCGTAGTCAAACTTTTATATGAGTTGATATGCAAATCTGAAAGATTTCCAGATTTTTGCTCAACAAATTTAATTGCGTTTAATACCTTTTATTACAAAAGTGTCTCATTCAAACTAATACAGGTACATTTGTTTGTGTTGTTTACAGTTTATACACTTATATAGGAACTGAGTTTGTACTACAAACGTCGTTTTATCAATTCTGAAAAAAAAAACTGTATCACAGTACAGGGTTCATCCCTGCTGTCAAAGAGCTCCCTCTGCTGGCACGTTCTTATACTTGTAGCTTGATCCAGATGGAAAACATTGAGAACACACTGTAAATGACTTGTGTTTACACTAAAGACTTTATTTGCCTAAAGACAGACAACACATTTTAATGGACTTTGGGAAGGAATTCAAAATAGTTCTTTCATATAAGCAGACATTGATTACAGAGGAGTCATTATAACAGTTGTAGCAGGCGTTAAGTACTTTTATTTTAGTTTCCTGGTACTTTTGTATCTAAGTAAGTAACTGTGTGTTTATGTATTATCAGCACTGTCACGTTGTTGGAATCATATCAGACTTTGTGGTTTTCTTTTTCTGGTATTCAACCCAGTGAATTTTACCTGTATCTCACCCATACATATTCTACAAACTGGAATTAAAGTACTACTAGCATGGCAGTGATTTTCTAATAGTAATATCATTTCTATCAGCTTTTGTTATTTTAATTTGCTTTAATTACCTGTTTAATAATAATAAACACCCTGAGATTGTCTGTCTTACTTTGATATAAAGTTATAAAAGCTTAATCAAAAAGAAATGTTTAAACTTTAAATACAGAGGGGACCTGGGAACTGAATTAAGGTCAAAATCAGTTCCGTGATCTTTGTCGTTCTTTGTAGAAGAAGTCACGTATTATTTCCCCGACTCTCATTGGCTAAGCGCCGCAGAGTGACGCACCTGGCGGACCAATAGGAGTGTGCCACACTGTGGTTAGGAGCGGTTCCGCTACCTGAAACGTCTCTGCTGCCTTGCTCGTTGTCTTTCTCTTTCTCTTTCCTGACCAGTCTGCGTTGTGCAGCAGCCTCGGCCTGTACGTCGTTAAAGCTCTTTGTACGAGGAAGGGGCTGCAACGGACACACTCAGCTACAGCCGTTCTCCTTTGTGTTCTTTTCACCAGGAAGTGAAGAAAGCGTTTCAGTAAGCTCCGTGTGCGATGTTGAAGCTGCTCTTCTTGGCCGCCCTCGCCGGGTTCTCCCAGGCCAGTGATGTGCTGGACTACACGGATGACGATTTCGACTCTAAGATCGGACTCCACGATATCATTCTTGTGGAGTTTTTTGCCCCTTGGTGAGTGGAGTGTCTCGCGCGTTTGTGCCGACAAACCGCATCGTCTGCGAACAGCTAACGAGCTGTTAGCGCTTCGTGTTTAGCAGTGAGGCTAAGTGACATTCACTTGCGTGTACTTATTACAGGTGCTGCTGAACGTACGGCTCTGTAAATGTTTATGTTTGTTTATTTTTCACGGCAGTGAGACGTTGCACAATAACATTTGAATGTTTGTCTACAATATGAACAGAGTCGTTGGTGTTTGTGATTTACTGGCTAGCGTCCAGTGTTAGCATGTTAGCTATGAACTGAAATGTGTCAGCCTCATTGATGGGTTTCTTGTAAGAGACACAAAGTCTGACACTGAGAAATACATTCACGAATGTACGATGTCGCGACAGAATTGGTCGCGTAATGCCCACTTTTCAGTGCCAATTAACCATTTTTATTAGAAACTACGCGTGTTTGAAGGCTGCAAGGAAGTTGGGGGCGTGTCTCTACGTTGTTGTAACGTTCTGATTGGTCAGGGAAGTTTTGGTGTCCATCCTTGATTGGTCCAGAGGAATTGTGACGTCGACTCAAAGTGCCAAACTTTAAATTCGGAAGATAATCCGAATTTAAAGTGAAATTAATTCAAAACATTTAAAAGAAATCAGTTAAATGCATATCTAAAGAGAAAGAACCACCAAAGTGACACTCTTCCCTAATCTCAGCCCCTAGAATGATAATATATGCCTCTTTGCGTTAAAGTTGGAAAGATGGTCCAGAATTTATCTTTACTCCATTACTCCACAAACAAAAAAAGTACAATAAGATTAAAATAAATAAAAAATAACACTGAATACAACAAAGTAATCAGAAAGTCAAAAAGAACCCACTCAAGCTGATAATCAGTTCACAAATTGGCGATTAATTTATTAATGATAGCTAAGATGATTAATCGTTGCAGCTATTGGTATTTTTTTCAGCCATACTAATTAGAGTTATGTGCATTAAAATAATTAGAAATTATAACTGTATAGTCATTGAAATCATTTTTGAGCAGGAGTACAAAGAAAAGTTGTAAATTTCTCTTAAAGTGAAATTGTTGGCTCCAGCTGTATGCATGCCACATCTTGTTTCTCATTTTTTTCAAGTTTAAATAATTGCATGAACAACAGAAAAATGTGGGTAATTTAAAATTATAATATTATTAGCCCTAAAGCAGTCAATTTCAGGCTACTCTTAATGGCTTTCAAATGGGAGAATCACGCTTTTACTTGTATGTGGCTTTTGGCACTAATGAATTTACTCTGGTTTCTGGTTACACCTCATAAGATCATGTGATTTCCCACAGGATCTTTGCTGAACTGGAACTAGAACGCAGTTGAAAGTTTCCTGTTTGACTGATCCATATCCTATTTATTTTAGGTGTGGCCATTGTAAAAAGCTAGCACCTGAGTATGAGGCAGCCGCCACACGACTGAAAGGCATCGCCTCCCTGGCCAAGGTATTACACAATAGAATTCATTTGACTTTGTCCACTTAAGTGTGCTGCTATGCACTCTGCACTGAGGTGCTCCCCTCTGTTTACACAAGTGAATTATTTTCTTTCCTCTTAGGTTGATTGCACAACCAATAGCAACACATGCAGCAAATACAGTGTCAGTGGCTATCCAACCCTGAAGATCTTCAGGGATGGAGAAGACTCTGGTCCTTATGATGGCCCCAGAAGTGCAGGTATTTGGCTCTGATTTGTTTTATATTATATATATGACTTTATTCAGTCATCTAATGGACTTCTTTTGACCGTTTCTTCTTTCTTGTTTTTGTTCTTCTTTTTCTCTTTTAGATGCCATTGTCAGCTTCCTTAAGAAGCAGTCTGGCCCAGCTTCAGTGGAGCTTAATTCTGAGGCAGACTTTGAGAAGTATATTGCACATCAAGACGCAAGTGTTGTTGGTGAGTTGACGTGTGAAATCTGCTCTACCAAGCATTTAATGTACCTTGGCATTATCATGAATGAGCATGAAATGCCCACGTCATATCATCTACCCAAACTAAGTCCTGTTTGGGTTAATTTTGAATGAAGATGCTAAATTTGAGGTTTCTGATGAGATTCTTTCTGTTCCCAGGGTTCTTTGCTGATGGAAAGAGTGCAGCACAGGCAGAGTTCCTGAGTGCAGCTAATGTCTTAAGGGACAACTATCGCTTCGCCCACTCCAACTCTGAAGCTCTTCTCCAGAGCCATGGCATTGATGGAGAGTGAGTAGCCTAATCTGCACCCTTAAATAGCTGTTCTTACTCACGTGATGGCATGGTCACGTCAGTAGCATTGTGGCAGATGACACAGCGGTTTAGAACTAAACTGACCTTTTCTTTGTTGGTTTACAGAGGAGTCGTCTTGTTCCGCCCACCACGCCTGAACAATAAGTTTGAAGATAGCTCTGTCAAATTAACGGAAGGAACATTCGTCAGCAAAACAATCAAGGCATTTATCCAGGAAAACATGTGAGTATTATTGCCCCCCCCCCCCCCATTTAAAACGGTTCTCTCCATCCACACTCTGTTTTCATATCCAGAAACTCATGCTTTTTTTTTTTTTTTTAAAGCACACCATGTTCATGATAGTTGGAATTATAATTACTGTAAACACAGCCATCTTAGTAATGGTACATATTTGCACATTTCCTGTTGCCCAAGTGCCAATAGGACCTTGTGCTGGTGAGTTGTCAACTGCAAACACAGATGAGCCACTCGCCAAGTTCAGGATTTATAGCCAAATAAATCAGGAAATGTGTTTTGCCTCAACGAAACATTTGTCTCTCAGCTGAGGGAGAGACGCTGCACTTCTCTGGAAGTAAAATATGCACACTTATACTGTGCAGATGGCATTGTAGAAAATCTCTTTGAAAACATTCTTGAAACTAATGGGTTATTATCAACAAAACCTTGCATTTTTAGCAAGTCGATGCTTAGCTCACCCACTTTTTTTAAATTAGATTTGAGTTGCTAAACATTGTAACACTTAGCTTGGACCTGCTTTTAGCAGGTGTCAACCCCCACTAGCCAGCTATTTCCTGGTATTTTGCTCACAAGACTGTACTGAGAATTTGAATTGACCTGAATTCCAGATGCACTACATTCACTTTGCAGTGTTTATTGTTTGTTATACCCTCACAAGAATCTTTGAAAAAAAAACAGCACATGATGCACCACGCCCTGTATTTTGTTGTTTCATTTTCACTTCGAACCACCATTGCTTTCGCTTTACAATGCTGAACTGCATGCATTTGAAGTCAGCCGCTGTTTGTTTTTCCAGTGTTTCTCATCCAGTGTGTTTTTGTGGAGAATTTCTGAATTGTAAAGGACTTTACAGTGTAAATGTTAAAACAAGAGTATGCATTTTTACGGCACCTTTCAGCAAGAAGGTAATGTGAAGGTGTCTAAAACCGAAACCTTTCCTAACAACTGATTAAACGGATTAAAAAGCAGAACGATCAGACTTATTTTATAACCATGTAGTTGCTCATACTGACTATGAGTATAGGTTGATGCTGCACCTCTCTAAATTATTGTTTTGCTCCTCAGCGGTGGCATTTGCCCACACATGACAGATGACAACAAAGACCAGATGAGAGGCAAAGACCTGCTGGTGGCTTATTATGATGTGGACTACGACAAAAACCCCAAGGGCTCAAACTACTGGAGGAACAGGCAAGTGTTCCTTCACTTTTTACTTGAATCATTCCTTTCAGCTCCATGCAGTGGCTCTTCACCCTTGAGATGTTTCCTCCTTCCATTTTCAAAAGTGCAACCTCGATAATGACCCAAATTGAACTTTTTTAGGGTGATGAAGGTGGCAAAGAGCTTCCTGGATCAAGGCAAGAAGCTGAACTTTGCTGTGGCCAACAAGAACACGTTCCGCAACGAAGTGTCTGAGTTTGGCCTGGATGGAAGCTCAGGAGAGTTGCCCGTTGTGGCCATCCGCACCGCCAAGGGAGACAAATACGTCATGGCTGAGGAGTTCAGGTAAGTCCACACAAATGTGCATGTTAATCAAGAGAATCCACCATGCAGAAGTGGAGCTAATGATGATTTTACACAACGTGCTATGGAAAGAGCTTCAATCCCAATATATTTTAGTTTTTTACTGGTCATTGTACAAGTCTTGTATAGGAGTTGCACAGAAGTCACTCCAACGCGTAAAAAAAAAAGGATAATTAGACAAATACAAGTACTTTTGGGTGAAAAAGTGTCCCTATTTTAAGTTTTAGTAATGCTTCCGCCACAACCGGAGTCTTCTAACTTAAATCTATTTACTCTGTTCTCTCAACAGTCGTGATGGAAAAGCTCTGGAGCGTTTCCTGCAGGACTATTTTGATGGCACTTTGAAGCGTTATCTCAAATCAGAGCCCATCCCAGAGAACAACGATGGACCCGTCAAGGTGGGATTCAAGGATATTTTAAGGGAGTTGGCATCCATAATGTTGAATTACTGCCTGAATTTAATCATCCTTTACACCTTACTATCAATGTGCCACCTGTTTGTCTCTTCAACCACTGGAGAAAACAGTTTTAATAGAATTATCAAAACTTCCTCATAGTGCTGTAGTAGATGAGTAGAACAATGTATAGCAAGTAAAATGGTCTAAATGTTTTTATTACTAATTTGAATTGTTGAACCTGATCAGTTACTCATGACTGGGGCTCAGCAATTTGGAGAAAAATGCCTAATTGCAGCTTTTCAGACAGATATTGCATATTTTATTTATGATCTAATGGAATATAAATCAAAGTTCAGGTCATCATTCACCATGTAAAACATATTTACTGCTTGTCATCTGTTAGTAAATGTATGACATCTACCGTTTGACTTCAGACTGTAGTGGCTGAGAACTTCGACTCCATCGTCAACGACGACAGCAAAGACGTGCTGATCGAGTTTTATGCTCCATGGTGCGGACACTGCAAGAGTCTGGAGCCCAAATTCAAAGAGCTGGGAGAGAAGGTGAGGAAAGGGCTTTCTGACCTACTCTATTAATGTATGCTGCTTTCATTCAGAGTATTATCTCACTGCTTACTCAAAGAACAGTTTTGACTTTGCACATCTGAATCGTCTTTAGTCAGAACAGTTAAAAGATCAAAGATATTCACTATACAGTAATTCAAAAGAGAGCAGCCAATGTTTATACTGTGTTCAGTTGAAATAACTGACCGATCCCCTTAACTCTAGTCGAGACAAATCGGAAATCATTTTCTCTTTTCTGCTCCTGAAGCTGGCCGATGATCCCAACGTTGTCATTGCCAAGATGGATGCCACAGCCAATGATGTGCCATCACCATATGAAGTCACTGGGTGAGTCACTTAAATATGTCTATCTCTTTATTTAGTGGTGAAGCCACCGTGGACCTTTTCCCCAGCAAATAAACTTCACCAATCCTGTCTAAAGCTAGCACTGACGTGTCTTTGTGGGGTTTGGGATTTCTGAAATCTGATATACGTAACAATTTGAATTCTTTATACTCAACTGTTTTGTTTTTTTTAGTTTCCCCACAATCTTCCTTGCACCAGCTGGAAGTAAGATGTCCCCAAAGAAGTATGAGGTAAGCATCACGTTGAGTGATCATTGAAACCAAGTAATTTCCTGCAGGAGTCCTCTGCTAAACATCCTTCCTTTCTGCACTCATTCACAGGGAGGTCGCGAGGTGAGTGACTTCCTCGCCTACCTGAAGAGAGAGGCCTCTAACCCTTTGGTGATGCAGGAGGAGTCCAAGAAGAAGAAAAAGAAGGACAAGCCAGAGCTATAAAAGCTCCAAACAGGAACTCAACAACCCCAACCCCCACCATGGCAGGAGGAGGATGATTGGGGAAATCCATGCAGAGAAAGAACTAAATTATATTCCACTCTTAGTGAACTACCGAATGCTCTGATGCCAAGTCCAAAAGGCGTGGCCCTCCCTTTAGGTCCTCCGCTGCTCTGGGAAAACTGTGGAAAGTGGAAAAGGTGATGTCCAAGGCCGGCCTGATGTTTAAAAACAAAAACAGATTTTTAGGGAAGCGGTGACTGCTTTTGACAATTTGAGATTTTAATTATCCCCTGGTCTGAATACACCCACACCTCAGGCTGATGCACTTTGGTTTAACACCAGTCTCCTGTCATCTGTCGCTTTTGGTTTTTGTTGTCATCATGGGGGGTAATGATAATGGTGATTTTTTTTTTCTTGTTCTTTTGTAACATGTCTTTGTTTTTGTACATTTGGAAGGATGATGGAATAAAAAGGACCACAAAACCAAAATTAACTGTATGATGTCGTTCATGATGTAAATGTTTTTGTCATGGTTAAATTGAAGGTAGTTTAGGTTTGTCTACAATTTTCATGTAAAGTTTAATAGCAGTTGCTCTTAAATCACTGCAACTGCGTTTAAGATGCGGGTTTGCAGTTACAAGTATTCATAGTCATTTTTTTTTGCTCATGAAATGTTTTTGTTTATAATGGCAGTGAATAAAAATGCCAGAAATCCAAATTCAAGAGTAGTTTGTGATGAATTGTTTAATAGATGTGTTGTTTTTTAAATTCACAACAACAAATATAATGAAGTGCAGCAAAGTAGTTTTTACATCATATCACAACTGGAAAACTGGTCACAGCTTTGGTTAGAATGTAGGAAGGTTGTCAAAATGAAAGGTTTACAGAACTGACAAAGCCAAATATCCTATTTGAGAAGTGTGGCAATGGTTCCGATGTCTTGTCTATAAAAATGATTTAAGTCCATTAGACCACAGGACCTTCTCAAGTGTCAAGCTGACTTTGCTTTAGCGTCTAGATTTGTTTTAATATCACTGCAAAAAAATGTTGCATTAAAATATCTTGATAGTAGTCCAAAAACTAAAGATGGTGTTTTTGAAATAACAGAAGTAAAGGTAGTATATATCAATTCAATTGATTTGTTGTCATAGTGAATTAGATTTCTGCAGTGTCCTTGCAGAAGAATGAACATAAATGAAGCTGAAGTCATGGCCCTTTGTAAGACGGAGGTTTAATTGAAGATAATGTTGAACAATTGTATCCAATCTGTCTTTGTATTCATTTTATGATTTGCAATGTGATCAGTTATTACAAATGTTTGTATAAAGATAAAAAAAAGAAAGAAAATATTAATGGCAGTAATCACAATCATATCTATTAATCACATTATTTTTTGTAAACTGCAATCTCATATTTTTACATAACCGCATGTACTATAAACCTCCTTTGATTGGCTTTGTAGTTATTTGTGTTTATAAATCATCGATAAATTGTTTGTGATCAAAACGATGCGTTACATTTCATACTGTGTTGTTTGGTTTCTTAAATATTAAATTATGTGTCCCATTTAAAAGGAGTATGTAGCAGTGGTGTGTTGTGGCAGTGCGGCGCCGAGCCTGTGGGTGGCGCTGAGCTGAGTGTGTAGCAGCTGAGCACTTCCTGTGACTCGAGAAGGAAGTGGAACCAGTCAGCGGAGCATCGTTACTCTTGTATGGGCATGTTCTCTCTCTCTCTCTACACGTGCTGTTCTTTTAGTCCTAAAGGTACAGTACAAACTACTTTATGTCCGTTTTACTTAACACGGCACATCACTTGTTATGAGTAATTAATCGTATATTTATTTGTGCGGCAAAGTCTTACGTGTGATGTGTTTCGTGAAATGAAGCGTCGTAGCTTGTTTAGCTCGTGTAAACGTGGCTTTCTCGGCTAGCTGTCAGTCGGTCGTTGTTGTCAGGACAGACTCCGTTAAAATACGTGGTAGTTAAACTCGTCATTATACCAAAAGTGACTGGCGCTACGTTTTCTCCATTCACTTAGGAGCCAACGTGGTTTATTTAGTAAGTTTGGAAGGTGTATGTTTAAAAGTAAATGCAGGCCGTTTTAACGACGGCTGGAGTTTGGCTTGAACTCAACTATTGGACACGGCCTCTGTAAATGTGTGGGTAAATATATGTATACATACTGCTTAAAAATGGTTTTGTGGCGTTTGTCCAGCTCAAAATAAACCTCGGGAAAACTCAGCCCAATGTCTGATTTTGAGGAATGTCAAGAAGTGGGCTGAGAACTGAGTGACACTTCACAACTTTTTTAGGCGTTACTGATTTTGAAAAGACTTGCTAAGGAGTACATTAGAGCTACAACTAACGATTATTTTGGTAATCGATTAATCTGACGATTATTTTCACGATTAATCGATGAATCGTTTAGTTTATAAAATGTCATAAAATGTTAAAAAACATTGATCAATGTTTGTCAAACCTGGAAATGATGTTCTTAAACGTCTTATTTGTCCACAAACCAAAATCATTCGGATTTAATGATTTCTTTGTTATGTGGAGCAAAGAAACATTATACATATTCACATTTAAGAAACTAAAACAATCATAAATATTGTTTTAATCATGAAAAAAGCTTCAAACGATTATAGATTATCAAAATAGTTGACGATTAATTTAGTAATCGATTAATAATCGATTCATCGATTAATCGTTTCGGCTCTAGAGTACATGCTAACCATGAGGACTGAAAGACTAGGGATCACACATTTTATGACTGCGCCTGATGAGAGATCACACTATATATTTGTCAAACCACCTGAACGCATCACACTCTTGTGAGAGTGACCATGGCTACAGTCTAAAGGGACAAACATTGCCATTGTTGTTTTGATATTCCCGCTTCTTCCTGGGACGAAAGGGAGTGTATGGTCCCCCATCTCTCAATTCCAGGAACGTCTTTTAATCGCAAAACTGTTTGGCAGTTACCTTGACAGGCTTCAGAATTGCTGCAACCAATGATTATTTATTTTTCATACAGAATTAATCTGCAGATTGTTTTTCGATTAATTATGTACTTGTTTGTTCTGTAAAATGTTGAAAAAAGTTGATTATTGTTTACCACACCTGGAAATGCTGATGTTCTTGAATGTCTTCTTGTCCACAAACTAAAATGATTCAATGTTAATGGTTTATTTATTATGTAGAGCAAAGAAACTGCTTTACACTTATCTTGACATTAATATTTGATTAACCAAAATATTTTTGCAGTGTGCCATGCATGTGATGTTGAGTGAGTTGAAGTCCAAGACTGCATTAGTTTTGAATCAATTCCTGCTTCTCAATGGTAGTGATCAGCACCTGAATGCTTTTTCTAATCCTTTTATTTCAGAAATGAGTTCCAGGCCAGTTTCATTGTTTGACAATGGTAGAGGTGCCTAAGAAGAGTGAAGCCTCCTCCTCCTGGGGGCTTATCAGCAACGACAGGTATTTGTGCAAATGATCCATGATGCTTAACGCCATGGAGAATCCAAGAGCAAAGAAGAACTGTCAGCAAAACATTGCTGTCGACATGAAGAGGAAAAGAACAGACAGCCACTTCGAGTTGATGTGCACAAATAAGTTAGCCAAGAAAACAAAAGCGAGCGATACAACACAGGACCGACAAAGAACCTTGAACTCTGAAACTGGGAGCTCAGATTCTTCCAAACATGGACTCTCTGCCCCTGACCATCACAGTTTAGTCACAGCACTGAGGGACAGTTGGGAGGTGGATAGTGGTTTCTCCTCTGAAGCTAGTCCTCCAGCCAGCGGCCGGAGTTCACCGTGCCTTAGCTCATGTCCGACCACCGTGGTGGCGTTGGATTGTGAGATGGTTGGGACGGGGCCTGGTGGGCGCAGCAGTGAGTTGGCTCGCTGCAGCATTCTAGACTATCACGGCAACATTCTGTATGATAAATATGTGCGACCGTGCTACCCCGTCACAGACTACAGGACTCCCTGGAGCGGCATCAAGAGGCATCATCTTTATAACGCCACACCCTTTGTGCAGGCCAGAGATGAGGTAAGGACAGGATCTGCGTATTGATTCACAGCCATGTTCTGTGTTTTAATATTTTAATGCTTTTTAATGATAAATGAATCAGTATAGACAGTGTTAAATACACTTATTGACCAGTTTATAAGAACCTTCACTGACCATGTGACAAGTGTGAGCAGAGAATTTGTTTGCAGTTCGACATTGAGCATACTACGAGAGTCACTATCATTTATATTTACGAAGAATGTTTGTGTGCTGATATAAAGGCTTGCAAGATTGACTTACCTTCAGCGTTAGTCTGAAGCACCATTGTTCTCATTGTTTACTTGCTGTTCCTTTTGATTCTACCTCCTCGCACCGGTGTGATTATACCCCTAACAAGGCCCCAGTGAGAATAAATAAAAACATATTTACTTTTAGGGCTTACACTCAATCAATTAAATAACTTTCAAATCAATATTTGGTTTTAAGCAAGTGAGATAACATGCATGTGGTCACATTCCTATGTATGTCAGTCTATAGTATAACCAGCGTTTAAGTTTTATTTTAAAAAACAGAAGTAGTGTTGATGTGGAGGCTCCTGGTGGACTTTGGGCTTGTAGTTGGTTTTGTCTCAGGCTGAACGTGTTGCATAGAAATGAGCGGTATAGTTTACTGTTGACTCAGTACACACCTGACCAAACGTAATGGAATACCAACCCTACTGACACAACCAATTGCTTGTTTATTCTCAGTAATTGCAGTTAAATCTTATGTTTGTCTTTATACGTGTGGCTTCTCTCTCTTTTTAGATTATCAGAATACTTGAGGGCAGAGTGGTCGTGGGCCATTCCATCTACAATGACTTTGAGGCACTGGGCATAAACCATCCATGTCACATGGTGAGGGACACGAGCACTACGCGGCTCCTCAGCCGATTGGCTGGTTTTCCCAAAGAGCGCTGCATTTCGCTCAGAATCTTGGCCAATAAGCTGCTCAACAGGAGGATACAGGTAAGAATCGATTCAGTTTTAACCATCGCAAATATATAATTTTATTCATCAGAAACTAAATGGATATTAATATTGATTTTCTTATATAGCTTTTTTTTTTGTACTTGACTTGATGGTAATGGATGAGATGGACTCTGTCGTACAGTATTCAGCTTGAGGACAAAGTCTTTAAAGATAGATATGTAATGCAAGCAAATGGAAAAGAATGTGAAGAAAACAAAATCCTTTCTTTGCATCTGTCAAAATATTCTAATTCAATCTGTCAGAACAAAAAGCACATCTGCACTAACTCTTTTATTGTCGATGTTTGTCCATTGTCAGCATGTGCAAGCTTATTAAAAATAAAAATAAAAATCACTGCACAGAAATGTTAGGTGATGATGTAATGTGCCATTTGTCCACAAGAGAGCAACTGTGAGTTAATTTTTTACTCCATGCTTCATTACATTTACTGGTCGCAGTTATGTAATCATTCAAAAAAAGAGGTGACTTGTATACTGCGGTTTTAGAAATAGGTCTTGTATACTGTGAAGCAGAAATGCATTTAATCTGATATCTAACAGTGGAATAATCTCTTTAATTTCTTTATTCTCAGTCAACATTCATTCAATCTGTTTACTGCACTTTCTGTTACTAAAGCAATCATACAGAAATTCTGACCCACCAGAAGAGACAATTTCCATCTCACCTTTTAACGTCTCATATGTTCTCTCACATTGTCGATCCAGCTCAGAAAGAGAGGTCACTGTTCGGTGGAGGACGCCCTGGCCACTCTTGATCTTTACAAGCTGGTGGAGGGCGAGTGGGAACAGGATCTGCAGAACAAGCTGAGGGACGACGATGCTCTGCACGAGCCCAGCTTTGCCTCTTCTAACCATTACATGCATGATGAGTACTGGCCCAGTGATGTCACAACCATCAGCATCTGAGTTTTACACAGTGTTAAGTAGGAAATGCCTCCGTTTTCGATGTTGTTCTCAGTGATTAGAGCAGATATATATACCAATCCGCCACAATATTGGAACCACTTGCCATTTGTGAAGGACAAAACAACTCTGACCCACTGAGGCAATGTCGCCGATCACTCAAAACAGGTTTTTAAGGTTGGAGTTTGAAATTTCTACCTCAAGTTTGAGTGGATAAAAAGTGAAAACCTTCATCATAACATGATGGCTGATTAATGCCAATACCACACATTAAAATGAAAAAGATGGTATAAATATTAAAGAGAAACTGATGAGAAGATGAACAATGCAATTATTGCTTGAATTGAAAACACTTATTAACTTATTGTTAAAGATATATAACTATGGTTGTTGTTCCTGACAGCAGTTATGTGCTGTTATACCTCATATTTACTTGCAGTGTTGATAGTAAATCAAGTCGGCTGTTGCGGACTTGTTTCATTGCAATGTGAAAAGTGCAGTTTGCAGTGTGAAGAGTGTAGTTTTTTCAAACAGTTTCTGCTTTGACTTGAAAATATTAATGCTACTATTAAAAGGGCATGGGACTAATTCTAGGCCAACTTTTATGATGTTTTTCCACACTAAACAAGATCCTCATCATCAAGGTGATGCGTTAACCTGTTTCATGTCTAAATAAAATGGCATCATTTTGAAATAAAACACTTGCTTTGATTGATTCTAATGAGTAAATGTAACCACTAGTTTGCATAAAGGTCTGTCCATTTGTAATGAGAATAGCTGCGCGTGAAAACTGGTGTGAAGTAGCTGCGCGTGACTACGGAGACGCCTGATCGAGTTTGGGAATAAAATGATCACTGTTCTTGGATAACAGGAATATATTTTGAGCATTATGTTTGACTGTTGTTAAGAAAAAAAAAGAAAAAAAAAGATGTGGTTCCTACAGAAGGTATGTCTCAAAAAGTTAACTAGTTAACAGTTGTAAAGAACAGTAAAAAGCTTCTGAGCTGCTCATGGTGAATCTCTTGCTTTGTTAACATCGACACAAGTATTGGAATAAAAATGTCATGTAAACGAGCCAATCTGAAAACTCTGATACAGGCCATTCAGAACGACATTTCATTCTGAAAGAGAGGGCTGGTATATGCCGATCGTTATTTTGTTTGTTGTTCTCATAAAAAGTCGATTTGCTCCCGACTTGCTGGTTTGGCGCCATCATGTGCCTGCTCCATGTGAATGTGGTGTATTTATATTTTGTTACTGCTCTATTTTCATTCCGAAAAAGAATGATTAACAGACACAAATATCATAGACGCAGACGAGGAGGAAAATGTGACGGATAACATGAGAATTAGATATCACTGCTCATGCCTAATGTCTGTTCTGAATGAACGCTTGATGCACATGTACACCGCCATGATAACACTGCTATCGGATCATTTAATGTAACATCCATGTAAACGCTGGTATCGTAGATTTCAATTGGAATGAATCCTTTCTGAATAAATGAATTCTCTGTAAACATACAGTAGCTACTGCTAAACATGACATCATGTAACCAGGTGAATTTTCTCACTTGGTTAGTATAAGAAGGGAGGATGACAAACTGAACAATGGGCTTTTGTCACTGGACTAATTGTTGTGTGATCATTGTTTACAGCCTGAAATAACAACAGGCTTAAATGACCACTTATGAAAGAAAGGCATTGCTTGTAGTAGTAGAATTAACCTATTTTTGTTTTTAAGCATGTTAGTTCACATACTAATGTGATAATAAACTCTAAATGCTACCTATTGGACCCCTAATAGCTAGACTGAGGGAGGAGGAGGCCAGAAAGACCAGGGAACATAATCACTTTTAAGGGTTTTCTTCTCAGTTATTCTGACTTAAATCCCTCTGAGTAAAAACCATGCTGATCTGAAATTATGCCCATAATTATGACATTTTGCCAATTACACATAGAATAAACATGCTGTATAGTGAGCTGCAGGTGGAGCTGAACACTTTGATTTGATTTCTTCAGTAAATTGCTTTTCCTTGTGCCAGCACACCCCCCCCCCCCACCCCCCCCCCCCACACACACATGTAGAACCTGGACTTGGACCTAGAGCTCAGGCTATAGTGAGAGAACAGAAGAGAGCACTGTTTGCCCAATCCGTCTAATTTTGTTTCTCAAATCGCTCTCTTGAGCAGCTCAGGTCTGATTTAGCAGATTACTATTGGGCTGCCTGCTCATTCATCGTTGCATCAGGAGGAAAACATGTGTCGGTGACGTCGGTGCTCTGACCAGCAGGATCAGAGGAGACGACGTGTAACTGCCAAACCAATCACAGTGGAAAAAAATACACTGCTTTAGCAGAGTTTCTTCTACAATAATTGTGTAAATAATACAACAAACAAACTATTTTGTTCAAACTTTTCAACCCATACAGAGGTGACAAGAGCCTTTGCAGTGGCACCTCCGCGGCTCTGGAATGCCCAGCCCTGGCACATTCACAGCCCAGACTGTTCAGCATTTTAAATGCTCAATTATTTAAAAAAATTTTTGCTTCATATGTTTTTTTTTTTTACTATGCCTTATATCGTTTTTAAATCTTTTATGTTTCTGTTGTCTTTCTATTTTTACTGCTTTTATTTTGGCATTTACGTCAATTTGTAAAGCACTTCGTAGAGGTCAACCTCAGGTTGTTTATAAATGTACTCTATAAATAAAGAGTTGAGTTTTTCGGTTGTTGAAAGAAGGATAAAAACGACCTAAGACCCAGTGTCTTTCTGTAAATTTGTTTTCATGCACAAATCTGAGATTTCTGATAGCTGGACATAGTGTGTGTGACATGAGTCGCTGTTATATAATCCTTACCACCATACATGGGAGACGTCCACTTTTGCTTGTAGAGATAAGAGTATTGTACATGTTTTCTGTATATTTAGACCTTTCCAGGTCTAAATGGTGAAGGTTGTGTTGTGTAAGCTTGTTTATGAGCTTATGTGCATGTTCTCGTGCTCAAATAGGAGGGATTTCTGGTCAAGAAAAAATCATATAACCCCAGTCACAGTAAATGATTTAAGTTTTGTTTAAAGTGTGATGAATGCTGAGATATTTTGGGCACAAAAAGAAGTTGGAAAAGATTCACACAGCTGACATTTCAATGCTGAAGTCTGTTCATTTTGCCTTCTTTGATTAGTTCTTTGTGTGGTATGGGCGCAAATTTAACTCCAACAAGCGGACGGTTTTTCTCCTCACAAATATCTGCAATATTAGTGTAATAGTAATAATAATAGTTACGTATGGTTTCTTTATTTCATTTATTTGTACTTTCCCTAAAAGGCGCATGCAGGGTTTCAAGTGATAACTGTTAATATTTTGATTGAAAACTTAATTAACTTAAAGAATAATGTGATGTCAACAAGTGCATGTAAACATATAGACTCCTCCTCCTCTCACTCACGTGCGTTCACGTGGCTGAAATCAAACACCCGTCACAATGGTCACTTTTCACTCATCCAAGTCTTGCTGGAATGTAATCAAATCCCTCTGACCCCCCCCTGTAAAATCTCTTCTTACCTAAAGTCTATGTTACTTCATTTAACGTACCCTTGACCTTTCCCTGTTATCACCTTCACCATTGGTCAAAATCCATCATATCACTCCCCAGCGTCCTCCCCCCTTTTTTTCACATCCTCTGGCACTTTATGCTGATTGAAAGTAGGGAGGGGAAAAAAACGGGGTGTTGTTGGGTGTAATCTGGTGTGACGCCACTAATCCCACGACTACAAATCGCAGGTTCCGTCCACTCTGCTTCGCATCAGACCTCAGGGACTCTGCACCAGTGCCACAGCAACTTCACCTCTGCCTCAGGTAAGACCCTGGCCCTCAGCACGAGGGACACTTATAATTTGTAGGACAACTTTTCTCCTGCATCTGTCCGACAATACGTGGTGTTTGAATGCTAGATTTAGTTCAGTGGTGTCTGTTGTATTTCTGTAAACAGTTGCTCAATGGATTTTTTTTTGAAGAAATGCTCTGTGTTATAAGCCTGTTAATCGGTAAGCAATGAAGGCCTATCAGATTATCACCTTTTAATGTCTTCTAACTGTTGACATTTGATGATCAATATGATCAGATCCACAGTTTTGAGTCTTCATGGACAGTAAATTTAAGAAAAAAAGTGTTAAATGATGCACAGAATGTTTAGGATTCCCTCTGGTGTTATGTCTCAGGTCAAAAAGTGGCACACTGGATTTCAATATTGAGTATAATCTAATTTAGACTCAAATCTAGAGGATTATTAGCCATCATATTTGGTGTTATTGTGTAGTGAAAATAACTCCTAATCTCTCTAAGCTCAGTGAGATGTTAAAATATAAAATATCTTCAGTTCACTATGACAAACGTTAGAATAAGTGATGATGATCGGTATGTTAGCACATTAGTTCAGCTCGCAGATTACGAATCACTTAAAATTTAAGCCGCAAAATAATATAAATAGAAATGTGGAGTGACGGCCTGAAATCTCCTGATCAATCATCCAGGAGAGGGTGAGGGCTAAATATAGTGCAGAAGAAGTATGCTGTGATGACAGAGAGGGTGGGATTGGAGGGGATTAATGTGGAGTACAGTGTTCCAATTGTGAATTTTTGTTTTGTTTTTTCACCCCTTCTTTTACTGAGATTCATGTGGGTCTTCTTTCTTTTGTCTTCCACACAGTGCAAAGCTGATCTAAAGAGCAGAAAACATGGCTGTCGTTGTAAGTACCAAACTTACTCATCGCATTAATAAAAACGCATATACGGCCTATGGAAAAGTGCATAAAGTGGCTTAAATTGGCGGTGGGGTGGGGGAAGAGGCCTGGTTGTTAGTAATCCTCACGTTCCAAGCGTTCCTCTGGACAAACTCCTTTTCGCCTGACTGTACGTGGACTCGGCTGCAGCTCAGCGTTTCACAAGACCAAAGCTCATTGTGTCAGATATGCAGTATGTTTACAGGCTTTAGCAGACTCATGTGAAGGAGATTATCCAAACACTTAGGCCTATTCATTCATTCATTGTGGTCCTGCTGTAACAGTTAACAGTGGACATGTATGTCGCCTCACGTGGTTCGGACATGTTTTGTGAGGGATTGGTGCCGACGCAGTGAGGCGTTCTAGGGTTTAAGCTCAGTCGAGAACAAGAAAGAAAAAGGAAAAAAAGGAAAAGTCCTCTCCAGGAAGGAGGAGGACATGACTGGAAAAAGGAAAGATGTATGACATTAATGATGCATCATCGCTTCTTTGTTGTTTGTATCAGACACCCATGTCACTTATTAAAGGGAGTGAAAGGTGTTCATTTATTATTAATACCACTAATTACACCCATGCTTTTCCTGCTATGATTAAATGTCTGCATCTACATCAGATCAGTTCACTTTCAGTCCACAGTGAGTTGTGGAAACAGTTATCCTCACTTTGTCAGTCACGGCTGCTTTAAGAACAGATTTACTCACTGGGTTTGTTTTTAATGCCTTTGTCTAGTAGAACATTTCTAATATGGCTGCTTAGATCTGAGAAAAGAGGGGTTATGATGTCTTTATTTTTCAGACTTGTAACAAATGTGTCTTGCGTATATGACCTTAACTTCAAAATAAAGCAATTTTTATACAATATTTGTAATTTGGCGTAAAAGTGTTGACGCCACCTGGATCCTCTCTCCTCAGAGTGGAACTTATCGTATGGTGTCGGAGGAGGAGCAGGCTCTCAGAGCGAAGCTGGAGCGTCTCACTGTCAAGGACCACGGGCCGGTGTTTGGACCCTGTGCCAGTCTGCCAGACCACACCACGCAGAAGGTAGCACAGGATTGTTGTTTTTTTGTTGTTGTGTGGAGACAGCGGTTTTACAATGTCATTAGCTGTGATGTCTAAATGCTCTGGCGCTCTCTACAGGCCAAGGACGAGCTGAACGAGACGGACGAGAAGCGTGTGGCCGCCGTGAAGGAACTGAGAGGAATAATAAAGGAAAAGGCAGATGCTGGGGATGATTTGGCCAAAGGGGTGCAGGACACCTTTGGGGAGAAACCGGACAGTTTGCTGGTTCGCTTCATCCGTGCCAGGAAGTACGACGTGCCCAGAGCCTTTGAGCTCATGAAAGGTAAATCCATAAAAAGGTTATGTTGCCTGTAGTGAGAACATCTGAACCTGCATCAGTTTACCAAGCCAGTGTGTAACTTTTAGGAGGGTTTTCATAGACTTTTGTGTAATTTAGGCAAGGGCCTTGCTCCACAGAGGCAGCCATCTTGCACTGATGTTTCTACATCAGTGCAAACAGACAAAATAGCCAGAGTATACAAAGATATGGATATGATATAATAAGTTAGAAAGGCCACCGGAGTTCCCTGATGCACTTAGGTAAGGTCATCCTTTAGTTGCCACTAATTCCTACACGCTGCACCTTTAATATTTCTACTTTACTTATGGAGGAGGATTTTTTTCAGGATTTTTTGGTCAAAATCTGCTGTGAGATTTTGTTGTGTTGACATTTGGATTATGGATCAATACATTTGGATATATCCAATAAAAAAAGAAATGTTAAGTCACTCTTCTGTGTCTCTTTGTAGGCTATGTGCGTTTCAGGAAGGATTACCCCGAGCTCTTTGAGAACCTGACCCCCGAGGCCGTGCGCAGCACCATCGAGGCCGGTTACCCCGGCATCCTGCAGAGCAGGGACAAGTATGGCCGCGTGGTCCTGCTCTTCAACATCGAGAACTGGGATTACGAGGAGATCACATTCGATGAGGTGAGAGATGACGGCCGGTCATCTGTATTTTGTTGGACTAGGATCAATAATAGAGTTGAAGGACAGTAACTTTTATCATTTTGGTTGGATTATTTACAGGTTTGCCTACTACCTGTCTGTTTATGTGTGTGATTGTAGATCCTGCGTGCCTACTGTGTGATCTTGGAGAAGCTGCTGGAGAATGAAGAGACTCAGATAAATGGGTTCTGCATCATTGAAAACTTTAAGGGCTTCACCATGCAGCAGGCGTCGGGAATCAAACCCACTGAGCTCAAAAAGATGGTGGACATGTTGCAGGTGGGGTTCTCCAAACACTAAAAAGTCGTATACATATGAATATAGTACATTCTTAGAAATAAGGGTTCCAAAAGTGTTCTTCTACAAGGGCTGAGGTTCTACCTGGAACCATTTGCTTCTGAAAAACCCTTTCTTTGGGAAAGGGTTCTTGGTAACACTAATGGTTCCAATAAGAACCATTTTGATCCCGAGAACCCTTTAAAACCCCTTTCCTGAATAAAGGGTTTTAAAAGGGTTATTGGTGGAACCCTCCAAAAGGGTTCCAGGTGGAAGTTTAATAAAAAGGTTCTACCTGGAGCCAAAAAGGGTTCTCCTATGAGGACAAGCCAAAGAACCTTATATGGTTCTACTTGGCACTTTTATTTCTAAATGTGTAGATTAAAATGGCCAAATTTGTATTAGGTTTTCTAATCACTTTCCATACTCTTTGTTTCCCGGTACATTCACACAAAGTTGTCACACACTTGACCTTCTACTTTGTGCGGCACTTCCACCTCACTGAATAAATCACCAGTCTTTTGTTACTTTTGTTACTTTGTCACCAGGATTCGTTCCCTGCTCGTTTCAAAGCGGTGCACTTCATCCACCAGCCGTGGTATTTCACCACCACTTACAACGTGGTCAAACCTCTCATGAAGGGCAAACTGCTGGAGCGAGTGAGTCTTCAGTGATGATGACACCACAATGTTATTATGTGTGGAGTTTCGCACACTTTTATTGACATTTAACACACCGTTGCTACTGAGAAAATTTCTTTATTTACAAAGTGCATACACGTGCTCTTCTTTGCCCCAGGTGTTCGTCCATGGAGACGAGCTGGAGAACTACTACAAGGAGTTTGACGCCGACATCCTCCCAGCTGAGTTTGACGGGAAAGGTGCCAAGTATGACGGCAAGGCCACAGCAGCCAAGCTGTTTGACTAAACATCCTCCATCACCACCATCATCATTGTCTTTATATATATACACACTGCAAACCCCATAGACTGTGGAGACTCAAACCTGACTGTAGAAAATAAAAACAGTTTTGAATGAGTGTGTGAGACATTCAATAGTTTAACCTGAGGCCCGGACAAAGCACAAGCAAACAGGAACAGGAGTGTTTTGCTTACACTTGCCCTTTGGTCATTATTTAACTCCACAGTCATTGTTTGCACTCTTTTTATGGTTCCTCGTTTCTAGTGTTGCCAGTTCTCAGAAATGGACCATGAATTACAAAGTAAACATACATTATATTACAAATTCACAGATTACAAATTCATTTCCTCGCTGTCAATATTGAACCAATGATTCAATAAAAAGACCTTGTGTTAATGGAAGGAAAAATGGCCGTCAGATTTAATCTAAAAGGGCAAGTTTACGGGTGAAAGGAAAGCGCACCAGCACGATTGACGGTCACATGGTCCATGAATGAACAGCCGTTGTCAGAGGCTTTCAACAACATCCTGAGCTGCTCTGTCTCCTGTCGTGTTTTGTGTGTGCTTTGTTTGGACTGTAGTAGCTCATCCACACGTTTTGTTGTTGTAACACTGGCAGGCCCCAGATTTCAACCCCCCCCCTCCCCGTCTCTCCTTGAAAGTACAAGGCTGATATTCCAACAAGTGCCTGTCTCTTAAATTTAGGCTTCGGAGTATTATTATATTTTAACCCTTGTGTTACCTGGTACACGAATAAGAATGTTGATAAATGTACAATAAACTGTATATAAATAAAATATGATGTTTTTTTTGTATTCATCTACATATATTAAGGAAAACAGACCAGTTTAAAATAAACAAAACATTTATTCAGGTGAATTCAAATATGACCATCATTCAAGGTTGGAGACCACATGACAGGACAACACACCGTGATTATATCATAAATGTTAACACCCATACACCAAAGCAAATTCAGTTGATCAATACAGTATAACAGAGCTGGACAGACAGTAAAGTGCAAACAAAGCACTCGGTCAGGACATTATTGCACATTCAGGTTGAGCAGTGGTGCTGTTGACGGTTGGGTGCAGTTCAGTAACAAACAGACACACTGTAGGCACTTAGTCAGAGTAACAAAGGTCACGATATACCACAAGAAACCAAAAGGAAAGAATCCCAGCAGATCGGATCTGCTCAGTAGTGGTTTTCTGTGATTTCAGAGCCGTTTTAAGACATGAACTTGGGTTAAAGAAAGTAAAATTGGGACATTTCCCAAAGTAACATGAATAAGAGGGCGCATTATTTGATTGTCTGAGTCGGATGCATTCACAACAACAGAAGTGTTTCTGAAATAGGTCATTCGCTCCTCACTCGCAATTCATTTTTTTCAGAGATTATTGTAGAAGTAGCAGGAAAGGTTCTATAAAAATATCCAGACCATCATTTACAAAAAAATGTCCCGACTTCAGTGCACGTCTTAAAGCAGCGCATGAAAGGAAAAAAGGTTCAATTGTCTTGCATTATGTGGTGAATTCCACCCATGTTGCGTGTAGCAGTTAGCGGCTTCATGATAATAAGCAATTCATCTTTATTTAAAGCTGTAGTGCGTAACTTTTGATGATTTATTTATTTTTTTAATTTGTTGTTCTGCCTCTGTTTGGTCTTCCTTAACAGAAACGATGTTCCTTCATCTGAAAACACGGCTCTGTCAAGCAAGACTATCAGACATGACTGGCTGCACAGGGAGCAACAGGCATTTATGCTGTCAAACCAGGTTAGTGAGCACTGGAATTGACTTTTGTGGGTGCATATTTGGGTTTTTAAGTTTCACTCCATCTTGTTTACAGCCGTCTCATTTTACTAGCACATGCTGCTGTTGCATAAAACGTAAAACAAATAGCTGCTTCCTGTGTCTTTAGAGGGTCCTGTGGAGCTGAGCTCATGTGACATTTGTTTGCATTTCAAAGTTACACACTACAGTTTTTTAAGAATTGTCTAATATGAGGCGATGGTCAGATTATGTGTCTGTGCTCTGTGGATAAAATGCAGCAGAAACATTAACAAAATAAAATAAAGAAAAAATAACCAAACTGAGCTGCCAATTTTTATAAAGTGAAAAGTGCTTTGGTCCACATGCTTGGTGAGTGCATTCTCTGAGAGCGGTTTCTCATATTTATACACCAAACCAGAGGTCTCAAACTCACGGTGCCCGGGCCACATGCTGCCCTGCAGTCATTTTCATGTGGCCCTCCAAACAACATCAAGTTATAAAGAGTTACTTATGTATGTTTTTTTTAATTAATAGATTAATTTGCATTATAAATATGTTTGTATTGCATGTCGTTGCCCTTTTTATTTTGAAATTCTGTGAATTATTGTCACAAATATTGTTATATAATTTTAAGCTCATATCGCCCACCCTTATTGAATAGTTTGATTTTGACCGGCACCCTTCTGACGAGATGCTCAGGTCATTTGAGTTTGAGACCCCTGCACTAAACTGTTTAAATCCCAGCTGCACTAGTCTCATCTTTCCTATATGTCGTACTATCTGTATCTCTGTCCAGAGTGTTTTAAGACAAATCTCTTTCTCTTGTTTGTGGATGTGATGAGTAAAAATATTTGTGTGGTAATAATCCATATAAAGCAGCAGCTTTTAGGACATTTCTATCAATCATCCTATGGCAGGAGGTCACAGCTGCTGGTGTACAGTTTTGAGTTTAGATAGTAAAGTTAAGGCTAGTTTGTGTAAAGTGCCCATCTTTTCAATGGAAAGGTGAATTAAAAAGCGACAATTTTTGTTCTTGTAACTTTTAAACCGCTTCATAAACCCTCGATGTGACCCAAGGTTTTTATTTTGAAGATCAGCAGAAAAAATGGAGGCTGGTGATCCATTGAACACAACGGAAATGCAATGTGAAAACCAAGGGTGTCAAAATCAACCCTCGGAACATAACAAACAAATCAAATGTCATTTCCCGTAATTAAATACTTTCAGTAGAAACAAGCGATTTCATATCAGCGATCATTTATAATTCAGTTCTAAGAGACTCGCAAACACAAGTGAGAACACAGAAGATGTGATGTTGAGTCTGAGTCTTGCAAAGCTGGAATTCACCGTCGTAAACCATGCATCATGATGAGCTGCTGAAGCTCGTCACGAGCAGTTCAATGATTCCAGACTCACATTTATAGCAAGGCACTTAAATCTGGTTGTCAACTCAAGCAATTCTTTTTAATTAGACAACCATCATCCAATAAAAAAGCACATTAATGTATTATTATCATTAAGATTTTAAGGCTTTCAAGCGGTTAATTATCAAGTTTGTGTAAGTTAAATATTAGTTTAAGCATTTTTATACCCCAATAGTAAATCAAAATTGTTCTTCTCTAAATCACAGAGGTCAAAGATCACAGTCTCTGTGAAGAACCCCTCCATGTGAACGACTTCATCCTGCTGTTTGGATTTAACAGCTTCTATGAGCCTGCAAAGGGTGAACTGATCTCAGCAGGATGTCACATCGCACTCACATGTTTATTATAACTGTAAGTTGTCATTTTTGACCCCTTCCCTCACCTTCCTTTGTCTAATCCATCCATACGTTTCCCAGAATGACTTCCTTTCACTGTAAGGCCATTAGTACCAAATTGAAAGGGAATTTATTTGTGCGTGTTTTAAGGTTTTGGTCTATTGTTCCTCTCTCCGGGTGTGTACTGTAGGCACAGTGTGTGTTACCCTTGTACACTGTGGGCACGAGTTTGTGTCCTGGTGGCTGTTGCTCCTCTGACACATTGGCTTGTTCTTCTCCCAGTGGCAGATGGCGTTGGTGTACTCGACGATGAACTTGTCCATCCAGGTGAGGGGTTGAGGGAACAGCACGGCTCCCTCGAAGAAGCCCAGGTGACCTCCGTGTTGGGTCAGGGCGAAAATCACATTGGGCATCTTCGCTGGAGAGGACAAGAAACAGAGGGAGAGGTAAGAACATATGACGTGTACAGTGTCTGTATGATGGGGAAAAAAAAGTATTGGCATTTTTTGGAGCAGCTGCAACATCAATTAATATCATCTGTGATGCATGGATATTAAAGGTCCAGTGTGTGAGAATTAAGCCTGACATTAGCAGGTACACCTGGGATCTTTAAAACCCCCAGGCGCTGAAACAGGTGATTAACACTACTCCCATTTCCAGTGATTGTTCTACCCTGTGGTGTTGTTTCACGCCTGTGTTACCTGGGTGTAAATTATGACCTCACCGATGTGCTCCAAATAAAAACAACAACCTCGTACACTGCAGTGTGTATAGGGCAATTGTATGGAGGTTACAATTTTGCATATATTAGATGATCTGATTGATAAAATAATAAAATAGTGGCCACTGTCCCATGTTTTACTTTAACATTAATGGCTAGAACAGCCAGAAGATGAATGAGCCTTGCACAAGTTACACATTTCTGCCCAACATGACGCAGATGACGAAGAAATTAATGCTACGAAACAGAAACAGTTAATTATTAAACATATTTTTCTAATTTTTCATTTTCTCATTGTTGCATTGCTGTTTGTTTTGTTTACTTACATGCAATGAACTGTGGGTAATTCCCATTTGGCACAGTCCGCAGTAATGTTTGACTCACAGACCCTGAAGGCCTCACACACTTTATGTGACCATGTCACAGTTGTGCTACTTCACTTTTCTACATCAGCATCTCCAGTCCATTTGGTAATTCAATCCTAATCCTGTCGCCTTAATGGGTAAATAATTAAACTTGTGAGGTGTTATCAGTAAAAAGGCTCAGTGGCTGAAACTGAGGTCAAGATGTTTAGGTCTTCTGCACAGAGTTAAGCTATCTTCCTTTCCCTTTCGGTTATTCTACACCACCTGCGCACACTCTTCTACCTACTGTTTTGTCAATGTTTGCACACATACTCGTTTCTTCCCTTAAGAATTTAAACCAGAATGTTACTGTCAAATCTCCACCAATTCAAAGAATGTCAAATAACCAAAAATACACTCATAAAAACTACTGTATTATTATTCGAACTAAGGCCTTTCTATTCAAATTAACGGGTGGAAACATACTGACTAGTGTTATGATAATGTCAAATTTAAACTGTATCATCCATCATCAATAGATCTGCATTCCCATGCTTCTGCACACAGGTCACACTCAAATGTCATTTAGAGTTCACCCTTTGTTTCCAGATTAAACATGACATTTCTGATGATAAAGGTATTAAACTCTCCCAGTCTCTCCTAGTGGGCCTGAGGTCATTGGTCATTACAAACACGAAAAACAACAAACAGCTTTTTCCTGTTTGGCGACTGTCATAGAGGCACCATTAAGTACACAGGTATTTTTCCATTTGAATTGTGCGGTGTCATAATATGTGTGTGGAGCTCGTGTGAATCCTATTTTCTGCATTGTTTTAACTCTTACAGTGTGTAATACAGTTTCTTTAGAATCGTGAAATCGATTCACCATTTTCCCATGATCACCATTACACTGTGCACTAAGTGTTTACATAAAACTGACATATTTAACCCCCAAAAACGTGCTACTGCAGCTTTAAGTATCCACATCTCCTTGGAAGAAGAAGACAAGTTTAGTATTTCACTTGTCAAGGTCCAAGTCAAAGTAATTTACACACAGGAGGTCAGTGCAGTGTGACCTGAAGGCGCAAAACAAGACAACCCCCCCACAAACACACGCACGCACACACACAGCTCTATATATATAATCCAGCTGCCTAAGCAGATCACATGGCCCTGAAAAATTCAACAAGACTGTCTGGGCTGGGCGGTGTTGAGTAGACAACTCCACCGAGTCTTTATCAACACTTAAGTTTCTGGCTCAAGAGTTCAGCTCCAGAGACAAGAGACAATGGGTTTATTCACTATACATCAGTGTTGAGTTTATGTGAGGACAATGTTTTTGCTGTCTGGGAAAAACACAAGAGAGGCAGACAAACCAAAACAACAGTCTACACATTCTTACACAGCACTGCGACTGTGCTGTAAACTGTAAAGCTGCAACTGCGTGTAAATAATACTCTCATATTGTAAATGAACTTCACTTTCCACCATAAGGATGACCAGACCATTGTAAAATGTACTGTGTGGAACTCTGACGTCCAATGAAATGACATACTTGAAAATCACTCACTCACTATATAATAGTGATCATTACACAACACCTGGTATACCGTACTTCTAAATGCCACCGTTAGTGGGTGATAATTAAATGACGACAATAACCACAGACCTGCAAGTGTGCGTGGGATAGCCAGAAGTGACTGATGGATGAGTGGGTCGTCTGAGGAGTTTACCAGCAGCAGTGGCACAGTGACCTGAACAAAAACAAGAGTTTATTTAAAAAAAGAAAAAACATTTTGTAATGCTTGAGTTAATGCACGGTTAAAGGTAAAAGTATACGAGTAGAAGATGATTTAGTAAAGAAAGCTAGAGGATTCCTGTATCTACCCCCTTAATTTTATCTGCTCCAACTTAAATGGGTTCTTCCTTGGGTCATGCCGCACCCCTCTACAGAATTTAATAGAAATCAGAGGCAGACAGACAGACAAAAACAACCTCCTTACCCTCACTAAAAATAACTCTTCTGAATAACAGTTATGTCAAATATTACTAATAACTGGTCGTGATAGGACAGAAGTAGGCTTTAGTAAAACAAACCCAAGGTTTCTGTTTGACTTACATTCTGAATATAATGAACACAGCTTTCCTCCTCATAGTACTCCTTCAAGGAGCTGTAGCCGTGGAATTTTCTGCAGTGCAAAATATGTGAAAAACGTAAAAAACAGAGGAAAGTTGTTGAGTTGAGGTTGTAGCCCGATTAAAATGCAAAAACGCAATAATATTTCACCTCATGATGCTGTCGTCGATCTGCATCAGAGAGGTGGCTGCCTGCAGTTTACTTAGGTCTGCATCCCCGATGCTGCTGGAGCTCAGGTTCAGAAAACTGCTCCTGTTAAACAGAACAAGAAAGTTAAAGAAAAATACAACAAGGAAGCTAAATCCTTAACACTTGTCTGACCTTTTTTTTTTTTTTTTTTAATGGAGCAAGAACTCCAAACAAAGCCTGAAAGACTCTTCAGAAGATGGATGTTACACACTGTGTTGTCAACCAACTAGGGCTGTCACGTTAATTACACTACCGCAGACATCTTGTCGAGCCCCGACAGAGTCAAACTCAATATTGCAACATAATTGTAGATGATAATCCTCCTTTTATAATCAGTACAATCACAGTTGTGTGCTCAGGGCTGGTTTACTGGAGTGCACTCCTGTCATATCAGCTCTTCTGAAGCTGAGATGTCAGTCGTGTCTGCACTATAGTCTGTATGATTCCAGTCTTCACGATTTAACTGTGCTCAACTTCGGCTGTTTAATGTGAGTATCTCAGTTTGACAGCACATGAGGAACTACCATATATATACACAGTATACATACTGTGTGTATATATATATATATATATATATATACACAGTATACATACTGTGTATATATATATATATATATATATATATATACAGTATGTATGTTGCAGCTACAGTATTTCATGTGCAGTGACAGCTGATCACAGAAGTAATAATAGCTTATTTGGAAATGCTGATGTTCCTGAACAGGTTCTCTGACATGAGCTGGGTGTGTGTGTGTTTGTGTGCTCCAGCTCCTGCTCTTGAGGTCTTGAGGTTTTGATTTCCTAGCATTATTGAAGTTTCATCATCTTGTCATTTTCGGTTTTTATCATGACACTTTGATACTCACCTCTCTAGTTTCAGGTCACTTCCCAAATCCCTGAGTATGTCTTTCTCTGCTACACCCTATTGTGCTTCACCTGTGTCTAGTTGTCTTTCCTCCCCAGTGTATATAACCACCGCTTTCCTTTTGTTCTCTTGCCAGATCGTCTTACCTCAATGTAGCCTTCTAGCATATTTTTCCAAGTGTTTGCGTGTAACCTTTTCTGCCCTTTGTTTTAGCATTTGCCTTGTTTTTAGTGCAAAAATTTGTTGTGCATGCACCAAGCAACAGTATGTCGTGAATATAAGTGCAACGTTGATGTTTAACACAGCAGTAAAAACACACATACATGCACAGCATTTGCCGTGTTGGCAAAACCAAGTCTTACTCCTCAAAAAGCCCTTCAAAGGTGTGACAGAATGTGAGTCCTCACAGAGAAACCCAAAGAACACACATAAATATTCAGTACAGTAGCAGTGTGTGTCTCCACCTGTGTGACAGGATGAGCTTCTTCATGTTGCCCGCCAACACAAAGTTGTATAGTCTCCGGCACTGGTCCCACTGGAAGAATGTTTCTTGAGCCCTAAACACACAAATGCTTAAATTAACAAACTGAAACAAACTAAGGATACTATATTTGAACAGTACTTTTCATTTTAAAGTCAGATACAGTTTATTGACTCACCTGAGGGCATTGTAACCCTGACAGACGCTGATGCAGCACAGCACTCGCTCCTGGTTCGATTGGTTCTCGCCCAGGAACTTGCAAACAAGATTCCCCCCGAGACTGAAGCCGACAACCACCAGATGTGTTTGGGTAAAGGTCCGTTTGATGAAGCCCACCATGGCTGCGAACTCCCAGGTACAACCTAGATGACAGACAGACACACACTCAAAACCTGTGCAAAAACTTTAATTTTCCACTGACACTTCTTTCCCTAAAGTTATTTATCTACACCTAAGAAAACATTTGCCAGAGAGTTCCTGTGCTCCAGCTCTGACTCTCCTATTGTTCTATTGTTATCTAGCTTTTTTAAGTTAATCATTGCCACATTGGTTTATAGGTTTTTTGTCAGCTAAACCTAAACGACACACACAACTGTATTCTCCTGTAATTGCTGCCGACTCTTGTCGTTTACCTTCCCTAAAAGACTGAGGGTGCTTTGCTGCGGATTACACTGATATGAATGCATTTATCTCTTAGGCAACTTTTGATAGTTTGTTTTAATGTTAGGTTAAGAAATGTTCTTCATATACATGTCTGATATGTAAAAAAAACAAAACAAAATGAAGGGAACTTCCTTCTATGGTTTAGACCAGTGTTCCCCAAACTTTCTACTTGGGGACCCAATTTTACTGCATGTAGCAGCCATATTATGTGTAACACCTAATATAATTTTAAAGTGTTAAATCATTTCCAAGATATGTTTGATATGTGAATTACTGAATTTTTTGCATGTTATTAAAACGTATACAATCAAATCTTGACGGTTGGGAAAATTATGCATATTTGTTTGGGGACCTCAAAAAACATCTCCTGTGAACCATCTGAGGGTCTCGACCCTGTCTTTGGGAATCACTGGTTTAAACTGGACAGTCATGTTCATGTTTCATGTGGTGTTCCTCATTTACCGTAGGTGAACATCCGTGGGGAAGTGAGCTCCAGGTCGGGCAGGGCTCCCAGGTGGTTGAGGACGGCGCAGCGGTAACCCTGCCGCTGGGAGTAATCCACAAAGGTCCGAATGTAGTTCTTCTCGCTATGGTTACCAATCCCAGGGCAGATTACCATGGTAATGTCATCTGACAGATACACAGGGAGCAAACACACAAAGTGGAGTCATGTGGGTGTAAAATTGGGCGTCGATTTAACTCACTGATGAAATGATTGGCATTTTTCCCATGATGGACATCAATAGTGGTCTTTCTTCTTGTGCATGCTCTAGTATGAGCTGCTGATTACTTCAGGCTCATGACCGGCCGCACACAAAAATGTTGCTTCACCAAAATAATTAGTGAAGATTTGATGTCCAAAAACATGCATTAAGTCTCACTTGATCAGAATTGCATTAGTATTTACTGACCTCCTGAGCTGTGGTCTCCAAGGGCTTCAAAGAGGTCAAAGGTTGCTGTGGCACCGTCGTGCATAGGGAGGAATTTGCGTACACCACATGGTGTTGGAGTGTTGACACGTCCCATCTTGCCATACAGTGCTGTCTGGAGATGACCACTCTTCCCCCACAGCAAGGGAGGAATGTATCTGAAGAGGACAAACTCCATGTTATATAACTCAGCAGCTGTAAATTCGGCCCTGAAGATGTTTCAAGCGCAGAAGATCACAAGCCCACAGACAGCCACTCAAGCCACAGGCAATGTCACTTATTTAAACAACTTGAGCTGCCAACTAAAATGGATTTGAACTCTGACCATGCACCTTATGCCCATGCAAGTTCACAAGCATGACTAAGTATCCAGGTCCAAATCTTAACAGTGTATGTGAATAATGTATATTGTGTTAAAACTATATTTGATGCCCATATGCACTATAAAAACCAGCTCCCACTCATTCAACTTTGAGGAGTGTCGAGTGCCTGAGTGGATAGAGGGAGTTTGTTTAGATTAATTGAGCAGATTGCCAGACTACCATTCAGAAACATCCCCCATCCTCTCCTCCACTTGTACTTCCATGGACACAGCACTACCTGCCGGAGCTATCTGCTCAAACTGGTGGAGCTCTGTAGCTATCGCAGACAGGAGGAGACTTGGAAGGGGGAGATGAATTCCTCATCATCGAATGACCGTTCAGTTGCAAAAGTATCAGTGCTGTTGCAACAGGAGCAATCACTCATAGCTAATTTTATGGGAAAGAACGCTATCACATTCAAAATGGCAATGAATGACAGCTAACGGCACACATCATACAGATGACCATGGCCCCCTGCGGTGCTCCCTCACTCCTCTATCTCTTCACATCTCACTCACAGCTGCCTACTTCTAAGCATTTTTTTCTAAATCAGGCCTTGGGCAGAGTCAGCCGCAGATCAGGGAGTTTAGTTATGCTTTTATGAAAAAGACATTTTCATTTTCAGAAGGAAAACTTGTCTTGGGGAATATTAATAAATATTATGGCTGCGGAGGGAGCAGTGTGAAGTCTGACAAATTGTCTAAATAGATGTCGTCTAAGTCAGTGACTGTTCGGTCTGAAGTTTGAAAAATGAGGAAAACTCAAGGTTACTTCAGCTGCTTCTTGCCTAGAATATTCAAAGGTCCAGATGCATTATGTGGGAAGGTCTGCAAAGGTTTTAGCATTACACTTTTTATTACTGCTTTGTGGGATGAGAGGTGCATCTAACAGATGATTATGGATCTTTTTGTCAATAAAATGTGAGCTTTTACCTTTACTAATTAATTGATGATCAAAATGATCGCCAGTTTAATTTTGTTCAATTGACTAAACCGATTGTTGAAGCTCTATTTGGCACAAAAGAACAAGAAAAAGGAAACCCTGCAGAAGGACATGTACTTCATTGCCCTGCTGGGGTTTTTTTCCCTGCTAAGAAACAAATTCAGTGATGTGAAATGAAATCCAAGATGAGTCACACATGCTCAAGGCTTAAAACTTGAATCCCAGTCCAATGCTCTAAAATTATGTCTCAACCAGGATCACGTCTGAGTCATCATGTCTAGTGTTAGTTGTTGATTTCATGTCTCGACCAGTTCAAGTTTAAAATGATTTACTAAGAGGTTTCATTACTCAAGCAAATGAAAAATCCAGCCATGTCAGTTTACCTTGAAAGTATTTCACTGTTAAGCCAAAGTCAACTCTAAAGATTTTATTTAGCTAAAGAGTCAGTCAGGGAGATTAATATAATACTGAGGTTCTCAGTTAAACTAGAGTCATCGCTATTTCAGTTACATTATAAGTCTTTAAACCACCACACTCACTCTTTCGTCAGCATCGGGCAGGATTTGAAGAGGTAGTGGCTGAGTGGTGTGTCCTGGTAAACAACCTCTGGTGCAGACGTGGTGCTCTTCAGGTTCAGACAGCGTACGATGATGTACAGGACCGTCGCCACCGCAGCCAGCTTCATACCATCGAGCATGGCCGGCAGCTCCGAGCTGAAGGTTGGCATGTCGCCACCTATAATGATCGACATCGTAGATGTGGGAGAGGGGATGCTGTGCACAGAATGAGACAGGAAAACAACATGTAACCTACCCAAGTCTGTATAATTGTATAATTACAGAGGAGGAAAAAAATAGTAATATATTCTGAAAGTAATTCCTTCTGCCCGTAATCCATCCCTCCCACAAAATGCATCCTAAATCCTTTCCTAACCACTTTTCCTTGAACTCAAGACATTTTCCATCAAGGTCATACAAGTGTCATATTACCAGTAATGTCATTTTTTTTTGGCTAATTCAGATTAGACTCATTACTGTATCTTGATGAGCTAACCAACATTAAAACTCATCATGATTAAGTTATTGTGGGGTTTTTTTTAATAGTTGCGATGCACAATAATATCATATATTGTTCCATAATCCTGACAGTAACATAGGGAAGAGGAGCTGCTGTGCGCAGCAGACTTCACACAGCTCAGTGACTATCAATATGTAATTGCAGAGGAGAATAATAGTAATAGTTGTCAAAATCCTAGATTTTTAAAGTAATGCCTTCTGACCTGAATCCATCACTCTCACAAGTTACGTCCTGCATCCTTTCCTAACCACTTATCCTTGACCTCAAGACATTTTCCATTGAGGTCAAAGTGTCATATTACTAGTAGCTTTTTTTTTGCTAATTCAGATTAGATTAATTACTGTATATCAATGGACTAACTGGCATTAAAACCCACTTTGATTAACTTATTGTGGGGGCTTTTATTTGTTGTTGTTGTTTTTGAGAAGCACGATAATATCGTTTGTTGTTCCATAATCCCGACAATAAACCGATTTACCCACCTTGTTGTTTAACTTTCAGGAGGAAGCAGTGGTTTCAGTCACCTTCTCCTTTTAGAGTCGAGAGGTTGCTCATTCAGTTCAGCTGGAAAACACACAATTAAACAACATTCAACAACTTCCTGAGTTCAGAAAACGGAATGTCAAACAAATATTTCTTACAGTAAAAAGTACAACATGGCATAAGCAGAACACACAGTATGCTAATCTGTTTAGTTAGCTTACATTTTTTAAGAAAAGAAACGAAAAGTGGGAAAAACTGTTTTACTTCCTCTTCTCTTTTGTAAAACTGTAAAACTATCTAGATTTCAGAAAACCCCCCAAACACGACACGGAGTTTCTATAAATGTCCGTGTAAAGAGAATGTGTCAGGTCCTACCATGGTGTTTCTCGCTGTCACTCCGTGTTCTGGTCGGATCCACGTAGACTTCAGTTCCGAGTCTGAACCACAAACCCACCAGCGTCTGCTGTAAACTCACTGCCGAGCGACAACACTTACACACACACTCATGGTGCATTCAGATGCTCCTATAAAGCTCCGACGTATGGAACCAACCGTCGTGTAAACCAAGTATCTACATACATTTCACCTCACCCGTTAAGACAATTTGGTGGCAAATACTACGCAGACATGTTTAGTTTTACTATATATATAAATTATGTTCATGTTAAAACAGTTTTCTGTAGTCCACTTCCGTCTTTATTGAACGCATTCTCAGATCATCCCAAAATCCGACAGCAAGCGAAGGCAACACCACAAACAGGGTACTTCCTACTTCCCAGAAAGCAACAGTATAATATTACAGTAATGACATTAGTAAATAACAGAGTCCTCATTTGCATGTGGTTAACGGTTTAGACCTCACCCTACAACTCGGTACTTTAAACACACTCCCCGGGAAAATGACTGACTATAATCATAAATATTTTTGACCATACTAAAGTTAAAAGGTTAATGAAGTTTATTATTGTTGTTATTATTATTATTGTTATTATTATCGTTATTATTATTATTATTATTATCATTATCATTGTACATTTCATTGAGTCAACAAACAAAAATAGAAATAATCTTTGTGAATCCTGTATATTCTATAATGGCACCAGCATGTGACTAACTGAGAAAGCTTTTAAACTTTTTTGTGTTTTTTTTACGTTTCAAGGACTTATATTTTTAATTTTTTTTGGAGGAAATTTACTTGGAGTAGTTTTAAGAATACTGGATTGTTTTAGTCTTTGATTATTCCAACACTTTTGTGAGCAGAATCAGGATAAACACAGAACCTTTATTTATGTTTGCACTGATGTGTCCATGTTGTCTTTTTACGGAAACTGTCATCAAAGGTTAAGACTTTACCCGTTTATATAGACTGATATGACTTAAAATAGATCAAAATAAAATTAAAACAGGTTTTACCTGCATTGACAGAAATTAGTACAGTAATTTGTATCAACTCTATGTCCATCTATCAGTGCGTCCCTCTTTCATTTAGTGTTTGACCACTAGAGGGCACAATTCACTAAAGGAACATACACATTTTTTTTTTCTTTCTGTCAATTATTCAGTCATTTATAGTGTGGATATTATACTCACTATTCTAAAAGACTGTTTGTATTTTGGTCTCAAATAAATTCTAAGGACCTGCCCACAGTTAAGGTGACAAAAACTAGAAAAAGAAATTATTTTCAACATTAAAACAAATACTGATTCTTAAGTATTAATTTTGGGCATATCTTCAGAATTACCTATAAATACAACTGAGGATGGACTCTTTTATGGACATTTGGTCACCATGGACTTTGGCTTTGTCTGAAACAAGGACCTAATGTACATGAAACAGCTTTGTCTCCTCTTTTTCTTTATTTGGTTATTTTATATTTATTTATTTTATTTTATAATTTTTTTCTGGCACATGCATGGCCTCATGATAACCAATATTTATATTAATTTCAAGTGACTAATTGTAATTGTAGTTTGTTGAAGGAAATGGTGCACAGATGGCTAATAACTTTTGTTGTATTATTTTGTTTTATTTGTTTTTTGCACATGACCATCCAATAACCACTGTGTTTGTTTCTGAGTCTCAAACACAACGACGAGTCGACACGTGGCACAATCCTGTCGAACTGTGACCAAAAACAGCTGCATTGCGTTCACTGCAAATGTCATAAAAGGGATTTCACATGAACTGTGGCTGTTCCTCTTCCAGAGAAATAAAACCACAGCGATCAACCCCATCCTCAATCATTTCCACTTCTATATATGTGATGTTGTTTATAAGTGTAACTTCTCACACTTGTTTCCAGATGTGTCGACAGAAGTGGAAGAGGGCTGGGTCGACTCGTCTTGTATTTGTCACCAGTGAGCATTCCCTGACTTATTTGACACATTTTGTGCACTACACTCCCCTTAATGCATACCAGCTGTGCACAGGGTTTGCGTTTACAGGATTATTACATTTTCTACGTCGGGGATTAAGATCAAACGGTCTTCTTTCTCACTGAAGTTCCCACTGATTGCGAGAAGAGGCTTTGCTTGATGGGGGGACATGACATGATGGAGCATCGCCACATGCAATCTCTGTTCCACCTCAGTCAGCCCACAGCACACATGACTGTCTGACCACTGCTTATGGTTTCATTTATCTATAAAAGCTCCCTTTTTTAAAATCTTTGTCGTCACAGTTTTTGGGGGGATTTTTGATAAGTCCTTTTCTGAAAAATCAAAACAAAAACGAGTGGAATTTCTTTTTCTTTCCTATAATCTACACAACACTCCTTGCATTTGTTTAGGGCCAAAACCATTAACAGACACAAGGTCAATTCACTGTTCTTCTCTTCTGAGAAGTGTTAAGTTAAATTGGTCAATTGATCTCAATATAATACTGTATACTTAAATAACAGGTGAATGATATTGAGTGTGAGAGTGGATGGTTGTTTGTCTCTATGTTTCCCAGTGATGGACTGGTGACCTGTCCAGGGTGTACCCCCCCGCCTTTCGCTCTTTGTCAGCTGGGATTGGCACCAGCACCCCCTGGCCCCTGACTAGGGATGGGATGATACAACAAAGTTGTCCATTCCAACTACAATGCACATTTATATTCAAATACAGCAAGAAAGTTGTTGTGTCGTTGTGTTTGTACAAGTGTATGTTATCAGAGTGTGCATGATTTGGTGGTTGCACACAGGGAAGTTTTGAGGCCACAAACCAAGACTTGTATAGGGCCACCAAAATCCTAGGGCCAGTCCTGCTTATACATTCACACCAGTATGGATTCAACTCAAAATGGATTATGCAAGGAATAAAGGAAAATACTGAACCAACACATTTATCTAGGAATAAACAGATTATTAGATGCCGTGGTGCCTTGCTGTTAAACCACCTCTTCACTTTCCCTCTGTTACAGAGAAAGTTGCATTTTACTTATCATTAATTTGTATGATTCTTGTCTTATAAAGTCAGGTAAATTCCCAAACATTTGACGTGTACTACTCCATAGCCTGACTCTAAACATTGATGTTAAAGATGCTTTTTTTTCTTTTCACATGGAACACATTCTGCCTTATTAACTGCATTTGAGCTAAAGTTCATGAGGAGAGAGGGACAAACCAAACACGGAGATGTGGTGTGAACAGAGCATCAAAGCACAGCAGCCTTTCTCCTTTGTCTTTGAGCTAATCGGCAAGCGTGAGATCATTTTAAGCATGCATTTAAATCACTTTGGCTTGTTACTAGGATACAGACGGGTGAGTTTTGCCCATGCCAATCAAAGGGGGGTAGTTTTTTTTTTCTTCTGTGAATATAGTTGTTGCTGTTGTAGTGCGTGTCACATTTCAAAGATATCATCCAGTCAGAGTTATGATCTTCTAAAGTTAACAGTGTATTAATGAGCCTTCATTTGTGGTCAAAAAGAAACATGTAAAATACAAACTATTTGTCCATACAAAAAGGAATGAGGTGAAAGATACAAAGAGTGAAAGAGTCAGATACTCTTGGACATTGTTAAGTGTCACACCCATTAAAAACAATCCTTTGCTTCACGCCCACTCTCTCTGCTCTCTCTGACAGCACAGAAATCAACCCTGACCCACTGCTGGGCCTCGTCTCCAGTGACACCCACAGATTTTCAGATTTCCTCAACAAAACTGTTAAGCCACCTAGAGCTTTGAACCTGCAAATTCATGCAGGTAACCCTCACGGGAATTTCCTCATGACTCTAATTATTATCATTTAATTTATTCTATATTTTTTATAGATATCATATGTGAACCATGCATTTTGAACATCTGGTTGGCAAGCTGTGTTGTTTTCTTTCTCAACCTCCTCAGGGTCAGGGAGGCCTCATGTGCCCAGGGATTTCCTCCTTCCTCTCGCAAATATCCCGGATATAACACAAAACAACAAAGAATAGACACAAAACAATTGAAAAGAAATGCCCACAAAGACGCAGCATGAGTAAAAATATGCACGTCATAACCACAAAAGCCATGAAAACCCCGGGTCTCTGGATTTACTTTTTGCTTGTGGTTGTGGTTTTTACTTATTTTGTGTCCAGTATTGGGGTCTTGCTCCTTTTTAAAAAAATTAAAAACATTATATTAAGTCCCATATTAATACAAAAAAATCCTACATGTCCTCATCTCTTCTCATCTACAATCTTGCAAACAATAGAGCAGCTCTAAATGATTCAAAATTCAGCAGCTAGACTGCTAAAGTAGTATTATTATGCTATCATCATCATTTGTGTTATTATTATTATTATTATTATTATTATTGTTATAATTATAAAGTAAATTGTGATTACATTTACAAAAACTGAGGAGCAATTATTAATCTCTCAGGATTTGTTACATTAAAAGTCTTTTAATCCACACATTCATTTTAATGCAGCGCATCACCTTTAAAGCGCCTTTTGTTTCCATGGTAATTTATTGCCCTCTGCTGTGTGGGTTGTTGTTTTTTCTTGGACACCAACAACAGCGGGAAGGAGAGGGCGTGGCCACAATTAAAAGCAAGCCTGCGATTGGCCGAGAGCGGAAGTGCACGTGCTCCTCCTCTCCGCCTGCTGCCTCGCGCCTCAACAGCCGCACAACGAGCTCGAGAGTCGGTCACAGAAACGTCCGGAGCGCCGCTGTCCTCCTGTGCCCTCCAACCTTCTCTCACCTGAACTCAGTTTACTCACTCGAACACGAAAGAAGAACGTCAGCCATGGAGGAGAACACGCGGTTCTTCATGTGGCTTCAACTTTTCTCCGCTGCTCTGGTGCTCGGGGTCAACGGTAAGTTTCCTTCTCTGCGTTTGTTTACACTTAACGTCAGTTAAAGGGTTCCAGCAGTAAAGTGGTACTCTCAACGTGTTTTCCCCGACTCCCTTGTCACGCTGTAAACGTCTATTTTAAGTTTGTGGCGGGATGTTTAGTGGGTTTTTTGTTTTGTTTTGTCGGGAAGTGTTTGTTTGTGTGGTTTGTTTGTTAGACTGACGCGTGGGTTTTGTGGCACAGTCACAGCAGACAGAAGGTGCACTGGGCTTTTGTTAGAGCACAAGTTCAGGCGAGGCTTTAACAAATGGACAGGCAGACAATGGGGGGGACGAGGACTCTGGTTCACATGATTTAAAATTCACAAAAAACCTCATGCAAACGTTAAGAACATCATAATCTCTGATAATTCAGTGCAATATCCTGTGTGTCACCAATCACCAATGGACTGTAATGCAATGATACTGTTGTTGTTTCTTCAGTTTTCACATTGAACAGGAGGTGTTATGTAAAAAAACAAAAAAAAAACAATTGTGGATTATCTTAAACTAAAATAACTCATTTTAGGATGAAAATGTGTAAAGTAAGTTCCCATTTAGCTTCTTCTTGTTCAATTTTTAAAATCAATCTGTTTTGTCACAAGAATGTTTATTTTCTGTATTTCTATCCATTGCTCGTCAGCAACTATTTGGACTTGGTTCATCGACATCTGTCACCACAGTTGAAGGCTAGGCCTGGTTCATAATTTCTGAGTTCTCTGCCTACAGAGTGCCTACTATGCATTTCTGCATGCACATACATGGCTGTGGTTCCATTTCACGCTAAAGTGAGGATCCGTGTCACTCTAGCATTCCACGCATGCTTACTCAATCTCACATACCATTCCAGTAGCAGTGATTTATCTCCAGGAGATGGCCCTCATTTGTTTGTCCTTGTATTCTTAAAGTGATGACTCGTACATGTGTGGGTACTGGTGGTCATCTCCACATAACTTCAAGCTGGTGTCCATAGCTACAGGAGTTTTTCCCTCCTGTCTCTTTTGACCAAAACAAAAGTGAGCCACCAACTGGACTGGAGAACTGTGCACTGCACTCTCACTAAATATGGTGGTGCTCACATTTGCCTACAACTGGTCTGCGTGCGGACTGTCCAGGGTGTACCCTGCCAATCGCCCTATGTCAGCTGAGATAGGCACAGCACCCCCGCGACCCTCCAGTGGAGGATAAAGCGGTAGATAATGGATGGATGGGTGGTCTGCGTGCTCCACCACAGACCTGGATAGATGCCAACTTTTATGTCACATGGACCATGCAGACACACAGTCATGGAAAGTATGTCCCAGGATGATGTACTTTACATCTAATGTAAAACAAGATCGAAAAGTGTTTTCATTGGTCGGAAAATGCTGTGTTTTCCTCATCACTTCACACATTCCTCCTTTCGTCTGCAGTTTCTGCCAATTTTCCAGTCTAAAAGTCATCCTTTATTCACTTAGATTTACCTTTCAGTGACTCTCCAACTTTGTGATTTGTGAATTTCCTTCCTTTCTCGCACCGTAAAGGCTAAAAAATGTATTTGCGTCGTCAAAATAGAGAAATTATCAATACCTTATCAGTGATAACGCCAGGTCCAGTTAGGATAGCGTTTGGGTCCACGTGAACATGGCGACCTTTGATTTAAGATATTAGAAAGATTTTTTCACGTTAGAATGAATGTCAGCAATGTTCTCCACCATGCGCCTCTTGTGTGGTTACCTAAGGCCACTTTGGTGCACAGTGACCCTTTTAAGAGTATTAGACCTGTTATTATACTTGTCCAGTGCCATTGGTGCTAGGCTTTGTTTGCATTTCTATGCATCAAACACATTCAGGGCGACAGACAAAGAGGCAGAGTGGCCTGGTTTTTTCCTGCTTGCACATCTGCTCTGGCATCACATGTAACACAAACATTTTCCTTGGTATGATGGTGTATTTTCCGAATGATGTCCCTTTCCACTCCTCGCACACTTCCTGACAGAGAAGAGAATTCATAAAACGGTTTGGTGATGTGATGTGAAACACATGTGCTGTGTGTTGTTCAGTTGAAATATTTGTAGAGTCTTTTGACATTTCATTCAGGTCTCAGGAATCAGTGTTTGATAACTCATGTGCTGTAATGTTCTGTGTGACTGAAATTTCAACTCATTTTTAAATAACTTTTTGTTTTCATTGAAAAATGCTCAAATTGTGAATTGAAGCAGGTTTGCTCCTCGAGGCTCATGTGGACGAAGTGGCCGCAGAGAGTGGGTGTGGCTTCACTGACCATAAAGTTGAGTTACTTTTCCTGGTGCAGCAGCCAACGCAGACATGCCAGTGAACTTCCACCCACAACAGCGCTCATTGAGACCTTGTCAGCACTGTCAGGGTATTTGGAGGTGGGTGTGGGTGGTGGTGTCCGGGACTTCCTGCTGCTGCTGCTGCATCATGTGTAATGTTTACAGGACATAGAATAAGCTGAGAGAAGGAGTGTTCTCTGTAGAAATTGGTGTTCACTGTACAAAGTCTTAACACACAGGACTATTCATAAGCGGGCTGACTGAAACCAGGCTAAATATAGCCAGATACTGTATTAGACCAGAGGCGTGACAGTTGCTTTGCGTGTTTTGATTTGTGATTGAAGTCAGGTGCACTGAAACACTTTACAGTTTGAACTAATGTACTTTTGGGAATAAGACGGGCTTTACTTGCCAGTAAATCAAGCAGCAATTAGAATTACTTTAAGCAGGAATATAATTTCCTGCTAATGTGAGGGATGTGCCTCCTCGGCAGAGACACTGCAACATCACATTATCCAATGACTGCTTTGCTTTTTTTTCTTTTAGGAGTTATTTAGGGTCATTTTTATTGATGAATTATTCATCTTCCCCCCTTTTTCATTCCTACTTGCAATATTGTTTTGGGTATTTAACTTTTTTTTTTACTTTCAAAATAAAATAATGCGAGAAATTGAAAATTAAATATGATATTGAATGTTAACTCGATATAGATGTGTGTAAATAAATCCCTATCTTACCTTACCTTCACAACAAGTCGCTTAATCAATAAGTGGATGTTATTTAAAGACACATATATAAATCCTATATATAGGGTACTCCACAATGAACTGGTTATTGGTTACAGATTTGAATCACTATCAGTTGAGCATTCACACCCCCTCTGTTCTTGTGTCTGCCTGTGTTGGCTCATCCCCTAAGGCATCTGTCATCCTTATCTCTGATGACTATATTATTACTTATCCCACCAAATCTCTCAGCACAGGACAGGGCTCTTTTTCTTCCATCTGAATTTTGAATAGCTTCCCTAATCAATGTTTCATTGCAATATGGACTGTCTTCTAATTTGAGCCACTTCATTAGTATCTCGCCCCACTTTTTAATCTGCCATGATGAATATTTTACACGCTGTCATGAAACCAAGGACAAAAATATCAAAAAAAAATTAATTTAGTCTGTTTTTTTGGTTGTCAAATTATTCCAGCGCGGGTCTTCAGAGGGAAGCTTGTGATGTTGTTGATGGCGCGTGACGCGTGGGTATATTTTTAGACGCTGGCTATCATTGTTTTTATTTTTTTCTGAGCAGCAGCAGATGGTTTTGCTTCTCTGGTGAAGCACTTAAAGATTACAGGCGGCTAACATGGAGCAGGACGAGTCCCGCTGATCTTTGTATTGAAGAGATGTGGGTTATTTCAGGACTTTAGTAGGCCTGACCTTGATAAATCCACTTCCTCGTAATTCATGTCCAAGTCAACTCTCTTTCCTACGTCTCCAGCACTCAATTTGGCAGAGGCAGGTAATCACACTTGATGGGCACTCGACAGGATTCAAGACTCCTTATTATGCTTAATCACATCTTTAGAAGTTTTGAAGAGGACTGGATTTGTGTGTATGTGTGTGTGTATGTGTGTGCATATGTGTAAGTGTGTGACGCAGGCGTCTTTCCTTTGCTCTCTGGAACACTGAGTTCCCACACTTGCCTGCCAGCCTATATGCTCCAGAATGTTCGTGTGTATGAGAAAGGGCAGAGTGTTTACTGTTTACAAGCCTCAGGATATAGAGGGCACTGATGTAACCAAACAAACCATCACACAGTATTCTCACTAACAATTATGTGTATTCTTAGCTGTGTGTGTCTGTTTAGCCCACTACTCATCACGCGTATGGAAGGGAATGTTAATTTGGAATAATTTCAAACAAACCTGCCTCTTTTCAAAGCTCCTTTTATGAAGATAAATTCTGTAAATCCCTTTAAAACTGACTTCATGTATATGCTAAATGTGCTAATTCAGATGGAAGAGATTATGTGTATTTTTCTAATGAAGCAAAATAAAAAAAATCCTCTGTAAAGTACCACAGTCCCCCATAACTTCCTTAATTGCGGTATTTCCCCCCCAATATGCTATTTTATATCTGTATCCACCAGTAACTGTTTCCCTAATATGAGTTACTGTCAATGTCCTTAGACTGTTCACTCCCAGTCCTTGTGTCCAGAAATTACTTCATATTCATAACAATGGAACAGATCACTACACCAGGTTTTATAAAAGGGTCTCATCCCTCTCATCCTTATTAAAGGGTCCGGTTTCTTTTTCTGTCCATTCAGCAAACGGGGACAAACGGATCAAGTGAGGTGACTCAGATTCATCTACGGAGCTTCTCCACGGAACGTGTGTGAACATGCCGTGTTTTGTGCTGCCACTCACATGTTTCCGAGAAGTAAACACATGAATCGTCAGGGTGACTGATGCCAAACCAAGCACCCTGCCTGCAAAACAACAGTCACTGCAGTCATGAAAGATTGAGCTTGGTCCTTTGAAACTTACTTTGTGTAATTCTAAGTTTGTAACAGTAGACAAACATTTCTCAGTAAAAAGAAACATGCTTTAATGGTAGTAATATGCAATGCTGTCACTATATTATCTAATGATTATTTATATGCATGTCTCTTTACAATAACTCTCACTATCTGGTAACCGACTTTAACGGCTCTGTTTTTGCTCTAGTGTTTGCACGTCATTCTGCGGCTGAGGCATCATGGGAAAGGCCTAGACTATGACTCATAAATAATGAAAATAAGCACAATGCCCTGTGGAAAAAAATTGTTCTGCCAAACATAACATCACATACCTTTTCTAATCTGTCATTAAGTCAGTTAAGTGGGTACATTTTAGCACTGGTGTTTGGACAAATTGTGAGTATTTAATCTGTTTCATTACACTATTGCAGATTAGACCTAAATTGTGACCATAGCCTCTGGGATTATGGCTTCTATTCTGTTCAAACTTGACATGTAAAGTAACAAAATAGCACTAGTATAATCATTTGTATTCCATAGGAAGGTGGTAATACTACTAATAATAATATAATCTTATTTGTGATGAAATTTCCAGTAATATCAATCAATCAATCAATCTTTATTTATATAGCCCACAGTTTACAAAACATAGTTTGTCTCACTAATATGACAGTGATACCATGTTATTCTCAAAGAAATATCCAGGTAATGGCTTGGTAATTAGAATAAGTATTGGCTACCATCAGTGTAATATCTTCACATTGTTATGTATCCTATCTGTGATCCATAAAAGCAATTTGACATAAACCAATTTTAACTCTAAAGCTAATTTTCACATTCCCCACATTTGAATGAACTGACCTTTTTATGTTTTCTGTTGTTTCTCAATTTTTCCAACACTGAAAGTGAAAGTGCAGCCACTCATTTCCCTTGAAATATGTAACGGCACATGTCTGTCAGATGTCCATTAAGATAATAGAGAAGAACAACTCTGGTTTCCTCTGAAACAGAAGCAGTGCCTTCAATTAGAGAGGAAACCACAAGCTATAAAACTGCTTATTTTCTTTGGCTGGATGAACTCATAAACAGTTTTTTTTCTTTCTTTCTTGAGACCCTTGTGCAAAAGCTTGTTAAAATCCCATCATACTTTAAAATTTACTGAGGACTGAGTAATTTCATACTGATCTAGTTTTCACTGACAGTGGCATCACTTCTGGGATTTATTTATGGAGCCTCTGGTGGTTTTACCACTGTCTCTTTGTTGACCACCTTGCCTAATATGTGACTAATTTAATTTCCTCATTAACAGTGTACTTCATTCAGAGCAGTGTTTACAGAGGCAGTTAAATGAAGTGGGGTGCACAATTTCTCTTTTTATTACCTCCAACCAAGGAGGTTCACTTTTTAGATGTTTTGTCTGTTTGTATGTTTGTTTGTCTGTGAGCAGCATAACTCAGGACAGGTTTTGATGAATTATAGGTTATTCAGGACTGGAGTACTTTGTTTAGTTTATATCTTCAATGTTGCAAGTTTATCAGCCAGATTACGCCAGGGAGATATTAAATGTACTCCTTTCTTTAGTTATCGTTCTCTGAAGTAGGAGTGCTTCCTGGAAGCCGCTGTCTGCCATGCACAGAAAGGAGGTTGCGTTCCCTCCTTTCAGATAAACAGGCAGCAGCTTTGGATAAGGATGTGCTGGTGGTGCCAGCCAAGCCTGTTGCCTAACAGTCCTGTGAGATGTGAGAGCACTTGAAGGCCATGACACTGGATCTAACACTGATAACACTAGACGTCCATGAGAAAGGCAATTCAGTGGATAAACAGCCAAGCAAAGTGGTGCTTTCTTTCTTGGATAATGTTTCAAAGCAAATTCTATACATTAGTGGTTGAAAGAGAGGTTGGACGATAGAGTGGATGGAGAGATTACAGGATGTTAGATCTTTGAAATGTTATTTTTGGTTGTGTGTGAATATTAAAAGTATTTAACCCCCGGGAGTCAGGGTTCATTTGAAGCAGGAAAGGCTTCCCCACTGAAACAGTGACAAATAGAAGAGGTCAGAGCTCTTTTTAGCCTGCAGAGCACGCTTATACCACCAGTTTCACACTGGGGATCCAACCTCAATTTCCTTAACAATTATACAAATGCTAAGTGTTAACTTGGAAATACCGTCTCTCGGGTGTTAAAATGCCCCCAAATTATTTACTTCCTCCATATTTAAAGTGACAAAATAAGGGTATAATTGAAAAGGCCACTTCCGCAGAGCAATGTGGTGTATGTGCATAAAACTGTAATTACATGTGGTTTATTGTTTAAACCATATACAGTTTGTAGCCTTTAGTTGAACTATTTATACTATGTAATTGGATTACTTCTTCTTTTCTATTTTTTTTACTCCACCCAGTTCTAAATGACAAATTCTAGATTTCCCCCGTGCGCTGAGCGCTGCCAGATGGTCAGGTTCAGGCCTGGCAGTGGTGAAGCTGCTGGAAGCATCCAGTGTTTATATTGTTTACAGAGTAGTGATGGCTTACTCAGCTGCTCATACCAGCACCACAACTAACCTGCTGTAGGCTGTTCACACTTAGTGCACTATTATCTACTACTATTTTCTTCACACTGTCACCCTATTCAGCAGCACTACAGGGGAATTGGCTGGCATATGTAATAAAGGAAGTGAAAACATGATTTTTGAGCTGATCCGCTCTCAAAAAAGGTCTCATTCTTGCTTCTTGAAACTTTAAAATAAGTTATTTTAATGCTAAAAATACTCTGCTATACTAAAACATTCTGACTTTGTTTAAAAGTCAGAACTGCTACAGTATCTGGGCTGAGTCTTCTTCCTGTCCGGAAACACGGGCCTAGTAATATTAGATGTTTATTGACAGGAAATGCAGAGCTGTCAGACTCGTATGAATCTGAAACAAGGGGCACAGTAAGCCACAGCTGGATCAAAGATTCCCAACCTTTTTTCTTTGCTTTACTGTTTAGTAAAAGCAGGAAAAAAGTCAATCAATAAGACATTTAAATTCACATAATCTGCTCATATAAAGGCATTAGATTTTGTGACTGGTTTTGTGTTCTTCTTTGTGTTCTTTTCACTTGGTGTAGTGCTGTAGTTACCATCTTCTTCTTGTGTTTGGAGAATACATTTTTTGAAACAGTGTTTATGGAAAACATTTTAAAAATGACCAAGAAAAAGGCTGTATAGGGAAAGTTCTGTTTCTTTGTGGAAAATACCTATTTTTTTTGTATCCAAATAGTGATTTTCTGTATTCATATTCATTAGGTTCTTTGAACATGACATTTGAAATGTGTTTATAAATAACACATTTCTGCCACTCTGTCAGCTTTTCATTGCTCTGCTTAAGCAGCTTGTCATTTGTCACTGATTGATGTTGACTGTAGCACTTATCCTGTCATTCCCACATCTTTCTGTAGGTGATTACTGCAAGGTGAATGTATGCAGTAATGGTGGCACCTGTGTGACTGGAGCGGGAGCTCCGTTCATCTGTATCTGTCCTGATGGCTTCTCTGGAGATACCTGCAATGAGACAGAGAGTGGTAAGTCATTCACCCCACCCCTCTTTTCGGTTATTTATTAGAGATTTCAATACACAGTACTCCATGACCTGTGTTGGACTTGGCTGTCATGCATTTTTCCTTTCCTCCAAAAAGGACCCTGCAAACCCAACCCGTGCAAGAATGATGCCATCTGCGAGGTGACGGGTCACTCCCGCAGAGGCGATGTCTTCAGCGAGTACATCTGCAAGTGCCAGCCAGGCTTTGATGGAGTCCACTGCCAGAATAGTGAGTATTATATGTATATCAAAAGTTTTTCGGTAACCATCACTGTTCTGTTGAGTTGTTATGAGTCAGAGATTCAGAATAATGGTCATGTTCTCATGCAAACTAAGACTATTTCCACAGAGTCATACTCTATGTGAATATATGATCGTTGTCCATAGAGCATTGTTTTATATTTATATATCTCTCTATATTTGTTTTGGCCAGATTCAAAGTTTTCCATGAATTTGCATTTTTGTGCCTCTACTTTAGTGGAAACAAATACAGGGAAAATTGCAGAATGAATGAGTACTGAAAGAATTTCATATTAGCAAACTTACAAACTTGGAGCTCTTTATTGTTTTCTTAAACTTTAAATTAGGTTTAGGTATTTGGAAGCATTTAAAAGTAACAGTCAACCATATACAATTATTTGGCATCTCTCATGAGGTCCCTGTTAATCTGATTAACCTGGCACATTAAGTTGGAGACAGCTGCTCTGAGTGTTGGCCAGATGACAGACAGCTGTTTTCCTTATTGGCCTCTTTTACACGTTACTGAGAGCAGGTTGGTTCAGTCAGGGTCAGCCCGGGAGAGGGAAACAACGGTGGGAACATGTGCTGAGCTCCTTCAGCCCTGAAGACGGAGACAGATGGCTACTGTTTACATGAGAAGATAGCAGAAAAACAGTGGCCAAATGTTCAGGAAGGACTAATTTATCAGGGATCTTTTAGGAAAAGCCAGAGTGCATCCTGTGTTTGATCATGTGTGCCTTCTTATCCTAGGTATCCAAGGGGCAGATTTAATGTCGAAACAAGGTAACAGTAAATCTAGGTTTCAGGAAAGAATGCTGTTTGTGTGTTTTCCTTCTAGAATCTAGGTGCTCTCTGTTCCTTTTGGCTGCATTAGGCAGAGAAAATCCACAAACACTCCCACATGCATATACAAATGATATGCAAGCACATACACACCGACTGGCAGACGGGGAACTGCTGAGGTTAACATTATCTGTCCTTATTTCTGACTCAATTCCAGCAGCAAAAGCCGCAATGGGATTAGACACACCACATTTTTATCAGCTCACTCACTCTGGCATGATGACTTCCTTTCATACTAAAATATTTGTTGTTTGACTCCTTGTTTCAAAGATAGCATCTGGATTTTCCCCGCCCATATCTGGGTTCTGAACGTTCTCATTTGCTGTATATAAATACAGTCCATGTTAACCCTTTGTGTTTTTCTCTTGGGCCTGAGAACCACAAACCACAGCTCATAAACATCCATACATTCCCATGGTGTTTGGCCAGTGCTTATACTGTAAGTGAGCTGCCAGAGTAAAAGGCTCACTGCGGAGCAGGCATTTACACTAATTATATAAAGCCTGGAGGATACTGAGAATTTATTTGACCACTTTGGTTATGAGAACCAGGGAGGAACCCTTCAATTTACAGCTACTGATGACCATGTTATGACAGTTTCCCTAATTTGTGTCTGTGTGTGCAAAGCACGCACGCCTGTGTGTCTGTGGCAGCCAGCTCCTGTGGTATGTGTGAAAACCAGTAACCGTGGCAAAGCTTAAGCTATATGGAGGTGTAGTGGTGTTAAACATTTAATTACATCCTCACACTCACTATGACACAGATATTCTGAGGGCAGAATTTAAATAAAAAGCTGAAGAATCAGTTGATCAGTTGTGAGGATGCATACCAGCTTATGATGAGAGGGTGACCTCCTGTTTTTTTGTTTGTTTTTACCGAAGAATAATAAAAAGCTGAGAAGAAACGGGAGCCAGTTGTAGAAACATTGTCAACTTTATTTATCCCTCATCGGGGAAATCCAGCAAGATTTAAAGAAAGACCATTTGCATTATGTACAAGAAAACGTTATGGACATTATATACAATAACAAAAAATGCAACAGTGAACAAATGGAGAATATTTTAACTCCACAATAACAACAAATGTAGTTGAATATATTCTCTTTAAAGGTCTAAAATTCCTCTGAGAAACTGATGAAGAGGGAACCAAAAATCTACTGGAAAAACCTTCATCACATAATGCACTGCACATCCCACACGAACAACCACACACTCATGCCTCATGATCTCATATACAGGCTGTTAAGCATACACATACACACACAGTTTATCCCTCGTGCCAGTCTAGCCAACAGTAAGTGGCGGTCCATGCTCAACGTCAGCGCTGCTACTGTTGCCGGGCGAAAAAAGCGAGCGTGGAGGCGGAACGGTGTATTAAGTCTGCCCTCCTGACAATGTCACACTCACTACTGAAGCCTGGCTGCAGCACTTCTAACTATCCTGTCAAATTGCTCTAAAAGCCTTTATGGGTGGTAGTGGTGGTGCAGGGGGGTATGGAGATATACAGAGAGAGCGGGGAAGATGAAGATAAATTGTACTTTGGGCTGAAGTAGGTGGATGGAAACAGTCTGTAAACTGTAAAAGCAGTTTTTCTTTCCTACAATTTCTAAATCCCAGATTTTAACATCAGATAAAGGCAGTTATTTGGTAGATGGCTGAAGGGTGTGTATATGTTTGTGTATGAGTGTGCTGCTGCTCTCTGTTGAGTTTTCAACTCCCCCCAGGATGTGGGACTGTGGGCAGACTGGGCACCATGCCCCCTACTGAGTACAGGGATTGTGCGTGTGTATATACAGTATATATAATACACTGACACTACTGTGTCTACAGTGAATGTTTGTCACAAATCTGACTACGTCTGGTTTACTACTTTCCACATAACCTTAAAGTAAGATTGACCTGTAGTGATCATTGTTTTAAGCAACCCAAGTGGCTGTTTGGTGTTTTAATTGGAAGGGCCAGACCAATATAGCAAAACCACTGCATTAATACAATTTTTTTTCCACAAGGAGTAAAATACACATCTATTTCCAAGAAAATAAATGTTGTTTTTGTTTATTGTACTGTATATTCACATCTGTCAAAAGTCAATCCCCAAATCGTCAATCCACACGCATGGGTTAATGTGATTTGCTTTAAGGTCCTGAAGAAACTAAACCACATGTTGTATGATAATGTATATTATGTTGTTCAGGAAGAGGAAATCCATTGTTGTTAACCCCCAAGAAAATCCTGTTCATCCCAGCCAACCCAAGGACATGAAGTCATGACTGTTTTGGTTTAGATTTAGTAACAAATATACATTTGGTGAAGGAAAGTTTCCTCCCAGAGTCGCCACAGAGGCTGATCCACGTATTTGTTTTGGCAGAGATCTTTATGCCAGATGCCTTACTGATGCAACCCTCTCATTTATCCAGGCTGGGGACTGGCACAAAGACTACACTGGATGTGGGCCCCTGTGACCGGGGTCAATTTAGAGCATTCAATTAACAATCAGTGAGTCCCCTCGACCTGGCAGGGAACGGGCAAGCCTTCGGTCACAAGCCAAGTTCCTTTTGCTTTTGTTGGTCAAGGAAATGTGATCTGATCTTATAATACAACTCTGAAGTTCAAGCAGCAGATATGCAATAAATTAGATATTTCAATGCTGCAGACTCTGAACATTTAAGAACCATGGCTTCCATTTACCCGTGCACAAGATCTGATCTGATGTCACCATGCCTTGATGTTTTTATAGTGAGCACTAGAAACACAACTTAAAATAATTTGTTCTGTAAATAAACTTTATGACATCAGAATGTTAAACTCAGAGCTGTATATCCCTCCAGCAGAGTGACCAGGATCAGAGTGACATCCTATTTAAAGCTATTCTGGGTTCTGCTTTGGGCTCACCCTGGTGTGCTGAAGCTCGTCCAGTCCACAGTGTGCAGCAGCAAAATTATACATCTGAAAATCTATCGGTCCTTTTTAAATTTAATAATGCCGTTGAGGTTTTCTTTGTTGATCTCAATACCTTTCAAGCACCACCCTTGGTTGTTGAACCATGGCAACAGAGGAGGTGAATTTGGTGCTTGAGCACAGTATTGAGTGCTCACTTTTCTCTGGTTTTGTGGTACATGGTTTACTTTCAAACCTCAGTGTAACTACTTTGAGACCCTCACACTGTGAGGTTTTGAGATAACATTGTGTGACATTATCTACTCTTCTTGTTCAGCAGGTTTTCCCTTTAGGTCCACTCTAAATCCTGCTGGCTGCAGCACAGTTCGTGGATGTAAATGGCTCCGCTTGTTGCTGCATGCGCTGCAAGCTGACCTTGGCTTTTCATTGATCAGTATTTGGTTTCAAATAAGGTTTATATTGTCTTTGGCTTCATGCTGAGATAGGTATCGACAATCTGAAATATTGTGGATGTGCGCTGTTTCTGTTGGCAGCTATTGGGTTTGATGGACAGAGGCCTTGCACATGATCTCCCTCTAGAAATCTATATGTGCTGATTCCAGTGTGTAATAGCTGCTAATGGATCAATATTGTTTTTCCTCTGTTGATAGACTGACAAGCTCATTACTCGTAAAACGTTTCCGTATGCGTCTCATGTTTACAGGCAACTGGAGTACCATGACCATGCAGAGTCAGACGAGTAAACAAACCTTTAAGCTGTTGCAGTGTCAGTAGGACACTCGCCTGTTCTTATGAATGCTGTGTGAAGCTCAGCCCCCTCCAACACCCTTATCTGGTTGACACGTAAATAGATTAGAGCCCGAAGCTGACCAGACTGTACGGTTCTTCTGGTGACCAATCCACTTACAGGAGAGATGGGCACCAGCTGGTGCACTTCAGGACTTGACCACAGTTTCTGTCTGACTGTCATCAATTAGTAATACAGGTCACTGGCTTGTACAGTAGGTGTAGTATTTTGTGACACATCTCACGTGTCTGTTTGTGTGCTACATGGGAAAAACAAGATATTGGCCTTTGTGATGTACTGTAGACATAGTTTATGGAGCAGGGTAATCTGCCACTTTACTTGCATTCATTTCTAAATCTTTTTATCCATCTTCTTGATGTTAGACACACTTAAGTAGTAGTAGTAGTAGCCACCTTTTCTTATGGACATTGCTAAATATCACCTGCCCTGTATTTGTCCACCACCCAGTGCACATTATACCAGTTGGCCAAATTGTTATGCAGTAGTTTGTAACATCCTCATCTGATCCCTCATGTAATTTAGAAAAGTTAAACACTAATTACGTGCATTTAGCACTAAATTAGCCTCTTGTAGATTCTCTTGTTTTAACATGTCTGGATACAGACATTCTTGCCTGCTATCAAAATGTGCAGCAAAAATAGAGTGATCAAAGTATTTACATTTATCAAAGTGTGGAGATGAGAGTTTGATGTTCAGTTGCTGCTGGAAATAGTCTCCTAAATCTGATTTAGAGTGAGCTCCCAGACCCTGAATTGTCATGACTGTGGACTTCATCATCCAGATTATAAATGCACATTTTGGAATTACTGGAGCCTATTTCTACCGTGTCTGTGAAAATGAATGTTTGGACATGGAGCTATTTATAGAGTCAGCATGTGGGTAGAGAGATATAGCCATGTGTGCATTTTTTTGTTGAAACATCACATTTGTGCGCTTGCGGTGGGCTTTCGTCTATAAACTCCTCAGGATTAAAGCTTCAGAAACTGAAATCCCTCCTTAATTGTGCATCGTCTAATTTAAATATGAACCTAGTTCCTTAACTAAAGTTGGATTCATCACAGTGACAGTCGTTGAGAGTGAGCAATAAAAATTAGTTTATTCACATTTCATCTCGATGATTTGTTTTCCCCTCTGACTCATCTGACACAGACGTTGAGCTGAACTAATAGTTTTGCTGAGGGCGCCATCAGGAGGAAGCTTAGAGATTTACAAGATGCTTAAACAGTCCTGTTAAATACACTTAAATAGATCGTATTAATGACACTCTTTAAAATTAGCTTGTGTAATAAAGAAATATTCTAGAGAAACCTAACAGGATATTTACTCCGAGGACCCTTCCATCGTCTACTTCACATACTGACCACATGATCTCATGATCTCATGGTGCAGCTGGTTCTCTGACCACGTCTTTATCGTTCAAGGCTGCAGCTCCTGTCTCTGGCCTTCTCTCTGCTAGAGGACAGGCTTGTTGGCATGGCTTCCTTTTACTAACCTCACTTTCGGAAATATCAAAGCATAAGTCTGAAGCATGACATGTGATGTTCACTCTCTAAGTGTGATCTGCATCCAGACTGGCTGATTAACATTGACCAGTGGGCTGTTTTTGTCCACCCACATTAAGTAACATTGAGTTTAATCTCTCTGCAGACATAAACGACTGTGCCGGCCTGCCATGTGAGAATGGAGGCACCTGCAGGGACCTGGATGGAGATTTCAAATGCCACTGTCCTTCACCTTATGTGGGCAAACATTGCCAACTGCGTGAGTGCCTGCACTCAATAATAACATACTCCCAGCTGAGAACCAGGTGGCTACAAGAGATGTAACAGACATTGGTGTATTCAGACACCCTCTTTTTTTGTCAGTTTCACTTCTATCCTGGTTATGCACTCAGCTTTTGTTGTTTACATTAGCATGTTCCTGTTCCAAGATGAGGCTGGTGATAATGTTAGTCTTTTTGTATGTAAGATGTGTGTGTTATGGATGTTTGAGCCACCCTTGCTCACCTGTCGTCCACCACAGGATGCATTTCTCTGCTTGGCATGGAGGGAGGAGGCATTGCTGAGTCCCAGATCTCGACCTCATCGGTCCGCTACACCCTGCTGGGCCTGCAACGCTGGGGACATGAGCTCGCCCGCCTCCACAACAAGGGACTGGTTAATGCCTGGAGTTCTGCCACACACGACAGGAACCCATGGATAGAGGTGAGATTAAACTCTAAATCAACATCAGTGATGGATGGGGATGTTATCCAGCATTTATTGACATTGTGGTAAACTCGGCTATCTTCTCTCAGTTGAACTCTTACATATAAGGCCTATTTATTTTTTAAAGGATACAGAATGTATGATACTATTTCATCAATTACAGATCAACCTGAAGAGGAAAATGCGTGTCACAGGTATCGTCACTCAGGGTGCCAGTCGCTTAGGAACAGCTGAGTTCATCAAAGCCTTTAAGGTGGCGTCCAGCCTCGACGGCAAGACATACACCATGTACAGACCGGACGGACAGGCAAAGGACCAGGTGAGGAGACTGCACTACAACAGAATGCCGTACAATCTACAATATGTCGTAAACTGCTTTTTGTCCCCTGAATAAAACACTGAGACCTGTCACAGCCAAAGCACATACTGCCAACAACCACTAGAGGGGAACAGTACCTTTTCTACACAACTATGTAGTATATAATCATATCCTATGACTGTTATGTTTGACATGATGTGCTTAACTAACTAACACACCACTTGTGAAAGAGTGGTATATTGTCACAAAACTTTATTTTATATACTGCAGCTCATTAAATATATTATATTGTACTGTGACAAACTCATAACACTACATTTGATTCAGTTTGCTAACTTGTCCTTCTTTTCTTTTAGGTATTTGTGGGAAATGTAGACAACGACGGCACCAAGACCAACTTGTTTGACCCTGCAATCATTGCCCAGTACATCCGCATTGTCCCTGTGGTGTGTCGCAAGGCCTGCACCCTGCGCATGGAGCTGGTCGGCTGTGAGCTCAATGGTAAACCTGCACAGAGAAAAAAAACAACATTCAACACACTGACAAACTGTAAGAGATATTATTCAAGCTCCAGGTGGGAAAAATTATTACCAGGAAGGGGAATACATTTTTTCCAGCAGTTACCTCCTGTGTTTCCTCCCTAATTATTTTCAGTCCTACACTCAGTGACTGCTCATATTTCAAAGACTGATTCTCAGAGGATTGCACAATTACTCAGTAACTTTGAACACAGATGCTCTCTGTCTAATGAATCTATTCCAAGATGATCTCATATCACAACCATATGATAATATTTTATCACATTTATTGTACATTTTTAGAAAACATGCTCGTCTTTTATTTTTATTGAAGTGTCTTTCATTGTGCTGTTCCTTTTAATCATAAACCAGAGTTGTCTTCTGTCCTGATGGTTGTCATTTTATCAGATCGATATCTGTTCTCCTTCTGTCTCATTTTGTGCATGACTGCAAAGCATTTGTTGCCTGAGCTCCTAACTGGCATGTTGTTTGAATTAGTGTGTTTGTTTCATTTGTAAAAGGCAGATGCAAGTTTTCACTTTGCTTAGAATATAAAATGTCTTGAAAGTTATAGCTCAGTATTTCAAACTCAAGATTCCACACAACTCCTAATGTAGGATGATGCAATGAGAAAAAGACACGGTGTTGCATGCGAAGCTAACGGCAACAGCACTGCTGTAATAGTAAAACATTTTTTTTTTCATGTATCATTCACCCTGTGTTCATCTGTCATCCTGCCTGCTTTGCTGCTTTATACTGAGCCAAGTGTGTTTATGCATTAAGATTGCCGTTTTCTTCACATTAAATACATGAACTAATACTGCTAACCAGTGAATAATGCTAATAATAATTTGTGTAAAGCTATTCATATGTGCTACACATTCACTTGTACTTCTTTAGATCACTGGCTGGCCTGCACTGCTTCCTGTATGTTCTCTGTCTATCATACTTTTCTCTTTTTCTTTCCATTCCTCTATTTCTGTGTGTCTTCCTCTGGTACTCTGTCTGGTCTGACCACAGCAGTGTATTCAAACACTTCAGGTTGTTCAGAGCCGATGGGCATGAAGTCCCGATTGCTGTCTGATGGTCAGATCACAGCCTCCAGCACCTTCCGCACCTGGGGCATCGAGGCCTTCACCTGGTTCCCTCATTACGCCCGACTGGACAAACAAGGCAAGACCAACGCTTGGACCGCCGCCACCAACAACCGATCTGAGTGGCTGCAGGTAACAAAAGAAGGCATGGACAGAGCTGCATGTTGTTTTTGTTCTCCCCCCAACACCGCTTTTGTGAAACGCAGCTGTTTCTTTGTCTGCAGGTGGATCTCAGGTCCACCAAGAAGGTCACAGGGATCGTCACGCAGGGAGCCAAAGATTTTGGCTCCGTCCAGTTTGTCACGGCCTTCAAAGTGGCTCACAGTGATGATGGACGTTCCTGGACCGTCGTGAAAGACGAGACCACAAAGGCGGATAAGGTCAGGCCAACTACAACATCATAGATCAGCAGAATTGAGAATTCAAATAGAAAAAATGCAGTCTGTAAAATCATCAGATAACAGTGTAGTTGCAGTAATTTATTTAAAATAAATAAGGTACTGCTGAGGTTTGTATAAAAAAAATGTGTATTCTTGAAGGTAAATATTTATAAAACTTTAACTGGTTGTAAAGCCTGTATCTGACGTACTTGTCTGCACACGTGGAATCAACTTACATTTCTTTTTACAGCCTTTCCTAATTCATTCAGAATAACATTTATCTGCCACATAAGCTGAAGGTAATAAATGTAGGATCAAACGAGTCCAGAGCAAACACTGGCCTTGTTAGCTCTGATCTAATACGGGAAATGTTTATGACTTAACTTCGTTTTTAGACGTTGGATCTGTTTTCAATTGGATGATGTTGGATGGCGTTTGTGAGGTTTCATCGATTGCCAAAGTTGCTTTTACATGATTTTATATGGAGTTTAAGTCCAATTGGATAACAAGCAGATTTTCTGCTTTTCAGACTTTCACATGGAAACAAAGGACTCCCACTAAATCAGAGTTTTTATCTCATTGTGCTACAATGCCAGACAGTGTTTTTAGTCATCTTACATCCACAAAAAGATGTACTTCTTAAAATATACACACATTATTGTCATACACACTATATTTTCTGGCATTTAGCTTGGACAGCAGTTCATATTAGGCCCCGCTGAGTATATAAGTAATGAAATATCATGATTAAAGTTATGCTGTATGTATGCAGGAACAAAGAGCGCTTGAACATTAATATTTTTTGTTTCATGTGTTTCCAGTTGAGCAGTTTAACAGCATCGGTGAGTTATGCTGTTTGACTGACTTTTCTTCCCTCTCCAGATCTTTCCAGGCAACAGCGACAACAATGTTCACAAAATGAACATCTTCGAGCCGCCGTTCTACAGCCGATATGTTCGCTTTCTACCGTGGGAGTGGCACGACCGCATCACCGTGCGAATGGAGCTGCTGGGCTGTGACGAATAAAATCGCCAGTTTGATTTTTCCTCCATCCACACACCCCCCAACCCTCACCCTCTCCACCTTCTGACCCTTTTCCCCACCATCACACTGCACCTGCACTGCCTTGCTCTCATCCCTAGGGGGCAGCAAACACCAGAGCAGCACATCACCTCTAACCACTGTCACCAGGGTGTGGATTGAGTTTTGTTTCTTGCACCTGAACCAAATCTGTGATCACTTTAACAACGGACACTATGTCTTCTTTGTAACCAAGCAGAGCTGAGGTCAGGTTTTTTTTATCTCTATGTCCTGGCCAAATCAAAGGCGGTGTGTCCTTCATCCTTGTTTCAGAGGTCAGGGGTTGAAATACTGCTGCCGTATCAGTTGGTGCTGCCTGGGCTCTGATCCCAGATCATTTCTCCCTGGAACATTGAACCTCCAAGACCCATTGCTGGTGATGTACAGAAGCTCCACTACTCTCAACACACAGAATAATAATTATACAGGATACATTGATGCTTTTGATTCTTATCGACAGTTGGTGTTTTTTCAGTAATTTTCCCCACACTTATTGTGTTTGAACTGCATTTACATAGACGGTGTAGTAGCCAGTAAGAGGCTAATATCTAACCTTAGTTTCACTGACCCTGTGTGTGATGCTGTCGTCTAACTCTTTCACTTACATGTGACTTATTTGGTTGCAGTTGGTCTAATCAGGGTGACGTTTTGTGCCAACACACCCTCAGGTTTTTGTTCCTCTGGGTTTATGTAGAATAATGCATCATAGTGCACTGATACAAACCAAGAAAAGGAATCAAATACATTACATTTCATTTGTGCTCATATGCGGTTGGTGCAGTATTCGTACGTCGGCCGCTCCAGCTGATGTGGATCAGATTACATTTCTGTGTGGAGCTTTTTCTCACTCTCTCGATTCTCAGAAAAACTTTACAGCTGGTCACCGTTTCTTACTAACAGGATTCTTTGGATGACAAATAGCTCTTTACAGCGTTACACACCACTCTTGAGTTCTCTGTTTTTGCGACAGTATTAAATCCATAATTGCATGTGTTAGTTGGTTAAAACGGTGTAAATACTAACGATGGACGTCTCAGGTCAAACCAGATCTGCTACTCATGAACAGCAAATGCTACTGAAACGCGACTAATCCACTCAGTCAACTGTACATCGAGTTGTATTCAACCAGTTTAGCTTTTTTTATGGCACTTTTGGTGTTTGTGTTTTGATATTTGAAATAACCAAAAAAAAAAACAGTATTGTGCTTTGAAGAACAAACTGTATACATATTGATTATTACATATAGAAGAGGAAAAAAAAGAGATTAAGTCTTGTGGTTCAATTGTATAAGTAAGTTTTCAAATTCTGTTAGTTTTAACATGATAAAATGTGATGTGCGTACATGCAGACTGCAGAGTCTGCTCAAAGTGGTGGATGTTAATGTTTGCTGCAAACCGTTTTATTTAGGGTTCAACGTTATGTCTCCAGTTTAAGGCTGTGGTGGCGCTGATAAGAGTCAGGGGGAAACCAAATTAAAAGAGATTTTTACGGTTGCACTGCGCGCGTGACACGACCCACCGTATCGTCTGCTTCTGCCGCCCCCATCACACTATTCTAAACCTCTCCACCCCCATGAATTATGAATTAAGGGCTTGTGCAATATTATACTGTGGTAGTGGAACAATGGATATTCATTCAAGGTCCTTAAAAATGCATGAGCAGTGTCATCAAGAGGTTGAGGATGGATGTTGGTGTCAAACACTGTACAGTATTTATTAAGATTGCAGAAGATTCCATAAGCAGTCACCCTTGTTATCCACGTCTGCATGCTTTCTGTCCACGAGTGTTGCTCCATTCAAGTTAAGGCCATTTGAATTCACTGGTGATATTGCTTAGTTGTGTTTTTTTTCCTTCTAGATATTCATCGACTTTAAAGCTATAGTAGCCTTCTGTTCAGGTTTTCTCTCATTAATCAGAAAAAAAGAAAGGAAAAAAGAAAATTGATGACATTTATGTTTTTTTATGGCTACATGGGTTTGTTTTCTTGCTATTTTTGACTGTTGGCCTCTGAATTTGGAGGTTGTTTTTTTTACTTTTGTTGTTTTTTTGTATCCCAGTCTTGTGTTTCTAAGAGAATTCCTTAATGTTTGGCCTTTGTATCTAAAAATGAAGAATAAATAAAGAATTTAAAAACGGAAAGGAAAAAACTAACCCATTGTGAATTCACTCCATGTGGTTGAATAGCACAGAAATAATCTTTACTTTTATGCATGTGGACAGATAGAATATTTACAGTATAATAATAATAATCACGGGCCTGGATTCACTGGAGCTGTTTTCCATTTAAAAAGGTGGAAGATCAAAAGACCACAAGTACCGTGGGTCGTTTTGCCTGTTTAGCATTTTAACTGCCTAGGGGCCTAATCTCCCTTTATACCACCACACAATCTTCCAGAGGTATCTTCACCAGAGGAGGCCACATCCTCTTCTTGGTCTCATTACCGTCTATTGAGGTCACGCTAAAGAGGGAAAATCCCTCTGCAGGGTTTAACTACACAATCGTATGAAAATACATTCGTATAGTGACACTGAGAAGGTTAAGTTTTGTCCTTGAGTGGAATGTACGGCTCTTCAGGTCCAGAAAATGGCCTTTGTTTCACCACATTACACCTTTGAGTTATTTCAATTAGTAAATGCCGGCTTATTATTGTGTGAGGCAAACTTTGTTAGATAACGTCCGTGCACACAGTGAAGCAGCTGTCTCTGAGACAGTGGCAGTTACAACGTTCACAGCCTAATGATGGCTTTCTCCTGCGTCCCCTTCTAATAAAACTCTCCACAGCTCCATCTTCTCTGTCACCTTGTTTTTCCGGGCAGCTTGTATTTACTGGTGGGACGTTAAATGGCCCCTAATAGGTCTAGTGTGTTATTAAAGAGACATTACTGAATCAATTAAATGTTAAAAACCGCTTGAGTGACAACACTTGTGAAAAGAATGTCACTTAACCCTTTAAGGTACTACTCAACCATTTGGTCGACCACACTTTAATTCACTATATATCATTGAAAAATGCATCACGCTGAACTCACTGACATCTAAATGTGACTTGTTCTGAATGTTGTACTTCATGAATTATGCAAACATTATTTATTATGAACAGACGTCTCAACCATTTGGTAGAGGCCTGTATCTGAAATATTGTAGGGTCTAATTAAAAAAAAAAAAAAAAAAATTCCGTTGTAAGTAAATAAAATAATACAAAATGCAAAGAAATAATTTTCCCTTTGCTTTTTTTCTTGGTGTGTACCTTAAAGGGTTAAGAGAATATAATTGGCTATTATTTTAAGTCTTTTCCAATTATTTATCCAATTATTAACATTATTCATGCTCATATACATATATTTAAAAGGTACAATATGATGTTTTAACATGTTTTTATTCTTAACAGGTTATGCATGTAAAATGAGAGCGTCATAAGACAGTCACACAACAAAAGAACATAACCGTCTGACAAACATTGATTTTCCTTCGCTGTAAGACGAACAACGTGTTAAAAAACTATGTTTTATTGTAGAAATTGGCTTGAAATTCTAGCAGCCTTTTACTCCAAAACAAGCCGTCAAAGCCGACATTAAAATGAATGATATGTAAAGAAATGCTTCCTGGTAGACTTGTCTTGGACTTCTTTCCGTTTGGTTTCCTGGTGTGACAGCTGGCCAGAGACGGACGGAGGCGTCGAGCCAAACAAGGCAGGAAACTGGAGGCACCACAGTGGGTTTGAGCAGGAAGAATCCGCTCCTGAAAACAACTGCTATTTTAAATCAGTTATGTACCAACATAGACGACATCTCTCCAGGGACTTCACCTCAAAGAGAAGGAAACACATGTCATTTCTGCTCAAATAAATAGTCAAAACTGTCGCTTTGACAAGTGATGAATGGTTTTTAAATAGACTTGTTTATAACTTGGCCCCTCATTTTCGCTTTTTGTCTGCCAGTCGAGGTGAAACTTACATCTGCGAGTTACAAAAAGATGGGAGATTGTAGTGTTTATTTGTTATGACGGCTCATTTCACCGTGCATCTTTTAATCAAGCTCGGAGCTGTCGACCCGAGTCCTGCACTTCACTCTCTTGTTGGTCTTTTATTGAAGTCCTCCTCTCTAATCATTACACTCGCTCTGAAACCACTCTCTCACACACCTTTTATAAGAGGAGTCTTTGCTAATGACAGTGTAGGACTGCACAAACGGACACTGACTCTTTAGTCAGAGCACACAAACGTGACTCAATCTTCATTCATGTCTTCTCTCTCTCTCTCTCTCTCTCTATAGGGAATGTGGTGGCTGACTTGCAGAAGTGACTCCCCTCCATCTCCACGGTCATCCAGAAGTTCACAGAGGCTGCTGGTATTCGCGGCCTCAGGCCAAAACCTTTCATCTGGTGCTTTGGGAAGAACACTGATCTGGTCGCTTCAAACGCTGCTAGAGATAATGACCCAGACGCAGAGAGAGAGAGGGGAACAGGCTGTCACACAGGCTGAGTGAGTGGGGGCTGCAGTCGCTGACTGACTCTGAGGTTTTTATGAGCCCGTATTCTTCAGGCCCAATCAAACCGCCTCTTAACTTTTTATGAAGTTCATTTAATTTGGTTATAAAAGCAACTTCCCTGCCGAACTGAATTGAAGTTCAAAGATTGGTTGTATGACTCTGTGGTCTCTCCGTCCCCCACTTTGATCCAGATTTAATTATCTCTACAGATATATCTTTGGATCACTGTATCACGGTCCACAGAGCACATAGCCTTCTCAATTTGGTGATCTGAATTGACTACAGTGGGTCAAAGTCTCCCCTTATCGCGTTAAAACTGTGAGTTCACAGAATGCTGATCAATCCGATCACTTCCACGTGACTCTCTCGCCGTTTCTCAGTGTAGCAGCGTTCAGATCCTTTTTCCCAATGACAAAACCGTGCTGCACACGAGAAGTGATTCGTTTTATATCAAGATAGACAACGGCACTGCAACACTGCGCGAGAGCTAAGCGAACACTTAACACACACGTGTCAAACTCGAGGCCCGGGGGCCAGATGTGGCCCGCCACGTCATTTTATGTGGCCCGCGAGTGATTAATTGGTTTTAAAAATCTGTGTTAAAATAGGTCTATGCTGCTTTAAGGCGTGCCTTGACCATAAACGACCTTTCCCACAATGCATAGCCATTGCGTTACCCGCAAAGTGACGGCATCCCGCCGCTAGATTGCAGTGTATTATTGTATATGCGTCATGCGACGAGTGAAATTGAGATTGAGACTGTGATCGCAGCAGAATGTGTTCACAAAAGTCACAACCAAAAAAACGATGCTGCAGTGAAAGCTGAAGAAATCACCCGTGCTTCAAAGTCTTTTTCTGAGGGTGCGTTTTTGAAGGAGTGCATGCTGAAGGTGTGTGAGCAGGTCTGCACCGACCAGAAACAGACTCTTAAAACTCTTAGTTTGTCAAGAAACACCATCGCGGACCAGGTTACATCTATAATGCATCATATTTGTAACTTGAATAAGTAATAAATACAGAAAGTTATTCAGCAATATGTTGCGGAGTAATTACCTTTATTTTACATTATATTTGGTTACATTTAGTTACATTTATTCTGTATGACAGTTGCGTCTGGCCCTTTGAGGGTAACAATTATGCTGATGTGGCCCTCAGTGAAAATGAGTTTGACACCCCTGACTTAACAGGAAACACAAAGAAGCGCAGGACAAAAGAAGTCAATTCTACTGTTCAAAACTCGGGTGGTTCAGCAGTTTGATGGGATAAATGCTCCTTGACCCCTCCCGTCTTGTGCTGCCACTGTATACACAAAAAACGCTCCCTCAGTCAGGTCTGATAGTATTGCTCTTTTTCAGGTGAAGGATGCAGCATAAAAACAATTCAAATAACATTGTTTTTTTTTATAAAAACGGCAACAAAATAATAACATTAACAACAAGGAAATTCACCAAAAATACCAATTACATACTACAGCTTTAAATATCTATTGAACAAACTGTGATGAAATTCTACAGACGTTTCCACTTCCTCATAAAAAGGTTGTACATGTGGCCCCCACACTTTATATTATGCGGCCCGCCCCTTAATATCAAATTATAATGAGAACGTCCTTGTCCTCCTTTGCCTGTAGCTAGATTAAAAACAGATTATAATACTAAATATCATTGTTAGCTATTGTCAGGGCAATATTTGTATTATAATACCAATACCTAAGGTTCTAAGAATCACATTTTAAATGTATTTAACATACACATGTAAACATACGTGAGCATGTTTAGTGTTTTATTGTGAACTGAACACTTTTATTTTGAAATATCATCATGAATATCGTTTTATTGTGATAATTTCCCCCAATAGTTGACCTTTTTATTTCACATGACCGGCCCCCTCAGGAGTGTGAGGCCCCTGCCTTTAGACCAGGATGAAGAACACACCATCTACACATCAACATGTTGGCAGTGTCAGTGTGAGCATACTTGAGCGGTAGCACCGCACCACCACACATGTTCTGCTCACAACAGTCTCCATTGGTCTGGCGTGCCGCGCATTCCTTTGCGATAATTTGCCCAACGTGACGTACGTGCAAGTCAATGTGCGGTCGCACATTTCGGGGGCTGCACGTGGACGACCACCGTGCGTTTAAGAACCGCAGAGAGCGGCTCCCTGTCACAGACGTGGGTGAAAGATGACATTTGTGCCTCATGAACCAGAGCGAAACCTTTGAGACACAAAGTCGTGTGTGAATGAGGAAAGAGCAGGAAGTCAGAATAAAGTCTAGTCTAGAGACCAGAGACCAGACACCGAGTGTTAACTTCCCTGAGCTCAGCTCTGGACAAACCACAGCTGATGACATGTTGGTAGCATAATCTGGATGTGGGATTTCTGCCACTGGATGATTTGTTTGTATGTGTTTTTTTTTTAAAAAGCCTTAAATGTAACCTTATTGTAGCTGGACTGTCCACAAGGTCACATAAACTCAAACTGAGGTTAAAATTCCTTTGGCATATAAAAAGTCAGAGGGTTGTTTAGTTTTAGTGAGAACTTGGACTCCCGTGGTTACATTGGCTCCATGACTGTGAGCATGAGAGTGCTGCTCTGTCCTTCACATTACTATTACTGACAGTTCCTTACAAGTACAGTACGGACTGCAATACAATACTGTGTACAGGCATTTATTATTTCTGGAGGATAAATCAAAGTGACCGTGGTGATTGGTGCTCGATCATTAGACGGATTGGCATGTCATTGAGGCAGATGTGTGCAGGAGAGAGGGAGATACACGGTTGGTGTAGTACAGGGCTAGTCAACTAAAATTTCCGGAGGGCCAGCTTTTCGGAAGGTTGTCCAGCCAGTGGGCCGGTCAACCCCTGTACTAATATTTCGTGTTGCATGTACAGTAAACGGATACGAATAGATACAAACTGTTATTTATAGCACTTATTTATTGAAATGGCTGCTAGTTTTGTGCAAAAAAAGCAAAGTAACAAAACCCACCAACATTCAGGTACAATACAATTTGCGTATAGTGCAAAAAGGTGACAGTTACAGTGTCACCAACATTTGGGTATAACAGTCACAATTGACTCTTATTAGGAGGTAACAATATAAAATACATAAAGGTGCAATGGCCACAATAGGCTATTTTTGCAGAAATATAAGTAACAGTACCAATAATATTCAGGTACAATTCAGCTACAGTTGGCTAAAAGTTACAGTACCAACAAGACACAGGTACCGCTACAGTTGGCTCATAGGGCAAAATATTCTGGTACATACAGTACATAGGCTGCCTACAATTACGGCTGTACTAGTATTTGCCAAAAAGGGACGCAAAGTGTCACAAAATGCCAGACATAGGCGAAGCTATGGTTGTATTGGCTTTTTAATAATACGTTCAGTATTTATGGGTTAATGGGCCGCAGGTCGGTCCAAATTGCATGAAGGGCCGTTTCTTAAATTGAATGGCCTTGGATAGCACTCCTGCCTTTGCAGCAAGAAAACCCGGGTTTTTTGCGACCCGGTTGGAACAAGATTGGAGTTTGCATGTTCTCCACGTGTGTGTGTGTGTGTGTGTGTGTGTGTGTGTGTGTGTGTGTGTGTGTGTGTGTGTGTGTGTGTGTGTGTGTGTGTGTGTGTGTGTGTGTGTGTGTGTGTGTGTGTGTGTGTGTGTCTCCAGGTTCTCCGGTGTCCTCCCACAGTCCAAAAACATGGAGATTTGGGGATTAGGAAAATTGGACACTCTAAGTTGACCGTGAGTGTGAAAGTGAATGGTTGTTTGTGTGATGGACTGGTGACCCGTCCAAGGTTGACCACACATTTCATCCTATGTCAGCTGGGATTGGCACCAGCGCCCCCCCTGACCCTCCATATGGAGGATAAAGTAGCAGAAGATGAGTGAGTATAGGAAGGAGATTAACTCTGTTGTGTTTCTCTAGAAACATTAAACCCAAATGCTTTGTTGTTACAGTGCTCCGTGTTATTTTTTAATATATCTGGTCTATATTTTGAATTTGTGTGTTTTCAGTACAGATATAATCACATTTTGGGCACGGGCGCTGTTTTTTTTATGCTATTAAATTCAGTGAAGTATATTTCCTTGTGGATAAAGTTTCCTCGTGGAGCATATTTGATTTGATTCGCTCACTGTGATGAACCAACTTCAGGAGATCTTATCCAAAGAAATATCTCGGCATCTTCTTTGAGGATTTGGCACGAGATTTTTGTTAATAATGTTCCGCTGCTCGTGAATCGTATTGTCTTTGGTGGTCATGTGGCGTTTCATTAGATGAACATGGTTTGGAGTGAAATGTACAGATAGTCCTTTCTAATTAATATATGTGCCAAATGTAATAACCGGTGTGACGAAGAAGAACCTCACAGAGCCACTGCTGCGGAAAGTTTTTTGGCGAAACTTCACGATTCAGGAAAGAAGAGTAGAAAAAGAGAGAATTGTGGGAATGTGCTAAATAAACAAAACTTTCTTTTTCATTTTTTAACCATAAATATCCTTAAACATCCTCCTCACTGTCTCTCAACCTCAACCCACAAACACCGCTGCTCCACTGAGTTAGTGGTGGTCTTTGGTTTCTTGTAAGTCCGCTGAGTGTCAGTCAAGTAAGAAAGTCAAAACACCAGTGGCTGAAAGGCTCTGACCACAGAGGAAGGCAATCGCATGCAACAGGAGTCACAAAAGCTCTTCAGAGGATGACAGTGTTGTGTCAGACAATAATACAACTCTCGCAGGTCATTAGCGTTCACTGCGTGCCAGTGTCAGAAGGGCAGCTTCCATCTGCACCGTGATAATCAGCCATCACTCAGATGTTGGGGGCGTTGGTTGCAGGAGCAGCACATTCTCCGAGGCCCCAGCGGAGCCCTGGAATTGCTCTTGTTTTCCACCGCAGGCGGCTTCAGCTCGTGACTGAAATACGAGTTTGTGTGGCAATAAAGCACTGTGTTACTCGAGGCCGTGGCAAAACATTGTGGGGGGGGGGGACATGGAATACGCTCTGTCAGCCGCAGCATACCAGCGGAGCAGAAGCTGGCGGCCTTGACGAGATGTGTGCTATTGTTTCAGGAGGACGACTTTTACTCCACGCTTGACAAAGCTGTGCCATAAAATGTCAGTGATTTGATGTTGTTCATAAAAGGTGCAGCCTCACATGGTTACACAGTTTCTCTATAACTCACGTATATTAGGAAGAGTTTACAGCAAGTTCAGCTGCTTTTGGGTGATTTCCATTTCTATTTTTAAACTTTACAACTCCTGTCTGAAGGTTAGCCTCAGAATGGATTATACCATTTGGACAAAATGTACAGTACACGTGAATTTTTAACTCTTTACCCTACACTGCCGTTCAAAAGTTTGGGGTCACCTATACAATTTTTTTGTATTTTGATACAAGATACCAAGTCAAAATTATGAGATAAAAAGTCATAATTATGAAATAATAAGTCGAATTTAAGAGATACTATCTCATAGTTATGAGATAGAAAGTCATAATTATGAGATAAAAAGTCATAATTATGAGATATAAATTAAATTAAAATTAAATTAATAAAGTGGTGGAAGATGTCATCCATAGTTTTCCATTAAAAGTCAGACTTTTATTCATCAAAAAAGCTGCAAAATGAATATAAAATATAGTCAAGACATTGACAAGATTAGAAATAATGATTTTTATTCAAAATTCATAATTTTACCCTTTTGTCAAAGAATCATTGCACAAGGGTTTTCAAGGGTTTTCTAATCATCCAATAACCTTCTAACACGATTAGCAAACACAATGTACCATTAGAACACTAGAAATGGGCCTCTATACACTTATGTACATATTCCATTTAAAACCAGACGTTTGCAGCTAGAATAGTCGTTTACCACATTAACAATGTATAGAGTGTATTTCTCATTCATATATTCATTGAAAAATTTTGCTTTTCCTTCAAAAATAAGGACATTTCTAAGTGAGCCCAAACTTTTGAACGGTACATGTATCGTGTGTTCTACTGATGCCTGTTTTGGTTTAAAAGTTGAGACCACACGTCGTGGAAAGAGATGAGGTCATGAAACAGGTCAGCTGGGTTGAACTGACCCCTATCAATTTTTAACAAGTGCAAGGTGAAGAGGTGCAAACGCACTCAGGTTCCATCTGCAAGCGAAGACGTCATATACAATAAGATCATGTGAAGTCATATTGTTTGAATTACAACTGACACTGTAGTTTTCACCTCATTTCATGTCCCATTGTTATTTGTGATCAAGTATCGTGGAAAATTTAAGGAACAAGTTCACATTTCGTGTCAGGAAACTGCAGGTCCGGAAAATAATGTCCTCGACAGCTGTTTCCGACCTCGTAAAAAAAAAAAAAAAAAAAAAAGCACACCGGGTCATTATAGGGGTCAGATATATTCAGTCTGTCAAGTTTTGGGATATATCGGTCGATCTCCGGGGGATTTAAACGACGGGCAGTGAACTCTGACGGACAGTGGCGTGCACAGACGTTTGGAAGAGCAGGGGCGGAAATTAAAAGGCAGACATGTCCAAGGACACACCTTTTGACTGACCCTTTTTGACTGGAGGGGCACCCATAGGGAATGAAGTTGCAAGGGTATCTTAAAGGGCACTGCATCACTTTTCTCCACTGGAAAGTCACTCCTTTAGAAACAGTTATATGCCTTAGAGTCTACAGTAGGACACTTCCTCATATTTTTACCACTCTAGAGGGTTCTTTAGCACGTGGCTTGTGACTGTAGTGTGTTTTCGTCCATTAGGGCACCCCTCAATCCCCCTCAATGTTGCTGCTGCTTGGACGTGCTCTCCCGGTCGTAACTCTGTCTTTTACTGTTATCATATTGTTAACTACATTGTCTCAGCCCTTTGTAAATGATGATGAATTGTTGCTGTGTTACAGGGTGTAGCAGCTCCTCGTGTGTTCACACACGGGGGGAAAACACATCAACAGCGGACTGAGTTTCGCATTGTTGTGGAGCTGAATCTTGGATGGTCCTGAGGGTTTACCGTAATGACAAGTATATGGACGCAAAGCTCTGTTTCTCTTCACTTTCCATCTTCTACTGCTTGATCCTCCACACGATGGTCGTGGCCGTGCCAATCTAAGCTGACATAGGGTGAAAGGCAGGGTCACACCCTTAGACAGTTTTTGAATTTTCTAGATATCACAACTGGTCTAGGAGTTACGGTAATGAGAAGTACACTCTTAGAAATAAAAGTGCTAAGTAGAACCATATAAGGTTCTTCAGCTTGTCCTCATAGGAGAACCCTTTTTGGCTCCAGGTAGAACCTTTTTTATAACGGTTCCACCAAGAACCCTTTTAAAACCCTTTATTCGGGAAAGGGCTTTTAAAGGGGTTCTCTGGATCAAAATGTTTCTTACTGGAACCATTAGTGTTACCAAGAACCCTTTCTTCTGGAAAGGGTGTTTCAGAAGCAATATGCTTCCAGGTAGAACCTCAGCCCTTGTAGAAAGACCCTTTGCGAACCCTTATTTCTAAGAGTGTACGCATGCCAAATCCGGCGACGACCCAAACATGGAGTGGTTCCATGGGAGTAGAACACTGTGACTCAAATTCAAAACACCATCATTAATGCTGGGTGATTTTTACCCGAGATAATAAATACACCCAATAAAAAGTACTGGTCATCAAAATATATCAAAACATGACAATGCATGACAAATTTGAGTAGTGTTCTTTTATTTTAAACTGTGTCATGTCTAACAAAATGAATGAAAAGCATCATGAGGGGACCATATAAAAATGCTCCAAAATGACTGAAAAATTAGTTATTTGGGAACAAAAAAAATCTTAAAAAAAGAATGAAGATGAAAACTTGGTTTTCATGAAAATCGCAAATATTTATTTGCAATGGCAATGGTGTTCTAGGGTTAAACATCTGTGTGAGTGTATGCTTATTGAAATTACAACACACTTCTGTGTATGTTTAGTGCAAGATTTTCCACTGAGTTGCCCCTTTTTTCTCTGACCCCTGACCCCTGGATTGTGTGTGCACGTCACTGTTGATGTCCTGTTAACAGTGGTTTATGTGTCAGTGTGTTATAACTCTCTGGTACTGTGAGCATCATTCACTGTGTGCTGCCTGCCACTATCTATTGTATGCACTGGGGACCGTGTGTGATGACGTCACTGCGGGGGCTCCGCTCACCTCAGAGGGGATGCCTCGTCTCGTGACGTCGCCAAGCGTTTCCCGTGAACGCGCAGCGCTCCCACAGCGCGCGAGACAGAGAGAGAGAGAGAGAGAGAGAGAGCACAGAGGATGAGACGAGCTGAGGACACGCTGCGTGGACAAGCTCTTTTATGTGAGTCTTTATCTTTTCCCCTCGTGAACGGACGATCATATCGCGGATTAAACCCGGGTTTTATTTAACTTAATTTCATCTTTCAGACAGACTGCGCGCGTGGACGTGAGATGAATTCATGTTTTTAATTCTGCTGCTAGAGAGGAAACTTTACAAACTATAGGCAATGACATGAGTTTAGCAAAAACATCGTTTTAATGTGTTTACATTTGAATATTGTAGACACTGATTCGGCTACTTTTAAGATTTGTGTCTGGATGAAAAATTGTGTCTGTCATTCATGTGTATCTACATATCATTTCACTCGCAGAAATATTTTTATTTATTTATTCTACTTCAATGTTACCAGTTGTAATTTAAATGCATTTAAATAATAATATGAATTATTTCAAAAATAATTCTATTGTAATTGACGTTTAACATTTCAGATTCCCATTTTTTTTTGATTTATTGAGCTATTTATCTTGATATTTTACAAGCTGTGGATGAGAACATGTCAATAGTGAAAGCCAGTCTCACTTTCTTACTTTGTGTTTTAATATTCTGTAAAAACCATGTGTGAAATTGTGAAACTACTGTTTGAATTGAACTGTGACACAGCTCAATATCGCTGGACTGTGATTTTACACAGTGTCTGGTATTTATGACAGTCTGGAGACAAGGGGGAGGTTAAAAAAAAAAACACTCACAAAAAAAAACTCCACTGTATTTGTTATTCTGCAGAGGACAGACAGCGCCATGCTCAGTCTACTGCGCCCCCTACTGGCCGTCTGCTGGTACACGCTCCTGCTGCAGCTGCTGCTGCCCGGCGGTCAGTGCTGGATCCGCAGATACAACAACGGCTTTCACTACCAGGACATCGCCAACGGCAACGGCAACGGAGAGAGTAAGTCCTTCTCCTCTGGCTGTCACTGTCTTGCTCAAGGACACATAGACTAGCAGAGCCAGGAGTAGAACCCACAACCTTCCAGTTGAATGACAACTTGCCCTACCACTGATCAAAACTACTCTCACTTTTTTTTTTAATACTTTAACTTCTAAAACTTAAGTAAATTTGATATCAAATTTTTTTTGATATACTTTTTGATATATAAGACTTTATTTAAGTAATATTATAAAAAAAAAGTGACTTCAACATCTACTAAAGTCATTTCCTTGTAAGATACTTGTACTTTTACTCAAGTATCCCTTTATGGTACTTGAGTAAGAGTATGTAAAGTAAGTAACTGGTGTGTGTGTGTTCTTGTATTCTTGGGGGTAGAAGAGCTGCTGTTATGGTTAGGGTTGAAATCGGGTTTAAAGGTGCCATATGTAAGAATGTGGCCAAAAACGGTTAATACATTCAAATTAAAAATACTGAGGTCTTTTAGGTTTCGTTTTCTGATGTAACTGGCAACCCGTGGTTGCTCGGCAGCTGAGACTCTACTGACTGCAATGATTGGTATACGGCAGTAGGTGGAGCCACATGCCAAACCATGATTTAAAAACATAAACATGATTTGCAGTCTGCAAAATATTTTTTTGAATGTATATAATACATTTTGTCTGTTCTGTTGTTGTTGGTGAGTTCAGTTTGTTATATGAACATTATTCCTGAGTCTCTGTGACATATTAGGAGGATTTTATGGCCATTTGCTTTAGATTTAGGGTAAAGGTCAGGGTTAGACGTTTAGTTGTGATGGTTAAGGTTAGGGTAACGGGTGTCCTCACTATGAATGAAGTGCATACGTGTGTGTCTCTCTGTGTGTGTGTGTGCTGCACATGTGAGACACAGATCAGTCACACACAGTTGTGTACATGATAACACAGCTGGCAGGAAGTCACCTGGATTTGTGGAGGCAAGACAACTATAATTCAGAAAAACCGCAGTAGACAACCAGGTCATAAAAACAAACTCCACTTGTGATTGATGTGAGCTTTCTGTTTCCATGGTGTGTGTGTGTGTGTGTGTGTGTGTGTGTGTGTGTGTGTGTGTGTGTTTGTGTTGGTGTGTATTCATGTATTTGTTGCCTCTTTAGGACCTTTTCTGGCATAAACAATGTCCTTGTCAGGACCAGTAGTCCTCATAAGACCACAACCTTGTCCTGCTGATGAGACGGAACATATTTTCTGAGAAACCAAACATTGATAATGGAAGTGTTCACTGTCCTAAGAAGAATAGCTGCACAATTGTGTGTGTGTGTGTGTGTGTGTGTGTGTGTGTGTGTGTGTGTGTGTGTGTGTGTGTGTGTGTGTGTGTGTGAGAGTGTGTGTGTGTGTGTGTGTGTGTGTGTGTGTGTGTGTGTGTGTGTGTGTGTGTGTGTGAGAGAGAGAGAGAGAGAGAGAGAGAGCTCCGGCTCCAGGTAAATGAACAAAAACAGGTGTTTGGTAGTTAGCGTTACAACAGAGCCTCCTGAGGTGCCGACAAACAGCTGGAGTCATATGGCAGCAAAAACAAAGGCTTATTGGTTCCGCTGCACTCTTAGAAATAAGGGTTCCAAAAGAGTTATTCTATAAGGGCTGTGGTTCTACCTGGAACCATTTACTTCTGAAAGAGTTTTTCAAGGGTTCTTGGTAACACTAATGGTTCCAGTAAGAACCATTTTGGTCCAGAGAACCCCTTTAAAACCCCTTTCCTGAATAAAGGGTTTTAAAAGGGTTCTTGGTGGAACCCTTCAAAAGGGTTCTCCTATGAGGACAAGTCGAAGAACCTTATACGGTTCTACTTAGCACTTTTATTTCTAAGAGTGTGCATATGTGTTTGATCACTTTAGTATTTTAAATCCTCTCAGGTACAGTTCACCTGTGAATGCATTTTGTATAGCTAGACACATCATTGTATGTAATCCCATCAAAATCTCAATTGTAGAGAGAAACTTTCTGAATAAACATGTATTTGTGGTGCTTTGTGTCTTTCCCAGTCTATTTCAATGGGATTCGTCTCCACGTGGAATCCCCGCTGCCTTCAGTTTCAGCCTCCAGGGGGAGCAGTGTTACCCTGCCCTGCCACTACCACTATGAGCCTGAGGTTGCCACACCACGCAGGACTCGGGTCAAGTGGTCCTGGCTGCCCGCCCAGACCGTTGCTGCACCTGCTTCCCCAGAAGCCCTGGCCAGGGAGACTGAGGTCATGGTTGCCATGGGCAACCGTCAACGCAGCTATGGCAACTTCCGTGGCCGTGTGCGCCTGAGGCGCTCAGCACCTGGGGACATGTCTCTGGTGATCAATGAGCTGCAACTGAACGACACGGGGCGATACCGCTGTGAGGTCATCGATGGTCTGGAGGATGAGAGCGTGACCGTGGAGCTGGAGCTGCGAGGTGAGACTTTGTTTTGACCTCTTGACCTCTTGACCTCTTCCTCCTGCAGTATATTTAGTGTAGATACAACATTTTAAAGGTGCTTTTTGTTCACACAATGCAATTTTCAGATATGTATGATGATGATGTAGATTTTTTCAAAAGATGGGGTCTCGCTCTAAATGACCGTTACATAAACATGTGAAAAATTGGATGGGGAACGATCGAAAAACCAGGCTTCATTTAGCTCCATATCGCAGTGCTGTCTGTGGTCTCTGTCATGTTTTTCTCCCTCTGACGAACTCGTGTTTTTTGTGATTCTGCTGCTGTTATCCCATCCTGGTTCCTGATTAGCTTGAGTGGCTTGAGTCGTCGCAGACTTTCCAACATACTGGAAATGAGCTCGACGTCTGCAGTGCATCAAAAAGACCTCCTCAGGTCTCCTCAGGCTGTGTCTTTGAACATGTCAGACTCAGTGATTGCCAACTGCCAATCATGAGTCATGAGTTACTTGCAAAACTCATTGTTGTGCAAATGTTTTGGACTTGTAGTCTACTACTACCAGAAATCAAGTGTTGTCATTTTGGAACCTGCTTTTGCAAATGCTTTTCTTTGGTTGTTATTTATTACCACTGCAGTGCTGTTTGGGTCTAAAAAAAAAAAAAAATCAAAAACAGAGTGGAAGCATAAATGAATATCCAACTCTTATTCACCAGATGGACAGAATCACAATACAATTTGCTCACAAGTTTGCTGGAATAACTTAAAAGCTGATTTTGTTCCAAACTGCTCTGTGTCCAAAAACACCCTTAATACAGGTTTAATGCACATGTGCACCAGTCACTTTACCTTATCATTCTGTATGTATTTACTGTAGGCCAACACAACAACAACATATGACAACATCAGAGAAATCATACTGAGGACACGTGATGATTTTAAACCCTTCTCCTCGTGTGCAGGTGTGGTGTTTCCCTACTACTCCCAGAAAGGGCGCTACCGTTTTAACTTCTTTGGGGCCCAACAAGCGTGTCAGGATCAGGACGCCACTCTGGCCACGTTTGAGCAGCTCTTCACTGCGTGGGAGGAGGGACTCGACTGGTGTAACGCCGGTTGGTTGGCTGATGGCACCGTGCACTACCCGATCACAATGCCACGTGATGGCTGTGGGGGCGTGGATTTAGCTCCTGGTGTGCGAAGCTATGGACAACGTCATGGCCTCCTCCACAGCTATGATGCCTTCTGCTTCTCTGCCTCTATTAAGGGTCAGTACGAGAATGTGTTAACTATTGTTAAGGTCCAGCGTGTAAGAATTAGTCAGTAAATTTACATACACAATTTTTAATAGAGCTTAGGCCATAGTCCGATTAAGATTGGACAACTTGCCGAGTCTGAGTATACATGTGTAGGAGCAAATCTATTTATCGGCTGTGTACCTCTGACTCTAGCACTGTATCTCTGTATAAACTAGTCCTGTTGAACTTTACGACACAACATACCTGTTGTACATCTCGTCTCAGTCCAAAAGTGGGTCTTCTCCAAAGTGTTCGCTCTCGCCGACGCCGACGTAATGCAGTACTATAAACTGCTACTAAGTATTATAAATTGCAGTTTACTGTATATGTTATTTCCTTCTACGTCTGGAGACTGGGGAGAATTTTTGGTGCAAGTGCAGAACGGCAAGTCCGACTCCAGTCTGACTAAGCGTATACATGCAGGAGTAATCAGACTATGCATTGCATTATCCAGGAATGTTAATCTGATTAAGACTACTTCGATTGTAGTCGGGCTAACGTGATTACATGACATTAAGGAAACCGAATTATTGCCTTAGTCCGACTAAATTCTGACTTTTAACATGCATGTAAACGTGTGACATCTAAAGGTGAGTCTGCATATTGTAAGAAAGAAAGGACTCCTCTCCTCACCCCCAAAGTAATTATACACTTTTACAAACATACTTAAAGGTAGTATCTTCATTTTTTTGCCACCAAGCTGTCCTACATGTTACACATCGCACCTTGAAAACTAAATGACGATTGTATTAAATGTATGATTCTCTTCTGTCGTAGGCAGCATATACTTCTTAAATCACCCGACCAAGCTCAACTTCACTGAAGCAGTCCAGGCCTGTGCCACTGATGGAAGTCAGATTGCCAAAGTGGGCCAGCTGTACGCTGCGTGGAGGCTGTTGGGGTTCGACCGCTGCGATGCCGGCTGGCTGGCTGACGGGAGCGTGCGATATCCAATCACAAAAGTGCGGGCTAACTGTGGCCCTCCTGAACCAGGGGTGCGTAGTTTTGGGTTCCCACCTGTGTACCTAAAGTTCGGCGTCTACTGTTACCGGTAGAGACAACACAAGACAGAAACAAACCACTCTGACAGCACACTGGGTCAAAGCTTTGCTCGGCAGGTTAGCATTAGCTGTAGCCTGGATGCAAATTAGCAGTTAGCCAGTTTGTTCATTTTTGAGCTGTTTTAAAGAGAGACCACTTGGGTCAAATCGCTCTCCACCTCCATTAGACTGAAACTCACATCTCAGTATTGAACTTAACTACTAGTCAACAACTGTTTTTGCACTATTACTTAGTCATGTCAACACTATATGGTCAGTTGTATGTAGACACTGCAAAATGACATCCATTTCAAGTAGAGGGCATTAATATGCTGCTGCAACAGACTCCACTTTTCTGGGAAGACTTGGATCCCAGCTGCAAGTATTTGATTCTTTCAGCCACAGAAGCATAACTGAGGTCAACACTAATGTTGGGTGACTTGGTCAGACTTTTACAGCCGAAGATGTTGGATGAGGTTGAGTGTGTGTGAAGGGTAGTCAGATTCTTCCAGAAATTGAAATTTTGATCTTGTTTTGTACAAAGCGGTATTATTTTATATTCAGACTTTTGCCATAAGCAACACACACCACTGTCTCAATTCTATTAGTGGTACCAATAGGTTTTTCCTTTATTAATGCTAAGTGGACTTGTCAGTAAATGCAGCCTCTGCCCCCAAAAAACGTACAGTGATGTCAGATATTGATGTTAAATTGAGCCAAATGTACTTTACATTTATGGCAGCTGATTTCTAATTCACACATGATTAATTTCACACTCAGGGAAGGTGTTTTTGGATATTTGTCATAAAAAACATATTCTCTCCATATTCATAATAATCCACACTGCTCTCCAGCCACACCTGAGTGCTTCACTTACCACCACCTATTTATTAAGCCATGACATTTTAATTGGATTTTCAGCAGTGGCCTCCTTATATGAATAATATTCATATAACAAACTGAACTCACCAACAACAACAGTACAGCCAAAATATTTGCATAAAAAAAAAATATTTTGCAGACTGCAAATCATCTTTTGGCATGTGGCGCCACCTACCGCCGTCTACCAGTCATTGCAGTCAGTTAGAGTCTCAGCTGCAGCCACGGGTTGCCAGTTACATCAGAAAACAAAACCTAAAAGACCTTGGTATTTTGAATTTGAATGTAGTAACCGTTTTTGGCCACATTCTTACATATGGCACCTTTAGGTCTACTATTGGAAAAAAAAAAAAGCATTTACACATTCAATCATAGGAGCTTCGTACTACAACCACAGACTTTTGGGTCGTGTGCCTTGCTACAGGGCAACTCGATTGTTGAGGGAGTGGAGAATGTTTCTCAATATCTGTGTGTCAGATCTTTTATCTCGATCCATTATTACACCCTCACTAACCACAGTTTATTTCCACCATTTCTGTCTTTTTAACAGTGTGAAATATACTGCTGTGTTTTTATTTTTAAATGACTGCATATCCAAATTTATAAAAACATAATGTATCTCATTTTCTTGTTCCTTTTAGGGGAGTTAAGAGCCGTAGAAGTTGTGTGTGAGTCTCTGTACTGTTGTTGTATTTAAACTACCTTTGTTTACATGCATTCTGGTAGATGAAATCGTGTTTCATGACACACATGTATACCTTTTGTTTTGTTTTTTTCATTATATACTTGTATGTCAACACATTTGTACTATTTTTTACAAATTAAACACAATTGGAAATAACTATGAAATATATTTCATAGAATAGAAAGAACCAAAAAAAAGGGACAAACTTCCAACGAAAACTCCTGCAGAACATTAATGTGACGGTCAGCACTGACACAGACTCATTCTGATGAAACGCACATGGAGACGGATTGAAGTTGTCCCCTGTGGTGACTCGATCCTGCGAGGGTAAATTATTTTGATTGCTTGTCTTGGACAGTGTTGCTGTCTTGCAGTGTCGCACATGTTTTTTATTTATAAAATAAAAATCTTCGCTGCTTACATCAAAAGAGGAACCGACTTGACAAATATCGTCTGGAGGACAGATGACTATGACTATCGTCAACAGCTTTAAGGACCGTGTAGTGCAAGGGTTCTCAAAGTTGTGATACCTGAGGGCCAATTTAGGAACCCGACATTGGACTGAGGGCCGCCAACGGAAAAAAACCCCAGAAAGAAATCCCATTTGTAATCATTTTAATGACCAGATTGCAGTTCTACAGTTTACACTTATTGGTCTGTATCCAGTAATGTCCAGTAAACATTGAACAAGCGCGGGCCGCACTTTGAGAACCAATGGTGTAGTGCATGTGTTCAGTCTTGTGGCTTATCTTATCTTACTTATCTCATCTTATCTGACCATATCTTATCAAATATGACACAATTCACCAAGCGGGGGGATTGGACTAAGGAAAGAGAAGAAGTAATGGATGATGACATCCAGAAGAAGGCAGTTAATGCAACATTATCGATGTAATCTACCACTATTCATCTTGTTGAGATTTTGTGGCAGTATTAGTTTGAAAAACCAAAGGCTGTTCACCTGCGCGTCATACGTGTTTATGTTCAATAACGTTTCTGACTTCCTCGTATTCATTCAATGGATTTCTAAACCAGTCGCAGAATGCGAACCATTCAGTGGTTGCGCTCACAGGTAGGTACAATTTCACTTACTGTTCAAACAGGAAGGCCAGGCTAGAGAGGCGAGGCCCCCCGTACAAAACAGCCCCTGTATGTAAAGCGAACACGCGCCACTCTGTCTGGGCACACTGCACTTTTAGATGAGTGAGAGTCAAACACGCGCTGCTACGCCCTCTCACATCCGGGTGCAAATATAACTCCCACTGATTATGTGGCCAGCAGATTTTATAAACACATCCTATTTACACCTGTTGGCTGAACATGAGTGGACACACACATATACAGATTTACACCCCTACACACCTAAGATGAATATGCAGGGGTCTATACATTGTGACTACACAAACACCATATAGATGTGTGTAAACACCACCACACACGTACCAATATACATGCAACGCACACACATTACGCTGGCGTAATGAAGGCGCTCGCTGTACAGGTTGATAAAGAAGCTATTTACTGTGTGTTTTTTCACGGTTTTGGTTGCATACAGGAAGGTAAAAACAAACTAAATGCCCGGTTTGTTCCTCTGGCTGCGTTAGTTCACCTCGCGCTAAACTGCTCCACAGAAAGGAAATAATCTTTCGCATAGGTGATTTACTCGTAGTACTAGTAAAACGGGACAAATAATTTCACAGACGGATGATTCCAAGTTTTATTTGGCACAGCACAGCAGGAGTATACTGTATGCTCACATCAGAGATCTAATCAAAAATCACCACAGAGGTGATGTCTGTGTGCATCATGACACATCGTTTGTTATCTTTTAAAAATATATCTCCATTTGTTGAGGAATAACAAACACAAATTTGGATTCACATCTTACATCCAGCTCACTGATGTTCTTCAACTGGCCTCCACACCAATTTCAGCAATTTGGGTTAATTAACTTACTTATAAGACACATTTTGGAGCAAACATCTCATTTTACTTGGTGGTGTGATCAGATTCACTCACCTGCTGAATAATAATGTGTGTTTGGCTGTTTCTGTGTATGTGAGAGAAGTCAGACATGGACGTGTGTGTCCGCTCTCAGTGCAGAAGCTATTCTTGACCTTTGCACGTCATTGCACCCATTCCACCATAAATTCCATTCCCTTTTCCATCATTTTAAAAGCATTCGATTGCTTTCACAGCTCCTCTACAAATCATATTATTCCTCAAGTATATCACAGTCTGTCACATGAAGCACAGCCAGAAACACAAATATTAAGGCTTGGATTGGGAACTCCACTTTTGCACAGTCGGCTGTTAAATAAGTCATATCCATTTCAGAGGCAACTCATAACTGCAGCTTCACAGTTAAACTAACACATCAACAAACAGATTGCCAACAAATTATTGACTAATTTGAGTTAGTTATTGACAGATCCCGCTGTTCAGAGAGAATATTTACAGTGAGAAACTCATCACTCAGTGAACCTTGAATCTCATAAAAAGCATGAATCTAGTGTCAGGCAGCACTGACAGAAGGATCGCTCTTGAGAAGTTACACGTATAAAATCTAACATGAAAAGTGAAAATTATCCAATGTGGTGGAGTTTAGCAACAATCTGGGGGCTCCTCCTGTCAAAAGAGACCAGCTGATTCAGTGTCATGTATGTCTCACATGTGTTTAACTGCCAGATACCAATTATTTTTTTGTTGTTGTTCATAATTGTATAGGTTGTTGTGTTAGTATTTAAGGTGCACTGGATTCAAATGATTAGCACAGACATGACTGATGAATCCCCAAAGTGCATGAGTGCTGACTACTTCAATCCTTTGTTTGTTGCAGTGACTGTAAGTATTTCTTAAACTTGGACTTTTATTCATCATTAAATGAGAGAGTACAATCATGTCAGTATATGTCATACTGCTGTGGTGGTGGTGTCGTTGCACAGTGGTTCTCAAACCTGAGGTTGTGACAAGATAATATGGGTCTCATGAAAGATTATTTACATATTTGTTTTATATCTACTCCATTAATTAGTGTATGTATTTCTCCTTTTCCTCTACTTAAACTGTATCTTGATGATTCAAGTAAAGGGAAATGCATGAATTTAAGGAATCACAACCAAAAGTCTTGAGAACCATTGCCCTTGCCTGTAATTTAAGAACCAGTTTTTCCCTCACCAGTCTGGAACTCACATTTAAAATGGAAGAACCAATGGAAGAAATAATATTAAAAAAATTGCTAACAAACACAGATCTAGAAAAATACCCTAAAATGAGCAAAAAGTCTATGTAACAATGTTTGACCTTTAGAGAATCAGCTGCAACTGGAAAACACCTGTACTGGACTGTTTTGGACATTGCACGTGTCACTCTGTTATCACTGACTTTATTTACCTGAAAACTTCTTTTAGGACTGACTGCACTGAGATAACACTTCCAAATACTGGCTCACAGCTATCAGTTAAAAACCCTATAAATAAATTGAGAGACTGCCTTCAGAGGGTGCAGAGTGACACTCACAGGTCCAAAACATAAGCCAGTTACACTATCGCTGTCTAAATGTGCTTTAGTTTGTGTGTGTATATACAAGAGAGGGAATGTTATCTTTTTGGTCGGGCATTTGCATTGGTGTCCATGCTTCTTTTAAAAAGGGGGTCCTTTGTGGCTCTTGTATGTCCTTTCACTCCTGCTCAGAGCAGCTTCCTCTGTTCCTGTTGGCTGTTGATGGCCTTACTTCTTCTCCTGAGGGATCTTTTGTGTAGCCTGTTACTGTTGGCACCGGCTGAAGGAGAAAAGGTACGCATACTGATGATATCATGAAAACATGGATAAGCCTGAAATGTGACAAGTCTGGCTAAATAATTTGTTTTTGAATACACAGAGTTGTATTTTAGTCTGTACAATATATTACCCGTACTGCTTCCCTGATACTGACTCTCACAAATTTTTATACAAGGATAAATCTTGAGCAATAGTCTAAAGTGTCCTGCTATTTAGGTACAATGTTCCTTAGAACAGTTTAAAACATCTGAGATCAAGAGAGTGTTGAGTTAAAAAGTGGCTGTTGGATCACATCAACAGGAAAAACATGCCAATGCTACATTATCCTGGAACTGTGTATTGTTAATGTCGCCACAGATAACTTTTAGGATTTATAGGTTCCATCAATATCAACCCTCTAGACAGGTGACACATTCTGTTGTATAAACAGTTTCACATTTTCTTTCTTTGGGCTTCCCCCTCTTTAGGGGTTGCCACAGCAGATGATCCACATATTTGATTTGGCACATACTTTTATGCCAATATGAAATTGAATTTCATATTTCACTAGGGATGCATGATATTGGACTTTTTTGCCAATATCCTTATCTATTGGGAGTGCTTTGGCTGCTAAACGATACTGATATACAACTCTTTCCTTTTGCCTAACTTTAACATTATTGTTTTCATACTCATGTCGCAGCAGATGTGGATATACTGCCAAATATCTTCATTGTGCAAACTAAATAACCATCAAAAAACAATAACTGTAGGGGATGCTAGCATAGAGGTCAAGGAGGTAGCAGCTTCATACATTTTAAAGCCAATATCTGGCGATATCGTTATCATCCCTATAGTTCACCATTTCCCTGCAAACTCACCTTCTGTACATTCCACCTGTGGCTCCCCCCACTGTCCATCTGGCATACAGCGTATGATAGGCAGATGGCGCTGTGTGTAGCCTGCATCACACTGGTAGCGGACTATAGAGTTGGCGGGGTACAGGTCTCTGCTGCTGCCCATTGGCCGGGCGTGTTGCACCTCAGGGGGAGCTCCACACATAACTGAAATATCAAGCGATTTATGTTTCACCAACCAAGCAAATCCTGCCTTAAAGCATTTCCACTTTTTCATGATTTGGCCATGAGATGCCTTTTCTACTCCATTTAAGTGTACCTGGTCCGGTCTTGCAGGTGAAGGGAAGGTGGTAGTTGCACGGCACATCATTCCACTGTCCGCCCTCATGCCAGATCATCACCACACAGTCCTCCGCAGAGTTGAAGTAGTTATCTGGCTGGTTGGGCCTCCAGTTCACAAAGGTCTGAGCATAGCAGTTGATAGAGATCACGTAAATAACACAATTCATGTAAAAAGTGGTGATTCCTTCAGTGAATGCATTGCTTGCACCAGCAACTTGATCTCCTGAGTAGAAATACGGATAATAATACAACCAAACTCACCAGAGAACTCCTGTCTGTCCAACGGAACTCATTCTGCACGTCTTTGTCATTGAGCCCAATCCACTGGTAATCTTGTCCATTTGCTGTATCACAAAGAGAAACAGATCTTAGCTTCAAACCAAATGACTCATCTCATGCCCACGTTGTGCTCACTGCTATTAAGAAACATATTTTATGCAGTAATGCTCAAACAAATTACACAGACTCAGAAAACATGTAGGCCAACACAGCCTTCATGAACAAGTCAGCTACTGTAAAATGATGAAGTATTGTGCATGTTGTTCCACTATAAATGTTACTCCTCTCAAGCTGCACTGTTGTGGTGGATCCAGCTTAGTGTGATTATATTCCGTGAGCTGGTTCATGAGAAAATATATTTTTTTAAGAGCAGTTTTGGTCTGGGCAAACCCCAGTGACGTAATATGTAATTTAATATTTTACAATTCCTGTTGCAACATTCAGTTTGAGACCCTTGCATGCCATCGGCAATCAAACGGCTACTCACAGTTGACAAACTCCTGCTCCTCCTGAGAGTTGATGCTGACCAGATGAGCGTTGAGCTCCTGACAGCGCTGCTCAGCATCAGACCAGGTGTATCTCTCCGCAAAGTGAAGGTAACAGCTGCCCATGAACTCCAACCAGCCTTCAGCACAGCCCTGCACCGCTACACACACAAACGCACATGTGGTGTTAAAACACAAATGCAGATAAAAGATGGTATTTCTACTGTATCTTATACTATTTAACTCTTTCTAGTCATTTCATTTCAGCCATTGTGTGTAACTTGGTGAATGGAGACTCACGTGTTGAGCAGTCTTCACCAGTGAAGCCATTAGGACACTGACATACAGCGAGCTCTTCCTGCACAGAGCATTTTCCTGAACCACAGGGGTTTGGATTACAAGGGTCTGCAGAGGCTGACAGTAGATAGACAGAGATGTTACAGTTTGTCCAGTTTTTGTGACACCAGATGCTGCAAAGTAAACACCTAAACCTTCAAGTACCTTCCACCACGTCAGGCTGCTCCATGACAGCGGGACTTGCGAATGACACAGATGGTGCTGTCGTTGGGCTGGTATAAGCCGCTTCGGGGGTCACAACATAAATCGTGCTGGCTTCTTCAGGGGCTCCACTTGCTGAGAAATGTGAGCTTTGATCCAAAGTGCCACTGGATTCATGGTGGATCCCTGAGCCACTTCCTTCCCCGCTTACCTCCACCACCCCCCGGCCTTGCTGAGGTTGTTCTACCAGCGGCGTCACAGTCACTTCCATCACTTCATCGTCTGTCACAAAGATGACATTATCATGTTGCAGGAAAGAGTCTCCAGAGGCAGAGGCAGAGCCACTGCTGGAAATACCAGAGGGAAAACCACTGGGAAAGCCACTGTGGAAGCCTGATCCAAAAGGACGATATCCAGACACCTCCTGCTCTCCAGATGGCTGCATTGTCAGGTCAACACCACTGTGGTCAACAAATGAGATGCCAGATAATTCACCAGAGCCTGAGCCAGAGCTGCTTCCTGAGCCAGAGCTGCTTCCTGAGACAGAGCTGCTTCCTGAGCCAGAGCTGCTTCCTGATCCAGATGCACTTAATTCAATTATTTCAATACCATCCTTTCCCAACACCTGCTCATCAGGTTGTCTGTGGGTTTTCGATACCTCCACCAGCTTCCCATCCACCATGATGATCACCAAGTCTCCACCACTTCCACTAATATCCCCACTTCCACTGATGGCCCCGCTCCCGCTTATGAACCCACTTCCACTGATGGCCCCACTTCCACTGGTAAAACCCGATCCTGATACCCCGAAGCCAGATTGCTGTCCATCAATCCCCTCCCCAGATCCAGAAGCACTACCCGATGATTCTCCAGAGGAGAAGATAACAGCACTTCCTCCTTCTGCCTCCTGGGGGACTCCAGAGGCCGACTGGTCCCCAGAGAAGACATCAGTGTGTCCACTGAAGGTGATTTGTCCTGAACCAGAGGCGTCACCACTGGCACCACTGGCACCACTGGCACTGGAGATGCCAGACTGTCCTGAGGGCTCCCCACTCGCTGAATGATCAGCTGAACCAGAGCCTGACGCATCAACAGAGACTGGGGGTAAAGGGCGACTCACTGCAGGAAACAGTCAGAATTTGGAAAGAGAAAAACAGTTACCGACCATGCTTTGATATACCTTTTTTATCAAATTTAAATGTCCCTTAGTTTGTATTTTAGCATTAAATGATTTAACATTTTTTGGTCTTGATTATCTATAACTCTCTGAAATGGAGTTAGATTCTGATATACATTCCTAATGCCTAAAGTCCAATGTGATGCATTTAGGATGGTTTAACGGTATAAATTGAATATACTTCCCATTAGTATGTATAACCACTTTAAAATAAAATAGTTTTTGCCTTTCGTAAACTTAGAATAAGCCTTTTGTCTGTACTTTAGGCAAATGCCTTGTCTCATCATTAGATATCACACATTTTTACACATGTATAACCTCTAAGTGGTGCTATTTAAAAGTGGTACTGAATTATTTAAGTATTTTGGACACTCTCTACAATATTACATTTTTTTTATGATAGAAAGCCCTTTGTTAAAAAAACACAAAATCAGTTGTGATTCACACAGGTGTCTCCGACTGTCTTACCAGGAGGAACAACTTCAGATACTGAGATAGTTGTCTCGTTGATGAACTCCTCTATTTCAGTAATATTAACTCCGTATTCGGTTTCATTGTAGACGACAGTAGTTTGAACTAAAAGCAAACAACACAACACAAAGAATTTGATTATTTGATATAAATTCAAGGATGCCATGACTTGTGGATCAACTGGATATTTAATAGAGAATAGATCTCATGTTTCGATCTTACCAGTGGGAGCAAAGTGATCGATTGTGACTGTTGTCTTGTTGATAACGTCCACCGTCAGTATTGTGATATTTACACTGGTTTCATTTTCAGTGTGAACAACTGGAATTTCAGCTGGAATAAAATAAATATACGTTCCATTAATGCATGTTCATTTACACAGGTTCAGTTTTAAGGGCAAAGGATAACTTTATACTAATCATATCATCAATCACTGGCTGCCAGCCATTTTCAGTGCAGAGAGCCCCATACTGCCAAGCATTTTACATCATTTTGACTGATTTTCCAAGACTGTAAACACCAAAACTACCAAAAGAAATCTTTCATCAGATGTCATTGACAGCTGTATTTAAATTGACACCTATAGACGTCGTTGGCAGCCAGTGAGTTGACATCACAACAAGAGTAACAACTAAATTTCAATATACAGAAAGCATAGCATCAAGGCGTTCAACTCTTTTCTGTAACTCTTTTGGATTTAGGTAAACCCTTCCCAACCTTTGAAGCAGTAAGCATCATAGCGTGAGTGCTCATCTGGGAATCCTGTCTGGTTGGGGAAGGCATGGATGATGTGAACTCCCACCAGGCCGCCTCCACAGTGGGACCTCGGGGTTGTGATGGGGTAGCGGACACTACGGTCCAACAGCCAGCCTGGACGACACTTGTCAAAGCCTTGGTTCCAGGCGGCGAACAGCTGCCCAGTGGTGGCCAGGGTGGTGTTGAGTTTCTGACAGTGATGCACGGCCTCCTCATAGGAGAAGCTGTCATAGTCACTGGTGAAGAAGACCTCACCTGAGAAAATACACACACAGATAATGAAATACAAGCCGGCAGCTCATTTACTCAACTAATTTCCTTTTGGTTTATGATGCTCACCTTGCAAACGTTCTACATAACAAAATACGTCGTATTGTTCGCTGGCTGGCCTCAGGCCATAGGACCTGACTCCGGGAAGGGTATGCAGATTACCTGCACAGTTATCTCTTGGTGACACAATTGGATACCTGATCGTGAAAGGAGACAACGATACAGCATATTAAAGCCTCGAGTTGCTGTATAAACCTTCCGAGATTGGCTTCAAGTTGAACTACTAGTTCTAGATATCCTTGCAGATCAGTTTCTACTCCACATTTCTCACCCGACTGTCTGGTCACGGAGCCAACCCGCATCACATTGGTGCAGGCCTTTCTCAAACGCTGCGTAGAGCTGCTGAGGACTAGCAATGACTGCCCCGATACTGTCACAGGCCTGCTGAGCCTCCAGGAAGGTCAAAGTGTACCGACCAGTGATTGGACGGTAGTGGAACACAACACCTGGAAAAGGACGGTAGAGTTGCATTTTTACACATTTCTCCCAGTACCTCCGGTCATTCATTTAGTAATGGATTGGTTGCTCTGTGCTTATGCGATATTGGATTATTCATCTTTCATAATACCATTCTAAAATGTACTGTATAACAAATTATTATAAAAAAAAAGGTTGTTGATTTTGACCAAGCACTTAATCACTTCACCTTCGGGAGCCATTGCAGCATCTACACCTGTCAGGTCGAGACCAGGTTCACGTACAACAGGAGTCACTTTGGTGTCCGTGTCTGTCACACTTGGTGGAAGTGGCATTGGTGAGAGCACGTCCACTTCACCCTTACTCTCTTCCTTACCAGGATATGGAGTGAGGCCTGGGTACAAACCAGGAGCAGGTGTCATTCGAATGATGTCTGGGAAAGGAGTGGTCCTCCCAGGCACAACGTTTTCATCCTCTCCATCTGAGGAAACCAAATTGGATTATTGACACATTTTCAAGCTTGATTAGTCAGCAAATGTAAAGAGAAATCCACCCTAAAATCACAAAATAATCATTATTTTTGGAAGAATTTACCGTGGAAGCAGATGGCGTCATAACGAGTATCAGGGAAAGGGTATCCTGTCTGGTTGGTGAACAGGTAGACAGTTCTCACTCCCAGGAGCCCCCCTCCACACTGAGGCCTGGCGATGTTAATAGGATAGCGTGCGCTTCCGTCTTCCAGCCAGCCAGCGTTACACACATCCATGCCGCCTTTCCAGGCCAGGTAAAGTTCTCCAGTGGTCGCAAGCCGGGCTCCAAGTTTGGCACACTGATCTTTTGCCTCAAAGAAAGTAAACTTCTCCACAGACATGGAGTAAAAGACTCTGCCTGGGAGAAGAAAGAGGGGAAACAAACACGTTTACATGACAGGGAGTAGATGTGTAAAGATGATAGTATACATATTTCCTGTGGATCAGGTAGACTTTGTTGCTACCATGGTCATAATGAGTGTACCTGACATCTTCTCTGCAAAGCAGTATACGTCGTAGGTGTCGTTGACCTCTCTCACTCCATAGGTTCTCACTCCAGGGAAGTCCTCCTTGTCTCCATAACAAGGCTCCCGGGGCACATGGATGGGGTACCTTTAGAGATCGAGATGGAAAAGTAATCATGATGGTTTATGATCTTTGTGTTAGGATATGAAGGGCATTTCTTTCCTCAGCCAAGGAGCTAATGTTTTTGCTCAGTCTTTCTCAGTAGCATCACTCCAAAAATAAAGGATTGTGATGAAGTTTTTGGTGGCGACTCATTTTTGGAAACTCAGTGGCCTTGGTGGATGTTGCACACTCAACTTTTTTTTTCTTTTTATTTCAGGGGTAAAACCATTATCTGTATCTGACTCAATGTGGCATTTACTGGAACTTGCCGTAACTGATGACTGCATCCGCGCAGAAATTGACACAAAATTTTAAGATGTTAACGCTTTTAAGATCTCAATCTGAAACATGGTTTTCAGTATCTGGCTGCAGAACATTCTCACCTCTCAACAGCTACAGAGAGATGTTTAAAGGTAATACACCTGTGGAACCGTGGTTTTACAGATTTAATCAAACAACAAAAAGGTTTTACAAAAAGTTAAGTTTTTCTCTGTGGCTTCACTGTGGCTGCTTCGGTTTCTTCCTACTCTCCGATGACAGGTCAACTGGAAACTCTATTTCTTTAGAAACCTGTCCACAGTAACACAGCTTGGTGACCGTATGAATGGATGCAAACTACCTGACAGTTTGATCAGAGAGCCACCCAGCATCACACTGGTGGTATCCATCATCATAGGCAGCCTGGAGTTGGGCTGGAGTGGCAATGGAGGCGCCGTTCTGGATACAGGCTGCTTTGGCCATTTCAAATGTCAACGTGTAGCGATTGGTGATGGGTCGGTAGTGGAACACAATACCTGTTAGATACAGAAGACATACGAGCAGAGGACGACTTAGAATAACTTTGCACTTTGCTTTTTTGGCTGCTTCTTTTCTGGTGCTACATCAGAGATATTGCTTCCAGAGGTTCAGTAGGTGGTTTAAATCTGTGGCTAACTGGATAAATTGACTATTACAAAAACATTATCTGTGATGTAAAATATTATGTCATTGTCTGTTAACTTTCCTTTGCATGAGTGAATATATGTTTCAGTAACCTACCTTGAACCTGGATGTCCACAGAGTCATAATTATCCTCGATGCCGTGCATCACTTCACAGCGGTAAGTGCCAGAATCTTTGGACCTCAGCTCTGTTATTTCCAAAGTGGCATCCGTGGACACCAGGGGGTAGTTGACCATTGTCACTCTGTCCAAATATTCTGCCTCCACCTGAACCTTTCCCTCTGATGCCACCAGGATCGTGGTGACTTTCTCCTTGACGACGTAGGACCATTTGATACGATGGGAGAGTGGGGTGATGGTCGGGGCTCCGGGGTCGTTGACTGTGGTGTCCTGGAAGTAACATGGGACCACTACCTTTCCTCCCAGCAGAGGGAGAAGAGGCATCTCTACTGGAATGCTGACATGCAACGTGCCATCCAAGTCTGGAGAAGAGGTACATCACATACATGATTTTACTACACATTATTTACATTAAGTAACCAGAATATTCAAAGTATGATTAATATTTACAGTGTAAACCAGGATTGCACTTATATTATATATATTGCACAATATATACAATAAATTATGAATTATACTTTATACATAATACTAACAATAAAACATATTTCTCCATAATAATATCAATAATCATAATTTATCAAGTGATGAGAGAAAGAATGACTTTTCTGCACTTCCTGTGAGCTCAGTGTGCCTCATATCTAAATCTGTAGCATCACAGGAGGCTTTGACCAATCACAAGGCAGTTCAGAGAGTGAGACAGAATGCAGACCATCCTATTGGCTGTTCCAAGACACCTAGGTCCCTTCCAGTGTTGGAATACTACTGCAAATATATCTATAAAATCACTCTTAACTCATCTAAGAAGCTAAAATATCAAATGGGCTTTTTACACTTACCTTCATGATCTTGTAATGATATTGTTGCCGATATTAGGGGCAAGGACACACACAGCAGAAGCAAGAGAGTCATGGTTATCTAAAAAAAATACACACAGTAATTAAATTAAGTTTGAGTTAACAACATGATAAATACGTGCGGGCAGTGCTTCAAGCGACCCAAAGTACATTTTGGTATAGATACATCACTTTGATGTATAGACACATCAAAGTGGAATTAGCTGTGCTGGAATGAGCACGGTCAAAGTAAAGAGTGAGTGTTAAAGACGCTCTCTGTAAAACTATACACACTTTCCCACGTCATGTTTCCAGAAATGCTCGTTGAATGAACAGTGAAGTCAGTGTTAAGAGACGAATGAGTGGTTTTATTTATTCGAAATGCTCTCTACCTCTCTTTGCCACTGCACTTTTTCCTAAACTCCTGTACGTTCATGTCCCATGTTATATATACAGGAAATAGAAAGTGCCTTTGGATATTGCGTCACCCACATGAGCAAAAAAAAAAAAATGGAATTAAGACGTCAACGGTCGCTGGTATCATTAGGAAATGCCATACATGCTCACTGAGGAATGAAAGCTCCTCTGTCTCTGTGCACAGGAACGTTCTTAGTGCTAAAGTAAGTTCAGGTGAAGAGAGAGGGACGAATGAATCATTGATCTGAGATGCTTTGAGTGTCTGCCTGTTTGTGGCCACACTGTATTTGTTTGTGCCCTTTTCTGTGTAAAATGCATGCAGGGAAGTGCTATCAGCTGTCAAATATAATAGGATTGGTTTAAATTAAGCAGACCATGTCAGATTAAAGCTCAACCACAACCCCCCCCTTTTTTTTTTAGTCACATCAGCTTTGTGGCCCTGGCAATATCTGTCAGTCTGCCACTTTTAATACACATTGAAATATGTTTTTAGAACTATTGGATGAGCTGCAGGGCAATTATGTAAAAAAAAAAAAAAAAAATGAATTCCGACTCATCTAATCCAATCCAAAGTGCCTATATTCTTGGTAGTTGGTCAAAAAATGTGAAACATCGTGTCATATTAGCATTTAGCTCAAAACTCCCCTTTTTGTAGGAATTGACTGATCGAGACTTTGCTCTATTTTTGGGTAACAAACATCAATTGTTGTCATACATTACCAGAAACGGGCAAATTCATTCCAAAAACATGGATTTCCATGTCATATAATCCCCCCCCTCTGCCAAACCCCCTCGATTACAACACAGTTTATTTTCTGACAACTTTCCACAGTCAACCACACACGCAGACTTTTGCAAGTCCCAAATGAATGCTCATTGTGAGGCATTCACAAGACTCAGGGCAGGCTGCAGAACGCTCTCCACCTCTGACAACCACAGAGACATCTTTGCAAGCAATAAACTCAAAGCTTAGAGTTGCAAAGTGAGTGTTTGCGGTGGCTGAGCTGAGGTTTGCAGCATGGTGGTAAAACAGTGAGAGGGGAATTTATTGACCTTTAAATTGGAGCATTAAGTATTAGACAGCTACCTACCTACATGTCAATGAATGTGAGGTTTGTATTATATAAGTATATATGTGTGTGTGTGTTCATCATTCTCAGTGCTCCTCTGATTCAGGATACACTGTAGGACTAATATTTGCTCTGCTGCCTAAGATGTGCCTGTGAGGGAATGTTGGGGCAGAAATCACACACTTATCATCCATCTGCGATTCACCCTCTTTGGGATGATTGTACAGTGGGTTGTTCTCGATTATGCTCAAAAACTGTTCAATATTTGAGAGAAATTGCTATGTCAGCATCTTAAATGAAATAGTTATTTTGGGTGATTGTTAAAGTTTGTGCAAAATGTTGAAATAAGAGCAAATCCTTTTGATTTAGTCTTAGTATTTCATTTTAATTTGAATCGCAATGTGAGGTCTCACTGAAATGTTGCCTGCCATCAAGTTAATATATATATATATATATATACATATATTAAATGTATTTTTGGACAATGCATTAGAATAGAATATATCTCTGTAATTAGTCAATTCAGTCATATTCCAGCATCCTTCCAAAATGGGCCTTCCAAAAATGAATACAAATATTCAGTTACACCAGGCAGCAATCAATCTCTGCTCACACTCTCATACTGTAAATGCATGAATGCACAGAATGCCAGCAAAAAAAAAAAAAAACCTTCCCCCAGTTCTCCAACCAAGCCAACCCAAACTATCTCTCTGCTTTTCTGTCCCATCACTGAGCAGAACCCTCGGCCTCTTTAATGGATCGTTTAAACTGCAGCCACTTCATAATGTGCACCAGCATTCGCGAGCAAGCCGCACCGGGGCAGGTCAAAGCAATCAGCCCCCGTCTCCACAGTGTGCCCATTCAGTCGCTGGGATGGCTACTGCTCCCCTGTACGGTTGCTTTGGTATGTTCCGCTCCCAGCTGAGGTGCGGGGCAATAAGGCCTTGGTCTGTTCCAGCAACGGACAGGGGCAGCGACTGGGAGGGGTGCAACACTGCCAAGGTAAACACACGGCGTGCATCCAGGGGCGCAACCCCCCCCCCTCCCCTCCATCACCACCACCAACCACCCACCCCCCCCCCCCCCAAACACCCACTCTCCTGCCACCCTCGGCAGCAGAACAGAGTCGACATTGATACGCTTATACTCACAGAAACACAGACTAACACTCATAGATCATGAAGGGCATGTGTGGCAGCGCACGACGTCCAACGCTGCCGGTACAAAATCATATTCGTGGCAGCTCTTACAGGATCATTAGTACATGACTTTCTTACCCAGCACTCTTAAGATGGAGGGCATCCTCGAGCAGCATGTGCACTTTACTCACATACATGCATGAAACACATAAATAATAAAACCACACTGTAAACGGATGCCTGCAACATCTCAAATGTACTCAAACAGGAGAAATATTTACTTTAACTGAACCCACTGCCAGTTTCCTTTTCCTTCTCTGATACATGAGAATTACAATTCACAACACGCCCTCACACAGCCTGATGTTACCATAGTTACAGGATGCCCCTCTTATGCTGGAGTTGTCTTTATTGTATTTGTTTCCCTACAAATGCAATGACTGCAGTGTCAAATTTTGAGAGACGTAATCATCCTCAGCTCGACACAACTGCACTTTTCAGTTTTCTTTTAAATGTTATTTTATGTTGGTCAGGGTTGACATCAGTGTCAGACCTCAACAGGGATCATTGGATAAACCTGTGAGGCTGTAGGAGCAGAAAAAAACATTAAAATAAATGATCTGCTCTTTGGTTAAAATTGGTCAAAATGATTAGACGTGCTGTGACAGTGAGCCACGACACATGCTCTCATTTTAAACCTTCAAATAAAACATGGTCTAGATGATCAATAATTGAGAAAGTTTATCAGTTATTTGACACTTCATAGTTCATACCTGATCAGTTACAGAGGGCAATGCTGATTAAATCTGATTATTTAATAATGCAGTGTCATGTATGATACCCCTCACTCAGAGGAGCTGTCCAGGATGGAAACCTGATACAAATAGTTAGTTTCCATATTCCACAGCCAATTTTGTAATGTCCTCATATTTTAGCCACAGTTTACTGCACATTCAAAATCACTCTGCACTTATGTTTCCCAGCTAAGTTATAAAGTGACTCAGACATCAGCAGTTAGTATACTAACTCAAATCAGAGGAGCAAAAGTGAGAAACCATCGCAAACTTCTTGCAAATAACTTAATAAAACATAATAGCCACAAAAATGGAACTAAATTTAGTTTTTGAAATTTGGTTTGTCTATGTCCCAGAGAACAGAACTGCTTGATATTTAAATTCATTTCCAAAGGTTACCTTTAGTTTGGCTTCTGAGTATCTGAAGCAATACCTGAAGATGAAGCTGAACCAGAGAATTCCCCTAAAACCCCTTCACAGTATTCCACAGTCAGAGACTCCAGTAGTGACTTGTAAACGTACCGTTGATGCTCCAAAGCTCCCAGTGCCAGCGACTCCGAGGGCCTCTCACTCCTGCCTGTGTGGGAGAGCAGAAAGAAGCTTTATTCAAACTCCACCACACTTTTAGATGTTGCAAAGAGAAGGGGAGGGAAAGGGAGGAAGAGCGAGAGAGAGAGAGAGAGAGAGAGAGAGAGAGAGAGAGAGAGAGAGAGAGAGAGAGAGAGAGAGAGAGCGATGTACTACTCCTGCCAGTTGGTGAGGTCATACAAAACAGCAGTGTATTTCAAAACCGGAACACTGAATCAGAGAAAAGGTGATGATGAAGAGAGCGGCAGATTATCCCACTGTTTCCACAGATCGTCATCTAATTGGTTTGAATGAAGGTTAATGTTGCTCTACTCACTGAGGGCAGCATGGAAACTGTGAACGTGATGGACAGTGGAGCGCCATCATTAGATGTATAATACTACTTCTTATAAATGGTCTGTATTTATATCACGCTTTTCTGGTCTCGGTTACCACTCAAAGCTGCTTTACACTACAGTTTTGCATTCACATCTGTTCACACCCATTCACTCACACTTTCAAACAGTGCATCTATCCCAAGGTGACATCAGCATGTAGACTAGTGGAACCTGGAATCAAACCCACAACCTTCAAGTTGAAAGACAACTCACTCTACCACTGAGCTACCGTCACCCCTGTCTTATATGAAGCTTTTTTCAGACTACTCAAAGTTCAGTGAATCTGTACTGCGGATATTTGGAAGGAGACAGTTCCAGAAGGCTGGGGCATCTGCTATGGTGGAGCAGTGTTTGGATCTGGTGGGAGTCAGAAAGGTTGTGGCGTTGGAGGAGGTCAGTGATGTACGGAGGAGTGAGCTTGTTGAGGCCTATGAGAAGAACCTTGAATTGATTATGGAATTGGAAGCAAGTGTAGTTTTTGTCCCCAAGGAGTCATTTAAAGGGTTAGGTCAGCTGAATTTTGAACATACTGAAGTTTTTGAAGGTCAGTGGAGGAAACAGATGCTGATGCAGTAATCTGACAAGAGACATCTATTTACAATTGTGTCGCATGCATTTATTGCATGGAAAAATGTATGGACTCATACAACTGGGAGGAGATCTTGATGTCTGTTGTAGACAAATGATGTTGTCATTTGTCTGACCTGTGAATTAACTGTGATTCACATGTAGAGTTGACTTACATTTTTACAGAGATTCCTCAAAACAGTAAATGGCACTGGTCTATGGATCCTTAGCCAAAGAGGATTTGGTCATTGATGAGTCTTTCAGAATGAATTGTCTTCAGGTTGTGGTTATCACACAAGGGACAGTTTTGTCATAATAATATTATGACAAAACTGTCCATAAACATAAATCACCGCAAACCTTAAATGAACCATATTATGGTTCATTTAAGGTTTGCGGTGATTTATGTTGTTGTAGATGTGATTATTCCTCCTCTGTTTTTTGTGTAACATTATTTTTATGCTGTGTCCTTCATCTGAAAATGGGCTCTGTCAAGCAAAACTACCCGACCTGAAAGGGAGCCTTTGTGTGTATACAGTGGCAGCACAGGGGCAGACACAGGTAAGAAGCATTTACCTCACCAGCCCTTACCTATGTTGCTTGATCGACTTTATCGTATTGTGTGAAATAACCGTTTTTTTGCACATTAGTACATTAGCCCTGTGGTCGTCCACGTTGTACAAGACCTTTCGCCCTGCGATAGCTGGGATTGGCACCAGCGCCCGTCATGTGGAGCATAAAGCAAGAGTGAGTGAGTTGCACTGAAACCATGTTTGCACACATTACATCCTTTTGAGATTGCATATTTTCCCTTTCCTGCGACATGCATGTGTGCATTCAGTTTAAAGTTGAAACATGCTAATGTTGGCCTGAGGTTAAGGACAGGCGTGTCTCCCCCGTTCGTCTCCCACCAAACTCCATTCAAAAGGTGTGAATAGTGGCTGTGTCCTCACTGGGACACACTCGCACTCTACGTCTTCAAAGGGAAAGGTATTAAAAGTTCAATTCACTTACTAATTTTGTGCTTATTTGCAGACCGACTGTTGATTCAGCAGCTGCACACGGGTGAAATAGAAACATTAGGTTTGCTCACCATCATTCATGTCAATCAGCCGTTGCTGGGTAACATATATCTCAAAGAGCATCACAGAAAGTTTGACGGCCAAAACATTTTTATACCAAACCGCCTCCAAACATCTATTTTGTAGATTTATGCTGCAGCTTTTTTTACACGGTGAATGTTTGCCCGATTTCTATTGTGGCAGCTGAGCAACTCCAGTGGAAAGCTGGTGAGCAAATTATACTTCAGCAAAAGAAGGAAGCTTTTCCCACCATGCATCTGGGCAAGTATCGGGATTTATAATGGTGTCCTGCAAGTCTCTTAAATCTGTGGGTGTATCACCCACAAAATGTGATACACTACTGTTCAAAAGTTTGGAGTCACTTAGAAATGTCCTTATATTTGAAAGGTTTTTTTCAATGAATACAACATTAAATGGATCAGAAATATACACTCTATATATTGTTAATGTTGTAAACGACTATTCTAGCTGCAATATAGTTGTAAAGAGGCCTATTTCCTCCAGTGTTCTAATGGTACATTGTGTTTGCTAATCGCATTAAAAGGCTATTGGATGATTAGAAAACCCTTGAAAACCCTTGTGCAATGATGTTAGCACAGCTGAAAATAATTTTGCTGGTTCTTTGACCAAAGCAAATTATTTTAATCTTGTCAATGTCTTGACTATATTTAATTAATAAAACATTTTTTTTTTACTCTTTTGATGAATACAAGTGTGACTTTTAATGGAAAACACCAACAAATTCTATATGTGACCCCAAACTTTTGAACGGTAGTGTATACCCGCAGTTTCATAAGAGATGAAAAGAGTTTTTTGTGTTTGAAAAACTGCACTGTGAGTCAAAACAGCACAGATTAATGAACAAACCATTCAATCGACAGTTGAAGTGTCGTTAAAATCCATTTTCAAATGTGCTGGTGCTGTGACCTCACACAGGCGTGTTTGTGAGTATACATTTGTTGTTGCTCAATTCAGCAACAGCCGGGGAGAATCTACACGAGCCAAACCCCTACCATTACCCCATTACACAATAACTGACTGTCAGACAAAGGAAAAAAAAATCCCTGCTCCCTTTATTTTCCACATCCAATTAATACAGTTGGAAAAACTGCACTCTCACAACTCTCTGAAACAGGGAGAGCTATTCATCTGCACAGAAACCGACTCAGACGTCACCATTTGAGGAAAAACAATGTGCTTTTGTGAGGATTCGACACTGGAGGTAAACTATAACTGAAACAAGGTTTCGGCTCATTTCTGCTTCATAAAATGAAACAAGCTTTTCAGTCCAACTCACAGTCATTTCCTCTTCCAATATTAAAGCATGTTTGGATATGTACACCTAATTTCTTCACCGTTCTGTACAGAACAGCAGATTTTCCATCCACAGACATGTGGAGTGGAGTTACGGTAAGTGAAGTCTCTAAATTGACAGTACATGTGATGGTTTGACTCTGTCCAGAGTGAACCATGCAACACTTGTGTCCATCCTGTTTGAAATCGGTTAGTGCCTGTAATTCGCAGGCCAACCAGTAGAGCCTGAGGCGAGGAAGTCCCCACCCGCCCAGTGGTTATATACTCTTAGAAATAAGGGTTCCAAAATGGTCCTCCTACAAGGGCTGAGGTTCTACCTGGAACCATTTGCTTCTGAAAAACCCTTTCCAGAAGAAAGGGTTTTTTAAGGGTTCTTGGTAACACTAATGGTTCCAGTAAGAGCCATTTTGATCCAGAGAACCCTTTAAAACCCCTTTCCCGAATAAAGGGTTTAAAAAGGGTTCTCCTTTGAGGACAAGCTGAAGAACCTTATATGGTTCTACTTAGCACTTTTATTTCTAAGAGTGTAGTAGAAGACGATCCAAAATTGTAAATGTCTCTTTAGATATCATGAGAGGCAGAGCTTGGGCAACACATTCCTCCTGATAGATAAAGGGGTCACACACATATTTTTACAGCACAGTTACAGGCAATCTGGTAATATTCACATAAACGCGTCATGATGTTAAGTTTCTTTTATTTTGCATTCACACAAATTAACAAATATACCTGGTTTGTGGCTGAGGATGGAGCCTGGCTAAACACAGAGCCTCTGGAATTGGACCTAACCAATTGCTGACAAGCAAAGGGAGGATTTATTGATATTTTATATTGAGTGGAGTTGTGTGTGTTTAGTTTTCCCCTCCCTCTTGTTTTAAAATGGTCTGATCAGCCAGAATTTAAATATATATTGTTGAGTTAGTGCCATGTTGTGTTAAAAGCAGCATTTTTGAGTAGAGTTCTGTTAAGTTGACCTCTTTTAATGGGCTCAGATTTATACTCATTTGCACATTTTCCACACTTTTTGGAAACTAAATATTATGTTCTTTTGCCCTTTGTCAATTACTTTTTTTTCTATCATCACACATCTATTACAACCATTCACGTGCTGCTCTTGGCATAGCCACCAGGAGCAATTTGGGTTCTCGCCCATAGACAGATCAGGATGTAGGCCAAAGGATCCAGGGATTGAATCCCTGAACTTCTGGTTGGTAGACAGCCCACTCCATAGCCGCCAGAGAGTCTGGTAGCCCTTAATACAGCCATAGTGCCCAGGTGTCCTCAACTTTAACCTAATATTCCTGATCCACCATGACATGTCCAGTGATGAACCATCGTCATTATAATTATCCCATTTCTAACACTCCAGGAACTGCAAATGAATCAGTTTGCTTGGTCAATCGTGAATTTAATGTCACTTAGTGCTTTAAATCATTTAAAAAATAATATCATTCTTCTTCTGGCTCCTTTGGTAATTGATACTCGTGTCACTTCAGTCAGACCACAGAAATTCTGCCCCATTAGAGCCTGAAGAACTGAACTGCTCTTGTTTCCTGACTGTGCGGCAGGAAAAGACCTGAGGTTGTTAAACGTGTTGAGTGTACGAGCTGCATATGTTATGGACTCACTATATTTTTAAAGCGCACACAAGGAGTCTCTAAAAACAGACAAGTTATGTGTTTTCACAGTCATAAAGAGATTGTACTGTAGTCACAAAATCAATAATATTCCATGTTAAATGTCGGTGTTGTCCCATTACTCACAGGTAATATATACATATAACGTTTCACTATGAATAAGCCTTTGTTCCAGAAAAAACGAGGAAGGATTGGATTTGTTTTAATGACGTTAACTCGAGCTGTTCGTCTGAAGTTGATCATTGAACGTATGCGTTTGTTTATCTGTGTCTCCGTAAACACTCCTGAGCCAGCGTTAGTGTTAGTGACACTGGTGCTCATTAACAGTCTGTGTGAGGACAGACTTGAGTTGCAGCTGGCAGTGTGGAGTGTGCCTGAAAGACCTCTCAGAGTGAACGAGGGAGGTCAACACAGAGACACTTGTTTTCTCTCCTCTCTGCCTCAAATTATCCAAATATGAGCAGCCGCATGCTGGAAACAAGCTGGAATATTGCTGACACAGGGAGTCAGGAGGGATCGACTGGAACCGGACTGAGGCCTTTTCTTTTCTTTCTGCTTTTTTTTTTTTTTTTGGAGGGTGACAAATTTCAAGCTCTGAAAAGTGCTGAGGCATCTCTTTCACTTGATGAGTTCATGCACTTTCTCTTTACGTGCACACAAACAACAGAGGCGGACAGAGTACACAGCTTCATTACTCGAGTAAAAGTACAGATACCCCTTGCTAAATTTTACTGAAGTACAAGTAAATGTGCTACAGTCAGATGTCTACTTAAGTAAAAGTACTGAAGTACTTGTTTTTCAAAATACTTGAGTAGCAAGAGTTTCATCTTTTTACCATGTTGCTTTATTTAACATTTCTCCCTTGCCCACAAGGCAATAGCACAAAGGCAACGCTCTGACAAACCTCTGCTCGAGTTTTCATGGATTTTTTGCATCCACATTTGAACCTGACTGTGTTAAACACACAGCATACTCAAAAACATAAAAACAAATGCTCAAATGTGTACTATCACTGGCCGTGATGAAGTTTTATTTTGGTAAACACAGCAAAGACTTGAAGCGAACACTATCATTAACTTGTTCAGAAAATTTAAATAGTCTGGCGAGGTGGGGCCACGGGTTGGCACATTCTCGGGATGGACCTACTGCGTGCTAATACTCCATGCTTCATCCATGGTTTTGTCCATGGTGTCCTCTCTCAACTAAATCTGACCATGGATATATATTTTTCTATATATATATATAAGATGTAAAGGTTATGGATGTAGGGGAGTAAAGAGTACAATATTTGCCTTTCAAATGTACTTGAGTAAAGTCATGAGTACTCCCCATAAATGATACTCGATATAAAGTACAGATCCCTCAAAATTGCACTTAAGTACTATACTCAAGTAAATGTACTCCATTAATGCCATTACGGCTCTGACAAACACACACACACACACACAGGCATCACGGATAAGTGAATCCACTGAGCTTTTGAAAAACACGTGACTCTGACTAAACTAGTGTTTTTCATGTCTTTGGTCACATTGGTGTGTTTGTCTGTGAGCATCATAACTCAAAATGTAAAAGACAGATTTAAATTCAGTTTTCTAGGGATGTTGTTTATCATCCCAAGGAAAAAAAATTGTTACATTTTGGTGGTGATGTGACTATGACTCCATGTGATCCCTGCTCTGGGACACTGAACAGCCTTGACAAAAACAAGGAAATGGAGCTGACAAGTTGCCCTTTCATTATCACGCGTGAAATCTCAATCTAACCTTAAAGCAAAACTAAGTCTCAGTCATTTTCCCTGACCTCAGTTCAGCATTACTCACTGAAAGTCTGGGCCGGATTCTGGACAGAAGCTCATGTACAGAGGAAACCATAAAAAATATTTTTCATCTGTTATTATAGGTGACCTGAAAATGGAACGCTTTTATTGTGTAAGAACTTGCTTTTTGACATAAGGCACATGATGTGACTGTGTAAACATTACACATAACGACAGGCTTGACAATGACACACACACACACACACACACACACACACACACACACACACACACACACACACACACACACACACACACACACACACACACACACACCATGAATGTCAGAAAATTGCAACACACAGAATTCCCTGTGCATAAAATAGACACTGTTGGTTTTTGGTGTTGCATTGTGGTGCAATAAACTGTTTATCCATAAAAAAATAATCTGCTTCATCTGGATTAAATTATCCAGTCGAATAAAAACATCACAAATTTTCAAAATCAATCTGTATCAGTGCATGACATAAGAGGGGTTTTGTAGAAAAAGTTCTGTCTTTGACCAGAAGGTGGCACCAACGTTGTACTGTGTGTGTTGGTGTGTTGTAGTTTGTTTGTTTGTTATTTTATTTATTTTGTATTGTATGGATGTTACGTTTACCCATGTTATATATATATAAATATATATATTTTTTTATTTACTTATTTTAGTTGTTTCTTTAATATACGTATTTTATTGTCATGTGTGAGCTTTTATGTCTTTTATTTAATCTGTCTTTGATTATTTATTTATTATTCCGTACAGCACCGTGGTTGTGCCTTTCAAACAAAGTCTGGATTGGATTGCACTGTTGATGCTTTGTGCACATGTAACATTGGCATTGTTGCCCACAAACCAGTTTACCTTCTCTGTAAACTGTTTGGACTGATTAAATATCATGTGGAAGCTCAAACTTTTAAACTGACAAACATCTCAACAAATATAACAACGATTTGTCCAAAGAAAATAAACGTGCTGTCAGGAATTTTCTTCTTTCACTTAAATGGTCTCATGAAGTATGGTAGTTAAAGAGTTTAGTGTTGTTAGTCAACTGCAACACTAAAATACACAAAACGTCTCCTTTGCTGACCACTTTAATGGGGTTATGAACGGGGGACTGTCACTTTTTTACTACTTTTAACTAAGCAATGGTGTAAATTTGTTCAAATCCTGGCCACAGGATTAAAATCCCCTATTACGTATTAAGTTTTATATTCTCAAATACTGTATATACTGTAGTGCAGCATCTTGGTATTGTGGTTCTCCTAATATTACAGTTATTAAATTGCTCCATTTGATGTTGCACACTGCGACAAAGAATAGTCAATAAAGAAGTGCACTGTGCGTCTGTTTCAGTCCACAGCCGTTAGTGAGCTGTGTAATCAACAGTCAACGTGACCTCCAGTGAGAAATACCGCATCAGTGCCGTCTTTTATTGGGATCAGCCTCGGTTCCAGGAAATGTTATGATTCATAATGACAAGATCTGAATTTGTGGGAGAAAGTGAGCCAGTGGAGAAACGTGAGAAAAGCACACTTGGAAAAACGCCTCATTATCCATCATTAGTGACTCTGTGCAGTAATTCATGACAACTAATGAGGGAAAAGTTTCCTGTTTTTTCTTCATATATATGTGTATATTTATTTGAGCAAGAAGCTAAAGTAGTCACAGCATCACAACATATGATATGTTAACTTCCTGCCCTCTATTGATAATGACCAAACAATATAACCATGTCTTTTAATTTCCTTTTGTTGTTTTAGATGCATCTTATTGCCTCATGTGAGTTTATTGTGTCTTTTATTTATTATTCTCAGTCCAGTGTGGTTTTTTTAAAGTTGGATTGGATTGGACATAATTATCTCTCTCAATCTCTTTATTGGAACACACTGGAAACGTGTGTGCAGATTAAAATAAAAATATTAAAAAAGCTTTGTTAAAGTCAAGCATTTAGTGTGGCCTTTAACCTTACACTTGAACAATTGCACAGCCCTGGCTCTCTTAAAACTGTGATGGAAGGTTTATGCTTGAGCATTATATACACATGTTGTAGAGTGTTGAGATAAGTATAAATATATATATAATCGGGTCCGACGTAGGTGGTGAGAGAGAGGATGAGGAGGAGAAGGAGAAGGAGGGCAGGGGCGGTTACTGGTTTTCTAGCGAACACTACTTTCTTTTGACGGCAGCACAGACTGGCTTCTCATGTGCTGCTGCATGATGGGACAGAGAGTCGCTCCACTTTTTCTTGACAGGTTGCCAGACCCACTCACTTACTCGCTCACTCAGCCACGCTGAACTGTCTGGCAGCGAGTGTGACCAGTGATGACTCAAAGAAAAGCAAAGGGAACGGTGGGAACGTAGGCATCTATGAAAGCGTTGTGTCACACATAACTGTGTGTGGTTTCTGTGAGAGGCCATGAATAAATTCACCTCGTGAAATAATGATTAAAAAAGGTTGTATTACACTCCTCACATGTTAAAAATGACATTTAAATGTGATGCTGTCGAGTCTTTATGTGATGGCCTCATACATATATTAATTTAAGCTTAAACAGCATCAAAAAAGTTGGTATGTGATGTTAATTATTATTAATTCAAGTATTTTTTAGACATTAAAGCTGTTTGGCTAAAACCTAAAGGAGACCTGAGACCCCATACAGAGCATTTAATTTCAAGCGGACCACCAGAGCAGTCAAATGTTAGTATAATAACCTATGAACAAGAAGAACTCCAAATGTTTGCCTTTCTTTTTCATTTAAGGAAGTATCTTTTTCACAAAACGTCTCATGAACAATATGAAATTTCTTGAGGAAAAATAAGTGCAATTTATTATGTCTAAGTTTACCATTTACACATGTGCATTACAACGTACAGATCACTGTGGATCTACACAAAACATTTAGTCATATGTATCTGGAACTGAAAAATCTGGTATTTATGAAATTTTCACAAAAGAGATTGGACCCTCTGGTAATGGTCTGTATATATATATACATATATATACAGACCATTATATACATATATATATATATATACATATGGCACTGTTCTAGTCTTGATGAGCTGCTTTATGCCACAGTTTTGTCATTCACACATCTTTCATACCCATTCACACACTGCAGCATGGGGTTAAGTGTCTTGCTCAAAGACAGGGGCCAGGAATTGAACCCACAACCTTCCATTTGAAAGACAGCTCACTGTATTACTGAGCTACCATGGCTCTATACTAAAACTACTTACTTATACTTTTTCTTCTAAAACTTAATCAGATTTTATAACAGAAAATAACTTTAGTACAGTAAATGTTGTATACTTTAAGACTTTTACAATATTACATTCTTTTAGTATATATATATATATATATATATATACGTATATATATATATACTTGTACTTTTACTCAAGTGCACTTCATGCAAGACTGTATACTGTCAGTAGTAGTATTGCTTTAGTTCCTGAAACGAGCAGTGCTGTAATGTACACTCTGACCGCTAGGTGGCAGTAACAACGCGGCCTTAACAAAAAAACTACTTCTTTTTTTTTCTTTTTTTTCAAAGTGAAGCCAAAAGAAAAGGAAGGAAGCGAACAGCGGCAGCAGCAGCAGCAGGAGTAGTAGCGCTAACTGACCGGAGCTGAACTTTAGTCATCAGCTCACAACTCTGCTGTGGGATAAAGAGAAAACCCACGACTAACAACATCGACAACAGCAGCAGGAGCTTTAGTTCGCTATAGTTGAGTGAGAACTGCGGAGCGGCTGCCTGTTACACTGACCGAGTGACTGTTTTCCGCCGGTAAGTCACTGTCTTACTTGTTGGGCTCTTGTGTTTTGTGCTCGCGGCGTGGTTTCAGACAGTGCTGCGATAAGAGGAGAAGTTGTGTGTTTCAGCTGTGGTTTGAACGCCTGGAGTCTGGTATATATTATATATTATATGTGTGGCTAATTTGTGTTGAACTGACCGACGTACTGACCTTGTACTGTGTGTGTTTTTGTGCGGTGTATTTAGCGTTAAACTGCCAAACATCCTCATTCATTGTGTGTCACAGCAGCCGTTGGCACGGAGTGTCCTGAGTCCTGCTCCTCCTCCTCCTCCTCATCATCAGTCTGAACCACACACTCAGACTTTCTCAGACACTTTTCTAACTTTATTACGAGGAATGAGGAAGAGTGTCGTTTCAGAAATGTTTCAATCAAATAAGTCCAGTATTGTGACTCCTTCCTGCCCATATTTGCCTCATTATCACCGCAAACTGAACGTTTTTGTCCGTTATAGGTCAAATTAAGCTAGTGTCAAGAATGTATTGCACACCAACGTGTACAATATAAGCTAAACAAGTTACTTCATCTTTACTTTTATGGCAGATTTATTGAGATCAAGGTCGACCTGAGAATAAGGAAGAATTATAAAACACAATTCACAAAACAAAGACAATACATTTAAGGAAATTAGTTCCATCTGTTGTGTGTGTATTGCTAAGGGATTAGCTGATATGACACTAGGTATTTCTATTGGTTACGGGTGCACAATATTGGATTTTATCCCATATGTCGATCAGGAATGATATATCTACTGATAGCAGTAGATGGAGATATATATTTTCTCCATTGTGCAAAATAAATAAATGCATCATAAAGATGAATTGTAGAGGGTGTCAGCATAGAAGTTGTAGTCAATAGTCATATCGGCAGATCCTGTTGTGATGATATATGATGAATACATTTTAAAGCCAATATGACGATAATATTGTGCCCCATCACCAGTATTGATCCAATACTGGCCATAAATCACTTGACTGGATATCTGAAAGAGGGAAATGCAAAATCCTATACAATCCAATCATATCACATGCTTCATTATGCAGACTGTACAAATGTAAATAAAGATGTACCATGTACCATGTTCTACATCGCATGAACTATACCCTTGTTGATATTCCAATTTATCAACAGTTAATACTGCATTTTACTGCTGCACCTTTTTGTATTATCTGCTGCTGCAGCAGGCTAAGTTCTCCCAGGGGACCCATTGAATTTTAATTAGGCTGAAGCTGACAATACTGTTTGCTTGGGGTAAGTTATTCATCTAAGGCAGTGGTGCCCAAAATTGAAACTTGATGGAGTGCTGCAGGCCAAAGGTGAACAGGCAGTGTATTTAATTTAGATGCACCCTTTTATGCCTACAGATGAAGGGAATCTGCTGCTCTAGCTCTAGGGCAGGAGTTTAGTATCTTTGCAAATTCTGTAAGTAATCTTGTAAGATGAGTGAGAAATAACTGGTTCATTTGGCAGTCCATCGAGTTAATTACAGCCTCTGTTGTAGGTAATGACTGCTGTTTCTTGTTTGCAACAGAGCTCATTTCTGTGAGTGGTCGCGGAGCATAATACATTTATCAGCTTGAAGAAGCAGTTGTAAGTGTTGTCCCACTGGTATTTGTGTGCTGATAACATCACTGGCATGTTATCTGACCCTTTGCACCGATAATGTGTCTGCAGCTGATTGTTTTTGTTGTTCACATCCACTCTCAATAACCTTGTTCACTTCAGCAGTTCATTTAAAAAAAAAAATATATATTTTTTTTTAACTGCAGTTATTTAGCATATATTCACAATTTCTCAGTCACTCCATCCGCACTATAAATCCCTAAAAGGCAGAATGTCTTGTTAGCCATGTAATCAGGTAAATGGTGACAGTGAATAGGATCTAATGACAAACTCCTCCCCTTCATAAAACACAATGCAGACTTCCCATGGCAGACAGTCTCAAAGGTTAAAAGCCTTTTTATTGGTGGTGTGTTTTGTCGATCCCTGGCCCTGCAGTGATGACAGAGGTGACTCATTCAGAAACAAAGGCCTGCTAAAAGTGATAGCTGGGAAAGTATTATTCCCTTGACAAAATAGCCATTGAGCCATTTGCACAAATGCAATGGACATAAATAAATGTTATAAAACTGCTGTTGGCAGTGGTATTGTTTTGTTGGAATATTGAATTGCACCCCGTCTCTTATCACCAGATGTAAATATTTGTATTGTGGTTTCTGTCTCACTTTCATGACCCTTGTCATTAGCCAACTATTTTTACTTCCTCTCCATGCTCACCAAGTTGAAATACTTGCACATTACTACAAAATATTGCATGTTGCCTGCCTCTAAAGATGTGTTTATTGTTTGGTTTATTTAATAGAAGAGAGTAGAAGGTAAAAAATGGCAAGATACCGCCAAAGTGTACATCAGCTGATAGAGGAATGTATTCTCTGGGGAAATGCTGTTGCTTGAGTGTACACTTAACCCCTAAAGTGTACATTGCATGCGTTTGTTTCCAGTCCTGCCAGTCATAACACCCAAGTACATTGCTGAAAGCCACTTTGAACATTGCATCATTGAATGCAGCTCTTGAGAAGCGTCTCCATACTCCAACCATTGTGGTATGGTTTACTTGCCATGCTGCTTTATTCATGCTGCCAGTTGAGTAAAGGTCATGTTGCAGATACTTCTTTCTAAGTTTATTATTTTTATTGTGTTCTTCAGGCAGCGTGACCTGTCATCGCTTGTGGAGTTCGTAACGATGGGTTGTCTTTGTCACCCAACACCCTGTGCCCCACCACCACCTTACAGTCAAAGCAAAGTTATTTCTAGGTACCAAGGTTACTCTGGGTCGACTTGTGTGTGAGAGTCAGTTGAGGTATGTCATGGCACAAACTCGGGGACACGAGCAGGACCGTCGGCTCGTTAGAAGCTTGGACGTTTGACGATGCTGATGTCATAATCCTCGTTGCATGTAGGTGGAAGTAACTTAATTGAACTTAGTTCTTGGAGTCAATCAAAGGTAGCACGAAGAGCACATTTTTGTGGTCTTTCCGTGAGAGGTCATCTGATCTTTCCATCTGCCTCTGGAGCCTTTTCCCCTCGAATCAGCTGTTTTCTGTATGTGGGAGGCCCTGGGTGGTGGTGGTGGTGGTGGTGGTGTTGACTGCATTCTGAAATAGAAGGTTAGACTATACTGAGGAGAGACACGTGAACTGGCTTGAGCCGCGTCCAATGTTTTGTGGACACGCTACTGTACAGTAACAAGTTTCTGCTTCTAGTTTGGCCACATTTCAACCACCGATTTAGGCCTTTGGCTCAGTTACAATAGAATGACATAACAGCTTTGTTTCTTTGTGTGGTTTCAAATAAGCACTGACCATACATACACACCCATCATATCAAAGCTCCAGGGTGGATTGTGACCCCTGGTCACGGTTTAAAAAGTGTTTCACCTTGGCTGTTTGGCAAAACCACCATGGTCTCATGATTGCTTTAGAGTGTGTGTGGACCATAAGTCCTCATTGGGACCAGCCTGGACTTCAATTCTAAGGCCCTGCTTAAGCTTTTGGGTACAATGTCAATTGTGGTTAGGCACTAACTGGTTATGGCTAAGTTTAGTGGTAATGCTTGGTTTAGGTTGTCCAAATGAATAGAAAGAGAGTGAGTGAGTGTATAATTTTTTGTCTGCACAGGAAATTGTTCTAAGTTATAAAGTGCTTGTACAAACCACTGTCACAGAAGTCTTACATGATGCCTGTCTTTAAGCAGAATTGTAAACTACTAAACTGGTTTTCTTGAAACTTGGTGGCCAAAGAATTCACTTTGGATCAGATCCAGTAAAGGGGTGGACACTTCCTTTCGCCCATATGAGATGAGACGTTTTTTTTTTTTTTTTTAAATCATTTGATTGTAATGGATACAGTAGAGTGCTATTATCTATGAAGAGTTTAAATTTGTTAATTAGGTTTATGAGTTGGTGCAGGTAAGTGCTCTTTCAGCAAATGTTTAGTTTTCCCTGCTTCCAACAACCTAATTCTTCCTTGGGAAAGTAAATATTTTGAGGATGAGTTGAAATAATAGATCCATGGTGCCCTTTCAGCACATTTGACATGTTGTAAATTTGATAGCTGTTGACTAGCTGTAGAAACCCAGAAGGCAACCCGCTGCATAATAATGATTAAATGATGATGATTTATAAAACACTGTGTTCATTAAGGATGATTTATAAGTGGAAATGCAAACCAGCGTGTTGTGAATCACAGGACAGAGAGAGATGGTCTGGCTCCTCTTCATGTCCTGTTGCCATGCCAACTTCAAACAGGTCTATAGAGAATTGAACGCTCTGAATCAGCAACAGGTCAATGTGGATTGGGTGATAAAACTGTTGTGTGGGAGGGAGTGTACATGTTAATGAGTATTGATGTATATCTGAAAATGTTTGGCGGCTCATCTCACCTGGAGGATGTGTATAGAGGTAGACAAACATTCTAATGTCTGGGCCTGTCTTTGCAAGTGAACTATTAAAGTAAAATACAACATATTTACTTTGTTGTGTAGACTTCAAAATAACAGCTCTTTATTACATTTAAAAGAAAATCCCTCTAACCAATTTGTTTTATTATACATTATAATTTCATCACTATAATGTTAATTTAACACTTAATTGCTACTGGGGTATAAACAAGTATTTGTCGTAAGAGTATATTAACTTGTTTTTGTATTTCCCTTTCTTTCTCTTGCATTTAAAAAAAGTAATTGTGTCGACTATTGGACGTAAAACTATATTGTGGGTAAACGACTGTAATTTTTAAAGATTTCAACTGTCAACATAGCAGAAATTCTTTAAAAGCTTGACTCTTGAGTTTTGCAATGACCCAGTTTCCTCAGCAGTGTCTTATGTATGCATGTATTTTAGCAGTAGTCACCCTAAAGTTATATTTTATTGCGCTGGTTGCTAAACCAGTTTCTGAAATATCTCTGTACCATTTCTTCCTAGGACTGGATCAATGGTGTGCAGGGTGTCCCCTCATTGCCAGACTTCCTCTGTAGTGACACAGAGTTTTCCAACCAGGTTCCAGACTGTCTACCTCAACAAGTGTGGTGTCCACTTCCTCTGAATTACCTCACTGGACATCCACTACTCCTTCTCTACCTCAGCACATACTGTGCACTCAGCAGAGTTATCAGAGAGTTATCAGCAGGCTCAGAAACTCACTCACTTTTGCACTGCTGCTCCCAGGTATCAGTCATCCAGCGTAAGTGTACTAGTCGGAACGTGTTCTTCCTGCTTTACAGCCATAATTGTTATCTGACCCTGAGCCGGGAGGCGCTGCCAGAAGCAGCGATGTTACGAGTTAGTTTGTGATGTGCGAGCCCGGCGACGGACCTGGAGAGCGAGAAGGGGCGAGAGGAGGGTGGGGTGACACGGACGTTCATCCAATTGTGGTCGGCAGTGAAGATGATGTGCAGCACTTGGATGAAATGGAGACGAGCATGAAGAACGAGATGTTTCAAGAAGAAGAAATGGAGGATGATGACGATGAGTCGGTAAGTTGTAGGTTGTTAGGTTTGCACATAATCTGAGTCCAAGGTTTACGCGTGTATCATGAGGCAAACCTTGTACCTTGCATCTCCTCGGGTACTAAGATGGTTTTCTGTTTCAACTTTATGAGTTAAAACGTGGCACAGTTTATTTTTACGTTGAAGTTTTATCTCATTTTAACAATAACAGTCAAATGTTCTCTGTTGACTATATATGGACTTGGGAGGGAAAAAGAGTTAATTTTGGCTTCAGTGTTGGTTATTTTTAGGCAGTGGAAAATTAACAGGCCTGGAAAACTAAGAAGGGGATGTTTTATTTGGAATTGGATAGTGGAAAAAAAATTATCTTTTTAAAGTTTGGTGAGAGAACAATACAGTTTACGTCAATAACTTTAATCTCTGGTCTCTTTTATATTCCCCTCTATACATGGACTCTATGGTAGTAGTGCATTAGCTGCTTGCCCAGTGTACATAATCAGAAGAAGTTATTGAACAGGTTGTGTTTCAGGTCATATACTGGTCACACTAGCAAAGAAGCAGAGGCTTCTCATTGTTGTTGGAACAAATGAGCACAATGTTCTATTGGTGTGTTGTGCAATGAAATAGGTTATTGTAATTCTTCTATTAATGGGATAGCTTTTTATACGCAATCTTAACAGCCCTAATTGTTTGTTAAATTTCAGGTTTCAAAAAGTAATCAAATCACTGACATTGACATACATTCAAAACCAAATCGGTTGTCATCATCATCATCATTGCTGATTTTTATGGATTTACATTTCAGACTCAACTGTCGTTCACACTCTGTGTAAACTTAACTAAGCGTTTTATCAGGTGGTAAATTATAACACATTGTTGTTAGTTGTCTATATGTTTGCATGTATCCTGTCTCCAACCTCTCTGTGTCCTCCCCACCAGCCACCAGAGCGACAGATTGTGGTTGGCATATGTGCCATGATGAAGAAGTCCAAATCCAAGCCCATGACTCAGATCCTGGAGCGCCTTTGTAAGTTTGACTACATTGATGTGGTCATCTTTCCAGAGGAGGTGATCCTGGAGGAACCTGTGGCGAGGTGGCCCCTCTGTGACTGCCTCATCTCCTTCCACTCCAAAGGTAAAATCATTTAGAATATCTAGGTATATAAAGACCCACACCTGGTGTGTGTAGCGTCAACATCACTATCAACTTACATAAAATGCCTTACACAACGAATCAGTTCTGGTCATTGTCATAGAGCTATGCTGTGCTTTGCTATTGTGTAACAACATCTTTAGCTCTTAATGGAAAATCCCAATCGGAAACAAAAGGCATATAGTATATAGGAGTATAATTTAAAGAATAAACCATGCCACTGTGTTTGCACATCTGGTGTCTGTTAAAGTGGATGGAATAAAGTTATGATAAGTACAGTGTTCATCACTTCTGAGGTCACCAACAGTTGCCAAAAAATGCTTTGCTTCAGAGGCTGATGAAATCAGCAGAGTCCTGAACTTGATCTTTGTGTAGATTCTTAATAATTTGGTATGTAATTGTTGGTTGAGGGTGGATTGTTGATCATTGTCTGTGGTCTGACACTGTTTTTTTTATGTGACACATTTTCAGGTTTTCCTCTGGACAAAGCGGTGGACTATGTCAAACTCAGGAATCCACTGCTCATCAATGACCTCAACATGCAGTATTTCATACAGGACAGGTGTGTTAACATACACCCAGTTACACACAAACAAGCCAATGGGGTTTTACGGGATAATTGTCACATCGCATTATTGTATATCAAAGGACTCTCACTACAATGCAGATGATCTAACAATCGTCTGTAAGCTGATATTTAGTGGCCTTAACTGTTTTAAGGGTTGTATAAAAGAAATTACTAGTACAGTCTCACATTATCCATGTAGTCCCCAAAGTTTGCCTTTGAAAGAAATTCTGTCAAACATAATCATTCAAAAGGTACACTATAGTCCCGAGACAGCACAACAAAAAGCAAAATCTGGTAGCTACACTTGTCACTATAAACACTGCTCATGCTGTCACACAAAAGCAGCACATTGGAAATGATCTGTAACAGTTGCTTGATTCCCTGTCAGGAGAGAAGTGTACCGTATCCTAAAGGAAGAGGGCATTGACCTACCACGTTACGCTGTGTTGAACCGAGATCCCGACAATCCTGAAGGTGTGTAAGAGTTCCCACTGCTGACTTTATGCCAACAAAATGAATCAGAAATGAATATCAACCGAATCAACCTCGGTCATAAAGTAAAATACTGATCATTATTTACTTTGCCAGTTTCCCCGCGTGTGAGATAATGTAACTAGAGCTGCAACGAATGCATCCATTATTCATTATTCATGCATTATTCTCATAATCCATTAATCTGTTGATTTATTTTTTTGATTAATCAAGTATTTGTTTGGTCCATAAAGATGTTGAAAAACCACACAATTATGATGTTCTCAGATGTTTGAATGTGTGAACAATGAAACCAGAAAATATTCACATTAGGAAGCTGAAATATCAGAAAGCTTGTTTCAATTATTGAAACAACACTCTGGTTGTAGTCTGTCAATAGTTTTGTGAGACTTTGTGAATTTGCAATTATTGAAGGATTATCTTATGAAATTGTCCCATTTTTCCAGAGTGTAATTTGGTGGAGGCAGAGGACCACGTTGAGGTGAACGGAGAGGTGTTCCACAAACCCTTTGTAGAGAAACCTGTGTGCGCCGAAGACCACAATGTCTACATCTACTACCCAACATCTGCCGGAGGAGGAAGCCAGAGACTCTTCAGAAAGGTAACCGTCTTCAAAGTAACAGCAGCAAAATGTGGTGAAGATGATCAAATTCACACACTGAATTCTGAGAGTCCTTTGTCTCTCTGTCTGTTTGCTGTAGATCGGGAGTCGCAGCAGTGTATACTCACCAGAAACCAGTGTACGAAAGACTGGGTCCTACATCTATGAGGAGTTCATGCCCACGGATGGTACTGATGTGAAGGTATGATGCAAGTTCCCCTTGGTGGTCTTTTACAGATTTATGTACCAGTGATGTGATGAGTTATCAACTCTGAGACAATGTTTTTTGTTTGTTTCTGTTTTCTCTGTGTGCATTTGTTATGGACATGTCAGGTTTACACAGTCGGTCCAGACTACGCCCATGCTGAGGCGCGGAAGTCCCCTGCCTTGGATGGAAAGGTAGAGAGGGACAGTGAGGGCAAGGAGATCCGTTACCCCGTCATGCTGACTGCCATGGAGAAACTAGTGGCCCGCAAGGTCTGCCTGGCCTTTAAGGTAAACTTGAGATATCATCATATTTTTACTTATCAGCATAGTGACCCACCTTAGCTTTGCTTTTATTTTTTTAAACACTGGATTATTTGTGATTTTATGTCTTTTTTGCTTAATTTCAAGCAATTAGTGGCTGGAGAATTTTAACTCTGGACCTTGTTATGTGCAATTATCTATTTGTAGCCAACACAAACACTGCAACAACATCTGTATGGGAAGAGTGTATATTTAAACCAATTACTGAAACTATTATCCTTAAGGAAGAAACATTTTACCTGGAGCCTATTTACATCACACTGCTAAAATCTTCCCACATGTATTATGAATAATTTAGAGAACAATACACATTCCCAACAGCCTAATACAGATGGCTACTGGGGTGACAGAGAAAATTAATAATTCATCGTTTTCTGTATATTATGCACAGCTTTGGGCAAAAATACATATCAGAATATCAGTGCTCTGTTTTTTTAGATGGTGCTTTGAAAAATAGTAAATTTGATTCAGAAATATTTGATGTTGAAAAGCTTTGTTATTGTTAATTAATTTTTGCTTGAGAAATATATACACAATTAAGGTAAGTTAGGCACTTTAAAATCAATGAGTACATGTGTATGATCTGCTGGTATATGTTGCCTTATTTAAACCATCTCCATTTAGATCAGCTCTGCATTGGGCTCCAGTCATTCCTGTTCGCTCACATCTCGAAATGCAATTTAACACATTTTTGTGTGATCTTTCTTTTTAGCAAACCGTTTGTGGGTTTGATTTGCTCAGAGCCAATGGCCACTCGTTCGTCTGTGATGTTAATGGTTTCAGCTTTGTCAAAAACTCCATGAAGTACTATGACGACTGTGCCAAAGTCTTGGGGTAAGTGACTTTTGCCCACCCCCGAGCTGGGGTTCAGTACTGATCACAAGGTTTTTTTTTTTTCCTTTTCTCTGTTAATGATTCTCTGCTTCACCAGGAACATGGTAATGAGGGAGTTAGCTCCCCATTTCCACATCCCCTGGTCCATCCCCATGGAGGCTGAAGACATTCCCATAGTCCCAACCACCTCAGGAACCATGTACGTACTGTATAGATATGACATTATATGGAATCATGTCTTTGCAAACTTTATTTAAAAACATTTTGTAATGTTGGTGGATTTAAACTAATTAAGCCTCAAAGGTTTTTAATAAATTAAAATATATTGTTAACATGTATAATTTCCTCCTGATTTATTTATTTGTCTTTAATTAAGGATGGAGCTGCGCTGTGTTATTGCCATCATCCGCCATGGAGATCGTACACCAAAGCAAAAGATGAAAATGGAGGTCCGGCATCCTCTGTAAGTCTTATACGTTATGCATTACAATATCCTCGGTGTGAAGCCTATTCTTTAGAGAAAAAAAAAAAAAAACATTATCAATTTTTGGATTTTTGAAAACCTGACTTGCCCACTGACGCTGCTTTACATTTTTAAAGAAATTTAAATGACCCAGACTGCCTCCTTCTGTCCAATACTCTAACCAACACTCTTTTGTTTAATTCTGTCTGTTTTTCACAGATTCTTTGAGTTGTTTGAGAAACATGGAGGCAACAAGTCAGGAAAGCTGAAGCTAAAAAAGCCAAAACAGCTGCAGGTGAGTGAGATTGATTGTAATCATAGTTCCTTCTTTTTCCCACACTAATGAATGTTTTGTTTAACAAAATACTGATGTTTATATATACAGTGCTGCGTCACAGTCTCATTGTTTGGGGTCTAAGTATTTATTATTGGTTGAAAGAGACCTGTCATCCTGTCTGTGAAGCGTCTTATGTGAACCAAGTCATTGTAGAAGAAAAAATGTGATTTCCATCTATGCATAATTTCGGTGTGTAGTAACATTAATTAAAGGTCAATAAAGGATAGAAATTAATTCAGAATAACTGTCTCTTTGTCTCTAGGAAGTACTAGACATTGCCCGACTTCTGCTGGTTGAACTGGGCCAGCACACTGACTGTGAGATTGAGGAGAAGAAATCTAAACTGGAGCAACTCAAGACCGTTTTGGAGATGTGAGTGGTACACATCAGACACACACACATCTTCTCACTCTCATTATCTTCCCGTTTCTTGCCGTCACTGTTCTTCTGCAGTCGCCTCATCTCTCAACACTCTACCAAGGTTCAGTCATCTCTCGTGCTCAGAGGAAGAAACAGATTTACTGTGATTTTACTCCCTACCTCTTTCTCGTGTCTCTAACTCTGTACTTTGTCTTCTCTTCCCTCTGCCATCCATCTTTTCTCCTGCCAATCCATCCCTCCTCTTTTCTCTCCAAAAGGGAATCCAGCTTGATTGACACTCAGTACGCACCCTTTCCCTTCTCATTTTCAAGGATGAGATTTTACCTACCTCTATTTCTTTAGTCTTCACGTACTGTACGTGCAAAATATTAGGAAGTTTTCTTTTCTTTCGGACAAATACCAAAGAAAATTTAGGTTAAACCTGGCAGAAATTATCGAAACTAATTGAAGACCGTTGTTTAGGTCTAGTTTGTGTGAGGTCAGAAACTAGACTTGATTTCTGCGAGATATTCCTAATGTTTTGTACACAGTACAGAACGTACTGTATCATTTCTATTAACAGCCATTCATTTTTAGCCACTAACAGTGGACACATACACAGTTGAATGTTTTTGGTTTCACTGTGTTACTGTGTGTGTAAAGAAGTGTGTGTTGTGCTACTTGGTCTGCATGTCGTCCTCACCACATATCACTTGGTCTCTAGATCCTCTAATGTTTTTCTTCCCTCTGCCTTCCATCATGATCAACGTGTCTCTGTCATATTCCCTCTTCTAAATACTTCTACATACAAAATACCTCGGAAATAAAGGGGACATTGTGATATATGATAGATTGGTAAACTCATTATCACATTCTTGTACATTTCTCAAAAAATCCAAATTCAAATTCCTAAATCATGATTCTGCAACAACAAGCTAGCAAAGTGCTGTGACGAGACCACAATTCTCCTGCTACATACTTCTAAGTTTGGGCTCACTTAAATACAGGCTCTGTATGTACTGTACATCCTGTCAAGTAAAATATTTTTGAACAGCTGGCAGCATGATGTTAATCCCTAAAATCTATTTCCACAGGCATCTACACCTCAGGGACTTTATGGGTCATAACTTTGAGAGTTTTCCATTGTGGTCTTTGTCGACCCCATCCTCAAAATGTAGTTGCCAGCCCTCCCTTTTTATTTCACCCATCAAATTCTTGAAATAATCCAGAGTTATATGATCAAAGTCCTGTGTGATTGTGCTAATCTTTAAGTGTGGGTCTTTAGCAGCAGCTTTAATTCTCTGGCTCCCTGCTAGAATTATTTATCCTGCTTCAGGGTCAATCATCGTGTGGCTTTGTGAGGCGTCCACTCAGCTGCCTGTCTCATTACAGGACGCCCTGTGGTCATTAGTGTGGAGGATGTGCCAAATTCTTGACGGCACTACACGCTGTAGATGGAGGCTCCTGATATGTGCTTGTTTGTTTGTGTGTGACTTAAAACAAATGCAACAAGATTATGACTGGCAATGATTTTCACATTGTGTCATTTTTTTTAAATCAAACATAAAAATGACTCTGTTTAAGCTATTTAGCTCCAAAGAGTGCAATTATCATTAAACTGTCTGCTAATAGTTGATGAGCAGTGTGTAAGAGCTGACAAAGCTGTGGATATGATTCTTCTTTTTAAGCTTTTGTTGGAATGAAGGTCACATGTGCTTGGTGTGAAACGATGCAATGTATCTGTGAGATTTGCTCCTTTCTGCCTGTGTGCACATCAACATTGTTGTCTATCTTTGTGTGTGTGATCATTCCCACCAGGTATGGTCATTTCTCGGGTATTAATAGGAAAGTCCAGCTGACATACCTGCGCAGTGGCCAGCCCAAAGCATCCAGTGAAGAAGAAGGTACATTTGGAGTATTTGGAGTTATAATGGCTCCTTTTGAGCTAGTGTGCATGTCTGTATAGAAGAGAGATGACAAGATGAGTCAGATTTCCCAATGAAGAATTTATGATGGCCAAATAAATTAACAGCTTCTTTCTAAATCCATTTTTTGTGAGAAAATAAGGGGTACAATAGTGATTATAGATGATTACATATGACTTATATTTTCCACTTCTTGGCATGTAACCAGTAATTCTAACAAGATTAAGTAGAAGACGATGTCAAACTATGTATGCAGCTTAGAAGCTTTTCTTTAGCAAAAACATTCACAAGATGCAGCCAGGAAAATGTGAATCATCACTACATTTTAGAAAATGAAGAACCAAATTATGAAAGGAAGGCTGGAGGCGTATGTGTTGAGAAGTGGCAATCAAGCACAGTGACACAAACATGCTCACCAGCTACAAAGATGTCTAGTTTTCTGTGATTTTTAGTCGTCGTAGTAGTAGTAAAACACTGCCACTACATTGATACTAAATACGACACAAACACAATTTGAGGGTAATATACAGCATGTAGTGTTTATTGCTATGACTAACAAAACTGCTGGCCTTTTTCCAGACTCTAAGAAGGACGGCCCTTCTCTGCTGCTGGTGTTGAAGTGGGGTGGGGAGCTGACGCCTGCAGGCCGGGTTCAGGCTGAGGAGCTGGGCAGGGCGTTTCGCTGCATGTACCCTGGAGGCCAAGGTACCAGTTAGACAGTCAGAAACATGCAATAACTAATACATGTGTGTACAATGACCTGTTTGGCTCCTGCGAAAAATATGTTCTTATGTGGTAAAGTTTTTGTTGTTGCTGATACTTTTTGAAAAATCTTGGAAGAATATTGAGTTAATGTCAACATTTTTGCATTTCTTGTAGTCACTGGTTCTTGTATTTTGTGTCATTCACTATTTGCCTTCGTAGATAACATGTTAGATAACATGTTGACGAATTGCTGGCCTCACAAAAACAACAATGTCTATCACTAACAATACTGTTACTGCTTGCCCTGTTGCCAATGGTTGAAACATAGTGTTTGATGAGGTCCGGTATGCACTCGACTGTTTAAAAAGTGTTTAACAAAAACTTAATCACAGTTGGGTGTGGGCAGCACACATAACCTCACCCAACTGTGATAATCATTGTTGTTCAAAATGCACAAGACGGAAATGCAGCAATTCTTTCCTTACATTCAGAGTTGAATGTGAGGTTACACCTAAATGTCTGGAAAGACCATGATTAAGTACAGAAAGCAGCTGCACATGCTTGTCTTCACTATTCAGGTTTTTACGGAGCAGTGCCTTTTCAGTCTTTCATTCCAAATGCTTTGTTTCACAGTGCATGCACACCGACTCCTAAAACTGAGTTACGTAGATTCATCCAACCTGCTTCTTTTTTCACGAAAAGAAGCCTTTTCTCGTCACAGCTACTGTTTTCTGACCTCTTTCTCTAGCACACATTTTGTCTTGTAACTCTGTTCTTCTCTTCTTGCCTGTTATTGCTCTGTGTAAACTACTAGCTGGTAACCATCGGTCCCTTGGCTGTGAGTCCCCTATTGACTCTGGTAAGAGAAGGGTCTCCTGGATGTCACTGCTCTTCTCCGCCTCTGTCTTTCTGCGCTTTTTTGCTCCGCCGACTAATATGCTCTGATTTTTTTTTTTCTCTCATAATTTTTATTAATTTCATGTGACGGCTAGTGCCGTTGAGATTGCTGTGTATCGTCTGTGTCATTAATGTGATTCAGGTGTATTTGCATTACTTGTACACACACAGGCAAGTAAAGTGATTGCTGCAAGTGCAGCCATCGCCTTCGAAGATAAAGCAGGTTCTCTATCAGTATCATTTATCCTGGATTAAATCTCAGATTAAACCCTGAACATATTCCAGTTCCTTCTTTTGAAATAAAGGCATGTTAACACAAAGTCACCAACAGTACCACATCAGGCAATTTGACTGGAGACTTGACTGCATGAAGCATTTGTGTGATTTGACTTGACTTTGAAATGGTTGGTATGCATCCACCTTCTGCAGCTTTATTACTTTAAAAGTATTCAACACTTTAAGAGATGTTTAACATCTCTTTTCAAGTGGTATTTACTACTTAATTTAACTTTAAACTTTTGAAAACACGAACCACACAATTTAAGTCGTGTAAAACCTCATTAGTATTGTCAGGGCAATGTATTTATGAACTCAAAGGGATGTTGCCCTGCGTACCTACTTTTAATGAAAATCCTGGGAACTTTTGGAGATGTTACTATTTTTTTCTTCCCCCTCAGCTGTGTCTCTTGTTGTTGAAATGTTATGTTTACTGTCCACTATCACAGTCCAGTAAACTGTTATGCTCTCCTCCTTGTAAAATCTTTAGGTGACTATGCTGGATTTCCTGGGTGTGGCCTTCTGCGCCTGCACAGCACATACCGCCATGACTTGAAGATCTACGCCTCTGATGAAGGCAGAGTGCAGATGACAGCTGCTGCCTTTGCCAAGGTAATTTCTACAGTTTTGCCTAAAAGTGTGCCTAAAAGCCTATTACTGCTGAAGACCTCATTTTACTTAATCACCACAGTGAGTTGTTTTGACAGAACGTTGAGATTTGAACCTCATCAGATGTTCCACTTGTTTCATTACCACATTTCAGTTTTGAAGTATGTTCACACTGGTCAAAGGCAAAACATGTTAAAATGACTGTTTTTGTCATTAATTCATTTATGTTTGTAAAACTTGTTTGGTCTTAATAATAAAGGTAAGCATTCCAGAAACGGTGGTGATTCCCTTCCTATGTAATGTGTTTTTAGAAATTGTGTGAAATTTGGAAAAAAAGAAGAAAGAATTTATTATCAGAATAAATGTCTCAACTAATGTTGAGTATTAATATGAACAAAACCTTTTTGGGTCAATGATACTAAAAGGTTTAAAGTGGTGATGGGGAGCCACACCAGAATAATGATTAGGCAGAAATAAAGTACAATGGGCTCAGTTTAACTTCTCTGGCTGCTCTGCAGGGTTTGCTGGCTCTCGAAGGCGAGTTGACACCGATCCTGGTTCAGATGGTCAAGAGTGCCAACATGAATGGACTGCTCGACAGTGACAGTGACTCTCTGACAGACTGCCAGCAGAAGGTGAAGACCAGTCTCCATGAAATCATGCAGAAGGATCAGGACTTTACACCAGAGAACTATGATAAGGTATGGCAAAGTGTGAGGTTGTGATGTTTACAATTATTTAGATTTTATTCATTTTTCAATACAATTTTTTGTCCTGTTCATTTTTTATATCATGCTGTGTAGACCAACTAATACTACTAATTCCCTTGTGTTTCCAGTTGGCTCCAACAGGTAGTCCATCACTGGTGAACTCCATGAAGGTCATAGAGAATCCAGTAAAGACCAGTGACAAGGTGTACGCCCTCATCCAGAGTCTTACCTCGCAAATACGGAAAAGACTGGAAGACCCCAAAAGTGCAGGTAGTGTGATTTCTCAGTACCTGTGTAAATATACTATACTGGGTCAGGTGTACAGATGAATAAATATCACACTGCAAGTTTTGTTTTGTGTTAAAGGAGAGATTTTTATTTATCTGCCTGTTCTACACACAAATATTACAATGATGAGTCACCCTGTGCTTTGCTCCAGACCTGCAGCTTTACCACAGCGAGACATTGGAGCTGATGTTGCAGCGCTGGTCTAAACTAGAGCGAGATTTCCGCATGAAGAACGGGCGTTACGACATCAGCAAGATCCCGGACATCTACGACTGCATCAAATACGACACGCAGCACAACTCGTCGCTTGCACTGGAGGACACGCTGGAACTATTCAGGCTCTCCCGCGCCCTCGCTGACATAGTCATACCACAGGTTAAAGCAGAACAATGTTATATTTAGTGTGTTTCCTTGACATCTTCCAACAACCATGTGATTATGTGATTAAAAATGATAGCTTTGTGTTCCTCTCATTTCATTCATATCAGGAGTATGGCATCAGCAAAGCTGAGAAACTGGACATATCTCAGGCCTATTGTGTTCCTCTGCTGAAGAAAATTCAGCTTGACCTACAGAGGACCCATGAGGACGAGGCTGTTAACAAGCTGCACCCACTGTGAGCATTAAACCCACAGCTGAAGCACACAAGCATGTTGACATGTGTTTGTTAGTTAATGGTGGTTTCTGGTGTTTTGCTGACTGATGGGGACTTGGGTAATCTGTTCCTTTGTGCTTAGGTATTCCCGTGGCGTGATGTCTCCTGGTCGTCACGTACGCACACGTCTCTACTTCACCAGTGAGAGTCACGTTCACTCCTTGCTCAGCATCTTCCGCTACGGAGGACTGCTGGATGTATGTTCTGTTTTTTTATTTTCTCTGACAAACATGTCTTGTCTGTGTCTGCGCCTAATGAATTGGCAAATCAAGAGTAGGTGTTTATTCTAACATTGCACTAACCATCAGCAGAGAGATTATAAATAGACAGAAGTTCAACATCAGAAATGTTCTCAGCTTTTCAAATTTCACAGTAATTAATTCAATAAAAAGGTATTTTTCATCAATAAGTATTATTTTGATTTTAAAAAGTCGTTACAGGCACGTGTCGCACTCTGATTTCATTTGTTTTATCATGTGTATTGCATGTGTGTTTATATATATATATATATATATATATGTGTGTCTGTATACCAGGAGGAAAAGGACCAGCAGTGGAAACAGGCGATGGACTACCTAAGTGCTGTGACAGAACTCAACTACATGACACAGATAGTCATCATGCTGTATGAAGACAACGATAAGGTCAGCCTGCAGGAATCTTATTTATTATTTTATTGGTTTAGTTAACATTTTTAAAGTGTAGTCCCTGGACTGATGTTAAAAGTCATCCTAGCAATAAACAGTAATAATAAATAAAAAAATAATATATCTACAATATCTACACGGATTTTTCATTTGATATTCTGTTAGGTGTTTATACTTTGAGTAATATAGTATATACTTTTACGTGTGTGTGTGTGTGTGTGTGTGTGTGTGTGTGTGTGTGGTGAGCAGGACCCCTCCTCAGAAGAGCGTTTCCATGTTGAGCTTCACTTCAGTCCAGGAGTCAAAGGATGTGATGATGAGGAAAATGTTCCACTTGGCTTTGGCTTTCGTCCAGCCTCGTCTGAGGTGTGTAAATAATGCTATATGCTAACTGTTTAGTTTTTCTCACAACAAATTAAACCACCTATGTCCCCTTCTGTGATCATATCAGAATCAAGACAAAAAGCCAAATCAGGGCAGTCTGGAGGATCTCTCTCAGGACCAGCCTGACCAGGCTCTTCACATTTCAGACCCGATCAACATCCAGCGAAAGTCTCCCATGATTCGCAACCGCAAGACGGGTTCCATGGAGGTATCAGACCATAGTGCGATTGCAATAATGTTTAAACCACATTTTGCTGTTTTCCACACAGAAGTAACATATCGCTAGTTCATAGGTTTTATTTGCCTTTAATTTTTTTGTACCAGTCACACAGTGTTCATGTTCTATTTTTTTTTTAATGAATTGGATTCATCAGATCCCTGATATACTTGGCAACCTCTCAGTATTAACCCTGGTGTCATGACCCCATTCAGGTCCTCTCTGAGACTTCTCCCACCCAGTCCACCAAAGGCTCCGTGTCCCATCGACTCTTCCCCTCCTGTTCACGCCAGTCTCCTGAGATCAAACCAACCATTGGCTTAGGTGGGCTTCACATTTCTGTGTGTGTGTTTGTGAGAGAGAGAGGAAGAGAGAGTTTGTGTGGGTGTGTGTGTGTCGTAGGAAGAAAAGGAGAGAACTTAATGACAAGAGACACTGGCCTCACAACTCGATTATCTCCAGCTGTCATCATTTAGCCTCCTCCTCATCACAACCCCCCATCTCAGACTTCTCCCGCACCCTCCTACCTTTTCCGTGTCTCATACCTTTCTTTGTGTATTTTTCCTTTCCTGTTTTCTTTCCATTACTGCCCCCGCTCACTCTCTGTCGGTCACATAGCTTCCACTCAGCTTAGCTTAGCAGCCAAACAGGCTTAGACTCTAAACTATGTAGGCAAGAGGTCAGTGAGGAGAGCTGTACAGGCAGGCTCTCTGGTGTCACAGTGTTCAGAGAGGCATAGATATCCCTGCTAAATGATAAGGTGGCAAGGTATCTTATAGGGACCAAACTGTGGGTGTTGCTATCAGTTTTTTTTCTGACGTCTGCACAGGAATTGAACAGCCAAAATTCTACAAAGAAAGGCCTTGATATGAGTGCCCTTCTATTTGATTAAAAATGTAGCACCACTTCTCTATCACAATCTTAAGATGTTACAAGAAATAAATCAAAATGTTGTTAAATGAGCATAAACAAGCAACAAATACACTTAAATATATATTTTATTTGGCTCCTCAGGGTTTTTTTGTTTATCTTTTCCCTGCACATTTCCTACAATGGGGTTTTTATTCAGTTGAATATATAACATTTTCCAAATCATCATAATCAGAAAAGCATTGACAAACAAATTAGGGAAGGGCATGAATATTTGTTTATTTGTTAGATTATGGAAAGTTGTTCAGTTAATGGGACTAATTGTTGTTATAACTTTTACTTTCTACTCCAATGACTACCCAATTTATGGTGCATCTATTATCAGAAGGTGGCAGCAGCAGCAACCATTTAGTTAGTGGCCTGCATGTGTGTTTTTTCAAATGCATCTTGATGCTGCTCCTCTAAGCACGGCACACTATACATTCCACAGAAGTGATGCAAATTTAAATAAGTCTCATTAGCTGCTCCTCTTAACTCGACCAGCTGTGAACCCTGGATTATTTTCAAGAACTCTTATGCATTGGAGTTCAGAATATATTAAAAATAATCCAGTCTAAATATACAAATAGCATTTTTTGATAGAAATGTCCATCACTAAAACATATCTGATGAACCTAGTCTCATCTATGAATACAGTAAAAGAAAAGTAATTGAAGATCCCCTTGAAGGAGTCTTGTTTCACTGTGTGTACAGATCCCAAGGGCATGAACCTTACAACAACCTGTTAACATGGTTACACTCACTCAAGCATGCACGTGTCATGTAACATCTAAATCTAGATTTGTGGTCCTCAAACTTCCTGTACCTCTTCAGACATTTGACCTTCAGCCATGTAACCCCTACTCTCGCACACTTAAAGAAAAAATGTGTCCGTCTATTTGGTGAACATTATTTCTCACCAAAAAGACCCAATTTAAAAATTACCAGCATTTTCAGTAAGCAACACCAGTGCACTTTAATTGAATCCACATGAAACTGTGGAAATGGCGGGTTAAAGTCTGGTCCAAAAATCAGGCAGTGGCTTCTGATTCAGTTCCATTTGCAGGGATCCATGTGTTATGACCTCAATGATCCTCTCCTGTTCAGATATTGAAAAAGCAGCAGACATGGCTGTAAGTGGATGACGTATCCAACTGCCTGACCCGCCGCTAAAATCCTTGATATTTAAAATGTCAGCATGTCTTTATCTCCCAGACGTGTAGTGTAGTACGACTTCCCCTTAAATGTGTTCATCATAAAGTCTCTCAGCATGTAAGTATCACAAGTAGCAATTGTTTCTGTGTGACATTTAAAGCCTGTGAGAATTTTTTTTAAGTGTAGCTTTTCAGTTTGTTGGCAAGTGTGAGGCTACAGTCAGATTATTCTCAGAGTATATGTTCATATCTATCACCACCACCACCACTGACTGCACATGCCACAGACAAGAGCAGCAGGTGTCATGGACGACCTCTCTCACTGTGAGCTGCTTTTCATACCTACATACTGTTTTTAGAACAAAGGATTGAGGCACCCGCTTAATATTGGGTGTATCAGTTTTGTTCATATTTTTCTCTTCTGTGCTGTCAACAAACCTAGTAATGATTTAAAATATTATTAGGAGAGATATAAATGTATAAAAAAGAGAATATAGCTGTTTATTATTTGCATAAATAGTTGGGTTCAGCAGGAGCAAGGATCCCTTTTCTAATCTTGGCAGGTTCAAAACACCTCTGTTGGTATGTTGCATACAAAACACATGTTCTTTATGCACTTGTGTACGCTCACTTAGTCTTGTGTTTACATATCTATACACCCATATACGTACACAAATATGGTGCTTTCACTGTTGTGTAAACGTTTGTAGCCTACATTATTATTGTCATCAGTTTCATCCTTATCAATATTTCTAGGAATTCACAGGCTTGTTCCCAGATTGTCAAATTGTTCTCTGTTTTGAAAGTTCAAAGATGAATGCAACCAAAACTGTACTTCCAAGGCATTTTTAAAGATGTTCACACACGAGTGCCAAAAACTGACCATAGCCACTGTTTGTTTTGACAATAATGGCATGTTGTGAAAGTAAAAACTAGTGCTCACCCTTAACACCTTCATCCATTTCCTCGACCCCTGCACACCTCCCCCCGGCTCCTCCTTACACAGGCTCGCTCTGCTCTGGCCTCTTCAGTGCCTCCGTCCTTGGGGTGTCCTGTAGCGCCCCCAACCTGCGAGACTACGTCCGCACGCACCACCACCACCGAAAACCACCTCTGTCCCCTGGCAGTCTGCCATGTCAGACTGGCATGTTTGGTATGTCACACGACTGTCTGTCTTTCTCCACCAAGACGGGGCTTTTTTTCTCCCTCAAATCCTTTATCTTTTTTTGTCTTCTTTTAAGGCTTTAAAATGCATTTGTTTTTCTTGTTTTTTTGTCTTCCTTAAGGTTCAGCTTCCTTTAATTTTTTTTAATTTTACCAGGGGATAATCTGTACTGCCACTGCCTTTTTGGATCGAAACGCCAATCCTTTCACTCCCTTTTCCAAAACAAATTGCAAACTGTTGCATCAGATTTTCTTGAGTGATTTACTTCACTGCATGATAATGGTTCTGATTTGACTGAAGAGGGATTGCTGAGCATGAAACTTTGCATTGGACTGTGTAATATAATCAGAAATAATTTGTGTTTGTTTTTTTCCAGATCAGCATGAAAATTCACTGATCCCTGCACTGTCTGTTTGGGTTTGAATTAGATGAAATATACGCTCTCTGTGCATGTAAATGTGCGGTATGTACATTTAGTAAATCGTCTCAGGGAATTCAATTCCATAATCCACTGTTGAGTAGTTTTTGAGCTTGGCTTTTTTTGATCAAAGTTTAGGGTAACTGTTACATTGAGAAACTTGTTCTGTTATTTGGATTGGATATATTTTCAAGACATGATTATCCACTGTTAAATATTACCCATTCTCCTTCCACACCCTTTCCCTCAGTGTTATGTTGCCAATGGTGAGTACAAAGAAGCTGTTTTCTCAACCGCAGGGCTCCTTATTTCACATTTAATTATCCCAAACATCTGTCTTGATTCTTGCAATCAGCTGTTTTTCCTCCAAAATATGAATATAATAGCTTTAGGTTATTTTGGCAGCCAGTAATTTTTGTTTGCATATGGATCTGGACATTTTCCCACTGAGGTTTATAAAGACCAGAGGCTGAGGTCTTCAGTTTGTCCACTGGGTGTCACTCTGACTGCAAGGAAATTTCCTGGAGCAAAATTAATTTTTCACTTCCCACTTCCCTTGCATTATGTTATGTGCTGCTAAGAGTGACAGGCGATGGTTTATAATTACACCATTGCTGATCATTCAGTGAAAAAGAGGACGTGTTTGTTATTGTTTGAATTCTGTTGTGTAAGCAGTGGAAGGAGGATCAGACGTGGTTTAAATGCAGACCAGAAAATCAACTGCAATGTGGGTTGGTACTTCAGAGCAGAGGTGCCTGTTTGTTAAACCCCCACACCGTGGTGATTTGAATTTTATCTTGAATTATTCATTAATTCATTGTTTACCACTTTATCATCCACATGAGGGTTGCGGCTTGCTGGAGCCAATACCAGCTGACAGGGCAAAAGGCGGGGCACACCCTGGACAGGTTACCAGGGCCAACATACAGCCAACAACCATTCACTCTCACATTCACACCTACAGGGTAATTTAGAGTGTCTAATTAACCTTTTTGTCTGTGGGAGGAAACCGGAGAACCTGGAGAAAACTCACGCGCACACTGCAAAAACATGCAAACTCCATCCAGAAAGGTCCTCAATCGGACCGGGTCGCAAATCAGGTCTTAAGGCGACAGTGCTAGCCACTACCCTTCTGCTGCTACTATTACTATTATAACTATTTGTTACGTGGCTATTATAATGAATAAATATTGATACATTTTAGATCATTATTTTTTTTTGTGAAAGTTTAAGAAATCAGTTAATTGTGGGCACAAAACATGCAGAGAATCAATCTAATGTAACACATTTAAAGCAATAATACTTTATATTGCAGAATATGTAGTACAACGAATAAAATTGCTATATAATTATTATTTAATCACCTGGCCCCATGGCAATAATTAATATTGCATGTGTGTTTCACTTGACTTTTTGGCACAAGAAACAAGAGTATTCTCTGGATCACTGAGATTGGAGGTACAAATACAACCATGCTATAATCCCCTTGCTTCAGGCTTTATACTAAGCTAACCTGCTGCTGTCTGCACCCTCACATTTACAGCGTAGACATCGGGGAGATGTCTTATATATTATTCTTACCAAGAATGTGGTAAGAACTATTTCCAAAAATGTCAGTGAGTAGCTGAGAGTAGGTCAGTGAAGTATAGAGACATGAGTGGATTCTTAAATTGTTTCCTGTCGGACTCGGCAACAGTCTTCTTGCATGTTTATTATTCAACCAAACCATCGACGCCATCGACTCCACCACATTTAATTTCTGGACTTTTTCTTGTGTTTCCTCTTCAGAGATGTCTCCCTTTTTCAGGCATGTTGGTTAGCAGGTAGACATGGATGAATGGACTCTCTCTGTTTGTTCTCTCCTCTTTCATTCTCACATTAACACGAACACGCAGACACACAGGCAGACAGGCAGTCCCAGTAATACCAGTTACCTTTCTTATCTCCTCAGAGCTGTTCTCTATGCCGGCAGTAAAGAGATTTTCTGTGTCGTTTGCCAGGCATCCAACTAATGGTATGTCTGCATTTATTCAAGATTATTCCGACACTCCTCCAGTTTTCCTTGTTATCTTGCATGGCCTCTCTGTGGGAAAACATTTTCTGTGTTGTCTATTTTTGGGAGTTTGACATTTGAGTTAATTACCTTAAACGTCTCCGGGAAAAAACCCACAAAAAATCTCACAGGTTTCTTTTCTCTCAACACGCCGTCCGTGTTTGTGTTTACCTTGTGTTGGTTTCAACACTCACCTCTAACACCACCTGCTCTGCCTGCATTTGTTTAATTAGCCTCTGATACTACTGTCTCTTCATAGGATGTGTGTATGTGCCTTACATGGTTTATGACTCCTTCCTTATGTTTTCACATGTAGATAATCTGTGCACACATCACAACATTATCATCTACTGCACATTATAAATCACTTATTCCATGAATTTCTTACTTTGGGGTGTTAATTTTAAAGAGCAACTTAAAGCAAGTGGAAAGCAGTGTTATGTCACCATTTCTAATTCAAAAGTTTCAAATGCAGCATCACTGAATGTGGTCAGTCGTACTCTCTTGCATCTGTAATCACACATTGGACAATGTTAAGTTTGTGCTGAAATCCTCTTCTATGTCCTTCCAGCAAGGTGAGAAATCAACCCCAGAAAAAAAGTGTTTCGTCGGTTTGCTCTTTTAATTACATGCAAGTTACATTTTAACACTTGCTCCTCACACAAATCACAAACAAAAAACAAAATGCATGCATTTTTTTTTCAGTGTTTCTGACTTAATTTGTTGATCTCCTGCTTAGATGCAGTTTTTTTAACTGGCTCACCCAACAGGACCAAAAAATGTGTTGTGTTCAGTTTTATTTTTATCATCAGCTGAGACCATAACACAGCTGGAATCTATCTTTTTTCCCCCCTCTGTTAAGGCTAGCTTACTTTGCTGCAAACACGTCTCTGGTGTGAGTTGTTATTTGTCTTGAAAATGGGATATTTTGACAGTTTAGACGGTTTTATATGTCCTGAAAAGATTTGTTGTTTTGTGGAGCTGTAGTTTGATGCATTTCAATGTGTTCGACCACAGTGTACAGGTTGATCTTTCATGGTTGAACTCCCTGGTGGCTGCAGTGGCTCATTTACACTGAAAAGGAGCAAGTACAGCTCATAACCAAGTTCTGTTAGGATATGACTTCTTCTAACTGTGTTTCTGCATAGAAAATATAGCCCAGATGATCCCATCACCTGCTGGTGGTCTCATTGGTGCCAGGGTCATCATCTGTTTGTGCAGAATGACATAGTAGAGTATGTGTAATTCAGAAATGTGATGTTAAAGTGGTTGGACAAACTACTGGGAACCAGATAAACACCTATCACAGATGAGGAGAGTATTGTTGTGTACTGTTGTGTGAAGTAGATCTGTGGCTATTCTCTTGTGTTTTTTTCTAACAGTTGTTGCTTTTAGGTTATGTTTAAAATGAGAAGGTCTGGACTGTGTCTGTTGTGTTGCAGCAGTGTTCAGGCATGTTTGGCCTGCTTCATTCAGTTCTTTATGTAGTGCTCTGATTGAGTAAATGTAGTCGGACAGATCTATCTTGTCTGTCATGCTGATCTGATATTCTGGATACATTTCAGATTAATCTCACAGCTCTGCCCCTCCTCACCCTGCAAGCACCAGTGTGCTTTCTCTGTCCATTCTTGTGTGCCTGCTCTGCCTCTCATCCCTCAGAACCCTCAGTCGAGTGCCACATAGTCCAGCTGGTCAGCTCAGCTGGTGCTGCTGGGGTTTTGCCCTTCTGTCTGTGGACAGGTTCATAACCACCCACCTACATCCATACTCCTACCACCCATGTCCACTCGAGGCCTGGCTGATATCTGCTCAGCAGCTCGCAGAAATCCTCCACGCTCAGCTCTCCCTGTTGCCTCCATCTTTGACTCACTCTAATCCTGTTCACCCATGAGGAGCAAGTGGAACACACTGCAAATGCCAACTGAGCTTTCAACTTTTATTTGTGCGTGTTTTTTTACCCCTCAGTCTACTTTTCCGTCTTTGCTTGAATTCGTTTTCCTCTCCTCCATTTCTGCCTGATAATTGAATCTGCAGCCCTGCTTCAGTTTATGTCCAACCATAAACATGCTCTTATTTGCTCCTACATGCTTCTATTTGCATGTCATTGACTTCCTAAGCAGGAATTATTAATTTCCCGCCCTCTTACTTCAAATCACAGTAGAACTACAGTTACAGATGATTGGTTGTCTGTTATAAATTACAATTGTGTTTTTTGTTTAAAATTAAATTGCTATGAGGTGGGGGCGTTTTAATTGTCACTTAGACTGTTATGAATTTTTCCTCGTTCAAATATCACCGTGCTCTCTGCGCTGTCCTCCTGTCTTTCTGCCTGCATAGCCATCCGGATAAAGTGAGTGGTTAGCTCTGCTTAGCATCTGTGTTTTTGGTTCCCAATGCATCCAGCGTGTGAGCTGTGTTTGATACCATATGACAAGGCTGCAGTCCAGACGGGGAGGAGGGAAAGACCCACGAATGACAGTCGGTGTTATTTTACATGTCCTGCTTAATTAGACAGTTCACTGAGATGATGGCTGCTGTGCCACCTTAGCACTTCCTTCTCCGGCATTGTGATATAAATTTAAGCCAAAACGGGTATCATATTTCCTTTTGTCATGGGAACCTTGGCATCAAGGCCATGTCATTGTGAACAGTGACTTGGTGTAAGAGAGATAAGTAAGAGATACAGTTTACATTGTAGATATAAAACACGGACTGAATAGGCGATCAAAATCATTCACAACATAGTTTATATTCACACAGGGCCTTGTTGTTTGATCCTAGGAGAAGCATTTTATTATGTTATAATATTGAGAAGCTCAGCCAATGATCGACTGGGGCCATTTTTATCACTCACCTCCTATAGTTCCTGTCCATTGAGTTGCCGACTGTATGAAACAAATAGCGTTAGTGAACAGCCATATAAAGATATGTAGCCTTTAATATGATTTTTCTGCTTAAAGTATATTTTAGTGTTTTTCCCTACATGGCGTGAAACCAGTCTTCTGTGAACTGGTCACACTCAAGTGTCAGTTAAACAAGAGTTCACTGTCTATTATCAGGCTCTCGACAAAGAGTCAATGTGATGTTGGCCCAGCGAGGCAAAGGGACAAAAGGGAAATGAGATGTACAACATGCTGTGTGAGGACTTTGAGCTCCAAATACTCCATGGAAAGTAATCAAGTGAAAGTGTCTTTTTTTTTTTTTTTTCCTCAATACTGCAAGCATTGTAATACTGCTTCTCATGTATCCTGAATCCCAAACCTTCCTTTTGCAGCTCCCTACTTTTTCCTAATGCTTGTACATTAGTGATCGTGGAAAGAAATCACCATCGTCTCTGTAGAGGTGGATGAAATGGATGTTCTACTCCAACTTTCATCCATTTCCCTTTTTCCCTCCATTGAATCACTTCATCATTGTGTACATTACCAGGCTGCACTGAAACTTGCGACAGGTGCATTCCAGTGGCAGTTTGTGCTTTTCAGGCTTTCATGGCACAAGTAGTCAGCATTCATCACAACTAATGTCTTGCTCAAAGACACTTCAGCAGCTCTGATTATTATTATTATGGGCTGTTTGTTGTTGTTCTTCCTGCATGCCTGATTGTTAAAGTAACCTCCTCTTTGGTGGTTCAAACCCTGGCCCCATTATGTAGGAAGATGTACCTACAGCCTCACTGCTTACCAATCAGCATGTAAGTGGGGTTTAGGGGATGAACTCGGATGGATTATCATCTCACCCAAAGAGAGGTTGGTGTTAGTGGCTTTGTGCTATGGAAACTGGTGATAAGCACCAGCCACATGACTGAGTGTATGACCTAGTTATACAACCAACAACCTCTATCTTATACCATCAGAGTGATTTTGATACAGGTCAGTAAATCTCAGTAAGTTCTCTGTCTTTCAGGTCGTTGTATTGTGTTCCGCATTTGCTAGAAATGTGATCGGGCCATTTTTTTTGTTGGAAGCACCTACTTGATATCTGCTTGAATATAAATAACGTTTGAGATACTTGGACAATAATCACAACTATCTATAAGACTTCAGACTTTGAAATCCTGTACAGTATTGACATTGACACCAAAACGATGAAGAAATGAAATACACCGTGTGGTTGAAACTCGTTCATTTTGATAATTTTGGTTGGTGTGGGAAATTAACACTTGCTATAATGCTGATTATGCTAGCTGACATAAATTTTTGTCTCTTGTATTATTTAAATTTGAAAGGTAAACAAGGCCAGTAATTCTAGTTGCCCTAATAGTTTGCGTGGCTTGTTAACAAATAGAAAATGGCTGCCGCACTGAGCAAATTAATGGCCGACATGCACAGAGAGCCACGACTTCACCATTGTTCCTCCACCAGGTCAGTCTGGTGGAGGAGTGGTACAATCGGCTGTGCAATCAGCTGTGTCCCCTGTCTGTCCCCATCTGTGCTGCAGGTTTTGAAGGCTGCTCCATGGTGCCCTCTATCTACCCACTGGAGACACTGCACAACTTGCTCTCGTTGAAGCAAGTGGAAGAGTTTCTCAGCCGCGTGTGTGAGAGCAGCAGCGACGCCCATGCCAAGACCATGAAAGGTGAGTCTATGCTTAATTATTTTTCCAATAAACCGTTAGAAATAAATAGATCAACTGTTTCTTATTTGGAGTCAAAAAGGTCAATACTTTTTATAACGATTTGTCCATATTAGAAATGATGCATCATTATATGACAAACCTTTAAGTTGCTGTGTTTATCACACATTTGGTCAGTCTTTTTGTATTGTGTTGGATAACCGATGACTGTTTAATGACTTTGAGTGAAGTTTGTTGGAAGTATAGTCCAACACATTGGTTTTGAAACAAACCTTTCCTTTGAATTTCAAGCACTGCCTTTCAATGTTAGGGTTGTTTGTGGGCATTTTATATCGGCAGTGGGTGAATCAGATCAGGGCAGCACAACACAAACCTTGGATGCTCTTAACTAATCACAGACTCAGCCATGTGAGTCAGTTGTGATAGACCAGACTAGGCAGGGGCCAATAATTCATTTCAAGGTATCAAAACCTGTAGAATTTTCTGTCAAACTGTGTGTAAGGTGTGAGATATTTTAATAACTTGTCAAAAACAGAGTGCAGGAATCACTCAGGTTGTCATTGAGAAACAAAGACCCCTCCAACTCAAGGTTGGTGCGAGCCGTCAGTCACGTTGTCTTTTCAATGATGTGACGGCTGAATGAGGTGACCTTTTAGAGCTGTAATTGCAATACCATCATTCCATTAAGGTTCTCACATGGTCAAAATCTCATACTGTCCCATGCCTAGACCAGACTGACCCTGAGTCACCAGAGAAGATGCTACATTTATGCTGAATGTCTGTGGATTGTAGACCACCACTGTAATATTGAGTTGAGCAGGCACCAACCTTTACCCTATTGCTCCACTGAGTGAAATGAGCTTTGGTTTGTGACATTTGTAAACTGATAAACTGTGAATGTGTTTTTGCTCTCTTGGCTCCAGCACTTTCCAGCTTGTTTAACTCTCAGAGCCAGACGTCTCTCTACTGCCTGCAGCAGCCTCTATCCTCCTCTGGGTCTGAGACGTCTCTTCGTCCACCAAGTCAGCCTCTGTGGCGTCAGTGTTTCTTTTCTTTATTGAATTTTTGAATGATGTTATGTGATATAATGACATCCATTTATTTCTGCTAGTAGATGCTCAATACAAATTATAAAAAAAAACATATGACATATGCCATAAAGTAGAATGGTGCAGACCTATCAGGGTCTGACAGGAGTGAGATTCACCCTGTTATAAGTTGATTGCCATTTCCAAATCTTCTCTAATTCGGCCCACAAAAACCTATCACTTTCATGAGTAACGCTCTAGTATTCTCTTACTTATTATTTGTTTAATAATGAAGCAAAAAAATTAACATTTGTACAGCAAATAAGGTCTCTGAATGATTTGGTTACAAAAAAAAATCACTCCATATTAATCCATCCATGTGAACATCTGCAAAACAACTATTTAAAATAAACCAAATATTTTTTTATTTACAAAACTATGTATGCACCTAAATCTAGTGTTCCACTCATGCATACTCAATCTCACATTTCATTTAGTAGTGGCGATGTCTCACCGGGAAAACAACCTTTGTAGTCTGTTTTGATCAAAACAATATTGCACCACCAACTGGATTGGAAAGTGATGTGTTGCACGGAGCGTGCTCAGTTGGCACGTTTGATCCATGGGGGATTGATGGGGTGCACACATAATTGTTCCATCACGTGGAGCAATTATGGAAATTGGCAGATGACAAACTGTGCATCACACAGACACACAGGTATTCCCTCGCCCATTTGTCTATTGTTACTGACTTGTTCAAAAATTGTATGTAAAAAAAAAAATACCCTTGAATTTATTTGGTTAGGTCAGTGCCAATTTGAATTAATGCATTTATTGCAAAAAAATAAAATAAATATCCCAGAGGTCTATTCAACACATTTTCATTATAATGTTCTACCACTCGGCTCAGCAGCTGTCGGTTTCAGATGCTGACTTGAACAAAGCGTTGGCTCCTCAGCAGCACCGGGCAGCTCCCATGTGTGGAGATGAGTGAGTGCAAAAGACTGTGCAAGCTCAGCAAAGCCTTGATGGAGATGAATAGATCACATTGACTGTGACCGTCATGTTCAAGGTAGCGGACATTCAGTTATCTGCGATGACCCACTGGTAACGGAAAGGTCACATCTCGCTTCCTCATCAGCTCAAAGGCAAACGTACCAGAGCTCAGAACTAAGACTGTAGCTGTCAGCTGTTTTCCTTTATTTATTGTTAAGTTATTTATTTTAGAAATAAATAAATCAGGAAAACTTCATTAAATGTACAAACTCAGTGGTAGCCTGTCGTTTTTTTGACCCTTTATAATTTCCTTCCTTTCCTTCTTTCCTCCGTCACTTTTTCTCCCTTTTATTTCCTTGAATACTGAGAGGATTAATTCATCCTTTCACAGTGTTCTGTTTGAAAAAAAATTCCTTCACATTTTTTTTTTTTTACCCAATTACCTCTGCTCTGCCGACATATTTTATTTCAATCTGACTCACTCTGAGCGGATTCCCAGCTGTGTGATTGGTTATCAGCTCTAATGTGGGCTGCTGTGCCTGCTGAGAACTCATTTAGCCTTGTTCATCACACGGCAAACAGACAGGATGCTGGAGGTTAGAGCTGAGTGTGGGGCTGCAATGTGTCACTCGGCAATCCCAGACTGTCACGGAAAACGTTCACTCTTGATTCTTGACTAATAAATGGAGAGGGAAGCTAATTTAACTTGTCCTGTGAGGGATCAGAGTCTTCTGTTATTTTCTCGTCCGATTATTGATATGTGGCTCCGTTAAACAAACCAAAACTGATTTCCTCTCAGCCAACCAAGAGGATGGAGCTAAAGCCACACATGCAGTAACACAATAGATTATCAATTTAGCAATTTATTGTTTTTTAATTGTAGGTTTTGTGCCTACATTTGGGTTACTGATTTTTTTCTTGTTGTTTTTTTTTTTTAAGATGGCAGCATCCCCTCCAGTGCTGTATCCAGTGCGGGCCCCTCTTCTCCGGTCACAGATAGCTCCGGCATGAACTTCAGCTTCAGTGAGTAGAAAATGGAGGGAAAACACGAGCACCTCCCAGTATCCGGTTCTCTACAGGCACCGTAACTTCCTCTGTCCCGAGAAGCTCGCGACAAAAAGACACTGGAGGGAATTGCTACTTTCTGGAGTGGGACCACTTTGCCTTAGGTAATACACAGAGCCAGACTGTAAATATAACCACTTTATCAGGGAACATGGACTCACCTGATGCACCCTGACAACACAACACCATCCTGACTCTTTTAACGTGAGGCAACACTGAACCTTCCCAAGTTTAAAACCACTCATCACCTCAGTGTTCCTCTTCAGTGTTTCTCAATATTCATGAACTGAACATCAAGCTAACAGTCCACCACAGCTGTGCCTTTAATTTAATCCAGATGCTGCCCACATTCAAACCAAAATCTATTTTATAGAGCCGATCAAACACCAGCTGCCTTATTTCCTTATTTCACACTTTACCTGCTGACATTTTGGCTAAAACGCGTTCGACTGCCAATCTGTCAGCTGTCGTATGTTATAATCCTTTAAAATCCAGAAAGTGACTGCAAACTATTTTCTTTACTCAGTTGCCTTACAACAGTACATGCAGCCAGTCATAGCAGGGCGAGAGAAAGAAAAAGGGCATTTCAGCCTCAAATGTCAGCACAGAGAGTAAAAAACTGTGAAAGTGTGAAAAAATCCTCTGACAAATACAGTTAAGGTAGATAAGTACATTAATACCACTCATATATCTGTATATATGATGTTCTGTAGCCAGATACCAGGACTCTTAGGTAAGGAACATGTGCAGTCACCTCTCAATGATGCATCTCATTTTAAAAATTTGGAGATGAATGAAAACATAAAACCGACAGCTTATAATTCTGAAAGTTTAATTTATGCAGGACAGTGTTTGTCAACCTTAAAGAAATAGAATCGAATGTATTTAAATCCCACCGGCTCCATCTGTCTTTATAGTTTTCTAGTGCGTCTGCAAACCGTTAACTCTTCTTTCCACGTTGATATGATTTCACGTTGCTCGCCTGGTTTATGTAGAAGATTCTGTTTGATTGAAAGCCTAAGGACCTTATTCTCAGATTGTTTTTGAAAGTGTGTCAAAAATCTAACTAGCCAAAGGAGACAGTGCAGCGCCAAAGTAGAGATTATAATATAACGAACATCCTCCCTCAGGAATCTGGCATGTGCATGATTTTACAGGTTATTAATTTCAAAGGTCTGATTAATCTCAAGTGTGTGTTTAACTGTGCGTTTTAAGCCAGAGTTGTGTTGTTCTACACACTGTAGGTTTCCTGCTGTATTCGTTTAACTTATTTTTCAAACATTTTTGTGGGAGTGTTTACTCATCCAATCAGAATTCAAGAAAGTCTGTGGTATAGATTTATTCCAGAGTTAGAGGGAGAAACCACTTCTTTAGGATAATAAGAGTATACATTAGCTTTGATTGACTGCCTGAATACTGCAGTTTTCTTGATTTATTTCACTCTTCGCTGAATTCAACATGCAGTTCATGCCAAATCACCTGTATTTTTCAATGTTTAATCCAATGACAGTTTAAAGCTTAGGTAACCATACGACAAGTCTAAACAATATTTTCTTTTTCTTTTTTTACCACTGTGTGACTGAACGTAGCTTCAAATCACTCTGTTGATTTAAATGTGTTAATAACATTCAAGATTTCTAGTATTTTATTACTTTGACCAAAAACTTGACGAGTTAAAGCTCCATCACAAAGCAACGACTTGCAGTTTTTTTGTTTTGTTTTTAACAGTGAGCTTTAGTTTCACTCTGTGTTGTCAAGAGAAATAAAATGATTCCCTGCTTATTTTCAAACAAAGTTAACGTGAAAATGAACACACTCGCCAAAACATACCTGCTGGAGAACAAGCATATCTGTATATTTTAGATGATATTGACTTTTGGAGCGTTATAGCATTTATTCATTTTATGTACATGGGGTTGTTGTAGTTAATTTTACTTGTGTATTTATGTGCTTATTTAATGTGCTATTTAAAGCCAGCCAAAGAGGAGTGTGTGTATGTGTGTGTATGTGTGTGTGTGTGTGTGTGTGTGTGTGTGTGTGTGTGTGTGTGTGTGTGTGTGTGTGTGTGTGTTCTGTGATGAGTTTAGCTGCTGGAGAACAAAGTTGTGTTCTATTACTCGAGGTTTACGTGGTGATGTGATGTGATGGCCGGGGAGGGGGTTAACTGTGAAAATTGTTCAATGTGTTATAAAGAACAACTCTGTATGTGTGTGTCTGTGTGTGTCTGTGTGTCTGTGTGTGTGTGTGTGTGCTGTTAACGACCCAAGGTCCAGACGCATAAGTCTGTTATTGCTTCATAAACAAAGCATCTTGTCACTGCCAACTCCTGTCACCCTCTCTCTGTTTGTTGTGCTTTTCTTCTCCTCCCTTGTTTCACTCTCCTTCTTTCTCATCAATCCTTTTTTATGTCCCGCTCGCACAAATCTTCTTTCACATTTCCTCCTGTTTCTGTTTCCTTCCTTATCCTACTCTTTTTTTTTTTTTTATCTCCCCCATATTTCCTACCCTCTCTTCTTCTCTCCATTTTACCTCATTCCATTTAAACTCATACGTCTCTTCACCCATTACTTTCTCTTTTTTCTCTTCTTTTTACTCGTCTCCTCCCCCTTTTCCTCTCCTTTTTTATGTCCTCTCTTCTCCTCTTCAATCTCATTTTTGTCCTCGCACCAGTTTTCTCCTCTTCTTCCTATTTTTACCTGGCACATTTTCGTACCCCTCTCCATTTTCCTTTTCTCTTCCCTCTCTTCTCCTCCTCTTCCTCATCACCCTCTCCTCTTCACACTGCTTTAAAGAATAGTGATTACTCACGCCTCCTAATATTGCTTCCATGCGTTGCCATGGCGGCGGCGCCCTCAGATGGAATACACTCCTCCTGAGTAACACTGGATACTGAGAGAGAGAGAGAGAGAGAGAGAGAGAGAGAGAGAGAGAGAGACTGAGACTGAGACTGCGGACTCACTGTAAGCCAAACGCTGATGTCATTCATTATGTCTGAATGGCAAGTGTTTTTCAAATGCGTTGTTTACTACAGTCAACACAAAATATCTATTCATTTACTCTCTCTCTATGTGTGTGCATATATATATATATATTTGCATGCCTTAACCGTAAAACATTCCTTTTAATGTCATCAAAAAACCGCCCGTGCAATTTGATTAGAGGCAAGAAAAAACATGGTTTTTTTTGGGGCTGACATTTTACATGTTACACATGCACGGCATACAGACGAAGTGACGCAATTAACCGTAGCGCAGCCGAATAGAACCCGATCCACATCCCACAGCAAATCCAAATATGCACAAAGCAATTAATGTTGGTTTTGTGTCAAAGAAAATGGAACCATTGTCGGATAACTCTGTGGTTTAATTGAACATCATAAATGTAAAAAAAAATAAAATGTGAATTGCTAAAAAAAAAAAAGTCTATTCCTGTATGAACCGGCTGCAAAAATAAGTTTTGCTCTCCTCTTACTTGTTTCTCATTTGTTTGTCTTACTCACCGTCTATTCAGGGAGATACAAGTGGGAGATAAATGGAAATATAAACAACAGGCTACGTCGTTATCCGTCTGCCGTACAATTCACCGAGGCTTCCTCTCATCTCGGTGTTAGTTTCTTCACATGTGTATTCTCAGCAAACTGGTGAGAATAGAAATGTAAATGCTCAGAGAGGAGAGTGGGAGGCAAAGCCAAGTGAGGAGAGGAACTACTAGTTATGCTGACGAGAGAATTACCCTCATTTACTCTCGATCAAAATCCCGACAGAGAGGCAGGAACTGTTGCCCAGATAAACCTTTCAGTAAGTTCTCAAAAAAACCCCGTCCTCTAAAGTCTCGATGTGTCGCCATGGTAACTGTGGAAGGATGAGGAGTTGTTTTGTTGCAGCTGAGCAACAGTGTGTGTCGTCTGGCCTCAGCAGAGACTCACACTGAGTGTAAGAGTGCAGGGATCTGTCAACATAAGAGGACTAAAAGGCACATTTTCACATTCAAACAGCGGCAGAGCTCAGGCTCCAGTTTGACAACTTAATTGAAGATGAGGAAAAAGAAAAAGGGCAGACAAAGATAAATTAGGAGTCATTCATCACTGGCTTAAGTTAACGCAGCGTGTCGTACAGTTCCAGGTAAAGATTTTCGTAGACCCAAAGGTTTATTTTTCCTCTTCAAACCGATTACTATGTCGTTTTCTTTATGTCAGTTGGGATTATTGTGAACTTTGTTTGGACAAGTGCAGGGTGGAAGCTTAGCGGCGCTACAGTATATCCACATCTCAAGCCTGTCGTCTTTAATACTGAAGCCAATATTTCATTTCAGACTCAAAACTCACTCAGTTTTTTTTTTAATGATTTTTTTTTTTTTTTACAAGAAATGTTTTTGCCTCCCAACCAAACCAACAAGCTTTTTCTTAAGAGAATATTTTATACCAACGTTTTTGTGCTGTCCACGTTCAACTTATTAAATAAATTGTGTTTTGCACTATAATAAATTGACACTGTGTATTTTTTTTTAAATAAGTGAATGAGCTGCTTCTTACTGCTGAGATGTAATTGTCGGTGTGTGTGTGGTGAAGTAGAAGCACATTACAGATGGAAATGCAGGAAATCTTCTTCATTATTCCCTTAGTCTAAGGAAAGGTTTCATTTTCAAGTCATCTTGGCTGCACTCCATTATTAACCACATTTTATAAATCTCTTTGAAAAACATTTTATTTTTGTTCATTTTACTACTTTAAAGACAAATCATTGTGTATTTTTTTACTGACTCATAGAATAACTAAATAAATAAAACTAACACAGGTTGTTAACTTCACCATGTTGCAGATGGAAGATGAAAAAGATTGTTAGTGCCCTTTTTTTTTTTTGAATGACATGTTTCCACAGTTGTTGGTGTCCTCTTTTGTCCTCTTCATCAGGAGGATGACCATTTCTTTTAGCAATATTCCCCTAAAATTAATTATATATATATATATATATGTACATATGTATTTAACACCTCTCTTTAGAGGACATGTGACTGTAATTGGTAATTATACTGTTGATTGCTCTATGGTGGAGGTCAGTAAAACACATCCACAACAGTCACATGGACTCATATTAATCCCAGTCCCCAGATTAATTGAAGGCAGCCTGAGCGAGGGTCACTAAATTTTGGTTCAAGAATGTAATGTTGCTTGTGGTCCATCACTGGGATTATGTGACTGTAAAAGTCAGGGTTTCTCAATCCTGGTCTTGGGGACCCACACTGCCCCGCATGTTTTAGATGTTTCCCTGCTCCAACATGCCTGATTTAAATGTTCGCCTCATCAGCAATCACTGATAATGAGCCGTGTATTTAAGTCAGGTGTGTTTGAGCAGGGAAACATCTAAAAACATGGAGTGCAATGAGTCCCCATGACCAGGATTGAGAAACCCTGACATATACAGTGCTCGACTAATGCCCTAAATTAACAGCATATGTAAATAATTATGTATGTTTCTATAACGGTTAATAAACCAGTATGTAGAAGCTCTTTAACCAAAATGAGATTTTTAATGCTAAAATAATTATTTTTGTTATCCATAAACATTTAGATGTACTGTATTTTACTGCAGAAAGAAAAACATGAAAAACATAGGAAAGCACATCATTATTTCTTGATTAAGATTATAGTCAAATTATAGTTATTTACTTGCATTCCTGACCAGAGACATTAGGTTTAGTGGTTGAATGTTATGTTGAATGAAATCAGATTGTTTTTATGCCAAATAACAATAACATTTTTAGTTTTAAATTTTATTTAAAAATATATATATATATTTATATTTCTCAAATAGTTATGTTTTCTTGTTTTTATGACAGGTGATCTCATAAAATGACTTTTACACATAGACTGGGAGGAAAACTGATGTGGGGTTTTTTGTGTGTGGTAGTTTTGTTGTATTGGGTTTGTACGGAGCCCCCGAAGTGACAAGAGAAAAAAAAAAGACACTTTTTTTTTTTTTTTTGGAAATCTCGAGTTTCCAAAAATACTATGAAAAGAAAAATGTGGGGAAAAAATTGTTTCATCTTTTTTTGGAAACTTGAGATCTCGAGTTTCCAAAAAATTATGAAAAAAAAAAAAAAATACAATTCATAATTCTTTTGGAAACTCAACATTATTAAACATTTTCTGGGAAAGCTGCACCCAGTGGGTTTTTTAATACTGCATCACTGGTTTAAACAGTTGCATCATACAGAACCACAGAAGCCTCCTGACGTGTCAGGTCCATGTTTCTGGTCTGATTTATTCAAATCCAACATTTTCCTCCCCTTATTCTTCTCATTAATCACACATTGCATCTGCATAAAGAGTCACGACAACATCCACACACTTAGATTTAAATGTACTTTTATTGATGATCACCAGGCTGTTTCCCTTTTACAATGAATCTGCAGTAGTTCTAGTTTAACCAGTTTAAGAGAGAGACAGAGAGATATTGAATATTGCACCGAGAAAGAAAAACATAACTAAGATTAAACAATGCCAACAAAAACAGAGTGTTGAGAATAAAACAGAACTACCAATACAGCGTCTTCTTAACAACATGTTAATAGGGCAAACAATGAAAGCACAGCCCAGTATTATATTAATGTAGGTCATTACAGTACCAGTTAAGACAAGTAGCTTTTTTTTTCTCAAATATACCTCTTTAAAATAGCATTATATGTTTTTTTATTATTATTTCCATGTTAAACAATTACATTCAGGATTATAACTAAATAAATCACATGCAGAGATTAGATGGAGAGATGACACCATGTTGTGATCCAACGATAGCTTCAGTTTTAAATGCAGGTATGGAGGATGAAATCGAAGTGAAGGATGCACTTTTGTTTTTTCTTTCCGTATCTTGTCAGCGTCGCGTGTTTATTTAAGCGGAGTTAATCTTACTGTCACTAAAATCTGCTAAAATGAACATGTTTTACAGGATGGATAGTTGTTTTATTTCGTTTCGTGTGTGTGTTCTTTCCAGAGCGCCGTGTACGGTACATTAAGTGCACACGAGAGATTTGTTTAATTTTTTATTGACGTTTTTTGTTTTTTGAGTTTGCATGTGTTTCAAGTCATATTCAGGTAAAAAGGAAACGGTTTCAGCTGCAGCTTTTTTTTTTCGTGTGTTCCTGTTATGGCATCTCTGTTCACATCTCTAACTGATCTCCTCTCGCGTAAAAACAGACCTATCACTGAACAGAGAACAGCATCTGCTCATAGTCCCTTCAAATGCATTACCCGTCTGTGCTAGTGTAAATGTTTTTTTCTTTGTCTATTGTTTTTGATCCAGCAGCGTTCATTAAATAGTACCAACTCTACATTCAGAAAAATAGATCTCCTTTATAGTGCATTCAGCTTTCTGTATAGTCATACAGTTCAGTGTTGAGTGAATCACAGCGTTCCGCTAATGCCTTCAGCTTCTCAAGACTGGGTATTTGGAATCTGCCAACTTAAAAACATCACCCCAAAGACAAGACGACTAAGTCCAAGCATTCACAAAGTTTAGATCCGTACGTTAAAATACATTTCCTTACAGCACTGCAGACGAGGTGAGAAGGCCTTTTTGCTTGATCGGTTCTTCTCTAGTTTGAAATGTTACGGAACTTTAATTAATCAACTCCTTCCAGAGTCTGTACTTTAATGTATAAATATTCAGGGGGATTTAAAAAGAAAAAAAGGAAGCTATATTTGCCTATACAATAAATAATGAGATGCATATCAAGGCATACACAGCGCAGAATGGTCCAGTATTGAGCCAGAAAAAAACACCCTCTGATTTGAAAGAGCAGAGCAGCAGCACAGAGGCTTTGGATGATGAGGTAAAAAGTCAGCAGAACAAATTGGCACTGGTCCCAACTAACACAGGTTAACGAGATGTTTTAGTTTTCTGAAGGAGGATTTTCGAGACTTTAAATCAAGGACTGGGAGAAGTTAAGCAGAGTGGCCGCCTTCATTTTAGTTGTTAACATAAACGGAAAATGCTGGATTCAAACATGGGATCGCAAACCTGCCCTGTCTGACCTCTCTGAGCTGTCCTCAAGCCTCAAATAAGAGAGTTCCACATGCTTCTCAGCAAAAATTGTAAGTGAATGATTATGTCTATAAGTTACTCTCGAGTCCGTCTGTGAACAAGCAGAAAGACCTCTCACACTGAGCCCACTGAAGAACCCACTCGCCACATAACCCTAACCAACAGAACATGCTGCGCAATAAAAACAGCTACACGTCGTGTGTATCGTATATATGTATAGTCTCTCTCACACGCGCAGGCACACACACAACTACTTAGAACACATTCCTTCTTCATAACTGCGTTCCGGTGCAATCGTAATCATCACATTCATGCTCATTCTATAAATATTACTCTGGGATTAATATTAGATCATCGCTTCTTATTAAATATAATCGTCCCTCCGTTTTTTCCGAGGAGCGTCTTGTCGGTTATGTTATATTACAGTGAGACTTTCGTTTTTCAGCTGCGACACTAAAACTCTCTGTGCTTCAACGAGAAACAGACATTTGAGTTCTAAACTCCTGTTTGGTGAAGACATTCATATTTGTTTGGAAGTTTATCAGAGTGACAGTTGGATTTGACAGCGTTGACATTATTTCATCGGTTTGGACGAACGCCAGTGTCCAAACTTCTTCAGTGTCCTGGGTGTGGATCGTTGGTTTGTGTGTTCTTGATGTGTCTGCTTTGAAAATGTCTCTGAAGTGTTTTGCCACAAGCTAAAGGCACATGAAAGAAGCCTCTTGTAACACATTTATCACATGGAATTCTCCTGAAAACACCCCAAATGTATACGCACTAAACTACTGTAATGCACCGGCATATCAGACAAACTTTCTTTGCTACATTTGCCACAAGTTACTACCTCTTGTGTCCCTTTCTGAAATCGATGGAGACGACAAAAATGTGGGTGGAACAGGAGGAAATGATGATGAAACCTTTTCTCAAATACTCAAGAGTCATCATTTGCTTTCATCGTCACAAAAGAAAAAAAACAAACAAAAACATGTTTATGAATACTGGATTACACATAACTAACAAAGACCGTGACGGAGAAGAACGATCACGTCCAGCAGAGATATGACGTGGTGTAAAGACATTGTCCTTTTTGCCTGTTGAATTCACTGGAGCATGGACGGCCCAAACAGTGTAGTGAACCCTATCTACACTATACTGCATTCCACACTTGAAAAAGCTGGCTAAATTAAAGATTAACCCTATATTTCTCTGCTAAAACACAAGCGTCATGCACCAGCAAAACCGTGAAAGCCGAGAAGAAAGATTTCAAAGAGCGGAAACTTCAGGCAACCTCCTAAAACTTCACCACGAATGACGAGAGTTATTTTTATTTTTATGATTTTTTTGTTTTGTTTTGTTTTCTGTTTTTTGTATCCAACATAACATCACTTCATGTCACTATTGAGCAAATCCAAACACTAATGTTAGTGTGAGCAGATTTGCAAAGGATGAGTTCTGCCCATCATCAATCTGAAGAAACTATTGATTGCTGGAGAAGCTGGAGAGATGTTGTTTTTTCTTCAGAGTCCAATAAGAATTCATGTAAATTCATGTGTTGCCACTAGTTTGGCCTTTTGAATTAGAAATGTGCCACGTGGGAGTGTTTCAAATTTTGAATTGTGCCAAAGTGCAAGAGTCGTGGGATACAGTGGGATAACTAGTCTCCATTTGTCTGTACGATATGATTATGTTGTTGTTGTTTCTATTTGGAGCATGTTAGGGCAGGTGTTTAACTGACTGAAGAAAGTAAACCTTAAAAAAAAGTAAAGTATTTCAATGAAGTGATTACCTTACTGTCACAGAAAGCCTAAAACACTGAGATTTGATTTCATTTAACAGAATTTCGTTGTGCTGAGGGCTGCAGCAGGATGTTTGTGAGTGGTACCACAGGGTGAGAAGCGCTGAAGAAGCAGAAAGTGCCGTTTGCTCTCGCTCCATTTTCCCTTTGTAAGCAGCTCATGGAGGCGGGGGGTGGGGGTGTGGAGGGGAACGCAGGTGGTGTGCTCGTGAAGCTTAGAACTCAATCTTGCAGGCGGGGAAGGACTCGTCCTGCATGACCACAGTGCTGCTGGAGGCCAGAACCATGATGTTCAGGTCCTGCTGCCTCTCGTGCGTCTGCTGGTACCACTCCCGCGTCACCTCCGTGTCGTGGGTCGGGATCAGAGTCACCTGAGGTAATGAGGGGGAAACGATTTAAAATACCAGGAAGGGAGAAAAAGAAAGTGCACTAAATTCAGCAGAAGGCATTAAAGGAGTAGCTTAGCATTTTTTGGAAAATATATCTTTTTGCTAACCCTTTAAGGAACTACTCAACTATTTGGTCGACCACACTTTAAGTCACTATATCTCATTGAAAAATGCATCAAGCTGAACTCACTAACACTAAATTAATGCAACTTGTTCTGAATGTTGTACTTTATGAATTATGCAAACCAGGTTTATTATGAACAGACATCTCAACTGTTTGGTAGAGGCCTGTATCTGAAATACTGTAGGGTCTAAAAAAATATTTATAATGCAAAGAATCATTTTGGTGCACACCTTAAAGGGTTAAGAGGACTGACGACAAGTACAGTACATACTTTATTTACCTCGAGCCAGCAGCTAGTAAGCTTAGCTTAGCTTAGCTTAGTTTAGCATGAAGAAAACTGAGAGTTGCAGGTCGTGCCAGGTTAAAAAATCTATGTCCTCATGTGCATATTTCTCTAAATCTCAATTTTCTTTAGGAATTTATTTTTGATGAATCTACAGACAGGGATGTGCTGTAAAAAAGTGGCCTCTACGTGTCCAAGCACACCATTATGCACCAGCCCAGTTCTTCCTAAACTTTCTATACGGGACCCACTTTTTAAAGATGGCTATAACTATTATGACCCAAATCACAATATGAAAACCATGACAAGAGCATTTTCTTTTTTTTGCATAATGTACTGTAGCAAGAAACGTACAGCCATATCTGGAAGCTACCTCATACCATTTGGAATTGGAAAACAAGCAATTTCCCAGAGAATCTTGGCAACTTAATTTGAAAACTTAATTTCATGCATGTTATTTAAAACATGTATAAATATAGCTTCAGTAAAAGTAGGGAAAATCCTGCGAAGTCCCCCATGACCCAGCTGTGAGTCCAGACCCAGTGTTTGAGAATCACTGCACTGACATGTAAGCAGAAATCACGCTGTCAACGTGCACCAACTTATGATAAATGGAGTGGTGAAATAAACACCTGTAAGTTAGAGCCCCACTGAGATTTGCCCTCCAGCAGGGCGTCCAGGACTCCACGGCTGGGCTCTCCACCGCCTGGCTCGTTCCCGCTCACAACGTAGTACGCAGCCCGCACTCTCTTAAAGAATTCCTGGTCCACGTTCTTGGCACTGCAGTGGTTGGGCACGTAGGCTAGGTCCACATAGATAGGGGGTCCAGGGGGCACGGCCGGACTTGTTTTTTGTGAGTTGTTACCTGGAGATGAACGAGATTATAAAATGATATTACAGCATAGTCTGAATCTGTTTTGGAGGCAAAGAAAACAGCTTGAAGAAATGTTAATAATTGACTGTGTGTCCTCACCAGAACTGCTCTTCACACCGTTCACCAAGCCTTTTCCTGGATTAAGGATCTCACTCCTGGAGCCCTGACTCTCAGACATCTTGATCAGCCTGGAGCTTCTCTCTGTGTCCTTCCTCCTGAGTGAGGCTGATCGTGGTGAGGCAGAGTCCTTAGTTTGCTTCACCGGAGTAGAGGACCTCTTCCTGACTTCTCCCTTACGGGCAGGAGAGGCAGACTTGGGTTTGCCCTTCCTGAGGCCCTTGGTGGTCTTGTGCTCCTTTTTGAGAAGTTTTTCTGTGCTGCTGTGGTCATTGAGAAGAGCCTCTGGGTCTACCATGCACACATCTGGGTGGGGAGGATGAGGAAGAGGGTCCTTCATTGGGGTAGGGAGGGGATCGTGAGTCCTCTGAGATGATCTTGGTGATGGGGGATGGCGGCCACCTCCAGCTCCACACGCAGATGACTTGTCCACTGGCAGATGTTCAGCATCTTCATCTGAGTCCAGGTTTCCTTCAGCTGTTATGGACGGACACTCCTCAGTTTCTGGAGGGACGTCAGAGTCTGACTCTGATGGCAAAGACTCACTCACTGATGTTGGTGGTGTCTCCTCTCCAGCTAAGGTCACAGCTAAACCAGATGACATTGCCCCAGAAGGCGGTTGTGGTCCTGGTCCAGTGTCTCCATGGTAACTCTGAGTGTGGTGGTGCCTCTCTTTGTGCGACCTCCTTTTCACAGAGTGCTGCTCCTGATCATCCTCATCTCCGTCCTGGAAGTGGTCACTGTGGTCCTCCTCTTCCTCGTCCTCCTCCTCACCTTCATCACTGGAGAGCTGATGAGGACTGGGGTTGATGAATGATGGAGAGAGTTCTCCTTTGTGATGTTTGTATTCACTTGAGGAGTAACCTGGAGGGGAGGTGGCACCGGTGTTCAAGTCTGATGGACGATCAGTCCTTACAGTCCCTTTGTGATGGGTATGTTGTGAAGAGGACATCGGACCATGACCACTGGCCATCCATTCTCTCGCCTCTTCTTTCTCCTCATTATCACCATAACCTGGAGGTGGCGCACTTGGGCAGTCATCGGGTTTATGGAGTAGCTCCCAATCGGATAAACTGCTCTTCCTCCTCAATTCTAATCTCTCTGGTAGCTTCTCCAGGAGTAGACTTTTCCCCTCCACACTTTTTTCCTCTCTTCCCTTCCCAACTTCTGCTTTTCCACTCATCTCTGGATCAGCTGTAGCTTTCTTATCTGAAATATCTTGAAATGTCTTTTCATCTAGTTTCTTTTCTTCCGTCTTCTGATCCTTTTCACACTTTTTGTCTTTTTCTGTCAACTTTGCGTCTGCCATTAAAAATGCAACCGCTCCATTTGTCTTTTCTTCCTTTGGCTCTGACGTTTCATCACGCTTCTCTTTGCCCTCTTCTGTTTTAAGCATGTCTGTTATGGCACATGAGGTTTTGATATCTCCACTGTCACTCAGTAGAGTATATGAGGCTGTCTGTTGACTTGTTTGCAACACCATATCAGGTTTAGACACAACAGTGGTAGAGGTGATTGTGACGGTCGTTGTCTCGGTGGCATACGCTGTACTTTCTACAACACATGACTCAGTTTTTGATGAAACGGTCTGTTTTTGCTCAGACATTTTTTGACATTCAATACGACATGGTAGGGTGCTGTCCTCCATTTCAAGTGTATCATGCTCCTTATCTTCTGCTGATCCTTGGGACCCCCTGTCAGAGGGGTCAGCCCTTTGGAGAGAAGAGACATCAAAGCAAGCCTCAGTTTGTTGTCGAGATGGAGCTGTAGCAGATGTCGATATCTTCGCTTCTAGCATATAAAAACTGTCAGTGCTTAGCTTTGTGTCACTTTCAGGCTCAGTGGAGTGTGTTTGATCCTCAGTTCCCTTGGCAGTGGTAGACGGGGCTGGAGAGGATGGCTTCGTCTCCTCAAAGTGACTGAGTGTAGACACTTGTGTTGTAGGTTTTGTTGCCACCTCCATGTACTCATCTCTCTCAAATCCTCCAAAGCAGGAGCTTGTAGAAGCTTTCATAAAAGACGGCTCCTCTTTGCCGAGAGGTGCGCCAGACGCTGATTCTGATGTCAACCTTTCAACATGGTCTCCAGACTGTTTGCTCAAAGGGCCAGAGGTTGAGGCTGAGGATGAGTAACTATACGATGTGGAGGAGTATGTCGTAGTAGAGTATGTTGATGTGCTAAATGTGCAGGGTGATGACTGAGTCTCCTCGTGTTTCGCAGTGAAATCAGGGGTGATGTGTTCACGTTCGTCCTTGACGCCTCCTTGGCTGTAATATTTATCATCACTAAGCTGGGAGAGATGGGATGCAGCTGAGATCAGCGGTGTCCCTTTCTTATCTTCCGTCAGTACTTGACTGTGTTCACTGTACAAATGCTCAGAATAATCTCTAAATCCGCTCGGCCTGATATCGGCGTAGCTTCCTGTTAGTGGAGGGGAGGGACTAGATGCAGGCTTGGGCTCTGGTGGTGAAGAGCAGCCTATGAAACAGCTTGTGGGCTTTGATTGACAAGTTTCTTTTTGCAGAAAGCTTGCAGATTGTGATAGCTTTTCTTCATCAACTTTATGTGACTCTGTAACTTGAGGGGAGGTTACATCGTCTGTCAATGACAAGCTGGCCTTTGTGGTTGTTTCAGGGGGGAAATGTTTTTTGTCTGCGTCATCTTCTATCTTTGTTTCAGTAAGTTTGGGTGCGGCAACAGAGATTGCGTCCACTTTGGGGCCCGTTGATGGAATTACTTCTACGCCATTGGGTTTGGATGTAGCCGTATCACCGGTGCTGTCCTCTTCTTTGAGTGGTTTCATGTCAGGAGACTGTGGTTTTTTACTGATGTCCTGCTTGTCTGTCTCTGTGATTTTGGACGCTGAGGCACCATCGGGTGTTTGTTCGCTTGATTCGGGCAATGGAGATTTCTTATTTGAGTCCTCAATCTCTGCCAACCTGGCACTATCATCAGGACTAAGCCTGCATATTTCTTTTTCAGACTGCTCTCTTGCACCTTTTTCCATATCGACATCACTTAACTCTTCTTCCTCCTCTTCCTCCTCTTCGTCATCATCATCGTCCTCATCATCATCGTCGTCCACACTGAAATCTTCCCCTTCTACAAGTAACCTTTTATCTATCAGGCTTGCCTTTCCTACAGGAAAGTCTGGCATCGCTCTACAAGTGGCAGAACTGCTGATTTGACTATTATCAGAGGCAAGAACATTATCATCGATTTCATGTCTTCCAAATGTGACGGCCGTTGCAGCGTTCGGGTCAGCTGATGCTTCTATTTTTTGTTCAGGGGATGGCGTGGGAGGTAAAATGTCTTTTTCTGCAGGTGAGTGGCGACCAGAGGACAAGAATTCTCTTTCATGATCAGAATCTTTTAGTGACTCAGCAAGTTTTTCCTTCTCTTTTTCTGAGCTTTTTCTCTCTGTAAATTCTCCAAAGGGTACAGGAGGAGCTGAAGCTTGCACACCAAGATCTGATTGGCTCCATGGTGGAGTTGGCATGTCTTGTCTTGAAGTCATGCTTGCTGATTGAGCCGCTGTGGCGCCACTTTCTTCCCTCATCCCAGGGTGAAGTGCTGCTGCATCGCCTTCCTTCATATCCTCTTTCTCTTTCTCTGATCTCTCAGGTTTGTCCTCTTTGGAAGTGAAAGAATCAGACTCAGCAGCTTGGGACATCTTGTTGTCATGCATGTCAATGGAAGAAAAGCTCTTGTGAACGTGAGTTGTATCTGGTCTTTCTTCTCTTTCTCTCTCCTCCTCTTGGCCTTTTTCTCTATCTTCGCATCTCGGCGAGGTGCTTTGACTGTGGTGGCTGCTCCTTTCGCTCTCTGTGAGGGACACCGGGCTGTAGTCGACTCTGCTGAAGGACAAAGGCTCTTCTTTGTACTGATCATCAAGCAGGAACATAGCCCCTCCTGCCTCTGCCTGGCTTGATCTTCTGTTATCATCAACATCAATGTCTATGTCTATGTTGTGATCAAAACCTAAAGAAACTTCACTCTCTTCTCTGGAGTCCAAGTCGAGATGTTTTGGGATGGGCTTTTCATACGGATCATACTTGGATGCACCAAAGGTTTGATTCTCATCTGGTCGGCTCCCACTGACAATCGCGTGCTCTGAGGTTATTTTTTCACCGCTCTCAATTTTGGCAGTGTCTAACTTTATTGCATCGGTGTGTGCAGCATCTTCAGCGTCCTCTCTGCCCAACATAAAATAAGAACAAGGCTGTGAAAACCCCGGAGAAGCTGCTTCTCTTTCTCCTTCCATCTCCCTTTCTGCTTCTTTCCCTGGTTTCTCAGGTGGCTTCGTCTTTTCTGAAGCAGTATCTCCAGGACTCCTCTCTTGTTGTGGCATATCCTCCATGCTTGACTGGCTCTCAGTGCTTGAAAGTGTGCAGCTCCTGGGTTGACTGTCTGTGCTTGACACCGTTGACAACATAGGCTTTTTCTCATTTGAGTCTGAGACAGGTTCTGCTGAAGCAGATGGGATATGAGAAGCTGGATCTTGTTTTGGAATAAAGGTTATCTCCTCCTTTGTGGAAATATCAAAGGAGAGCTCTGGTTTGGCAGGAGGAGCAGTTTCTGTTTTTACAATTGCTTCGTTCGACTTCAGTGAACTTCTGGATTCGTCAGACTCCTTTACTGTTTCATCTATAGAGGGCTCCTGCATTGTAAGTGTAGGAATGACGACTGTGGTCTGCTCTGGTGTTAGTGGTTTAGTTTCCAGTGTTGTTTCAGATAAAGGCACACCTGTAGACGAGACTGTCTGATGGTCTGATTTTATTGGCTCCACTGACAAAGGTCTGGAACCTGCTCCTCCCATACAGATGACCTCTTCCTCCTCCTCCTCCTCATCTGCATCTTCCCTTTCTTCATCGGAGGACTGAACCACAAATGCAGCCTTGAAATCAGATTTGGATGCTAATGCTTCCCCTGTTTTTGTCTGTGTAGGTTGTTTGACCGTTTTGTCCTTGTCTTTCTCCTGTAATTCCTCTCTTTCCCATTTCTCCTCTTTCGTGTGTTCTGCATCAGATGAGTCATACTTTACATTCTCTGTGATCTTGTCCGTCTTTGTGTCTCCAACATCCTCTTCCTTAATCATCTTGTCCTCTTCTGCTGTTTTGGTCTTTTCATCTTTGTCTTCAGTCTCATAACTGTACTCTTTTTCTTGTTCTTTTTCCATTTTCTGTTCTTTGCTAAGCTCAGCAACATGTGTATCATCCTTTTCTTTCTCCGTCTTCTCTTCTGGACAAATAGTGATTTTGGCTTCTTTGTCTTGTTTGTTTTTCTCCTCCTCGGTGTGATGTGGAGACACAGATGAGTCGTGTCGCACTTCTGCTGATACAGCACCAAGTGTGACTTTTTCTGACTGACCAACAGGAAGCACATCGGATATTTCTTTACATCCATGTTGTTCACTTATGTCACAAATATCCTTTTTAGTCGCCTCACCTTCCAACATCTGACCCATAGTGAGGTCTACCTTTTCTTTGTCATCCCTCTTTGGTTCAGACTCAAATGAATAGTCATGTTTCTCTCTTTCCTCGTCCTTGGTGCTGAATGTTGGATGATCTGTCTCCTGTTTTTTGGATTCAGTTTCATGACTTTCCTTTTTGTCTACATCTTTAATTTCCTCCTTGATGGTTTGTGTTTTAGATGGATCTTTTTCTGTTGCATCCTGGGGCTTCTCAGCTGTGGATTCTGTTTCTTTCTCAATCTTCATGTCATCTATTTCGGTTCCTTTTAGTTGATGGTCTCCCATAATGGCCTTGTGGCCAGAAATGTCACCCTCCACCTGTTCTTTAGTGTCCTCTATTATTTGTTTGGCAGCAATGTCAGTTTTTTCCACAGCGTTGTCATCTGTAGACGATTTAATAGATGAATCAACGATATCGTTTTCCTTCTGCTCTTCTTGAACCTGAAAATGTCCATCAGAAATCTCCTCTTTCTGTGTTTCTTTTGCCTCCTCCTTGATGATACTTGCATCAGATGTAACTTCCTTCAATTCAACCTTCGTCTCCTCATCCTTGAAGGACTGAACACCAGCAGAGTCTTTGCTTTCTTCCTCCATGGATTGTTTAATATCTGACAAATCTTTCTTAACTATGTCTTTATCCTTTTCAGTGCTGCTGTCCTCCTTATCCACTACTTTCATCTTTTCTTCTTCTATTGATTTGCCAGCAGAAATGTCTATACTGACATCTTTCACCGTTTCGTCCTGCACGGTGGGTTTAGCAGGAAAAATGTCAACCCCTGAACTTGTTTGGTCCTCGGACGTCTTGACAGTGGAAATTGTTACATCGTCCTCCATTGCAATCAGTTTGACAGCAGAAGTGTCATCCTTATCCTCACTTGCTTCTTGTCCCTTTTCTCCTTCCATTACAGGTTTGACAGCATCCTCACAGATTTCTTTTGCTTCTACCTTTATTGGCGAAGCAGGAAAATCACCATTATCTTGACATATTAACCCTGGCTCTTCCTTGAGTTTGGTAACTATGTTGCCAACAGCATCATCTTTACTTTCCTCTCCAACTAAAGTATCGTCCTTGGATGTAATTTTATCTTTTTCCTCCTCTTTGGCCTCTTCTTTTGGTTTAATAGCTGAAGAATCATCTTTATTTACATCATCTTTCTTGTCTTCTTCTATTGTAAGTTTCAAGATCACAGCATCAGCCTCGAGCGCTGACACATCCTGCTCCGTAGAAAGTTTGACAGTTTCATCTTCACTTGTCTCTTTCTCTTTTTCTTGCTCTGTGACTGGCTTGGCAGCTTGACTCTCACCTTTGCTCGTTGTTAAATCCTCCTCCTTGGTGAGGCAGATGGTTGAAACAGTATCTTTACAAATCTCTTGTCCCTTTCCAGCTTCTATGGTAGCTGGAGTCACACCATCCTTAACAATAATTTCCTCTGTGGTGAGTTTAATTTCTGTTTCGTCACCTTTCTCTTTCTCATCTTCACTCACTTTGATGTCAGATGTTTCTGTGTCCTTTAGCTTTTCCTCTTCAGGAGGTGCAATAGTGGGTATATCGTCCTTTGCCTCTTCTTTAATTTCATCTTTCACAGGCTGGATATCAGTGACATGGGCCTTTTCACTATCCTTTTCTTGGGGCTTTACTGAGCTAAAATCAGACAAATCAATCTTTTCTGTCTCTATTTCATGTGTTTTCAAAATACCACTAACGGACACATCATCTTTTTTTAACTCTGTCTCCTTTCCCTCATCTTTGGTTTCGTCATCTGTTTTTGTATCTTTTTGCGTCTGTTCATCTTTGGCTTGTTTAGCCTCAGAAGAAACTATTTCAACCTCTGCTTCTTCAGGACCTTCAGGAGTCTGGTCTTTTTCAGGGTGTTTTAGTTCGTCTTTACCTGCTATATCAACAGTGATGGTCTCCTTTGTATGTTGCTCTTCTTTGACACCTTTAATATCTGGGATTTCATCCTTTACTGACCATTTCTCATCTTTTTCATCCAGAGCTGATTCAACAGGGGAAACATCGTCTTTGATGACAGATTTGGCTTCATGCTCATCTTTAATTTGTGTGACATCAAAGGTGTCATCCTTTTCTTTCTCATGTTCCACTTTGTTGGTTTTCATAGCAGATGTATCATCGTGATCGTCATCATCTTTCTTGCTTTCATTATCATCTTTAGATTTACCAGGAAGAGGCACTTGAGATTCTCCGTCTTTGAGCCCAAAACCATCATCTTCATCCTGTTGGCCGGATGAAATGACAGAATCCCTGTCTAACACAACTGGCTGAACTTCTGCTAAAGATGTGGCTAGAGCAGGTATTGTTTCCTCCCGTGTTCCTTCATCTTTTGACACAGGTGAAATTACTTTGTCTGTCTCTTTCATCATTGGAATGTCTTTTACGTCTTTTTCAAATGCTTTCTCAAAAGGTGTCACAACATCTACCTCAGGCTGACCCGTTTTCTCTTTGTCGGCATCGGTTTTTGCTTCATCCTCTTTCTTTTGAGTTTCGTCTTCGGTCGGTTTAACTACATGAGGCAGCTCCTCTTGCTTTTGCATCTCCGAATCAGGGAAGACCTTCATCTTGTCCTCCACAGGTGACTGACGAAGTGGAGAGTGAGCCGCACTTGATGGACCAGACTGTGGAGGGGAGGCCATTTTCACAGTGATATCATCCGGACTGTAGCAACGCTCCTCGCTCTCCGATGTTACTGAATCTGATCCAAAAGGTCTCGTAGGCACAACAGAGGAAACATCTTTAGGTGCAACTGCATCTATATTTTCCTCTTCGATTGGTAAGTGGACTGGTTTGGTATATTGTACGGACTTTGAAACAGGAGACACTGAGCCAGCAAGCTGGTGAATGTCTCTCTCTTGACACTGAAATACTTCTGATGACGCATAGCCCTCTTGGAGTTTTTCAAGTGAAATTTCAACATTGGGAGTTTGGTCCTCCTCCTCCTCCTCTTCTTCTTCTTCCTCCTCTGCAACAGGAGCCACTGTCTTCATTCCGCCAACGGGAAGCTGTAAGTCATCAGACGGAGACTTCATTTGTTTGTCATCCTCTAAAGAAGGTGGTGAAAGAGTTCCCGCAGAGAGTGGCTGCTCTTTGCCTTGTGTAACATCAGGTGAGCTTGACAAGGGAACAGCAGTTTGGGGTGGTTCGTCCGCCTGAGGAACAGCAGCAGATGCCACAGATTGATCTTCGGCAATCGAGGTAGGGAAGGAGGACACTTTGTCATATTCTGTGATGGACGTTGCAGAAGACACATGCTCCTCTTCTGCCAAGGGAGCAGTCATGATGTTTGTGAACACAGATACTTGCTCTTGCACAACCGGAATAATCCCTTTCTCACTGACAGCGGCAGCTTGCATCTCCCTCATGCCATGAATATTCACGAATGATTCAGTCTGATCTGGAACAGAGATGTCATAGGCACAGACGTCATATTGGAGGTGCGGTATCCTCTCCTCTGCCTCTTCATGAATCTCCTCATCTGAGATGGTCTGTTCTGTCTCTGGGTAGCCAGGGATGGTTTCGTCCTGGATGTAGGAGATGGCTTCAGCTGCAGCAGCCCCTTGAGCCACTGAAGTGATGGGAGCTGTGGCCCCTCCTACATGTGACAGGTAGCCTTCCTCATCCTCTTCTTCCTCGTATCGAGCCGTGCTCAAGGTTTCAGCAGTTTTGCTTTCAGTGACCATTTGTTCGTCAGCTAGATCTTCAGGTTTAACTTTGATCTCTTCATCGGCTATTACATCTAAATCTTCCACCTCTTCGAGTTCAGCTTTGTCTTCTCTCTCCTCTTCTTCTCCTTCCTCTTGCTCCTCCTTATATGAAGTAAACGGCAGCTGCTGTTCTGTCACAACCTTAGCTGAGAGATTTTCGGATTTCTCCATTTCTTCCATCTCATGTTTCCTGTCAAGCCCATCCTCTTTCATCTCCTTCCATTTTGACTCATCTTCCTCTTCACCTATCCCCATATCTTCCTCCTCCTCTTCTGTTCTCTCTCTGACAGGTGGGGCCACTATTTCTTCCTCTTCATCCTCTTCATCCTGAGATGCTGCTCCCTCATCCTCAAACTTCTGGGCCTCTTCTAATTCTCTCTCTTGTGCTAAGTCTTTTTCTTTGTCTTCAACTTCAGCTTCCTTTTCAGCAGACTTTGTGTCAGCTGGGATTTCAGACGATGTTTCTTGTGCTTCCTGCTCCTCTAGTGCTGCTGGCTCAGAGGGAACTTCACTGCTATCTGGTGGTTCTGCTGACACAGTCACAACCTCACTTTTTTTCAGTTCTTCAAAATCCTTGGTGAGGTCTTCAGGAGTGGAGATAATAGATATTCCTTCAACAGCTCCATTTTGTATTGGTTCAGGTTGAACTGTTTCAGGTTTTGGCTCCTCTGGTTTAGGTTCAGCAGGTCCAGTCTTTGCGCCTTTAATTTTCCCAGTTTTTGCTTTAGTCGACACTTTAGCTTTATGTAATGTCTTTCTCACTTCTGGTGTGAGTGGTTTTAGGTCAGGCTTTGTAATTTTTCTCAGCTCAGGTTTGGACGTGTCCTTCTTCTTGTCCTCTTTGGATTTAGCATCTTTCTTCTCATCTTTTTTTGCAGAGTCATCTTTCTTCACCTTCTTGAGCTCTTTCTTTTCCTTATCCTTTTTCTCGTCGAGTTTTGACACCCTTTCCTTCGAGTGCTTTTTAATGGATTTTTCTTTCAAGAGTTTTTTCTTTTCTGGAACTTCAGTTTTCGATTTTATCGTCTTGGTCGTCTTTTTCTCTTTTTTCTCTGATATATTTTCCTTCACAGAGTCGCTCTTTGCCTCTGTGGTCACTGACACATCCTCTTGTCCTTCAGTTTCTTTCTTTGTCACCTTTGCAGTCGTTTTCGGAGAGGATTTAAGACTCTCTTTGCTGTCTGTTCTTTGCTTTAACTTGGTCTGTTTTATAACCGAGGCAGGCGCTCCTGAGGCAATGTCCTTTTGTGTGGCTACAGGGTAGCGCAAGAAGTCAAGATGCTTTAGTTTTTCTAGCCCCTCCAGAATCTTGTTTTGTGGTGCGTTTCCAGGAAACAAAACTCGGACAATCTTTTCTGTCGGACTGGCAGGGAGCCAGACCACTAAGGCTGTAATGGATGTCAGATAGGGTACAGAGATTTCTCCTTCTTTCCCATTGGGCAGCACAATACCAGTTTTGGCCTTGCTGTTTCCTGCCCATTTCTGCATTAGAAATTGCATCTCTTTACTGTCTTTGACAGGGTTGAGAATGTACATGTCTAACCTTCCCACTCCCATTTTGTGGAACAGAGTAATGGGATCAATAGTGTTGCTCACTACACGACAGAGAGGCTCTGGTTTGATTCCGAGTTTGCTAAGGTACTGCAGCGTTAGCGAGGCCTCTTCGATGCTGCGTTTTACTTTGAGATTAGATTCTGGCATACGAAGCTTCTCTGGTACATTGAAAAAGACCACTCCCAGTTCGGGGGAAATCAGGTTCTTCATCCAATCACTGTAGTTGGTGGAACCTTGAGACTGCTCCTCCTCCTGTTCTGCTATCTTCCTCTGAAGAAGCCCATTGATACCGGGGAGATTGTCAGCGCCGATGTGCGTAAGTAGAATCGAGTCGATGCGGTCCAAGTGTCGCACAAGCTTCCAGAAGCAGGACTTTCGCTCGGAGCCTCCATCCACTAAGATGTTGAAGCCATTCACAGCAAAGAGAGCAGAGTCTCCTCGTCCACCGGGGAAGATGTAGCAACATGGTTTGGACAGTTTCAGGAAGCCTCCAGAGGTGGGCGGCTCCAGAAGGTCAAAAGATGAGGGCACGTCAACTGTCTCAGAGATGTACTCTGTGAACTCGGTAACGCCCTCCATCTTGGGGAGAACGGACTCGGGGTTTAGTTTGTACACCAGGAACTCCCTTAAGGTCTGCTGGTGTCCCAGGGAGCTCCAGCCCACCTCCCCGCGGCAGGACACAGTAAGTGTAGCCTGCTGCTTGGGGGCTGTGGTGCCCAGTAATTCACTGACCTGCAGCAGGAGGGACATATCCAGACACATGAGTCAGTGAGACAAGATCTATAACCATAAAAAAACACAAGAAAGAGCATTTCGAGAAAATATTTATCAATTTAACTGGAAAGTGGGGAAATTGCGGAATTAATTATCTCCACTTTATGTCATAGGATGACATTTATTCACTTGTATACATAATCTGAAGCCACTTTTTCACATTGTGATATCAGAAGGCAGCAAAATTGTTACATTATCTCATTTCATATTATGTTTTAATATAAATTCATCCAAGAAAAAGGATAATGACCATTTCCATGGAAATGTAAGATTCTGGTTCACCACTTTTGTTTCTAATATGATATTATTTGAATAAATACAGCTTATAAATACAGACCAGGCGGTGTACCTGAGATTTCATATTAAATTCTTTTAAGTCACATAATATGTGTTTAAAGTGTGAACCTTCATGGGACTGATCAGAGGACAGTAAATCTGACTCACCCCAAGATCAGTAAAGACACTGGCAAATGTCTGGGAGGAGAAAAACCCAGTTTGAAGAAGAAGACCCCCGTGATCTGAGCTCTGACCGCTCAAGACCAGAAGTTTGTGTCCTGCTGAGTCTGTGACCAGAGACTGGATCTAAAACAAAGACACACACACACACACTGAATGAGAGAGAGAATGAGAAGGGGAGACGGCTGACAATTAAGGGAGAGATAACACTTTATCACTTAAATGTTTTTCCCACCCCCCAAAAAAATACAGATGCTAGAAATAGATGCAGACAGCTGTTTCCTACTTCAAGGCAATCTTAGTGATTAATACCTGATCGGAAATTTTGAATCTAATTTAAAAAAAACACTTTGGCAGTGACTGAATGTGTCTCTAGGACTCAGAATTAACAGCTGTCAAGTACCAGCAGATGGCATCCAGTGCCAGGCAAGGGTCACATTCTCATTTCCTCTGATAGATAAAAAGTAAAGTTTTTCTAAAGTTATATTTTTATTACTCTAAACAAAGACTCTTTTTTGCTTGACCAATATTAGCCTTTTGCAAATATACTCAGAGATGCTAATGTCCCGGAAAAAGTACAATAAGTGACAGCACTGAAATGCTTAAGGTAATTTAGAAACATATATAGAAAACAGACAATTTCTTTAGGAATGGGATATTAGAATAACGATATTAGTCTGATACAGTCATTTTAGACCATTTATGAACTATGAAGCTGTTAAGAACACATATTTATCCAGCTGTGTAACAGATATTGCTCTCCGAAACAGAAGAGATAAACAGCTCAAACATGACTCGGCTAAAATGCCTTTGCTGATTTTTATTTACATTTTTACAGTCTGTGCATGCATTGAGATAAGATAAGATAAGAGGTGAGATAAGATAGTTACAGCAGCAAAACAGTAAAGATAAGGATAATAAATAATAATATGCATTAACCAGAAAAGTACAATATATAAAGATATTAACACAAAGACTATATAAAGTATGTATACAGTATTATACAGGATTTCTGGAATTTATTGGATTTTACATGTTTATCTTTATGTCCTGTGTCAGATCCAGTGACTTTAACCAGTATTGGACAGACGCAGATACCGACTTACCTCTAATACAACAGTTTCTTCTGCAGGGTTGACGAGAACCACAGTCTCTAGGACATCACTCCGGTGATGGAGCGTTCTTTGTCCTGTAGAGAAAAAGAGAGAATAAATTAAAAACCTATATGTTCGCTGCCTCCACCTTTGAGGCATTAAAGTTATCCAATCTCACTGAGGCACAAAGGTCGGAACGTGCTGCGGATCTGGAAAGCCTTGTTAAGGTCAGTGTATGATGATATGTGTATCGATGCATGAACAAAAGTGTCTGCTGTGTGTAGTTCAAAATTAAAGCTGTGAGCTAAAACATTAATATCACATGTCATTCTTTCTTTCACAGAAACGGGACACTGACTGTGGAGCCATAGGCTAAAAAAGCAGCCTGTTTTTTTTTTACATCACAGACCAATACAACCAGTGAGTAAAAAACACAAATGCACAGAAAAACACTCAGGGAATATGACATATATATACGTTTCCACGCATCCCCGTCCTCCTAAACGCTCTACACACTGACTGTTCCATTCAGAGGTGATGTTAATCTTTTAATTCCCCTATGTTTCAGCACAGATGCACACTCTATTATTAGAGAGGTCTAATAATAGCGGGATCTCAGTGACTCCGCCGTCCGCCGGGATCATCGGTACATCTCCAGAGTTTGCAGTGCTCTGTTATCGCTTCGGGATCTGGGTATGATTTCCATGAAAGATGCTGATTTCTGAAATATTAACAGCCTTAGACAGATGTGGCAGCTGCAGACACATGGTCAGGATTATCAGCCGTTTGGATACAGACGTAGGGAATGAATCTGATTCATGTGAAAAGTAATTTGCCTACATTTAATAAAGTCCCACTCTGAAATAACTCATAACTGAGGAAGGTGCTCAAAGTGGAGCTTTTCAGAGAGTCAGAAGAAGAAGAAGAAGCACCTGGCAATCAGCAGCTCATGATTGTCCTTTATGCATTTTCATTCTTCAGTGAATTAATTGGCAGTGACAGCATAACGCGGAATTAAGTCCTCTTATATTCAACCACATTCTCCTCTTATCGAGTAAGAGTATTCATCTGTGACATTTTTCATGGCTGAAATGAGTTTTTCTATATCTAATTATATTCAGACTTCAGATCATAGTCACTGATTTGGTTCATGAAAACCGTCGCTCTTGTTTGTTGGAGTGTGTTTTGTGTTCAACATTTTACCATATAAACACATTTTCTGCCGCACTGAACCAAGGACAGGACAAATGGAATTTTATTAGATTCATTTATGTACTAATTTGCAAATTAAATTAAAACATTTTGACAAAATGGTTGGTGTAGTGGTTAGACCATGCATTTATTTTTCATCCTGCAGACTCACTGCAGTTATATCACCGAAAAGAGATAAAGTAGAGATTTTCAGCACAGAACGTGAGAGAGAGAGAGAGAGAGAGACCGGCCGCAGGATTTTGTGGAGGGCAGTAGAATGATATCCTTCACTTTTCAAATGAACATGCTGCTGCAGCAGTCAGGAGGAGTTCTTCTAACACTTCAGCAGATCTGCCCACAGACGCCGTCCACTCTCACACCACCGTGACTAAGCTGCGAGGGTGAGGGATGATTTGCTACTTTGCTCTTGATACTTCCCGCGCTGACAAGTGCAAAACAACAACAACTACGCGGAGGCAAAACCTCACACCGACACAAACACTGGAGGCGCTGGCGTCATGCAGCTATAGCTTACGCTGTGAATTCCTCCATCTTTTCAGAAGAATGAAACCCCAGAGGGACAGTGTGTCCCTTTGACCTTCCACTGTGCTTTTTCGCAGGTGAAACAGAGGAGAGGGGACTGCATTAGCAAGTGTTGATGGCTGCCTGCAGGCCCGACTCTGCTCGCTTACACTGCAGACTGGTACGATGTGACTCCACAACAACAAAGACACTAAGTCGGTTTGAGACGCTGCTGTTTGGGCCCAGCAGTCGGGAAACATGGACAACACGGAACTGGACTGACAGGATAGATTTGGTCCCCAATCTCTCAGAAAAGAAGTGAGAAAATAAAAAACCTTCGTCTAAACATAGACTGGACATAAAAGTGAACATATGTCTTCTGGCTGCCAACAAAATCCTGTTTTGAAGTCTGACAATTTAAGACTTGACCGGCGCCATGATTTGGAACGAGAAGTTCACAAACATCACCTGCAACCAGGCTCTTATAGGCAGGAACCAGCTGTCAATCACACTGGTGTCCACTCTGCCCTGCTTTAGTGTCTATTTTCCTTTAATGGGAACATCATTTACAAAACTGACATCATGTTTATGGCGGCCGATCAATATTAAATCAAACCAATGCCGCCGTAGGCTATGCACAGGAGCTTAGTGATGACACGTACACACCAACACATATGATCACTCTTTTACTGCACACGCTGCACATTATACTGGCTCACGCTCGAGCTAATCACTAGAACCGTGTGTTGTACAATAAACACACATTGATGCGGTCAACAAACGATATCGCTCCACCGCGCACGCCCGACGTCATGAGCGACAGGCGGAAGAGCAGTCGTTGTGACAATCACACGTGTGCAACAATTACAACAAATTAATCAGCGCTTAATAAATATGCAGAACTCTCGGCTGCAACAACAATGAGAGAGGAGACGTAAAAAGTGTAAAAAGTAACGAGAACAATAAGCATCAGTGTCAGTAGTCAGTCGGTGTAGGCATGTATGGATGTGTGGCCCACACAGATGGTGGTGAGAGGGAGCGAAAATGGGGGATAGAAGATGACCCCGCCTCCCTAAGCCTGGCAGAGAAAGAAAAGGCCAGCAAGTGATCACTGCTAATGATAGGGAGGGGTCGTCACGAAGAGATTGAGATTTACCCCTCAAGAAAACACCAACACTATAAATCAAGTGAGAAAAAGGCAAATTTTTACCATAGGCTTCCATTCAAGGTTCTTTCTACAACCAGAGAAGTTGCCTCCTTATAGCTCACTGCAACCTCCATCCTACTTCTTGGGTTTAACCTTCAAATCAGAAGACTATTGCTGCGTTCCAGAGCCCATCCAAACCAGTTGGACGTTGGGACTTATCCTACCTCCAACGAGAGAAAGTGCACTGGAATGCCTGTCGGAGTGGGACCTCCTACTCGCGAAGTCGGGACTGATCGACCTACCCCGATTTCCCCAAAATGACGTCGGAGAATAATGGCGGCTACCATGGAATCACATGAATAGGCTATAAACTTTACTTTTCTGCGTGTAGAGTTGTTTTAGACACAGCAATTTTATCACATCTTGTTTTTCATGTTATGGCGTGAAATGATGTCGTCGTTGTTATCTGTCAGCATGAAGATACGTAGGGCTACGGTAAAAGTACACTCATGATGTTATATGTATGGCTTTTACATATACGGCTTGCTTGTGTATGTAAGCAGACTGAATTGCCGACAGTCAAAATGCCTCTTCAAACATAAATCTAAAGCGCCGCGATCGTCCATGTTTTCTAACATTCGACTTCAATTGCTGGAACGCTTTGAATTAGGAGCTAGTAAAATTCAGGTAGGATAAGTCCCACATCCCATTTTTATTTAAAGTCAAGTCGTATAAATAATTTATTCACACAATCTCACCGACTGCTATCTCATTTTGAAATTAAGAAGGAATTCTGAGACCTTTGGCAACAAGCTTGTGTCACGAGAACTCGACGTCGATCGTCAATCACAGCTTTATAGAGGATTCTGACAAAATAGTCACGGCTGTGGACTAAAGGAATCTTCCCTGCTTGTTTCCTCCCTTGATGCAGGTCACGTCCCCCTTTTCATCGACAAACACGGGTGATGACTCTGTAATGTGTGATACAGCAGGAGCATCTGTGTCGACTGAGATCACACCTCATCTGCAGTGATCCACTTTCTTGACAAAAATAACTCAAAAGAGTAGACACCACGTGTCACCTGCTGCTCCGCTTCTGTCCATTGACTTGGGCTTGGTCTCGGGGAGGTAAACTCTTCACTCTCCCTCTCGGTCTGTGTACTGCACTGTTCTTAACTGCAAAAGCCCAGTGGAAGGGAAGGTCATTTGTCAGACAGAGCTTTCACGGCTGACCCTGTTTGATATAAATATCCACGTCTGAACTCCCAAAAGGAGAACACCCTGTTTAAAGGCATCTAAAACGGAGCAGTGATCGACCGCGGCACAGCCGCTGCACTGCTCCACATATGCGCTCCACATTCACAGAGGCAGGAAGACGATCCAATGGATATTTAGGCAGGAGACTCATGTCATTACAGCTATTTAGTACATAGCTCACTTTACATGACTTCAAGATTAAGATCAAGCCTTTTTGTTTAGTCAAATCATTTCAATACAAAACTGATAAAACATTCTGTTTTCCTCCCACAGTCCAAAAACATGCAGATTTGGCGACCAGTAAATCGGACACTCTCACTTGACCGTAGGTGTAGGAGTGTGAGTGGATGGTTGTTTGTTCTCTATATGTCTCTGTGATGGACTGGTGACCTTGTCCACTGTGTTCTCCAATGTTTGCCCTGTGTCAGCTGAGATTGACACCAGCGCCTCCCACGACCCTCAAGTGGAGGATAAAGTGGTAGAAGATGGAAGGATGGATGGATCGCCATTTATCATCTAATACTTTTTCTACAAATCAATGATTCAGCTAATCATTGCATCCTATTAAATAAGTTTGTCATTTCAAAGTATATTATAGAGAATATCACCAAGACATTTCCTCCTCTGGGACACGTTAAGTATCAGGATATAAGGCCTGGTTCATATTTACTATAAATGTTCTGCAGAATGGAAAGACTCATTTATGACTTTGAATGTGGAAAAAGTTTGTAATTTGATAGAAAACCTCACTTTTATAGAAGTATTAGAGCAACTTTAGGTCATAATTAGTGAATACATTATGATGAGTCATGCACAGGAAGATGCAGCTGCAAGAAATGGTTGTATTTGAGGCAGGTTATGAATTTGAGATCATATAAAAAACTTATGTTTTTGTTTACCTTATTGCAGTTGATTGACATTGACGTGACACCACCAAATATGAACTATTCTATATTTATTTTTGCAGCAACCAAAAATACAAAATCAATTGCAGCCTTTGCAGTTTACTAACGGAATTATTTCAAACTGTAATTTAGATCTGAAAACAATTAATTGTTCACCCCTAGTTATAGTTATTTGTTCCTGTATCTTCATTTTCTTAAATTAATATCAAAAATATACTTTATCAGAAGAGATATTTAAAATAACTCTTCCATTATTTTTGTCACTTTCATTATCTTGTATTTTTTTTCTCCTGATTTTGAGTTAAAAAATAAATCCTGAGATGCTGCTGGATATTTTTGTTTTGCATGTGAGAAACCAATTTAGCAGGATCCAAACTGTTTATTTGGAGCTGAACCGCAGTGATTTTCAGAGCTCAATAAGGGAAGAAAAGTGTCAACTCCCATTTTAATAATAGTCTCCAGGACCATGTGTTATGACCACACACACAGAGAGAAATGATGATCTGCCTCATTAGGACCAGGTTTTTCACTACTGGTCCTGCCGGAGTCGGCGTTTATGACAGAAATTGTCCTAAAATGGTGACAAATACAAGTAAACACACACACAGGGTAAAACAATACTGTCCTAACATATTTAGTCTTTGTCTCCTTCATAGACCTTTGCTGTAATTCTGACCTCATTTCCTGCGGATGAATCAAGTAGTAAAGTAATGGGTTAGTTAATGAACGTGAACTGATGCCTCCAGCTTCATCTTCATACACAAGTTTGGATCCTTACATCGAAAAGTTATTGCCCTTAACTTAATCTCATTTCCCCTGCGCTCTATATCATTGTCTGAGAGTTTAGAGAGAGATTAGAGAGAGAGAGTTTAGAGAGTTGTGAAGTGGGTTGGAAAATTAAAAGTGCGCTGCGTCTCCGTGTTCATTTCAGCCCGGCAGCAAACGTGTCCATGGAAACCGCAAGTCTCGCCCTTTCTTTGTTTGCGCTAAAGCGTCCAGTGACTGCTGAGTCACTGCTGCAGTCTGCAGTACTGACCACTGACCACTGAGCTGCTGCTGCGTCAATCCAGTTTCTCTTGTCTGAGAAGATTTGATTTCAAATTGTGCAGAAATAAACATTTACAATTGATTTGCATGTTTGCTGTTGGCAGCGGGATTTGTATTACTAAACACGTTTTGTCAAATTTGGGACCAAACTTTTTTTTCAAAAAATTGTCACATTTTGGACGATATAGTGTAGTATGACGTATTACATAGTATAATATGACGTTTTTGTCAAGTTTTGGACCAAAAAAACTGTTTTCAAAAAAAGTATTTGATTTTGGATGACATAGTATAGTATGACATTTTTGTCCAATTTTCGACAAAACTTTTCTTTCAAAAAAAAGTGTCAGATTTTGGACGACATAGTATAGTATGACGTTTTTGTCCAATTTTGGACCGTTTAAACACGTCATGTTTGCTACATGTTGTTTCCAGTTATGAAAACATAGCTGCTTTGTTTCAACTGAACCACAGTCTCTGCAATAATCTCTCAGCAGCAGAAGAGATTATTTAACTTTCCATGGCAAAATTAAGATATGATTTTCGGGAGAATTTGAGGTCATATCCATCCATCCATCATCTACCGCTTTATCCTCCAACAGAGGGTTGCGGGGGGTTCTGTGCCTATCTCAGCTGACATAGGGCGATAGGCGGGGTACACCCTGGACAGTTCAGGTCATATGCAGGATAGGTAAATTACACTTTGCTATTAAGACTACTCTTTTTTATTTTTTTGCTTTTATTTCAGACATAAATCTCGCCTGAGAAGACAGACTGTGTTGTGATTGGCCAGTAACCCGGAAGTGACATATCGGCACACCCGCTCTCAGAAGCGCAGCTCCCCCTTCTGGAATGGTGGATGCACTGCTACTCATTATCAAAACATTGTTTTAACAGTGTTTAAAAATAGCTTATTCACGACTCCCCGCCGCAGTCCCTTTTATGACTTTGACCCGGAGTCAGACCCAGAGTCAGAAGACACTGTCGCTCGTGAAACACCTCCACAACGGACGTTATTCTTCTTCTGCGGTTCAATGTACGCAACTGGATGTGCCCGGACTAGTGCCCGGAGCAGGACGATCAGCTGTTCCGGAGAACAGCTGTATACGTAACTATAACGGGATTTTCAGAGATCTCGCTGAGCCCGAGATTACAATAAAACACAGCGTTCTAAGCAATGGCTGAACTGTTTGTTTAGAAACTTCAGGGCTTCTTACTTAAAAGAGTTATGAGTTAAAATAAAGACTTCCTACTTAAAACCAATGTTAATTAATGTTGATCAAAGAAGTGGTGTTTCCTCAAAGTACTACTACTTTACTGTGATTTTTTGCTTTAGTGATTACTGTATTTCTGAATATACACAATGAGATACTGTTGCTGATTAATTGTCTGTTATTAATGCATGGGTATAATAATTTTTTTTATCCGCTAATTTTGCATTATGAAGGTAAGACACATCAGAAAACCCATTAGTCACCAACAAAAAAAAAACACCTGCTACATTATACATAACATATAACTTTGTCTAGTTTAGTGTCCTACAGTTTTCAACATACTCTAATGTACATTCAACGATTGTATTAAGAGATACTAGAACAATTCAATAATTATACATTATCCAGATATAAAAAGTGTACCTAAATGTTAAGTATTATTAAAGTGTGGCACTGTAAATGAAGTGTCTTCATGCTTGGGCTCTGGTTTCCATAAGATGATATGATAAAGTAAAACGTGATTTGATTAACAGCTGGATTCTGGCTGTGGCTCTTTGTTGTTTGTCCTTGCCTTCCTCCTCTGTCCTTATATGTGCCTCGCTGCAACGGACTGAATAAAGTCTTAATTAGAAGAGATCTGGCTCAGATCACTGTCCTCACCTCTTCTGCTCGGGTTCTAAAATAGCTCCAAATCTTTACCACGCGACTTAAGAAGATGAGAGAAAAGAACATCAGCCAACTGAATGCCGAGTTCTTTACTGACTTATCCAGTCTTCTCACATGACCTTTCTGTCCTGGTAATCATGATATACAGATACAATCAAAAGAAATGGATAGAAATATTAGTGGGAATGACAGGATAGTGATGCAGGACATGAACTGCTGATAAAGTCAGAGGTTCTTCAGTGTGAAGATTTCACTCTCTCTCTCGTACTTTTCTTGAACAGCTTCTTAGCTCCGTTTGCAAGTCTATGATTCAGTCATTGTTAGACCTACTGTAGATTACCATGGTTACGCACAAACAGACATGTCTGCACAGCTATTCATCTTGGGACAATGCATTGACTTCCATTCATTTGGACATCATAAACAAACTCCCTCACCTTAACTAACGTGAGAAATTTTGAATAAATATCTACCTTTTTTTAACTGAGATTGCATTTTTTGAAGAAAAAAAAAAATATGGTCCAAAATTGGACAAAAAATTCATACTATACTATGTCGTCCAAAATCTGACAATTTTTTTAAAAATCATTTTTTTGGTCCAAAACTTGACAAAAACTGCATACTATACTATGTAGTACGTCATACTATACTATGTCGTCCAAAATGTGATAATTTTTTGAAAAAAAAGTTTGGTCCCGAATTTGACAAAAACGTCATACTATACTATGTCGTCCAAAATCTGACAATTTTTTTGAAAAACAGTTCTTTGGGCCAAAACTTGACAAAAACGGCATACTATACTATGTAGTACGTCATACTACACTATGTCGTCCAAAATGTGACTATTTTTTGAAAAAAAAATTGGTCCAAAATTGGACAAAAACGTCATACCATACTATGTCGTCCAAAATCAAATAATTTTTTTGAAAACAGTTTTTTTGGTCCAAAACTTGACAAAAACATCATACTTTACTATGCAGTACCTCATACTATACTATGTCGTCCAAAATCTGACCATTTTTTGAAAAAAAAGTTTGGTCCCAAATTTGACAAAAACGTCATACTATACTATGTCGTCCAAAATCGGACAATTATTTTGAAAAACTGTTTTTTGGGCCAAAACTTGACAAAAACGAAATACTATACTATGTAGTACGTCATACTATACTATGTCGTCCAAAATCTGACACTTTTTTTTGAAAGAAAAGTTTGGTCGAAAATTGGACAAAAATGTCATACTATATACTATGTCATCCAAAATCAAATAATTTTTTTGAAAACAGTTTTTTTGGTCCAAAACTTGACAAAAACGTCATATTATACTATGTAATACGTCATACTACACTATATCGTCCAAAATGTGACCATTTTTTGAAAAAAGAATTTGGTCCAAAATTGGACAGAAACGTCATACTATACTATGTCGTCCAAAATCTGACACTTTTTTTGAAAAACAGTTTTTTGGTCCAAAACTTGACAAAAACATCATACTTTACTATGCAGTATCTCATACTATACTATGTCCTCCAAAATCGGACCATTTTTTGAAAAAAAAAGTTTGGTCCCAAATTTGACATAAACGTCATACGATACTATGTCGTCCAAAATCGGACAATTATTTTGAAAAACTGTTTTTTTGGGCCAAAACTTGACAAAAACGAAATACTATACTATGTAGTACGTCATACTATACTATGTCGTCCAAAATGTGACTATTTTTTGAAAATAAAATTGGTCCAAAATTGGACAAAAACGTCATACTATACTATGTCGTCCAAAATCTGACACTTTTTTTTGAAAGAAAAGTTTGGTCGAAAATTGGACAGAAACGTCATACTATACTATGTCATCCAAAATCTGACACTTTTTTTGAAAAACAGTTTTTTCGTCCAAAACTTGACAAAAACATCATACTTTACTATGCAGTACCTCATACTATACTATGTCGTCCAAAATCTGACCATTTTTTGAAAAAAAACTTTGGTCCCAAATTTGACAAAAACGTCATACTATACTATGTCGTCCAAAATCTGACACTTTTTTTGAAAAACAGTTTTTTGGTCCAAAACTTGACAAAAAAAACGAAATACTATACTATGTAGTACGTCATACTATACTATGTCGTCCAAAATGTGACTATTTTTTGAAAAAAAAATTGGTCCAAAATTGGACAAAAACGTCATACTATACTATGTCGTCCAAAATCTGACACTTTTTTTGAAAAACAGTTTTTTGGTCCAAAACTTGACAAAAACATCATACTTTACTATGCAGTACCTCATACTATACTATGTCGTCCAAAATCTGACCATTTTTTGAAAAAAAAGTTTGGTCCCAAATTTGACAAAAACGTCATACCAAACTATGTCGTCCAAAATCGGACAATTATTTTGAAAAACTGTTTTTTTGGGCCAAAACTTGACAAAAACGTCATACTATACTATGTAGTACATCATACTATACTATGCCATCCAAAATGTGACTATTTTTTGAAAAAAATAATTGAGTCCAAAATTGGACAAAAAAGTCATACTATTCTTTGTTGTCCAAAATCTGACAATTTTTTTGAAAAACAGTTTTTTGATCCAAAACTTGACAAAAACGTCATACTATACTATGTAGTACATCATACTATACTATGCCATCCAAAATGTGACTATTTTTTGAAAAAAATAATTGAGTCCAAAATTGGACAAAAAAGTCATACTATACTATGTCGTCCAAAATCTGACAATTATTTTGAAAAACAGTTTTTTGGGCCAAAATTGGACAAAAACATCATACTATACTATGTCGTCCAAAATGTGACCATTTTTTGAAAAAAATTCATTTGGTCCAAAATTGGACAAAAACATCATTCTATACTATGTCGTCCAAAATGTGACAATTTAAAAAAAAAAAAAAGATTTGGTCCAAAATTGGACAAAAACGTCGTATTATACTATGTAGTACGTCATACTATACTATGTCATCCAAAATGTGACCATTTTTTGAAAAAAAAATTTGGTCCAAAATTGGACAAAAACGTCATACTATACTATGTCGTTCAAAATTTGACAATTTTTCAGGATTTTTTTTTTTACTTTAATTTGTCATCCAAAATCACCTAAACATGCCTTTGTTACTGTACAGGAGATACAATTGTAAAGGAGTGTCTGTGGTACAAAATCTGACCATTTTCTTGAAAAAAAAATTTGGGTCCAAAATTTGACCAAAACATCATACTATATACTATGTCGTCAAAAATTTGACAAATTTTTCAGAAAACGTTTTTTGTTCCAAAATTTGACAAAAACTCTAAACTATACTTTTTCGTCTAAAATTTGACAAAAAAAATAGTTTGTGTGTTGCACTTGTCATTATGACCAGCAGAGGGCGCCAGAGGCTTGTTGCATGCACGGAGTGAAGTGTGCCATCTCTGATTGCCTTGTTGTGGTTAAGATTAAAGTAAGAGTCCAGGAAATTAATTTTGGTTCAACACCAGCCATTTGAGGACATGTTGACACAGTGGGGACATTTTTTGCAGGTCATCACAACTTCAAAGTGCTTTTCAAGGGAGGATTTTAAGGACTGAGAGTTAGGGCATGATGAAGATAGTGTAGTTTAGAAAACGAGAGAGCTGACAATGTTCTTTTGTACTAGACCAAATTCATCAAGTCAACATTAGTATCGGTAAAGCTAAACGACCTTGTACAGCTCAAAACTGCACCTACAATAAAAAAGGGAGGTTTTTTTTAAGTCATTCATACAAGAGAACATAAGTTCTGAACTATTACATGGCCAATTAAAATACTTAAAACGGCACATTTGTGATAGCGTGATATACTGAGCAGCCTGGTTTACATTCATAAACCTATCAAAACCACGCAGCACCCTTTAGATTAGATTAATCTTTGTTCGTGGTGAAAGTGAAAGAACCAAACAGACCAAGAGAGCGACTGACCACCCTGAGAGTGAGGAGAGTCCTGACAATGCAGTGAAAGCTGCAGCTAGAAAAAAAGGGGCAGCAGCATTTTGGCAAAGTGTCACTTTCTCTTTGAGTTCACTCCACATCGATGCCAACGATGACATCACTGCGTCCCCTCGTACTCCTGCCACAGTCTTAAGTTCAAAACACTCGCGCACGCTGCCAAAAACATCACGGTAAAATGTGTCAGGCCATCGCAATCCACTCCACACAGTCGTTGGCCTTTTGTGCTCACACTGTATTTAAATAAGAAGTCACATTCAGAATTGTCAGCATTGTTTGTGACTTATATATACATAAAGATGGACCTACAGTATGTTCTATTTCTGCAACTGTCTTATTTCATTAAAAAATGTCTATTGCACTTGTTCTATTGTTCTTTATTTACTAAAGACTTATTATGTCTACATTTATTCATATTTTTACAACATCAGAGCACAAAACGACAGTGTGAACACAACGATGGAACGGTGGCTCATTGGGATGAATCCTACACAGCTTTATACACTTTATAGCCATAAAGCTAGCGATTTTTCAGTTGTGGTTCACTCTCACTGTTCTTACAGAGCCCTAAACTAAATCCATTTATTTATCTTCTACCACATTATCTGACACATGAGGGGTCAGACATGAGGGTCAGACAGAGTACACCCTGGACAGTCTATCACAGGGAAACACAGAGACAAAGAGACAAACCAGTCACTCTCAAGGTCAATTTAAAGTGTCCAATTGGCCTTATCCTCAAATCTGCATGTTTTTGGACTGTGGGAGGAAACTGGAGAAAACCCCCCCACACACACACAGGGAGACAGGGTTATTATAAAAAAATAATAAAAATTAAAACGACAATTTAAAAAATGAAATAAATATAAAACTAAATAAAAACTAAAATGAACAACACAAAACTAAATAAAAACTAAAAAAAAACTTTGGAATACAGACCATTTGACTGACCTGATTTACCTGCAGGTGTTAAAGGTTAATTAAAGTAATAATCCACATTTGTCACACATTCTTTCATCCTTTTCAGCGTCTACAAGTCAAGGCTTTCTCTTAATACCTGAAAAACTAAGACTAAGACTAAATAAATAATTTGTTGAAATAACTAAAACTAAAGTGAAATAAAAAAAAATAAAAAAAAGCAAACTGGAAAACTAAATATAAATAAAAACTAATGAACATTTCAAAACTATAATAACCTTGCAGGGAGAACATGCAAACTCCATGTAGAAAGATGCCTGTTCCAACAGTGTGGCCCCTAAACTAAATCCATTCTGTAATTGCTGTTGTCGTTGTTGATGATTAACAGCAGCTAATAAAATATCACTGTGTTCACTAATTGTTTCCGCCGTCTCCACGTGGCAAAAACTATCGGCCAAGTTGGTTTCATTAACTGTGATCGTATTGTGAGAGTCTGAGACGAAAGGCATTCATCGAGGCGTGTTCTTGGCAGCGCTGCCGTGTCACTGGCAGAGGAAGTGAGCGATTGTTATGACCAAGCATGTTGCAAAAATGTGTATTTCGGGTTGCTACTGGAAATGTGTTTTCCTATTCTTTACTAATATTAGTATTGAGACACTCGTCCTCTTCTGTTTTCAGACATTTCCTTGAGACCAGTTACACAATGTTGACGTGTGAAAGTCATAATAGTGCCATCTGCGATGGTGCTACACATTGTGGTGCTTGTCCACTTTACACACTACTCCTGCTGGCTGTAATCCACACACACACACACACACATATATATATATATACTATATATAAGATGCCTCTTTTTTAAAAGAGACAATGCTTATTTTTCATCGCTCAGAACTTGAGGCAGAATGGTTACAAATTGGCTGTCAGCAATATGTTGACAAGCGGGGACATCTCATTCATCACGGTGACGGACACAAGATGGGGTCTCTGGGTCACACACACACACACACACACACACACACACACACACAGCCAAGGGATAGGTAGTGGTGAGCTACGAGAAAATAATTGTAAATGTGACCTTCCCTTACACAATGACAAGATATTCAAGCCCCGCGCACAGTAGAACACGCCATAGATGGGAAAACGCTGAGAAAATACTTTTTTTTCCGTTTGGAGATTGGTACGGAGAGGTGAAAAATAAAAAAAATGCCATTCAAAGAAGAAATCAAAGCCTGTTAAATTGGTCACACGCCGCTGTTTGTTTGGAGCATTTGCTGCAGTGCCTCCTGGGGCGACGAGAGGCGTCGGCCCCTTCAGAGATTTACTCTTGAGAACTGCAATGTGCAGCTGCAAGTTACTGTACTGACTGGTCTCCTGGTAATCACAGCTTAGCAAAACAACAGTCGCTCGGATACGTGGCTCAGAGTATGGGATGCTGCTCCTGTGCAGAAGCTTCTCTAACGCTATTACACTGGTGCAGCGGCACTGTGACTCGCAGTTGAGACTCTCAGAGAAGGAGATCCATATGTATTAGCAGTGGAAAAGGAAGCTGGAGCTTCTGCTTCTACAGTTATTTATCAGCTGTGTTCGATGACGGGAAAAAGGGCAGCTGCGTTTGAGTTTCTCTTTGGGCTCAGCTACTCATAGATTCGATCGACATTTCTTCAGCGGCTCTGATCAACCCTCCATCTGACCTTGCAATTTCATTCTAAAATGACAATAAGAGCCTTTTCCCTCCAGTCTGCTGACTGACGTTTTTGCCGTTTTAGACAGCAAGAGAATTGTGAAGATTTGAATAGCAGTCATTTGAAAAACGTAGCCCCTGAAGACTTAAAGAGACTTGTGTTAAGTTGTTTGCATCACCTCAACATTTCGCGCAAACACTCCCGTCTTCCTCACAGCACATAACAAACGAGGGGTTATTTAATTTTACAGCACGGTGAAGTGAAGGACAGGTTGCCGTGGACATTAGTTATCGCCTCGTTTGCATTTCCTGTTTGTCGCTGCACATTAAAACCTGCCACGTTCAGCAAGATGCAGGACCTCGGGTCAGACTTCATCATGTTCTCACGTGGACAGTTTTTATCTCATAATTAGGTGTTGTCTCACTCCAGAAACACACTTCAGGTCATTTGTTAGGACATGTTGAAAATGTTCATCCTCTTAAAAAGCTTCCTCACAGAAAACAAGTGGAAACTTGACCTTCAAAGCCTACACACAAAAAACAAAAAAAACAATATTAGATTCTATTAAACTTTTAGGTTTCGTTTTTCTGAGGTAACTGGCAACCTGAGGTTGCTCGGCAGCTGAGACTCTACTGACTGCAATGATTGGTAGATTGGCGGTAGGTGGCGCCACATGCCAAAAAAAGGTTTCAAAACATAAACATGATTTTCAGTCTGCAAAATATTTTTTTAATGCAAATATTTTGTCTGTACTGTTGTTGTTGGTGAGTTCAGTTTGTTATATGAACATTATTCCTGAGTCTCTGTGACATATTAGGAGGAGTTTAGGGCCAGTTGCTTTAGATTTATTACATGATGCACCTTTAAAATAGAGATGAAGGCTCAATAAAGGCTACAAAATGCATTGTCTTACAGTGGAAACATATTGGAGGAAAAGTAACAGGGAAAATACTAAAACCAGCAGCTGTGGCAAAGAGATAAACTTCATATTCATAACTGTAAAATAACAAAAATGCTGATATGAACCCAATTACTGAATCTAGCTTTGTCAATATAGTAATATACAGTGTAGAGGGATCAAGATAGTAATATACTGTAGCAATCAAGATTGATTATATACTGTATACGATGTTAAAATGATATGAAAATAAAGCAAAAATTATGATACCGCATGATTCTTTGTCTTCCATTGTCGTGATATAAAAGTGACGCTACAGGATTTAACGTTGATGCATTTATGCAGAATGGTGTAAACCAAGGTTCCGTTCACAGAGCTGGGGCGTGTCAGACACGACGGCGACAGGACAGCAGGCGTCTCAGTCAGCACATCACCGAGTGGACACAGTGTTGGGAGGATGTGGCCTGTGGGGACAGCCCCTGATGGACGGATCAATGTATAAATGCTGCTCTGCACCATCACACGGAAACAACATGGAGACACAACAGCATCACCTCAACACTTCCTTAATAAAATATGACTCCTTTTTCTCTTTCTGTGTCTGTCTGTCTGTGTCATGTTCACAGTCGTTCTTCAAGTCATTCTTATTCAGACTTTTCCTTTTCTTTCTTTTTTTTTGCTTTGTCATTCAGACTCTTTCTTCTTCTTGCTCTCCACTTCAGTGAAGCTGCATAATAGGTCATCTAACACTCACAGATATGATGAAGAAGAAGAAGAAGAATATCTGAATGTTACATTGTCAAGGATGACACTGAGGAAATACTGCTGGCTCATCAACCAGAGGATAGAGACGGAGGCTGTGGCTGAGCAGCTTCTGCTCACCAGGACGCTGTTTTCCTTAGAAAAACACGAGTATTCTAATCTCAGCAGTGAGTGTTTGAGGATCGAAAGGGAGGGGCCGGTCGCTTTGTTGCAACTGAGCCAAAACGGCCTCTCGTCTCACTAATATAATACACACATGCAGATATCTTCACATTTTTCTCTTCCTCTCTGTCACACACACACACATATATACGTACACACACACACAAGCAGCAGGGAGAGCTGCTGAAAGCAGTAGAGCAAACACGATGGTACAAAACACTGCATAGACACTGCTGCAGTCTCCGAGCCAGAACCTCCCCTCTTTTCTCTCTATTGTTGTCGACGAGTCCTGTGACTCTGGGCTCAGTTCCCCTTCTCTCTCTCTCTCTCTCTCTCTCTCTGGATTTTCCGAAGCAGAAATAAAAAAAAACAGACTACGATGATATGCAGCGATGGTGGGAAAAAGTAATGTGATGTCCACAAATCAGGTTTGTGCATGTGTAGAAAATAACTTGTGATTGCAAACAAATATGTAAATAAACAAATGGACTGACGTGATTGGACTCTGGACTCTTATTTCATTGTTTTGTTATTGTCCAATCAGTACAATTACAAAATCTACCTTCTTTATGACACTTTTTTTCAAAGCATTTGCTCTTTCACACCTCAACAATCTACACTATCTACATTTTCGCAGATTATATAACAACGTTATTTACTACATTTGCTGTGCACCACTCTACAAGTTCAATATTACTATTTCACCCATGGCTGTGTGACATGGAATGTGCTTTGTCTTTGAAGAGTTAATGACAGGAAGAAAACCTGACTGATATCACAGAGCAGTGAATGGGAAACAGATCCTCACAACAAAGAGCAAATAGCTGCACATGCAGTAAAGGTAAATAAAGTGAATTACTTTATGCTCACTATCACTTTGACCAAGATATAACTAGGTAAAGCCTCACAGTTATCATCACTAATGAGATGCAGGAGATGAACAATAGAAACTTTTTGAAAATGCCTCAATTGACATCACTATGTCTTAATGTCTTGTATCTTGGTCATGTCATGTCAAACTTTGTGCTGACAGTGCAAACACTTTCAACTACAATTATATTACAGCTGACAACATGGAAACCAATACATTTTCATTAGCAAACAGTGTTCCATAAAATCAATCTGTGTCCAGACTAATACACCTAAAAACTTAAACTGCTCCACCATTCAGGATTTACCAGGCATGCACATGCTGGTGTGAACAGGAAGCTAATTCATGTCTGTGCAGTTGATGGCTTAATTTCAGTAAATTTGACTCACAAGAAACAACAGCAACGTTGAATACCTGCATTTTTACAACAGCAAATACAATAAAAAAACTGTCAAAAAATTGTCTACAAAGATAACTCCAACTCCTCGAATTGAATGACTTTGCAGTATGTAAGAAAAATCGCATATGAGATTAAAATTATAGATGATATTTTACTCTGCCAACCATGGAGAGATAAGCTCCTGGATTTGCAGAGTCATACAGATGTTGATGTCAGTTTCATGTATATGCTTTGTAATACTGCTCGAGTCCGTCCAACAAAGAGACACACTTAAAAGATTTCAGCATTTAGCTGATACTCTTATCTGGACGGAGCAGGTAGGGATTCAGTGTCTGTGCCTTAAAAAAACCTGCTACTGTTAATGGAAGACAGCATCAAAGCCTCTCTGGCTGCTCACTGCCTGTGGACGCCAGATAATGGAAACTGACATGAGTAAAAAAAAAAAAAAAAGTTATTTATAAGTTACATATTTGTTCAGACTTATGGGTCGGACGGTGGAGTAGTGGCTAACATTGTTGCCTCACAGCAAGAAGGTTTTCACTGGTTTGAAATTGAATCCTAGTTTGACCAGGCAGTGGAGTTCTTGAGTTTTCTCCCCCAGTCCAAAACAAGATGCCGATTAGGTTAAAGGAATACTTCACCGATTTAGCTTTGTATTACTAGAATAGAGGTAGTATTTTTAAAATATTGTGCTTCTCAACCTCAGTTTCCCCTGAGTTGAGAAATATCTTCATTCTTTTATTTTTTGTTACAAGCCCACCAGTGACACTTGGCCAAAAATGGCGGACACTGTAATGCTAATCAGGCAATTGCTTGGGCCCCCAAGACAACGACTGGTTATGAATAACACGCAACGACAAACGGTGTGAGCGCACCTTTAATTTCTGTGATAGTCAATGCAGTAGGTGCAATGACTGTTATCCGTATCCACCTCAAGGGGGCCCCTCTGAGTAGTTGCTGACAGTAGCCAGCCAAGTTCATGATCCCTGCTGCCTTGGGCCTCCATGTCCATTTTGCTTGGGGCCCCAAAATTCCTTGAAACGGCCCTGATGTTAATTCCGCACTTTTTAGACCCACCCATAGGGGCACCGAACCTCATTCCCAGAATGTAAACAGTGTCCGCCATCTTTGCTAACAGTTATGCTAAAGGGACCAAGTGTCACTGGTGGGCACGTAACAAAAAAAAGTAGTTTTTTAAACTACCCATATTCTAGTAATACAAAGGTAATTGCAAATCGGTGAAGTATTCCTTTAACTGGGCACACTAAATTAAGATCAACTTTTTAACTGAATAACTTGTAAGGAATTACATGTCGCATAATATTAGCTTGAACTTGATTGTTGGGAGAAAAGTTGACGGCCGTAATACTCCTCAGGCTGAGAAAAGAAACCTGTTTGAATGGAAGTCTATAGAAAAATGTCTACTTCTTATGTTATGTTTAACATCAGTTAACATTTTCCTGAAAACCTAATAATCACAATCACTAGTTTCAGGTCTTCTTCAATAGCACTTGTTTTGCAGACAATAAATGATGTCACATATGAGTGAACACCAATGTGATTGACAGCTCATGTTCTCCAATAGGTGAGTGGTTGCAGGTGATGTTGAGCTTCAAGACAGGAAGTACACATCTAGAAGACCACATACATTTTGTATCTAAAAATCATACAAAGTCCAGCTAAAATTCTCAAGAAGCTGGATTATGGTGAGTTCAAGCACAGACAGTGTAATGACGTACGTCAACAATCACAGTAGTGTGTGCATCTCAGGCTCAAACCAAACCACAAGAGAGTCATGGGAGTTTCCAGGATGTTATGTTGTACATGTGTAAAGCTTTTGTGTGTCCATGGCTGTGATAACTGAAGATTCTGCCCTAAACTGTGATCCCTCCCAGATGACCCTCCCCTCCCCCTACTATAGGCCAAATTACATAATCTGTGAATGGGTTTGAGGTTTGTTGTATCTTTAAAATTCTCAAAAAAAAAACAAAAAAAAAAAACTTGCATCTTATCAAGTAAAACCCTCTTGTCGTGGGTAAGAGTTTGTGATTCAAATATCTAGTAGCTAAGTCTGTTAAAGTTAATAATTCAGAGGCAAAAACAACTGTGGGAATCACCTGTTTTGTTGAATTAATTGTAAATGGAAGCGGGATTAAATTATAAAATGATATTCTGACAGTTTTCAAGCAAAGATAAAACATTCACAAATGTTAGTTTTTAAATATTTGGGCTTTTCTTTGTGTAAGGTGATACAAAACGGAAGAGTGTCGATTTTGGACTCTCAAATAAAAATGTGGGCTAAAAAGAATTATAATAGATATTTTTCTGACATTGCCTGACATTGTTGACCTAACAATGAGTTAATTAATTAATGACATTTCCCATTAGGTAACTGTTTAATTATATTAATGTTGAGCTTCGCTTTTTCTTTTTTATATTACACAGCTTTTATAGCTTTTGAACCCATGTGAGAACTGAATCATGGGCATCAAATGCCACAAAGTGACTCAGCGCTCTCAGTGCAGCTCCTAATTGTGGAACGACTGCCAGGATAAGCAGCTAGTCTAAGTGCAATTGGCTTATTTTGAATGACACCAGCCGTGACTGAGCGTCACCACATTTCAGATGTGAACACTGTTGTGTGAAGTCTGTTTCTACAACTCATTGACTGCTTGACAACAGGAAAACAAGGAATATGAAACACAGACTCTGTGAAGTTGATGTAAAAGTAATTCTTTTAGGACACTGCGATGACTTACAACCATTTGGACGGTTTAAACAAAGCATTATCCTTAACTTTATCCCTAACCAGCTCCTCAGAAATGAGGTTCTGCCTCATTCGGAGCAGGTTTTGGTCTCCATGACGACTATTGGTCCTTACAAGGTCAGTGTTTATGCCAGAAAAAGTTCCTACAGAGGTAACAAGTACAAGTAAATAGTTATCAGAGGCAGAATGTTAAATCTTTCACCTTCATCTCATTAGAGAATCCCCATAACGAATACAGTCATTATTCCATTTTAATGATGAGTACTATATTTTACGCTTTGAAGTACATAGTACAATAGTTCTACTCAAAGTCACAGGGTCAGACTAATGAGAAATCAGAATCCCATCTGCACAAATGATGATGATGATGATGATGATGGATCAGTTTCATCCCAATATTACATTTGGGATTAATATGCTGCAATCATGGAGACACAACCATGTACAGTATGTAGACAATCAAGTCCCCACTCTGCTTAATATTAAAACAAATTCACCAGAGCGTCTCAGACATGATTTTAGCTTGATTTAAATCATGACAACGAGGGGACCTGAAAAATGTCCCCTCTTCTACACGAGTCCCCTATTTGTGGGTGTGTAACCACACCAAAGTCCCCTGTTCTACTGGTTGACACGTACACACACACACACACACACACACACATACACACACAGTGTCTGGGTTGAACCACTTTTTGCAAAGTCGCTGGAAGCAATACTGATGAAAACTGGAGCAGCTTTATTACACGGAGATAACGCAATATAACAGAATGGAAACTGACTGATAGTGAAGAATTACAGCTTTACCTGGCATCAATCATCATGACACACACACACACACACACACACACACAGCCATATCCCAAAAAAACAAAAAACCTTAAACTAACCATGATTCAAATCCTAGCCCTAAACCAGGAGCTCAGTAATGAGGTTCTGCCTCATTAGGACCAGGTTGTGGTCTCCATGAGGCGGACTACTGGTCCTGACAAGGTCTGCGTTTCAAAGATACACACACACACAGATTAATGCAATGGAAACATCTCGGCATGAATGAATCATCAGAAACACATCAGTCTGTTTTAGAGTACAAATGATGACTGTGCTCTGCAACCACACACACACACACACATACAGAGAGAGAGAGAGAGAGAGAGAGAGAGAGTCTACTTTGCGCACTCACATGTGAACCTGTGTCCTGCTTGGTCATTTGTCTTCCTTTGGACCAAAATAAAGCCTGACACTGACTTCATCCCATTACATTAGCAGCGTGCCAGCTGGAAACCATAGCAATAACACAAAGCCATGTCTGCCGGGCCACTGAGTTCATCTGCATCACCTGCATCCACGGTACTCTATTTGTCATTTTTATTCTCAGTGACTCACCATGACTGAGCAGAAAACAAAAGCTTGGTCGTCTCTCTTTAACTAGAACATCACCTGTGATACAACTCTAATCTTTTTCCTCACAGTTTATTTTTTCATGATAATTATTGTATTGATAAAGATGTTGCAAATTAGTTATTGATCTGTTTGTTCATGACAAGATAAACGCGCAGCTGCGGCTCGATCACCTTCATTTACCCCGTTACTTACGCGCCTCTTCTTATGTCACGGCAGATTTAAAACGCCTGATTGTTTAAGGAGTTTATGCTGTCTCATGCCCCAATTTCTCCCAGACATCTCCCTCCTAATTACGCGCCATTACAAACCGCTGCGCATAAATAAATGCGTAAATCCTGCTCCTAAAGATTGCTTGAAATGATTTTTACGCAACAAATTCCGGCAAAAACAAAAGCTACGGACATGCAGTGGCTTGATGGTTAACGTCACGTCTGTGTGTGAAGAGGGAAATCAGAGCTGGGAATAGAAACAAGCCAAATACGCAGCAGTCGCTCCACAGCATCCCACTCAGAAAAAAAAACCCTACAGTTGCAGTCAACTCCGCGAAAAAAGCAGAAAACATACGTTGCACCACAGTTTGGTGAATCTCAAAAACAGTTTTACGTACCGATGTGGTTGATGAGCCACTTTGCAGGAGAGTTGTGTGTCTGAGAAAAAACCGAGAAGAGCGTCAGGAGGCGCGTGTGCGTCAAGGCTGTCAGAAGACAGAGGAGGAGATTTGGCACATTTGGAAAAGGAACGCAACCTGCTGGCGGAGCGCAGCGCAGCGCGGCGAGCCTGGATGCGGCAACATCCGTCTGCAGACAGCCGAACAGCGGCGTGCAGTCCAACCAGGGAGGGGCGCACCAGGCTCACACTCACACTGCACCAGCAGTAACTCTTTCACTGCCGGAGCCCGAGCGATGTGGGCGGATGGAGAGAGAACAACAGCACTCTCTCTGTGTGTAACCTGGTATTCCTTATGTTGTGGGGACCTAAATCCTCACATTATAGGCACAGACATCAAGTCTCCATAACGTAAATGACTACATTTTAGGGTGAAGACATGTTTTAAAGTTAGGCTGAGCTCAGGGTTAGGTTAAAGTTAGGGTCAGGATTAGGATTAGGCCAGGGTTAAGGGTCGAGTAAATCTCCAGAATTTAATGCAATGTCCTCTGAAGCGACGGAAACCAGGGTGTGCTTCAGAGGACATTGTGTGTATGTGTGTGTAATCTGGTATTTTTTATGTTGTGGGGACAACAATCTGTTTCCACAGTCACACTATGGGGACTTGTCTTCCTTGTTGGGACAAAAATCAACACCCCGTAACGTTAACGACTACATTTTAAGGTGGAGACATGTTTAAAAGTTAGGCTCAGGTCAGGGTTAGGGTCAGGATTAGGATTAGACCAGTAGTAATTAGGGTTAAGGTTAGAGTAAGACTCCAGGAAATGAATTTAAATCAATGCAATGTCCTCTGAAGTCATGGAAATCAGATTGTGTGTGTGTTGTTATGCACCACATCCCCACGAGCCTGATAAAAACATCTGTTATCAGTCAGACCCTCAGTTTTAGAGTGAAGCGCAAGGATCTTCACCCAAACACTGAGGTTAAACCAGTTTACAGGGGTAAAAAGAAGAGCCGCACGTGAAAAGAACAGTTCGGGGTTGTTTTTTGGGAGAGAAAACAAAGGGCTCTCACATACAGTCTATGCTCGCTTAAAGGTGCATTATGTAATAAATCTAAAGCAACTGGCCAAAAAATCCTCCTAATATGTCACAGAGACTCAGGAATAATGTTCATATAACAAACTGAACTCACCAACAACAACAGTACAGCCAAAATATTTGCATAAAAAAAAATCTTTTGCAGACTGCAAATCATGTTTATGTTTTGAAATCATGTTTTGTCATGTGGCGCCACCTACCGCCGTCTACCAATCATTGCATAATAGAGTCTCAGCTGCCGAGCAACCACGGGTTGCCAGTTACGTCGGAAAACGAAACCTAAAAGACCTCGGTATTTTGAATTTGAACGTAGTAACCGTTTTTGGCCACATTCTTACATATGGTACCTTTAAGTCTATAATGATGTTGGCCACTTTTTCCTCGCAATAGGACAGCCTTCACCTGCTGGAAACTTGGGACAAAATCAGCAGTTTTACATATAATTGGTACACAGGAGTTGTTGATATCCTGCTGTCCTTATCAGTAAGTGTAAATTTTCTCTTAGGACTTTGGTGCAAGAGAGTAAACAAATACATAAGATTTATCAAACATTGTCAATGACGATGCAAAAGTGCTGATTCATAATGTCATCTCTGTTAAAGGGAGGATGGAGAGAGATATGTTAATGATAGTCAGTTGGTGGAAAATTTGGACATTTTTGTCTCCATGATGACACACAAAAAAGATCAGTGACTCACAGGAATCATTAGTGGGCCCAGACTGTCCATGGCAACCACGTCACGGGGTCAACAGCAGGACAAGTACATCCGGAAACATCCTGAAACTATATTTGAAGCTGACGTAAAATGATCTTTTCCCGGCTACAACAGCATGACAGTGCACCTTTACACAAAGCCATGACAATAACGACTATGGTCCTAAAGTGAATTATACCCATGTGCACTAATATATTTATGTGTTGACATAATGCCATGTTAAAACAAACACTACAACATCCACCATCTCTCTCTCTCCTTGCTCTTTAATACTTCCCTCGGCCGCTGTGCACGGTAATAATAGCTTCCAATTAATCATAAAAGTAGACGACTAAAACGTCTCTGCTCCAGTAAATGGGACTGTGTGTGTGTGTGTGTGTGTGTGTGTGTGTGTGTGTGTGTGTGTGTGTGTGTGTGTGTGTGGAACTGCACATACACTGCACCAACTTCCATTATATTACATAACACACACACACATACACAATTTATTTTAATTCTCATTTGCTACTAGAATAAAAACCTGTGCTTTCACCATTATATTGAAACCAACCCTAACCCTTCTTTTTTTTTTTAACATACAACGTCACTGATCTCTGCATACACGAGTCTGCAAAGCTTCCTGCTTCATCTTTGGCAACAAAACACCAAAGTCATATCTGGAGACGGCTGGCAGAGTAATCCAAGCCTGGTTTCACCGAGGAGTCTGAATCACTGCCCTCATCCAAAATCTTGTAGAGTCATGCAAACAGAGCTGGGGTTTCTTTTATTTTATTTTCTCTCAGGAATGGCTGCTGAACAAAATATATATAAACCAATCATTTACCAAGCTGAGTCAAAGTCAACCATTTAATCACTGTTGATTAGAGTTGAAAACCTGGATAGCAATAAAGGATGTTTGCAGGGTTGTAGAATAGCTACAGTTCACACATTTAAACCATACTCCGTACATAAATAGTTAGCATTTCAAACTTATTTAGTAGATGAATTATGAATATACTGAATAGGTGTTTCGGTCCTTCTGGGGAATAGACCTCAGGGCCGATCGAGGACACGCTGGAGGGATTATAACCTCTCGGCTGGCTGGGAACGCCTTGGGATTCCCCCGGAGGAGCTGACAGAAGTGGCTGGGAAGAGGACTGTCTGGGCTTCTCTTGCTATGGCTGTTGCCTCCATGACCCAAACCCAGATAAGGAGAACGGAACAAAACTGAATAACCACCACCAGGGGGCGACTAGTCGCAAAAAAGAACACCATTTGAATTAAAATCTATGGGAGAAAGAGCCTAATTCTCATTCACAAGTTTCTTCAGGTCTTCTTCACTTGTGCATGATGTCATTTAGTTTGATGCTAAAGCACGACACCAGTGTGATTGACAGCTGGAATCATCCGCCCGGTTACAGACGATGCTCAACATAGCACCGGTCAAACCGCAGTCTCGATTCCTGACGATGCTACTGGACGCAGTGGCGTGTACAGGTGCAGGTGCAGGTGCAGGTGCAGGTGCAGGTGCAGGTGCAGGTGCAGGTGCAGGTGCAGGTGCAGGTGCAGGTGCAGGTGCAGGTGCAGGTGCAGGTGCAGGTGCAACTAGAATATCATTCCCCACATTCTCACACACCTGTGTAGACCCATACAAGGACATCCTTTACAGCACAGCATAACTTACTATCACTGAATAATAATTTCCTCTCAGGACAGGGTTTGGGACACTGTTGTGGAAACATAGTTGTCACCTATAGGTAACAAAGTTACAAAAGCATCTTATAGAGCACTGCATCACTTTCCTCCACTCCTGTAGAGGCCACAGGCAGCAGGCCACGTTCTCATGTTTTCACCCCTCTACAGGGCACTTTATAGTGCGTCTTGTGACTCTGACATGACGATCTCAGTGTCTTAATCTCGATCTCCTAATCTCCACCTCTGTCTCTTTTCAGTGGGTAATCCCCCTCCTTTCTTCACATACTTTATTATCGTCCCACAAGTCTCTTTCTCCTTTCACTTATTCTCCCTCTTCTTCACTCTCACCAAATCCAGCCCTCAGACTGCAGCAATAGCAAGTCCTGGAATCAATATCAGAGCGTTGCATAATTCAGCAGATGCTTCAATAATGTATGACGCAATGAGCCACTTTGGAAAGATGGCTCCTTCCTGTTCTATTCTCTCCTAGACTATGTCTCAGTCCCTGTCCTCCGTGTCTCCCTCTGTCTCTGTCAGGTAAAACCAACCTGTACTTGTTATTTGCATTAATGGCAAAAGCTCCTTGAAAACAGAATAACAATTACTTGATGATTTGGATCCTGCAAATCTCAGTTCCATGCTTAACACTGACTGACTCACTATAGCCCCAAGTGAGTTCAAGTTTTAAACCCTCGTAAACTGTGCTCCCATATGTTGCTACGGCAACGCAACTAGGGCAAAAAATGGTCACAGAGAGCGAGAAAAGCCATGATTCGTTAAGTCTTGTATCAGCCTGTTGAATTCAGCTAACATGGCAGTAAAGTGGGATAATTGAAGATATCCTGCAGGGAACAACACGACAGCCACCGCCGCTCAAAGCAGAACAAACAGTTTCCTCACAGGAGATCAAATAATAGCAAGTTTTTACCTTAGAAATTCGGTAAACACGCCTGGATGGGTCGTAAAAAAAAAAAAAGAACTCCAGGAAGACACCTATCCACTTATTGACACTTCTTGATACTGTGTCTTTTAGGAGGAAATTAAATTTGAAGATAACAGAGATATAACACCACAACAACAAAATAAAAAAATAAAACATCCTCGCCTTTGTTCACATGGGAAGGTTCAGGCTGGTGTCTGAGAGAGATTACAGGGAGGAGAAGTCCATGATGACGCAGCACTTTGAGCACTGAGGGATTAGCATTAGTTTCCACACACAGCGTTGTGGATTGACACAGGTCTATTCAACACATGGTGGCGGTGTATTAAAACACTCTCCAGAGACGATTTAAAGGAGAGGGCTCGGTATCAGCTGTGCCACTGATTAATGTCACAGGAAATGAGTTTTAGGTGCCACCAAAGGTGACTGTGTATGCAGAGCAATCAGATGGACCCGCAACCAAATTATCATGGACACTGTTTATCAGGTTACAGGAGGAAGACGTTTATGCCTCTATTAATCCTAATGGACGCAATTAATCTGAGGTCTATGCTTTAACATTTTACTGGCAATCAGTGAGAGGCCATGAGAGTAATGACAATGGGATGAATTGTTACTGTAATATAATGTTTGTGATGGTTTGGTATTGTGTTAATTGTTAACTGTTAACTGTTGATGGAATTCTTAACTGTGTATACAAAGTAGGCGTAGTTTTCTGGTTACAAAACCAATACAAGCCTATACATTGTGGACAATGGCAGCTGTCAACCACTCAAAAGTGTTGTTCCTTTAAGGGAGAACATCATCTTTAAAACCGACATTATGTTCTCTTGAAAAAGTCCTGAAGATGAGAATTGAGACAATTAAAGGCACCATATGTAAGAATGTGGCCAAAAACGGTTACTACACTCAAATTCAAAATAGGTCTTTTAGGTTTTGTTTTCTCCGCCATTGTAGCTCAGACGTAACTGGCAACCCAGGAGGCTATAAAGAGTCCAAGTTGAAATATGGGATTGCTGACAACATTCATTTCTTGTGTTGTTTTTGTTTGCTTATTAATTGGCTTGTGGTGATGTGGCTCTTCATACTCAAGTACCCATAATGCCTTAGTCAACTTAGTTTGACACAAACTGGGAATAAACAAAGAGCCCTCACTGCTGTGATTCACCTGTGGTTGACTCTAAAATGAAGTTTGTTGTTTGGTACCAGTGATGCAAACACATGTCAATCAAGATGCTTATGTGGTCTCTGTACAGATAATGAACTGTTTCTGAACTGATTTTTTTTGCTTCAGGAATTCAGGTTAAACATGGGTCATGCAAAATTCAATATAAACTTCAATGAAACAAACTTGGGAAAATGCATTTTCATCTACTTTTTCAAGCATTCGCTTTGTTGTTATGCAAATAAATGGGGACGAACTTCTCTGTTGGAGACAGTTTGGCGAGTTGGCAACAACACGGATACTAGAGACAATATTTGTAATATGCACTGGTTACTTTTCTTGGTCAGTCAGCCTCGCTACCTGTGTCAACTGCTGTCTACAACACCTGCTCTGCTCACCACCCAAAACAAATACTGCACTTGATCATCCGTCATCTGCCTCAGCCAGAAACAAAAGCAACTATCTCCAAAAAACACAACTCAAAATGGACAAATTTGTCTCCCAGTCAGTGTTTAAGAACTCTATTGTGGACATTATTACTGACACAGTCCTGACACGGTAGATTCCCTTATCCCTGTTTGTCAGCTGCTTATATTTGTTGTTAATAGAAAGCAAGAGGAAAAAGAAGTGTGGTGAGACAGATAGAGTCCAAATGGTGTTTCAATGCTGCTTCAACTCAATGGAAAAAGGGAACCCACATTTCAATGCTATTTTATTCGGTATATCTGTTCAACTGCTTGTTAAATGTGTATTCAGCCAGTTAATGCATTTAGGCATTAACAAATGATTTAAACGACGTGCTGTGGGTCAAAGTGAGCATCAGAATGGGGGAAGACATGTGATTTCAGTGACTTTAAAGGCTGGAGTATTACAGAAATGGCTGAACTTCAGGGCTCACAGAGACCAGCAGAGGAAAAACTCCAGTGAGTGGAAGTTCTCTGATTGAAAATGTCTTTTTTGATTCCAGGCTTCAGAAAAGGATGTACTGGTTTCACGGAGATAAAGAGGCGACAGTAACTCAAATAACCACTTGTTAGAACCACGTTTTGCAGAGAACCGTCTATGAATGTACAACACGTCTAACATTGAATATAGACGGACTAAAGCAGCAGAGGGTCACACCGGGGGGCATTCCTATTAGGTGTCCATGTACATAATAACCTCAGCCACACACACACACGCACACACACACACACACACACACACACTTCCTCTCACTGCTGATGCAACAGGGAAAGCAAACAGAAGTGCTGCGTCACACCGTGTGTCACCGTGACACAGCGAAATTAAAACGGTAAGCAGCTGGGACAATTATGATAATGCTCATGAGAATTGGTTTGGCGATTATTATTCCCAAAGGTTTAACTCTAGGACAGAGTTAAACGCTTGTTTACAGGATGCATACGCCTCTTTGTGACTCCAGGGGGAGCTGTCTAATGCAGTGGGTATATTAGTTACTGACAGCAATAACACACATGAATTTCTAATGAAGTGTCTGTGGTCGAGCTGTGCTGTGAGCAAAGTCTGCATCCGCTTTTGACAAAAGGGACAAAGAATGAATGAAAATATCGACAATATCTGTGCTGATGTCACATTTGATTTGGATACTGTTTTAATAATAAATCATTTAAGTAACATTTACTATTTTTATTACATAATGGTTCCCTACCGACTAAAGTAATAGCCAATGTTACGTTTTCATACAGAATTTAAAGCTGTACACACATAAAAAAACAGATTTACTGTTTGATAGAAATAATTAAATTGCAGTTTAACTGTTTACATGAGTAACACTTTTCTTCAAAACCACTTTTCCAGAAATCTTAGGGGAACGAATACATTTTTTTAGAACGTAGGCTCTGAATATTGATCGTGATTTATGAGTTGAATTAATAAGTGCACCGTGTTTAAGAAGATAAATGTGATATAAGGAAAACTCCACAAGCCCATACAAAGTTTTGTTTTTCGGTTTAACTCAGTATTAACAGAAAACAAACATCATACATATAAATATATATATATATACTGTATATAAATACATTGCTGCCATCAACAAATCGATCCCATCAATCTAGCAAAGCATAAAAGTGACCACCATCTAACACAGGAAACAGAAGGAGTTCAGAGTCGGCGAGTGATTGGTGATGAGAATACTAGGACACAAAGGAGCCATAAATGTGAGAATGTGTGAAATTGTCCTGTTTCATTCCTGTGTGGTTCCATATATACTGTATATGACAAGTGTAGGTTAGTGCACAACATTTGCACAGATATGCTGTTGTACACATTTGGAGGACATTTTGAGTGCAGCCACAACTTTAGCATTCAGATCTACAGACCTGAGCTCGACTTTGTCACAAATCACGTTCTATTCATCTCCAGATGCATCAAACTGTAACTGACTCAGTTTTTTAAATCATACGTCAAGTCAAGTCAACTTTGTTTCTACAGCACATTTAAAAAAAACAACCCAAGGTTGACCAAAGTGCTTTACAGATTTAAAGGCACAGCATCATTTTCAAAGGTAAGATGGTGCCAAACCATTAAGAGCTTTTAAAAACCAACAATAAGATTTTACAATCAATCCTAAAACGAATAGGAAGCCAGTGTTTCCTGTTAAAAGACGAGCAGAAGCGTTCTGGAGCAGCTGGAGTCGCTGGACAGACGATTGGTCTAAACCAACACACAGAGAACTACAATAATCCAGCCAAGATGTTATAAAAGCACGAAGACATTGGGAGGGAGATGGGCTTTAGTTGAAAATATGCACACAATATAATCAAAATGCTTTTTTTCTAATTATTACTGGTTTGTACTGGCACAGAATGTGAATCGTCTAATATTCATTATGCCAATGGGTTATGTCATTGCCCTCAGTTTATGTCCTAATTGTCAGCATGGAGTGAATACGGTGAGTCATTCGCCTTCTTGAAGGTCACAGTAAGGAGTCTATTTTATGACGCATCTAACATTCAGGACAAAAAAAACTCTCTGATCTCTTTGATATTTCCTTCAACAAGAAAACGGCTTGTGGTTCTCCAGCACAACATGAAAGTGAAACTAAAAAGCTCTCTGAAAATCAAGATTTTTACAGGTACCAAATATATCTTTGTGCCCCAGAATCACGAAGTGAGAAAGAAGTGCAAGAAATGACAGCAATGAGAGATTACAGGAGACGTTTCTTCACATTCACTACGCTCTTATTAAAAAGGACGATTTGAGAGTGTTAGAATTAAAGAGAGGGAAAAAAAATCAATTTACTCTCTAAGAGACTAAGAATTAAAATGACAGAACCACAGAACTAAATACTAAAACTACAGTTAAAGATGAAATTAGAGGGTTGGGCAGTGGCCACTCCTGTATTCTCTCAGCTCTCATGTCCAGTTCACAGCGCTGGCACCATGTTCAGCAGGAGAGAGACTCTGCAGTGCAGCAGGATTCAACAACTGTGACCAAGGTGCCAAGAGTTTGCTCTTTGTGTGTGGAAATCTGAGTTTCTCACATCTAAGGAAATGTTAAAACAAGAGTGTGCTGTAAGAGTACATGGTTTGCACCATTTTTATGAAACCTGTAATAATATATTGTGATAAGATAAAGATAAGCTACACAGTATATCATGACTAAAATCTCATGTCTTAATCCAATTATATGTATTTTTTTATAAAGTACCTTCAAGGGATACTTGGGGTATCTTACCAGAAAATGACTTTGGTTGAAGTTGAAGTCACTTTTTTTAAATAATATTTCTTAAGTAAATGTCTCAAAGTATATGCCGTTTACTGAACTTAAGTATTAAAAGTAATTTTCTGACATAAAATGTACTTAAAGGTACAATGTGTAGTATTTATGGGTTTATATAACCCAAAATCCACTTTTTTATACATATTATGTGCTCCTGCATTGTCTAATCGCTGTATAATATTCTTTGTTTCAAAAAGTCATGTAAAATAACATGGTCGCGGGCTGCGGTTGCATAGCCACTGTTAGCAGCGAGACGCCATGTTTCTACCGGAGCCTGTAAGGACAAACGCGAGAGAACAAAACAAGCGTCTCTTTACTTGTAGCGGAAGCCCCGCCTCCTCTCTCTCCGCTTCGTCTGCTACGGCCGCGGTAGCTCGCCCTCTCCCTCACCTCACGAACCTCATCTGCTGACACGGAGAAAGACGACGAGGACGACATTTGACCAGCTGAGGATACCGTAGCGCTCAGGGAAGGGAGGGGGTGAGCAGAGGAGCAGTTCTTTGTTGTAAATGTCAGCCTCTCCTCTAGATGGCACTATAAACTACTTACTTCACCTTTAAGTTTAAGAAGTAAAAGTATTAAATTATAAATAAGCCCAGTGGTAGGGCGAGTTTTCTTTCAACTGGAAGGTTGTGGGTTCAATTCCTGGCTCTGCTAGTCTATGTGTGTCCTTGAGCAAGACATCTAACCCCATGTTGAAGTGGGTGAATGGGTGAAAACTGTAGCGTAAAGCGGCTGATCAAGTCTAGATCAGCTGCTCTTCTTCTTCTGGTTTAATTTGGTAGTAACAACTAACAAAGAGAGTTCGAGGAAACGTAGTGGAGTAAAAGTAAAAGTTGCTAGAAATATAAATAACAAAGTGAAGTACAGATATGTGTATTTTGTACTCAAGTACAGTAAGAAAGTATTATATTACAACACTGTAACTGACACACTTTCTTCAGCTTCTGCCTTTTTATGACACAAAATCCATGTTCATACAAACCACATATAAAATAATCCCTCTTTGGGATTAAGGCTCAGGATATTGTCCATCATTCACCACCTCCTCCTCCCCCCCCCACACACACACACATGCGTGACACACTGATGAAGCCACATAACCTCCGTGACCTTTCATCTGTGACACCTCCATGATCTTCACGTGTCAGCAGAAATGGGGGGCGGTCACTACGGCAACAGCCATGAAAAGCCACGGACCCCGGAGAATTGTCTCCACCGATCACATATGAATCTTTAATAAGTGTGTATAAGTGCTGCCTCCAGGGCTAACGCTCACCTCCACCACATCCACATCAGACGAGGCCACGGAGCCACGGACGCTGCCTTGTCCTGTGTGCTCCCATAAAAACTTAATATACTGGAAAGGGCTGCGGTAAAAATTTATGGACTGAAGCATAATTTCTTTTTAATACAACAAACATCACGTTCACGACTGAATGCTCCTCTTCATCTACGTCACGCTGGTTGACTTCCACATACAAAAACGTGTTCTTGCATCTCTGAGAACTCACTCTGCTCTTCGTTCTCAAAGTACGATTGTGATGCTGATCTCCAGAGTGAGAACGCAGAGCTTTTGGTGGAGAAAAAAAGCTTTGAGTCGTGAAGGAGTTGATCGCCCTGCGGTGAATTGAAATCAATTTTAAGGAACCGAGAAAAGCGTTCTCTTGATGGATGTAGCTGTCCTAATAGAGTTTTAATTAGTGACCTGGTTTTCTGTGTTTTTATGATGCAACTTTGAAATGTACTGACGCTGTCATCTTGGTAAAATCTGGTTTAATAAGAGACTGATTAAATAAAGGATCTACATGTATATAAACCTGCTTTATGTTGTGTTTAAGATGTTTTCTTTGAAGAGATTTTCTTACAATAATCACAAACTTTAGAGATTATCTTAGAACGAGAAAGTCCATATTATGGCAGATCTTTCTTGGAAGCTTCTTCTAAAGACCTAAAACCCACTGCCTGAATAAAGCTGTGAGAGTGTTTGTGTGGGAGGTAATGATTACAATGAGTTTTCTTTTCCCAGTGATTCTTTTAGCCTTTCCTTTTATCTACATCAATGAGAGAGAGGAGAGAGAAGGGAGAAGAGATGTTCCACATGTCACCTCAGAGGATCTCTGGACCTTCGGGACGTTAAAACCTGTTTCCCATGAACCGACTGCTGTGATGATCCTAACTAGCCTACGCTGTCGGGGGCTGACACCAACGGGTATATCCGCAAACTTGTCCAATCCTCAACTTTCCAATATACCCGAAGTATACGCACTCGCACCTGCCACTAACTGTTTTAATTAATTTATGAATAAATTCAACTGTTAAATATTACGATATAATGCTGACTACACTTTATACATGTTGAAAGTATCCATATGAACTTGATATTGAACACAGAATACCTGAACTCATAAATTTCTCTCTAGTTTTTAATAAAACTAGTTAACCTATTATACCTTGTTAAATATTATGAATATTAAAATGCTAACCACACCTGCCATATCTTCAAAGTGTCCAAATCTCATGAAAAAGCATACGCTATGTTTATTGAATTTCATGAAAAAGCATACAATATGTTCAAACTTTCCATTCAATGCATTAATAAAGAAATGGAGGCTTAATTAATTAATACATTTATATTATAATGTAATAAATATCATGAATAAGTGCTAAATAAACCCATGATATCCTCAATGTGTCCAAATGAGCTCAATAATAAAGAAAAAATGCCTTAACTATTTTTTCTGTGTTCACTAATAAGTTAACCAACTAACTTATTATGTAACTATTACCAATCATAGCCAAAGTAATAATGATTGTACTTGTAGATAGTTGTTACATGAATCATTGTACAACATTTGAAGGCAATATCTCCATCAGTCTGGAAGATAAAGCCGAAAATGTGTTTTTAGCATAATAAATTAATTAATTTGCTAATTAATAATAAAGCTACAAAGATAGGGATAATTCTCAGGTGGTATGTGATGCAAAATTTGAAGCCAATACCTTCCATTCTTTGGAAGATACAGGCGAAAATATGGTTTTTATATCATTAATTAATTAATTAACTAATTAATAATAATGGTAGACAGCTCAAAATCAATAGGGAACATTTAATCTCAAACGCCTTTTCAGTTGTCGCGTTAACGGCTAAAATCTGCGGATGCGTGAGACCGATTCCATAATATCCGAGCGCATTTCACACGGATATAATTAGCATCCCCAGTGCTTTGTGTGTGATATGTTTCATACAGACAACTTGTGCAGAAGAACCTGCACTGACAGTTCATACAACATATATATATATATATACATACACACGTATACTGTATACACATACTGTACAAATATTAGGATGCAGAATTGTTTCTGCTACTCTGGGAATACAAATGGAAAAATACCTTTATCTTTGTGTTTGTGACGAATGTCTTTGTGTTTCACTGTTTCTATTTCAAGCACGATGTTGTGTAAAAGAATCCTGTTCCTATTCTTCCTGCTATAGACTAGTAGAAGTAGAAGTACTGAGGAATTACAGAACACAAACACCTCTAATAAACCAGACCAGAAATGAGTCGGCAAACACCAGAACCAATCACTCACGTGACGTCACTTTTTTAACCAGTGACCTTTTTTCCTGAATTTATTACTGTTTTTATCACACAGCTTTCATACGCTGTCAGTTAATTTAGGAACATAAAAAAACAGATAAAAATGTTGCTGTTGCTGCCACACCTGCAGCTTCACAATGACCACGCAATAAAGCATAGGGGGGAATAAAATAAATAATATCAAGGCATATTTTATTTAAAAGCAAACTGCCCATTAGAGAATAATGCTGAGTAAAGAAGACTGATAAAGTACAGAATATAAGCTCTTATAACATCCAGGACAAACCTCATTTTACAATAAACCTTTCAACTTCCTGTTGCTGTTATTTGATTAAAAAAGCATTTTATTCCACACTCAGACGATCCTTCACCTTCCATATCTATGGAAGCAGAAAACCTTCACATTTCCCTAGATATAAGATCATAACATAAAAAGATTATGTATGACTATACGGACAATTTTGATATCAATACAAACTGCACAAATTGCATCTATGCCCATCTGAGATCCTATCAAAGTGGAAAAGACTGACTCCAGATGTGGTCTGGCTGATTTGAGAAGCGTTCTGATTGAAATGCATACACCTGCATCAGCATGCATTCTCCTTTTACTGATGATATCTGACTTAAATCCAACCTACAGCCTAAAACCTGCTTAACATAGTCCGTGTCTGGTATGTAAGTATTTTTAGCATCATTCAACAACAAGACATATCCTTATGACTGAATGATATTTATTTAATTGCAACACTCTTTTATCTATATATTAATATTTATAATTTTAACTGTTGAATCCAACTCTTAGTTTAACTATTATTTTGTTTTTGTCCTTTGTTGCACAGTCTTCCTTAAATTTTATAGACAAATTGTGTATGAATTAAGTTTGATTGATCGACCAACACTGTCAGCGCCACAAACAAAGACACACTAGTCGCACACTGATGCTGCCAAACTCAACACAAACACAACAATCGGCCAAAGGACACTTACAGGACGTCCTGACACAGTGCCTTCATCAATCTAAAAGATTGTTTAGAGATTAAAGGTGTCCAAAAGAGGGAGAACAATGAAGAAACAAGACAATTTGGCAGGGAGTGACAGGGGAGTGCAGCATTTATAAGAAAAATAAACTAACTAACTGATATAATAAAGGTGAATGAGAAACACCAGGAAGTAAGAAAAACAGAAACAAGAGACAAAATAAAAAAAACAGGATAAATTTAGTCAAATCAAAGCATCTGGAGTTTCCCCACAGGTCAACTTCCAGCAGTCGTTAATATAAATTCCGTCAGACAGCTATTAAAAAATGTTATTGTCACCTGAAGGGGAAAGGAAGCAAAAGACAGCAAATATAATAAAAGAAGATTTGTGTGTTCCCATCATCATGTAGTCAAAGTTCAAATATTAATGCAGCCTTGCAGCTTTGACCATGACTGAAGGAGAGCGTGGAACACACTCCATGACACAGATTATGGGTCAAGGATTATAATAATGTTAAGATTATATAATGATATTCACACATATTCCTCTGTTACCTCTGAAGGTAACTTGAACTGTGCTGAAAAATGCTGTGTCACTATCTGCTGAGTGCTGCTGCTTCCCACTTACTGCCAGTGCAAGACAGATCTGTGTGTGCGTGCGTGCGTGCGTGTGTAGATTTGGGGCTCAGAGCCCAGTCTGAAAGTACAAAAGATTCTGAGTAAGGATTTTTCTCCATCGTCTGCCAGGTAACGACCTGATGGAATCACTCTCTCTCTCACACACACACACACACACACACACACACACACATTCTTGTACTTGCTGCACACTGAGGACCAGCATTTCCACTTTATAAATCAACACAATTACAAATATCTACTTCATGAATGACATCTACAAAGAACTACTGGTTGCAGTACCATAAAATATCTGCAGGTGGAGCCCCAGAGCAAAAAAAGGCTGGAAAACTTTTTCGATTTTTTTTGTTTTGTTGTTGTTGTAATTTTTGGTCCAAAATTTAACAAAAACGTCATACTATACTATGTCGACCAAAATGTAAAAAAAAAATTGAGAGCGAAAATTTTTGGTCCAAAATGAGAGTGGAAATTTTTGGTCCAAAATTTGACAAAAACTTTGACAAAAAATTTTGGTCCAAAATTTGACAAAAACTTTGACAAAAAATTTTGGTCCAAAATTTGACAAAAACATCATACTATGTCGTCGAAAAATTTAAAAAAAAAATTTGACAAAAAATTGTTGGTCCAAAATTTGACACAAAATTGTTGGTCCAAAATTTGACACAAAATGTTTGGTCCAAAATTTGACACAAAAGTTTTGGTCCAAAATTTGACACAAAAGTTTTGGTCCAAAATTTGACACAAAAGTTTTGGTCCAAAATTTGACACAAAAGTTTTGGTCCAAAATTTGACACAAAAGTTTTGGTCCAAAATTTGACACAAAAGTTTTGGTCCAAAATTTGACACAAAAGGTTTGGTCCAAAATTTGACAAAAAACTCTATACTATACAATCTAGTCCAAAATTATTATTATTTTTTTTGACAAATTGAGTATAGCATGTTATAGCAACGGAAGTGATTTCAATGAAAACAAAGTGAGGACCGGCCAAAATGTCCTCACTCCGTAAAAATGACCTCATTTTGTTGGTTAAAAACCCTCACTGGTCCTCAGTATATCGCAAGTACAAGAACACACACACACACACACACACACACACACACACACACACACACACACACACACACACACACACACACACACACACACACACACACACACACACACACACAGCTTCATGAATAGTCACCATGATGATTATACACACAGATGTTTGATCTTCGATGAGATGCTAATGGATTAAATGTTGACCAAATCACTCAGACACGTACATCAATAACTTATTACAGGTTACAAATAAGTATAACTATTCACATAATGCTTAATGCTAGTTGAAGATGTGTTTGTTGTTATTGTCGATGATGTAACATCATCTGTACGCTGAGTCCTTCATCTGAGAACAGACTCTGTCATGGAATACGATCAGACCCCGACGATGAGGGAGCATCTGTGTGTAAACAACAAGCATTTATCCAGTCACTGCTGATGAACCACCGACCCGGCTTTTCTGAGCAGTAGTGCGTGCACTTCTTTGTGTTTTCAGTTAAGTGTCGACCAACCGGTCGTGACATCACACGTAGGAATCTGAAATCCCATTTTTAAGACTCGAGATAAGAGGTTATGTCCAGCAGAAAATCTCTCCAGGGACTTTTTAACGTCTGTCCAGGGATTACAGGTGAACATGTTGGCACATTTACAGTCATGTTCACTAATGTGCATTGTCAAATTAATAAATAAATGTGGGCCATGATTTATCGTGTATTTTCCTCTAAATGTAAACATAACTTACGAAACTATCTTAAAAGACCGACAACAGGAATCCATTGAACATGTGCATGTGTTAAGTGCACTTTGTCTATTTACTTGCACTTTTATATATAAATGTTTGTTTTGTAACTGTTGTAATCTGAACTGTTTTTTTTTTATTAACTATGACGTGTGCTGCTGCCTTTCTTGGTCTTGATCTCAATGGTTCTTTTATCTGGTTAAATAAAGTTTAAATAAAATGAAATAAAAAAATAATAATAAATAAATCGTGTTCTATTGAAGAAGACCTGAAACTTTAAACATTATCACGCCTGGAAAATGTTAACTGATGCTATAAATGAAATTTTCGCAAAGACCGACTTGTTTTTGCACCCCCTGGAGGCAATGCAGTATATTTTTACTTCCTGTTGGCCTCCTACAGCAAAAGCACTAGTTTTCAACAGTAAACAGTCTGGGTGAGGGGTTCATCTTGTTTATAAACAAACACAATAACAAAAATTCTAATAATAAACAAGCAAAAATGTCACACTGACCTCTGACCTCAGAAGAGAAGTGGGCGGAGTGCCGCGTTATAAAGAGCTGCAGCTGCTGATTCAGGTTGCAGCACTGGAGGTCGACGTCCCAGGATCGGATTCCTGCCAGGCGGGAAAGACAAAGACGGGTTGAGGACAGCAGCATGAGATGAGATGAGACACTGAAGGACAAAGTTTAATGAAACTGAGCAACAAAAGGACTATAGTTTCTGTCTCACTGGGGTCTAATCTGTCATGTGAGCTTTCAAGTAAGACATGGTCCTCACTCTGTTCTCCTGCTGGACCGCAGGAGGAGTAAATACGCTCGGAACGTCCCGAGACTGCAGAGCATTATTTTACCGTCAATATCCCATATACCACAGCACTGGTAACCAGGGCGGGGCAGGATATTGATATTATATCTGTGTCATGACACGAGACAAGATACTGTCTCAGATTTTGGAAATCATCATATCGTAACTAGGTGTCTGAGATGACTTTTCCTGGTTTTAATGGCTGTTGCATTGATAATCATCACATTACGGTATATATACATTATATATGATAAATTAAACATTAAATATACAGATTATAAAATAACGTTTTGTCACAATAACAATTCTTTAATTTAAGGAATTTGACTGTATTTATAGGCAATTTCATTGCTTCTACTCTAACACATGTAAATAGACTTCATTTAACATTAAAAGGCCAAATAAATAAACCAGGTATTCATATTTGAGCCCAGAGAAACAGCCTGTGTGCAGCTTTATATCCCAATGTTTTTCATTTATCAGGATATAGCCCAAAAATCTTACAGTACCTATAAGCTTTTATTTATATCATGATATATATATTGATATTGAGCTAACAGTCCTAGTTATAGCAGTTATATCCAAGCAGACTCTGCAGTGTTTCTTTTCATAGTACAGGTATCACTGGTGCAGGTACAGGACACCGTGTACTGTGATACTGTGACCTGTCCAGGCAGAAATCCATTACATTTCTTTAGGATCAGTAGAAATACACTCTCTTTTTCATTCATCACCCCCCACACACACACACACACACTCTACAGCAGTGAGTCAGACTTCAGAGGGAGTTTGTGTCAGATTTCACCCGATGCACTCACCTCTCTCATCAGATTATTCTAATTTGTCAAATCCATAACCCTATGCTCACAAAAAAAGCACTTTGAGGACCTTGACTGTCCTTAAGTCAGGGGAAACTGTTCTCTCACTGCAGACTGTCTCAGAAAATAATGCAGTGTCACATCTTCTCAGACGTGATCATCCACTGATAATACAAATATCTCAATTATAGCAACATTAAAGGTGCATTCTGTAATAAATCTAAAGCAACTGGCCATAAAATCCTTCTTATATGTCACAGAGAGTCAGGGATAATGTTCATATAACAAACTGAACTCACCAACAACAACTGTACAGACAAAATTTTTGCATTAAAAAAAATATTTTGCAGACTGCAAATCATGTTTATGTTTTGAAATCATGTTTTGGCATGTGGCGCCACCTACCGCCGTCTACCAATCATTGCAGTCAGTAGAGTCTCAGCTGCAGAGCAACCACGGGTTGCCAGTTACATCAGAAAACGATACCTAAAAGACCTCGGTATTTTGAATTTGAATGTAGTAACCGTTTTTGGCCACATTCTTACATATGGCACCTTTAACTATCAGATTAAAGTAAAGATGAATGAATAAGGATCGTTATACGTGAGTGACCCAGACTCGATCATCAATACATTGTAAGTCATTTATGATGAAGCCGCCTGGTCACAGAACAAAGTCCTGAATGCTTTCCGTTATTTACAGGAGAGACAAAAGGGCTGCGTCTGTGGCCTTCACCACGAGGCCAGACATTTAACTACTTATGGCCATTCGCCAAACCAACAACTCAGATCTCATCTTTGAAACCCTCCATTTTGTCAGAAGGAAATACAAACGTGAAGTTTCAAAGCAGAAACCCCACATTGGTGTGGTCCATCTCTGCTACTTAGAGTTTATGAGTTCAGCCAGAGCAGCACTAACTCACATTTTAACAATATCTGATAACTCTTAGGCCTCTAAGGATGTTTCCTGTGTCGTATATATGACATCTGGCTGAATACCTAAGGGTTAAAACTGTTGATAAGACCAAATAAAACATTAGAAGATGTCACATCAAGACTATTTGCTTTCATTGAGGAAAAAAAACGGATGATTAACTGGAGTGAGTACTTGTAGTTTCCTTTTCTTTTTTTATCTACACTTCAAGGACACCAAATGATGAATAAAGAATGGTACAAACAAACAAACAAAAACATAAGAAATACACACACGAAAAGAAAGTAAGAACTTGTTTGGTTGGTAGTGACTTCCAGAGCTACATGGTGGTGAGAGGATCTGAGGGTTTGAGAGGGAATGGCAGCATGGAGGAGCTCTCACAGATATGGAGGTGCATACGGAGGCAGTGAATGACCTTGAATGTTAACAGGAGGATTTTGAATTCAAAGCAGAACTTAACCAGGAGCCAGCAGAGCTGCTGCAGGAAAGGAGTGATGTGCTGAGTGGATGGAGAGGGGGGGGGGGCTTCTGGTGATGATGCAGGCAGCTGAATTCTGAACTAGATGAAGCTTATGCGGGATAAGCTTCATCTAGTTGAGAATTCAGTGAGTGAGACCAAAGAGGAGGGAGCTACAGTCTAGGCCGAGAAGTGACGAGGCTGTGAATGAGGAGAGCAGCAGTATATGGGGAGAGGGAGAGGCAGAGGTGATTAATGTTAGGTAGATGAAAGTTTGCAGAGCGGGTTATGTTATTGATGTGGGATTGGAAAGATAGAGTACTGTTGAGGACAACACCCAGACTTATAGCATATGGGGAGGAGGAAACAGAGCAATTGGCGATAACAAAAGTAAAACTGTCGGTTTTGGATAGTGTTGATTTGTTCCATTACTATGTTTAACCCTATAACGGCAAACTTATCATATGTGATACATGAGTTTTTGAGCCCTCCACATGAGCAGTGTGACCATTTTTTTCCCTGAAAAAACTGATGTATAAAATTATGGGAAACCCGACAGATGCAAGCACTGCGTAGGCCACTTTGCCCAAATATTATGTATTCCAGACTTCCACCCTGCCAGTTCCAATGCTGCATTGTTTTTGTTGGATTTGTTTGTGTATTTTTTGTTAAAGAAAAAAAAGAATCTTTGAGCATTGTGAACTTCTGTACCAAATATGATACAAATTAAAATTCCTATATGGAAATAAATATTTTAATTGTTTTGTTGTTTGTTCAGAAGGACCAATAAAGGCTCCAGTTTCAAAGAATTCGATTTTTCGGTCAATTATTTAATGGTTTGGGCTTTCCATGGTTAAACAGTATATACAGAGGGTATACAAATATACAATGTAGAGTATATTATATTGTTTTTTTCCAGCACAGTCTAGGAAATATGGTGTTGGTTCAAATTATAATTTGAACCAACTATAAACACACCTGAGCAAAAAGTACTCAAAATGTTCAAATCAGATTTGTGAAATTTGGAAATATGTCACAGTTCAAATGTTTGTTTTTATGAACAAAAAGAAAAGACAAACGCTCTATTTTGGGACTTCAGCACAATTATCCCTACTTTATGTCACCACTAAAAATGTGATATAAAATGAATCCTAACTTTGACTCAACAAAACATAAGAAGAAGAAAAAAAAAAGTGGGTTTACTGGTGAAGTAGAGCTGGGTGTCATCAGCCAAGATATTGCCAAGGGGAAGGAGGTAAAAGATGAAGAGGAGGGGCCCCAGGACTGAGCCCTGGGGCACACCTGAAGTGACAATGTATTATTATATTAAGACATAAAATGGGATTATGGAAACATGTCAAATTTAAACCCTAGTTTCACTGATAACAATGGTACAGCCAGTATATTGACGCAATAAAATCTCATTTGCGGGAGGGAAAATGCGTTTATGTTTTTGTATGGTGTTACAGGACACTAGCAGAGCTGCTCAACATGAGAAATACTGAACAGAACAGCCCTAAAAACAGCCTCATTAACCCTCTGAAATAGATATATGAAATGTGTGCAATTTAGAAACTGACTATGACCATGCACATGCAACGTTTTGATCATGGACTGTGGTGACTGTTTCAAATGCTAAAGGACATTGTTGTACATATTTCAACTTGGGGTCACTGTGTCAGTCAGGATGGATCATAATATTTAATAACAGACAAAACTTTTTCGTCGTAAAGCTGGGGTGGCGGTCGTTTGTGCTGAAGGACGAGTTTGCCTTGATATATGTTTTTTGTGTTCCAGTTTCATGACTGCAGTAAAAAGCTTGGACTCCATTGTTGCCGGCATTAATCCAGCTGATGTCTTTGTGAAGGACTAAACTAGTTTTTACAGCCGCCTCTCGACCCCACAGATGGTGAGTTTTTGACATTTACAGAATATACAGCAGTCTGGGTGAAGGGTCATTTCTTAAGACCCTTAAATCCAGGCTGAAAACATTTGAAATGTTTAAAAAATTAAAATAATGCAAATCATGTTAGAATTTAAAAGCTCATCTGTTAATCGATGAACTCATTTATCTCTGCACATATTTAACTTTACTCTTTGAAATGCAGCCAAACTATTGCAGCTCCTGGATCCTGCAGAAGGAAAAGTCTTGAGACACTAAAGTTTTATTGTGAGACTTTTGAGACTACGATGACACATGGAAACTTCTTCACACCGTCTGAGGTGAGATTGTCACAACCACAGTCACATTTACTTCTACTTCACCGCCTCCAGGCTCCAAGACCTGCTAAACCTATAAGGTATCAGGAGTGAGAGTTCTCGCCAGAAGCTGCTGGAAGAAACGCTGCATCACCGGCTCAGGGTGTGTTTGTATCTGTCAAGTTTGATGAGCCGCTTTTCTCAGGAACACTAATTTTCTTTTTGAGGAACAATAAAGAGTACTAGGAATTTGATTAACAGCAAAATGACAAACAGTTTTTGATCTGTAAACCCTAAATATGACGTAAATGCTTCACTAATCACAAAGCTGTAATGAGAGATGTCACTTGTCCAGGATGTCAAGGAAGGCTTGTGTTTTTGAATTCAGCCTAGGTGGTAAACGTATCAGCATAAATGCTCTGTTGACAGCTAAGTTGTTAAAAAAGAGGTAAAACACCATGTCAGACTGATGCTGGGATCGATTCAAATGTTTTGTGTTGTGATGTCTCTATTGTATCAGACACAAACAGTTGCATAGAGCCATCACTAGGTGAGAGTTCAGCAGTACAGACCAGAGGTGAGGACGCGGGTCAAGTGACTTGACTCAAGTTTGGCAAAAGTATGCAAATTTGAGGACTTGAGACTGGCTTGACTCAACTAAAAGACTCCACTTGACTTAGCCTTGACACTCATGACTTTAGACTCAGAGTTGGACTCAAAATGACTTTGTTTTAGGGAATATTTACATTTTCTCAAATACTGAGGAGTTCACTTTTGAAGGCGATTTGTTTTTGACACACCGAAAACACTGAGTTCCTGATTTTGCAGATTTGCGCACAAACCTGGCAACCCACCAAGGGATGAAACACCAGAGTTCTACAGACATGGAAGGTGCTATTGAAATAATAATATAATAAAATAATATAATCATAATAATAAGCATTGGTTATGACATGAGATATCAAGTTTGAGGTATGTTAGAAGTGGTTTTGAATCAATTAGAAATTGTAATTCAAGAAAAACTGACTTCAATAAGTCAATAAATTACTTTGGAATTATGTTATATAATAATGTCATAATGTTAGGTCAGAAGAATTTTGGTTGATGTTATTCTCTCAGGTCTGAGTTAGCTCATAAGAAATGCTATGAAAGATATATTTAAAAATGTGTGTGGTAAACATGGGAAACACAATGAACTGCACTTATTGGACTTAAATAGAGTATGTGAAGAGTTCCTCCATACAAAAGCGACATTTGACTCAAATCAATCTTCAATCAATCTCTCAATTCATTGAATCAAAATGTTCAAATGTCTTTTTTTTGCAGATTTGAATGTGGAATATCTGGGAAATCATCTGAATCTTCTATATTCATATGACTATGACTTTGGACTTACTCCTGTCTCTGGTACAGACTAATACGTTTTAGGCTTTTACAGTCGCTAGCTTTTGTTTAGCTCTGGCAATGGTCTACATCAATGCTGTGAAGGTGACTTATTGTAGGCCTACAGAAGAAGACCGTGCAGCAGATGAGAATCGATGGCAGGTCATTCGCTGCGAGTCGACACTTAAAGAGCCAACCTGTGTGAAAGAATCAATGCTGCAAGGAGGCGAGTGGCTGTGATAGTGAGGTGTCACCTCGTGAGAAGACTCAGACACTAAGGTCACAGAGGAACGGAGCTGATATGACGTCGCTGGACTCGGCATCTGAACGTGTCAACGATCATCTGGACTGGAAACAACTGAGTAAAAGGCATCGGCGCTGCAGAGAAGTGCTGACAAGCGTACGACTGAACTGAATGTGCACACTGCAACATTGTTCACAGCTGCTCCACTTACATCTCAACAGCTTCAGACAGCTCTATGGTGACAGGAGGAGGAGGAGGAGGAGGAGGAGGAGGAGGAGAGGTTTTACTCAGACACTTCTTAGATATTCAGCTGAGAAATGATGCAACCGGAGCCTAAAAAACCTCCCTGAGCACAGTGGTCTGTTTGGTTACTCTTTTGAGATTACCCAACCCAATCCAAATCCAAATGTATTTCTATAGCACACTTAAAAACAACTTAAGTTGACCATACAAATAGAATAAAACAGACAGGATATGAAACAAAACATAACTAAAAGTAGTATTAAACACACTACAATGGAATGTAAAAACAATAAAACAAAGTAATTAAACAATATAAATATATATAAAACAATATTAAACACTGCCAACTCAGTACAGACCTCATGATTACTGAGGTAAGATGGGGCAATATCATTCAGGGCTTTATAAGTAAAACGTATAATTTTAAAGTGAATTTTAAAATAGATTATAACAGTATTCACACAATTTAGTTAGCACAGCTCTTCATGTAGACATGCGGCCCTCCACTCGATTTCATGTGGCCCACCATTTAAGTCAAGGGAACTATTTATCATAATATCATAAATACATTTTTATTGTGGAATATACATATTGTTCCATATCAACACAGACATTTTATTTTGAAATTCTGTGAACTATATCTTTTTTTATTTTTATCGTGATATGACATTATTTTAAGCTGTTTAAGTTATGTTGAACTTCTTGATTCTTCTTCTGTGGTTTTCAACTATAACTATAAACACGCCATCAGCATTTTTGATTTAACTGCTCTATGTTTCGCTTTTTACTCTAATTTTAAAATCTACTGTTATTTTTGTGCTTTTATTGTGGTTTTTAGGTCATGTTTTAGTGTCTGTAACTGGTCAGCCATCTAGGTGGACAATAAAGATTTATTCTATTCTATTCTAATTGATCCTCACAACCATAGGAACTACAAACACACAAACACACACTGAAGAAGCTGCAACAGAGACTGATGTCGATGATATAAATAAATGATTGGACAGTTATTTTTGTGTTATCATTTGTTATTATGGTTCATCGTGTGACTTCATGCAAGTCTTTTAACTTTGAGTATTTTGAGATGCAGCTGCATACTGAATATCACTGAAGTCATAATAATAAAGACTTGAGTTCAGCTGCATTTACAGTTTGACTCTGCAATCTCAGAGTAACAGAGTGGCAGAGGGGAAAATGCGCGTGTCCCATGGTGCAATGCTGCAGCAACTCTGCGTCCACCTATGGATATTCGTTGCGTCAAAACATGTCTCTGCCGTTTCCACATTTAAAAACTGAATCACAATCAACCCTCCAGTGCTGCAGGTTACAGACGCATTCACACTCACCGCGCTCTATCTGCGCTCTGGCGGTCTCCAGCTGATGCTCGGTGCCGATCTCCCCGATCACTATCAGCATGTAGTAGCCGCCCCGGTTGAACGGAACACCCCGCCGCCGTCTCCCTCCACCACCGCGCCGGTGCCGTAGTCGCTCCTCGGACCCCGGCGGCAGTAGCAGCGGCGGCGGCAGCGCGCTCGAACCCTCGTCCTCCTCCACCACCGCGAGCGCACCTCGCACCGGGATCTCCATGGCAACAACCCCTGGAGCAGACGCCGAGGCTGACTCCATCGCCATGACAACCAGCGGTGCGAGCGCGGCGACGAGTGTGGCGAGAAGGGGCAGGTGGGGGGAGGGAGGGGAGGGGAGGGGAGGGGAGGGGGTGATGAGGGAGGGGGGAGGAGGTGACGACAGGGGACAGCGTGTCAGAGATTGCAAAAGTGTTATTTCCGGTGGGGCTTTCAAATTAATAGTCTGGAGAAAATAAAAGATGAGAAGGCCAGGGTTTTCAAGTCTTCTTTTTTTTTTTTTACTTTTCCATTTGTCAAAGTCACATGTTCTTCTTCTTAGGACACTGCATTGATTCATTTGAACAAACTAAACCAGGATTTCTCAATCCTGGTCCTGGGGATCCACTGTCCTGCATGTTTTAGAGGTTTCCCTGCTCCAACACACCTGATTTAAATAAATGGCTCATTATCAGGGTTCTGCAGTGATTATGCAAACATTTGAATCAGGTGTGTTGGAGCAGGGGAAACATCTAAAACATGCAAGGGCAGTGGGTCCCCTGGACCAGGACTGAGAAACCCTGACCTATAAACAAAGTGTTCTTCCTAAATGTATCCAAAACCAGTGAATGCCTAACCATAACCTTAATCTAACAACAGTGTAAGTCTCATTAGGACGTGGTTTTAGTCTTCATGAGGACGAACAATCCTGGTAAGGTCAGTGTTTTAGGACAGAAAATGTCATATTGACATTATAAACACGTATAGAGAATATTTGCTTTCTTCTCAGAGAAATGTTTCTCTCTTTTTTGCTTCTTAACCTTGAGCTTTGCTTCTGTCAGTGTAGCAGAGGATGTCTCAGCAAACACTGTCGACACCACACTGAGAGGGATAATGAGGAGGTGCACACACACACACACACACTTCTGTTCAGCCCAACGTGCAAGAACACACCTTTTATTCCCTGTACTTTTCACTGATATATCACGTGACTTGAGACATCTGCATTCAGAGGCACACACATTCACATGTAAAAATTAATCATTTACATCATTTGTGCTCGTTTTTGTGAGTTGTATTCTGTTAGTGCAGTTGGTGCCCAAATAGTGTCATTATTTTTATTATTATTATTTACCTTTTTTTTTTTTTATTGTTGGTCTGACAGTGAGTCAGCACTTCCCTTCTCACAGCAACTGCTCCACAGCTGTGTCCCCCTCTAGTGGTCATAAGTCAAACTATCAACAACTCACTGTAAGCTGGCAGATGATGCAAGTGAATCTGCAGATTGTGGCTGAAAAGCGTCAGAGCTGCCACGGTGGACAGTTTTCTCTTCATCTTTTCTCTGGAAAAGACATTAAAACAAAGCAAAGCAACTCCTGTTATAACACTTACAAACATTCATGTTCTTGTTTTGTGGCACAACAGGTTTTAAATCCAGGCCAATATAAAATAACAATCCAATCCTGAATCTCGTTACAAAGATAAACCAAATAACTGATTAGGGTTCTGATTTTTTTTTTATATTATTAATTTTTTTCAGTCCAATCGTTGTCTCATCAGTTTAATTTAGTGTCTTTTTTAACTTGTCTAGTCTAGAATGCAGCATCACACTGACTCAGCAGACCTGTTCGTGAGAGAAGAAAGAAACACAAAGAAATAAAAGTGTAATGAGCTGAAAAAACGAAACGTTAACACCAATGTACCAAGGAATACAATGAGAAATATGACAATATATGACAAAAAAACAACGCTGCATCAGGGACAGTAGGTTTCCCTCTCAGTGTTTGAACTTTGTAAGCAAAAAATGTTCACTTTGCACCATGAAAATATTGATTTAAAATATAAACAATAAAAAAATGAGCTGGAGTTTCAGTCAGACAAAAAAAAAGGTTTTTTGATTACTTAGCACATGTTTCTGTCCGACTGAAGAGCACAACTCCTCCTGCACAGGTAGCCACTCTTTCCGGCCCAACTGTTGATGCCTGAATTTGCTGGGAAGTAGCTGCAGTTATTCTGAGCTCCAGACAGAGCCTGGAGAAAAACAGTGAGCCTCCCCCCACCCCACCCCACCCCAGACAGAGAGGCTGAGATGATTGATGACTGAAGCAGCAGTTTGGGTTTTCAGTGCAGATTCCCCAGACAATGTGAGTCACTGCAGACGCCGAGCAAATATCAAAGATGGCATATGCTCTCCCTCTTTGTGTCCATGCTCCTCGGTTCTTATTAAAATAAAGCAAAATAACAACAACTGACAGAGAGGAGAAAACAATACTGAGCTATAGATAAGATTACTCACCACAGTGTGTATAAACTGACTAAAGTATGACGTGTTTTTAGATTGTGGTTTGAGTAAGGGCAGATCTGTCAAACAGCTCCCCCTTGTGGAATTCTACTAAAGAGACTTGTATCTGTGAGGCTGCTTCATCATCCTGATGAGACAGAGCAACAATTAAAAGATTAAGGCACCAGATGTTTCACAGTTATGTTTCTAATCTTTTATATTTTAAACAACTATGTGAAAGTGAAGGGAAAAAAAACAAGTAAGGCTTTAAATGGAAGCAAAGCATTTTATTAGATGCTATATTCAATCAAGAAATACAAAAGGCACACATTTGTCTTCTCCCGACACAAAGCGCATAGAAATGTGTGAATAATACAGTCGTGTTATCGTGTCATTTAATGGCTGCGAGATTGAACTTGAAATGTTTCGCTCGTCTGCTGAAAGAACAGGAGCAGAAATGATCTGAGTGTGCAGTCGTTCTTTTAGAATTAATACATAATTATATTATATCCAAGCCAAATGTTTAAAAACTGTACATCAAAGAAAACACACAAATCACAGGAAATATACATCAGTACTCAAATAATTTAGAACGTGGTGGTAGTCTTCAGGAAGACTTAAATTAGTTTGAAAATGAAATCATCTATGAGAACACAAGACAATGAAATACCTTTACTGGGTAGATTACCAAATTCACACAGCTCTGGTAGGAATTAAATATGAATTTGAGTGCCATGAGAATCTCTGAGATATTTTCAGATTATTTTTTAATAATTTACCAGGCTACTCAAGCAAACTGTGCAACCTGAGGTCAAATCTCGTTGATGCAAATGTAATTTATTGGCAGAATTTTCTTCTTCTTTTTTCAATAATCAGGATTGCTTCTGTCTCCTTAGCAACAACTCTCACGCGAGTCCCTGATGACAGATGCAGCTGAGTCTGCGTCAGAAACCATTAATGTGATCCTGATAATGAAGAAAACACCGGTTTATTGCTTCAGTGTGAAATAAATTGCAGTACATCCCTCTGAATTAAGAATTTAAGAGGAAACTCAATCTGCTGTTAACAAACATGACGTAAGTAACACTGATGTTATGTTAGAAACCGTCACGCAATACCTACGAAATCCAACTTCCTCACAATACTATAGATACCACTATTTTCTTTCCTCACAGAAGGTTTCCACTCCATATTCAATGTATGATCCCAGATTTAAATGAATATTTACTGCATGAGTAACACGTCAAACTCTAAGGCAACAAGGTGAACAATTACATGTCCGGTTTTCTTCCTCTTTACCATAACATTTGCAGCACAGAAAAAAAAAACAACAAATAAATGTTTTTCAAGACCAAAATATGCCAATCAACAACAAACAGAAACACTTTTTTTTTTTACATTACATCATCCATTTACATGGATTAACACTAGCATACTGCGCCCATGCTATACAGTATGTCACCAGCATGCCAGTGCACACGCACACACTCACACACACACACACACACACACACACCACACATTACAATGAAGAGCTTTGCAGGAAAGTGCACACAAAATATACAAAGCCAGGGACAGAAATCAGTCAACCTCATTCATGCTTTCCACCTTGAAAAATCACTAAATGTGCGACTTTGTCCCTCAACTGCTTTCCACTCACTAACAGAGCTGGATTGAAGTGAAATGCAAAGTTAACATTGGGAGTCACGTGTCCATTGACGGTGAAAGGACAACATAGCCTCACTCAGATCATGGTCTGTACATTAGAAGGTCAGGTCGGAATTTTTTGCAGCAACTGGCTCCAAAAGTATTGAAGCTTTTCCCAGCGTGCCAACAAACAAACTCCCAGAAAGAATCACTAACACTTTGGAAGGCGAAGCTCAATGATTCGCATTAGTTTGGTTAATCGTGTTGACCTGGTAATATACAGACCTTGACCTGTTGTATGGAGCTTGCCCTCGCTCAATCCAGCATTAGTTGTTCTGCTGGAAGGCTCCCTGGGCGGCAGAGGAAGCTGCACCAGCAGCAGCATTTTGGAAATTCTTATTGGTGAAGACACCCTGAGAGAATTCCTGCTGTGCTTTCTGGAAACTGGCTCCGGTCCGGCGGTACATGCTGTGGACCTGAAGAGGGGGAGATGGTGAGCAAACAAATGCTGTAAGAATAGAGGCACCGAGAATAACTATTTAGTTTATTTATTTAGTTTGAGCCAAAGCACTCAAAGCTACACTGGACGAACAAGTTCATTAAAATGATAATCAAATCAAGTCAATATTAACATGGCTGCTGCTTTTTGCTTTTCGCTTCTCCTACAACTTTCACTTCTGTGCTCAAACCTGTAACTACTGATAAAGACTGGGCCTTGTGGATAGAACTCAGTGGATGCTACTTAGTTAGAGAATACACATTTTCCAGGTGTAATTAGGAAACGTTAGCACGCAATCACACATATTATAGTGACCAGGGAAATATCAGTTATATGACAGGCATGGTGACATTACATGGTTTTATATTCTTCCTTTAAAACTAAGCTCTGTTTAAATTGTTCAAAAACAAACAAAAAACATCACTGAAACTCATAGTTGCATAATGTTATCAAGATAACCTCTAATTACCCACTATTCAAGTAATATGAAGAGAAAATTGCAGTGCTCAGGTGTGACTTCGGTTTATCTGATTTTAATCTTGTGTGTGTGTGTGTGTGTGTGTGTGTGTGTGTGTGTGTGTGTGTGTGTGTGTGTGTGTGTGTGTGTGTGTGTGTGTGTGTGTGTGTGTGTGTCTGTGTGTGTGTGTGTGTGTGTGTGTGTGTGTGTGTGTGTGTGCGTGTGTGTGTGTGTATTACCAATAACAGCAGTGAAAACTCTTCTACTGCTAATATTAAAGCTAAAATAGGCAGGATTCCTAGAATAATAATTGATTGCTTATTCCCAGGTCGTTAAATACTAACATGTTGGGAGTGCAGCTCTCTGTCCTGAGCCCCTCCCACCACAGGAGCACAGACAAATGTATGCACACTACATGCAACACCTGACCTGAGGCCATTTCTCTTCGTCTCTAAAACACTACGTAAATATGAATGCCTATTATTGTATATATCGACCAACTCTTTTACTGTGTTTTTTAGGTTGCTTTGCAGCATAGGCAGTAGTTGCGGCCTTACTACTAAAGGGAGGTGTACTAAATAGAACAGATTAGATAGAGACAGATTTCTCCAAGCCTGGGAATAATAGGCCAGTACTCTTTCAGATATATATAATGCTACAAAATACAGGGGAATTATCACTTCCTTGACAATGGCAAAAATATGTGTGTTTGGTCAAACTATACCTAATTCCTTCTAAGACGCTGCTGCTAACCCACTAATTAGACATGAAAATACCTTCAAAAGTAAATAAGGTTCTCACCATCTTGAGCAGGATGACAGCCAGCACACTACAAATAGTGAAGAGGATGGCCACTGTGATCATGATGGCGCCCACTGCCTTGTTTGTAGTGATGGCAGTGAAAGCGGTGATCCAGCCACTAGAGTCAACAAATATCAGTGAATTTTGGATGATCTCGTACACAGTGCTAGTTGAGCAGATCAGCAGTAATAATGCATATACAAGTACATGCAGTATGCACGTAGTAATATGAGCTCATAAATGTTAAGGAAAAGGTTGAGAATAAGTTGGAAAAAGCTGTGTGAAAAGCAAAAAGGAAAAACTAATCAGAATAAAGGTTACTGGTCATAAAAATGTGATGTTAAAAACATATTCATGTTAAATCATAATAGACAACTTCCATGGTCACAGATAAAACATAAGATTGTTGCTGGTTTTGAGACAACAGAGGAAAAAGACTACGGACTATTAAATAACAACTACAACACATTTTATCTCTTAATATTAGCAACTGAGACCTTAAATGTAAAAATGCAACCAACTGCAGACAAACATGTAATGATGTAACACTTATTGTCAGGTACTGTATAAGCTAAGATACTAAGGACTGAACGCACAAGAACAATTTCTTTGGTCTGGTACGGCAAAAGTTAAACCATATATACAGAGAACTCAAAACTTTATTATTTAGGCTGCACAATTATAGGAAAAAATATGACTCAATGTTTTTTTCTGATCAGAATTGTGATCAAAACTCTGTGACAGTTACTGAAATGTTAAGTAGATCCATTTGTCACAACTTAAACATCACATTACATACTATGCTATAGTTATAGAGAAAAAAAGAAACTGTAAATGTACAAACAAAAACTAAATACATTAAATAAAAGTTCACCTTTCATTTCTGTGAAGACAAGCTTTTAAAATAACAAAGGAAGAGGAAGAAGGCAAATGTCAGAAAGAAGCAGAGACAGTGAACAGCAGACACTTACAGAGTTACCAGCAGACAGAGAGGCAGCTGGCTAGAAGCTGAAGAAGGGAAAGCCTCTGTTAGAACAGAAAGATGGAAGGATGTAGAAAACATGAGACAAGAAGATAGGGGACAGCAGCTTGTAAGACTCCTAAGTGGTGCTAGTTCAGACCCTAAAGGAAAAGTCAACAAGCATTCTTATGTGACATGAAATGTTGAAATCATGGAAATGGGATATTTTTAAATTTATTGTGTATTTATTTTATCAAAAAAATACCTTGCCCCAAACCCAGGGTTGGACAGTGATTACATACTAGACAAAATATACAAATCACTTACAAATTAATATTTTGGAGACAATGGAGATCACTGGGGAGTGGGTAACACGATCCAAATTATTTACTAAATCCCCTCCATAAGCTAAATGGTCTACATATTAACATATAGAGTGTGACTTACCTGTTCCCCCATTTGGGGATCCCTACAGCCTGGATGATGAAGATCACCACTTGGCAGAAAAACACAAAGAAGAAGAAGAAAAAGCTGAAGGAGCTGTCGGTCCTGAAAAAGAAACAAGAAAGTGCATATTTCAATAAAACACATTTCATTAATTCAAAACATTTTCTATGAAAGTTTCTATTTTCCTTATTAAAGCAATGACTTCATCACTATCCATCATCATTATAAGTCAGACCAAGTCTTATCATAACCAGTAATTTTACAGGTGTATTACTGAGTTAATAGTCAAATATACCTGCTCTGCTGCGAACTTACATTTAGCACTACACTACAATACACTGTAAAGATTACTAAAATCAATAATAATATCAATAACAACTTAAATGATTTTGTTTCATCTGCATTGTGTCATCTGACCCCAGTTTCACGACCCGGTGGAAACAAGGGACTTTCTACATGGAGTTTGCATGTTCTCCCTGTGTGTGCGTGGTTCTCCAAAAACATGCAGATTAGGGGATTAGGCAAACACATTCTGAATTGACCGTGACAGTGGACAGTTTCTTGTCTCTATGTGGCCCTGCAATGGACTGTCCAGGGCTGATGTGGAGAATAACGTGGTAGAAGATGGTTGGATGTATACGGTGCATAGGTGGATATTGAAGGGGCTAAACACCAGTTCCAAAAATAACTTGACAAAAGTGACAAAACATGAGGCCGTAACTGAACTGCAGCCTCATTGCTGTGTTCCGGTGACAGAGGACACTATTTTACGCAGACAAGATGCACACTGGTGTGGTTCAAAGCATCACTTAAGTCTATGCTCTGCCTCAGTCAATTTCCTGTTGTTTAGTCCCACAGGCTGTGTTTGTGGGGGTTTCTGTTAGAGTCTATGTTTTGCTACTTCGATAATGGTGGTCAACCGGATGTTTGCCCTGATACATAAATCACAGCCTTCAGATTTCTACAGAAAATCCAGACCAACTCCAGTTCATTTAAGCTGTTTACAGGCCATTTTATAAGTTAGGTTAACTTATTGACATTAAAACATTATTGTATCTCACATAAATGGCAGGTATACTCACTTTAAAGCCTTATAGATGGGCCGGTACCAGCAGAGGAAGGAGCATGGAGCGAAGAGAACCAGCCACAGAATCGAGAGACCAAAATCCATCCCACCAGCCGAGTCGGTGATGAACAGAGCCAGACAAGCCAGCAGATTAAGGAACAGAGTCACGCAGTTGACTGAGGATTCAGTGGAGAGAGCCACATGTCAGTCACACTGATATTACAAAACAAATGCACTTATTTTGCAGGTATATCTTTTGACGCACAAAATTCACTATGCACTCACACATCCAGAGATAATACATCATCTTGCACACTCGCTGATACTCTGGAGGAATTTCTTCCGAGAAGTCCTGGTAGAAACATGGTTTGATGGGGAAGAATTTGGGCAGTGGAGGCCAGTTGTTCTCTTTCCCTGTCAACAAAGAGATAATCCAAGTTAGAAAAGCATCATTGTTTTCCCCCAAAAAAAACAACTGTGGGAAAATAGAGACCAATTTTATCAAAACCATGATGAACACAAAAGTACAAAAGAAAAAAGAAACATGCCTACATAACACAGTCATTTGTGTGGGAGTCAATGTACAATAGCATTTCTATACTATTAGGTTAGAGAACACCTCTGATTTTGTGTTATTATGGAAACTGTATTACACCGAGATAAGCAGCACAGCAGTACAGTTATTTCAAACACTGCAATTTAAATACAGTTTTTTATTTGAAGAAGCTACTGCGGCAGTAAAATATCTGATGAGTCAGAATTAAGGTCATGCCTTATGTCGATATAAACACTATACTGCTGTTAAAGACACCTGTTTTCTATTTAGCAACTTCCTCCCCCCAAAAAGACTGCCTTGGCTCTAAACTAACAACCTAATGTTTGACATTAATACATTTATTAATTGTATTAATTAGTGTCAAAATATTTAAACTTTATTTGACCCGAAAAAAACACCATAGATATAACAGAACAGAAGAACTCCTTACAGATATAACCTTTAATTTAATGTAATTAAAAATATATCACAGATGACGTAATTCTACACTAAATGAGGGTGAGAAAAGATGTGTCTGTGTACATCAGGCACATGAACGCTTTTAAGAAGTCACGGATGACAATTCAATAATGTGTTGCTTGTTGATATTTGTCAAATTGACTAATTCAACACAATAGGAGAGATAAACACATTGTGCATGAAGAATTCTCCTGCATTGTGGCTTGATTCGTGTAAATATGGAAAAAACAGGAGAGGAGAGGACAGCAAAGCAGATGTCTTTAATGACCTGTTGGGCCTCTGCTCTGGAGCTCGTGCTCTCTGCGGTCCAGCTCAGCAGCTTTTCTCTCCAGCTCCTCCTGCTGCTTCAGCAGTTTGGTTTGAGCTGCAGCAGCAGTCGCCTGAAGTGAGAATTACAAACACAGTGGTGAACAAACACATCAGATATACACACATCCTGCGTAATATATTCAAATATTTAAACATCACATTGAATGCTGGAACACAACAATCTAGTGGATATGTTCCTTGGATTCGGGTGCATATAACTTTTGTTTTTCTTTTAATTTTGTCAATTTTGTCCAGCCTCAGCTTTATGTAGAACGCTGCAGTGTAAAGCATTGACTGTTTATGACACCAGACCAAAGTAAGTGCTTCCACATAATCTACTTCAACATGTACATTTTTTTAAATGGTCCAAATGTGAAGGTTGTGACAAACCTGTGGACTGGGCTCAGTAGATGGCTGTAACACAGCAGGCTGATAGAGAGATGTGGCGGCTGGAGTTGTATGACTTGCTAGTCCACCCTGGAAATTAATTATAAACAAACAAGTGTGTAAGGTGTGCGACAACGAGACTGAGACAAATAAGAAAATGAAAAGAGGACTGTATGAATGTTGGGGGAGAGGAAGAGGAAGCAAAGTGAAGGAAAATGAAGGGATTTCAAGTACAAAGGACTAAATCAAAACATGCAGTTTGGGATGAAAATCTAGGTCAAACAAGAGCATAAAAAGACACAAGATATAGAGGGGGGAAGGCAAAGATGAGCATGTGAACCAGGGTGAGAGGAGATAAAACAGGACTGAGAGGAAAAGAAAAACAAAGGAATGAAACACACACTGATTATATGAGGCTGGTGTTGGATGACTTACTGTGGAATGATCAGGGAAAGGGTTGTACTGATCGACTGTCTCTACGTGGGAGTTGGTCACTTGTGTGACTGAAGGATCCTGGAAAACAACAGAGCACGTCATCATTATCAGTGACTGAGCTTGTCCTCACCATACACACACTGTACATATGAAGCAGTCCAGACAAAAAAAGCTGAAGCATAAGAGACAATATTGACACAGGTTTTCAACTTGTTTAACTTTATAGTTATATATTGTGCCTTCTCTCTCTATTGCACCTACACCGCTGCTTAGAACAATAATGGACACACTTGAGCAAAGATATTTGACCTAACACACATTTAGTCTTCAGTGGAACTCTGCCTAAACGATGTTTCAGTTCTTTAAATATTAAATATAAACTGTGTGAAGAAGTGTAAAGTGTAAAGAAACTGCATCCAGCTACTGCCTGGAATAACCACTGGAATTCACTATATATCATTAGCTCAGAATAACTCATTTCTTAGCAGGAGTCAGGAACACTTGGTAAACATTAACTGAATTAAAGTGTGGCCTTGACACACCTGTTCACATTCCCAGCAAGGAACGAAGGGGATAACGTCACCGTCTCACTCCTTAGTATTTGGCATTAAAAGTTGTGGCTTAAATACTGCTGTATATGTAATGGCAACTACTCTTTGAACAAAAGATCTATACGTGGAACAAATCAAAACAAGGCAAACCTACAGACATGCCAAACATAATAAGCACATTTCCACTGATATAAAGTCTACTACGGTCAGATATAAGTTTGACAACTTCAAAACTCAAAAAAGTCAGTTTGATGTCCAGACCTTAATGTCCAGACCTTAATGTCAGTGTGCCGGAAACAGCATTTGATGTGATAACCTTTGTGTACTTAGGTGTGGCTCATGTCCTCATTTTATCTACATCTGAATATTGCTACTAAACTACTAAACTGACCTTAACTGCTCTTTATATCAGAAACCAGTGTCATGGTAATGGAGAAAAAACAAAACATATTTTTGCTGACTGACTAAACGAAACTTCAGTTCAAAGATACCATTGTACTTCAACATCACAACTTTGTTCCATGATTTTAGTCCATGTTGTTAGTATTTTAATTCTATTTCCTCAAACTTTAAAATATGAACCATTATAATGCACCCAGAGACAGGCAGTTCAGCTGCTACTAGGTTATACATTCATGCACTTCCACACCCAGCAAACAGTGGTCACCACTGACGTCACAGCTGTTGTGCATCTCCCATATAAAAACACACTGCACTCCCTTGACTGTGTTATGTAATGTCACTGAAATTGCACCTCTCAATTCTTGATTTTGCAACAGGCAGACCAAAAAAAAACAAAAAAGAGAGAGATTGAAGTTTAATTCCTTAACATTTTGTGCATAAAAACTGATGCCAACCAGATTTTCTAAGCCAAAGTAACAGCAAATGCGTTTAATGTGGTGCTAAAAGCTACATTCAGTATTTAGAAGCAGTGTAATTATGGTTTCTAAGTTGCAGAGCATGCAAAATCATATATTATAAAAGTGTCAATAGCAACTGATCCATTCCAACACAACTCAAACCTTTAAAAACCTAATATTGCATGTCAACCCATTGCCACATCTTTGAGGAAAGTCCCTATGACCAAAACATCTGTAACAGAAGCACCTGCCTGTAAACCTGCTTCCCTCCCTACATGGCTGTGATAACAACAATACTTGTCTAATAAACTGCAAGCTGTAAGCTTAATAAATACAGTGCAAATATCAAAATACTCAATCCACAGAGAAATGCACACAGTGTGTACTCAGAAACTGTGCCTTAAAATGAGTAGACCGCCAGTAATTGCCACCTCCCAAATGGTCCTCATGCCCGTCCTCTAAACTTGCCGTTAAGTTGTGCACACAATGAGTCACTCAGAGCAGTGTAGTGTAGTAAATGTATATATTGAAAGTTTTTTTTGGTACTTGTATCTTTTTACAGTCAGAAAAACTTTAAAATACAGGAATTCTAATCAGTCATGTGGTCAAACTTTGATTGACCTTACTGAACATTTCTACAGCATTTCTTCACAGACTGAATCAGGGACTTGATCACATGTCAAGAGTTTAACGTGTGACAAGAAAAAGTGCAGTTTCATCTAATCTAGTTTAGTCACAGATTTCTACAATATGTTACACTAAAGAGTCATGTGACTTTCAATTCACTGAAGAAAAAGCTCAAATTATCCAACTATTAATGGGGGTTGAGAAAAGTTTTCCCATCTTTCTCCCTCCTCCCATTAATCCTCTTCAGACTAATGGATATTAAAGCCTGACACAAAGCATCATGTAGAGTAAATAAAAGTAGTTTGAGCAATGACAACAGTTAAATGCTGCAAACACACAGACACATAGTATTGCGATACTCTCACTGTATTTTTGAAACTGCAGTATTTTTGAGCCAATGCAATACTCAGTATTGGTCCCAAACTGGTCATAAACACTGGATCAAATATCGGAAAAATAAAAAAGGTGATATGATCCAAAAAGCCCTACATGTCACATAAATATTTCACAAAGCACAGACAGTAAAACTATAAATTAGCAACAACATTTAAATGGGGTCCTGTTGGATGGTGAATATTCCTTCTATATACTGTAGGAGCAGATTAGTGGTTAGACAGTTTCTAAAATCAATATAAAGTATTTGTCAGACACGCAAAAGTGGTATAAAGCCATCCTTAGTATTTTATAATTGGAACTTCTACTTCCATAATTGAAGGTAACATTTCAAAGTCCAGCACTTCAACATTATATCAGATCACATTCAACAAATCATAAAACTCCATTTCAAAGTGAATATCAGCAGCTGTTAATGTGGCAGAAATGAAGTTGACACACATTAAACTCGCTAGCTACAATTTAACTTCCTGCAACTAAACCCAGAGATTACCCCGCCCCATTTTCAGGCACAGCTCACTGATTGGTTTGCGGCCTGTCAATCACTGATGTTTGGCAAATAGGGTTCACAAGAACAGAAGTAGGTCCCGCCCCTGTGTCCATCCAGCAAGTTTCCTATGTCAGCCTCCGAGCTCGACTGTGCCTCCTTCACAGCCACAAACTACCATAAAACACACTTACATTGAAAGGGTTGTCGCTTGCAGGCTCCGCGAACGGGTTGTTGTCAATATTCGACATGTTGAAATGTTCGCGGGGACGTTTTTAGTCTCTCTGAGCGCGGAATAAACAACTGGCTTTCCCCTGTCGCCTGAGCTGCCTCTCCTGTGCTCCTACCCACTTCCTCGAATGAAGTGTACCGCGCATGCGCACTCGGACAGCTGGACAGTGACGTGTACGTCATTTGACACACGTACAACTGTCAGGAAGCAAAAGCGCGCCACCTGTGGATTTTACTTCGCTAATGGAATAAAATACATTCTTCTGAGTGTGATGAAATGTTTTTTTTTAATGTGTGTGTGTATGTATATATATATATATATAATTTTTATAAAGGAATTTTAAGGTACATATAGTTTGAAACGATATTAGGGGAGAGTCAAAAATAACGTCCCCCTTCCTCGTGCAATATGATCATCGATATGCCAGGTTAAAAACATCAATATTTTAATTAATACATTCAGGCGCTCTACGTTTCAATTTCAGTTTCACTCACTGCTCGTCGCTACGTGATGTCTCCTCACGGTGGCGCTGCTGAAATGAATGTCCGAAGAAGAAGAGGGAGTTTACATGCTGGAAGAGATGCTCCATCCACGTTCAAAATATAGATTCTGTGCACTTTGACCTCTATGTTGTGAATAAATAGAGAAATCCTGCACTTTTAACTTTTCACGGACGTTTTGTTTTCTTCAGTTAGACAGATATCGTGATGTATCACTACATGAATGTGTTGCTCACACAATGGTTGTATCGTGATATTAGTGGTAGTACAAATAGTCAGTATATATGGCCTGAGGACAAAGTTGTTCTCGCCATTATGCCATGATTAAAGATTTACTTCTGTGAATTGGATAAATAAGTACAAATATACACTATATAAACAGTAATAGATAGATAATTTAACGCAACTACATCACAAGTATACACACAAATTAGATTATCAATTTTAAGAGCTCAATCAATCAATCAGACTTTATTTATATAGCAAGTTTCATACAATATAGCAAGTGCTTACATGAAACAAAACTCCCACGTGTATTATTATTAAGTTAGTGCATATTGAATATTGTTTCCTGGTTAAAATAAATTTATAAAATGATATAAATGATATAATGATATATCTATTTTTGTGGACGTGACATTTGAGACCAGTGGTAAGAGTTGTGACGTCATCGCCGGTCTGGTGCTGACAGTGCGGACGTCGCAGCAATGGAGGAAGTGAGAGGTGAGCGACAATTTCTCCTTCACAGCGCTGTCAAATCCTGTGTTTCATCGACGTGCTTTCATTTACATGCGGCTTTATTCACGTGACGCGACACCTTAGCGACACCTTAGCGACGTTTCTAACGCGAGGGCTCCGAAGAGGAATGTCTTTGAGAGCGTCTGCGTACGGCTTTATCTCAGCCGGTTGTTCGCTTAATGCGAAGCGGATACTGTGGGAGTAATAACATGCAGCTTACTGGCATTCCGAACACACATATATATATATATATATACACACAATATACGTCTTTAAATGTGCGTGAATACATTAAAACTCGCGAACAAGCTCGCAAATGTGAAACCTGCTTGTTGTGTGCGTGTTTCTGTCAATGGACAAGGCATAGTTAGCTTTGTATTACAGTAGGTGTGGTAATACCAGGAATATCACGATACAACGATTCTGTGAGACAATCATATAGCGATACATCACCATATTGGCCGATATATAAGTGCAGGATTTCTCTGTTTACTTTAGAGTGCCTGGATTTGTTTATGAAAATATCAATGTGTACGAGATATTATTCCCTGTCCCTGGTATACAAAGCTGTAACTACAAACTTACATTCGGCATGGGGCAATATTAAATTGTCGGTAAACTATGATTTGTAATAATATTGTCATAATTGTTTTTTTAAATGCTTTAATATAGTTATAAGACTAAGACTTCACAAACAAAATGTTAACACTCATATTAAACAATCATCAAAAACGTTACGTACATTACAAAACAATTTAGACAGAATATTGTAATGTGACTGACGTTTCAAAAGATGAGATTACAAAACATTACAATATGCTGTCATACATAGATTAGACAGTTAAAGAAATGATTCAATTTGAGTCCAAGTTGACATCAGGTAAATGTACAGTGTGTAGGATTTAGCAACACCTGTTGGTAAAGTTGAATACTGCAGGTGTAAATCTCTCACCTCACCCCTCCCTTCCAATGAGAACTTATGGAAGGCTTCAGTTGTCATAAAAACTCAAAAAGTGTTATAACACTGTTATATCATGTCACATTTGAAATAGTTGCTCAGATTTAACCCTTTTAAACCCCGTTTCCTCCACAGTGTTTCCCCTGACCTGTGCCGTGCAAAACTATGCATGGGGTAAAAATGGACTGGACAGCGAGGTGGCCAAACTGGTCGTAGGTGGAGACCCACTAGCTGTCATAGAGAATGGCAAGCCCTATGCCGAGGTAAGGTACACTCTTAGAAATAAAAGTGCTCAGTAGAGCAATATAAGGCTCTTCTGCTTGTCCTCATAGGAGAAAAATTCTGTCTTCTGGAAAGGGTTTCTCAGAAGCAAATGGTTCCAGGTAGAACCTCAGCCCTTGTAGAATGACACTTTTGGAACCCTTATTTCTAAGAGTGTACTGGTTTAAAGAATTGGACATTCACCAAGACGCATAATATTAAGAAATGGTGTTGTAGTGTATCTGAGATCACTGTTTCTCAGTGTCTCACTGGAGAGGCTTTGTCTCATGCCTATCATAAGACATTCTTTATTTAGCCACACCAGGGCTATATGGTTAGAGGTCATTTAACCAGGTCATGTCAGCAGTGGTGACATTTTCATGAAGCACATGTCACGTTACTGTCACATTTCATATGGGGGGGCCATGTTGATTTTCATGGTTATCTATAGAAGGTGATAGTGGAGGCCTATGCTATAATGTGACATGTTGAGGGGGGAGTACAGGGGAAGAAATTCTCATTGCTCCACTAACATGCTCTTATAATGACACCAACTATGTTTATGAGGACAATAATAATCTGACTGTTAATATAATAAACTAATATAATTCTGGATAAGACAGTATTATAATTTGTTCATAAAATACAGAGCTTAACACATTTATTTGACCACCACCCAAAGCCACACCTGCCCTAGATTAACAGCATTGGTAATATTCTAAAAGAAATACTGCAATGGTCTGCCTTCATTGTAATGCAAGGGGATTAAACTGATTATTGGTTGTAACTTGTTAACCTGAAAGTAATGTTGTGTGTTCCAGTTGTGGATGGGCGCCCACCCAAAAGGTGACGCCCAGATAAAAGACAACAGGATCGCACAGACCACTCTGGGCCAGTGGATCGCCCACTTCCCTGCCTGCCTGGGCTCCAAAGTCAAAGACACTTTCCAGGGTCAGCTGCCCTTCCTATTCAAAGTCCTCTCCGTCAATACAGCTCTGTCCATACAGGCCCATCCTAACAGGGTGAGTTCACAAACACACACCTACACCACACTGTTCACTATATTGTAGAACATTTAATTTAAAGATAGTATAACGTTTGTTACAGTATTTAGCACCGCTGTGTCACCACTCACCTGTCATTTTTATTTTGTTTTCCACAGGAGTTAGCTGCTCGTCTCCATGCTCACTTTCCAGAGCATTATCCAGACAACAACCACAAGCCAGAGATGGCCATTGCCCTCACCCCCTTCCAGGGCCTTTGTGGCTTCAGACCAGTGGAGGAGATCCTGGGGTTCCTTAAATGTGAGTCCCAAAGTTCCACAGGAGGCTTGTGCCTAATTTTAGGCAGCAACTGGAGGAGCAAAGGGCAAAGAAAATATAGAGTTTTGGTGTAAACAGTACTATAATTGATGGAATTTGAAGTAAAGTACCCCTGGTAGAGCCTAACCGTGTGCATTTCTGTGTAACTCCATCAGGTGTCCCAGAGTTCCATGCTCTGGTGGGAAAGGAGGCGGTGGAGGAGCTGCGGTGCAGCGTGGGAGATGCAGTTCGTACCAGCCAGGCACTGAAGAAGTGCTTCACCAGGATGATGAACTGTGAGAAGAAGGTGTTCGTAGACCAGCTCAACATGCTGGTGAAGAGGGTCACTGAGGAGGGTGAGGACAAGGAGGAAACAAGTCTAATTTAGCAGAGAAATCATGTGAAATACTTGGTTAAAAACGATTGAAGTGCTGACTCTTCATCCTTTATTCATACTTGGAGCAACATGCATTTTTGTACTTGAATATCCTCATCATACATTATTTAATTTAAGGAATTTAGGATTTGGCATGAATGTCTGCTTCATGTTGACTTTTGCATTTGAGGATTGCTCAGTGTGTAGCAATATTTGATCATAGTCTGGTGCCTGACGCAAGTGCACGAAAGAGTATTCACCATCTGAAGATGGACAAAACATCCACAGAGGCTATAATATTGAAAAGATATTTCAATATTATAGCCCAAAATCTGAAATTGTCGTGGAAGGGCTTTACAAAATTTACAGGATATAATCCCTGCAATGTTAAACCCTGACTTCAAATGAGGGAAAAAAGTCACACTCATGGATTTGGCTTGTGCAGGTGCAGCAGGAAAGGACACCTCGAGCAGCAACGGTGACCTGTTGCTCCGCCTCCACTCTCAGTATCCTGGTGACATTGGCTGCTTTTCCATCTATTTCCTCAACAACATTCTCCTGGATCCTGGTCAGGCCATGTTCCTGGGAGCCAACGAGCCTCATGCTTATCTTTATGGAGGTCAGCGAGTACTATATGTTTACATTCATGAGATTAAGACAAAGATAGAATGAGCCCACTTTATTTCTGCAATATTGAAGGATAAGACTGATGTTATGGTGTATTTTTTTTTATTGTCACCCAAGCCCAGAAAAAGCCAAAAACCAGATCTCTGGATAAAAAGAGAACAGAGTTGGTTTGATGTTGATTCAGAATTATTATATAATAAGAATCTGTTTTTTTTCTCTATGTCTATTATTAGATAGATATTGAAATATGGTACAAACAGGCAATCACATCATGGATTTCAGATATCAAAAATATTTGACTCAGAGACTGAAAAACATCTTCATCCAATTGAAAAGTACATCAGAAAATAACAATTTTTTTCACCATTTTAAAAATGTGCCGACTCACCACTCTACTTATTCAAACCTACCCTTTCCTATTGTTTCCCTGTAGACTGTATCGAGTGTATGGCCTGCTCAGACAACACAGTGAGGGCCGGTCTCACGCCAAAATACATCGATGTGAACACGCTGTGTGACATGCTCAACTACAGCCCGGCGCCTCGCAGTGCCAAGATCTTCCCATGTGTCCAGGACCCTTCAGACCCATGTGTGCTGCTCTACGATCCACCAGTGCCAGACTTCAGTGTGATGAGGATACAGGTGAGCGGTGATTCAAAAAGTCAAGGCGACATTTCAGATAAAGAAAATGCATCAATAAAAAAACAAAACACAAATTGCTAGCAAGCTAGGTGGCTTCAAATAAGACATTGATGGGAGTCTCTGGAGTCAGTGATGAGCCAAGTCGAAAAGCTATATTGAAGACAGCTCAAACCAGAGGAGAATTAATACAATGCCGAACATGAACGACAAGATGTTAACAGTTAGGCATCCTCTCTCATTCTGCCAGTGAAGGTATACGACTCCCTTGTTTAGAGGAAAGGCTGCAGGTCAAGATGTCTGGTGCCTCCCTCTGCTGACACCTAGAGGCAAGCTTGGGGAGGGGCTGCATTCCTCTTTATTATCCGTCCTTTCCCTAAGATGCAGATGTAGGAGCGACAATGATACAAGAGGGAAAACTCTGCAGAGCATTTATTGGAGCCAAGTTTGCACAGAGGAATGTGATTTTTGAGTTACAGCTGGTCTACATTGAGTATCTAAGTTGCTAATGTAAGGAAGGCCAAATAATAGTTTTCCCCTACAGACATTAGCAGTGAATCAAATGTATTTTTCTGATAGTTGGCTCTACAGCTCAAAAACAAGCTGCTGCCACCAAGGATCTTTTATTTATAGCTTTAACGCTAATCTATAAAATCTATCACTGGAGACTCTGAGGTCTACGTGGGAGACAGACTGACGGGTGAAGGAAGCCTCAGAGTGGGTGCACTTTGCCTCGATATGCTGCCCGGCACGGCGTAATTCAATTTAAAGTTCTGCATCGCCTTCATCTCTCAAAAGCTAAAAAAAAAAAAAGCTAAAATGAACTCAGATGTAGATCTGGCTTACAGCCACTGCAGCCTTACACCTGCTTCTATCCTAGCTCGTCCTCTTACTGGAACTCCATATTCAAGTCATTTTCCATTTGACAATTCGACCACATCTTTAAATTGCTATTTTTAAGAAGTTAACCAGTATTAAACCCTTAAACATACTCCGAGCTGGACTCAGAGGATGCAGGACGTGATGCAGCATATCACTTGAGAAATTGAGGCTCGCGATGCTTGGCTCCTCAGCCAAATTTGTGAAAATATGGCAACCATTCATAGACTTTATCAGAGCCAAGCTCTTAACTCCCACACCAAGAGATATTGGAAATCGTTAATGTTTTGGGCAAAAATCGAATAAAATTATAAAAAGGAAGACACATGACATGAAAACAAAACACTGCTATGAGAAATTCCTGTGTGGCTGATTATTATGCTATTGTGTGAACTCTCAACAATGACTTGAATTTATCATTTTGACTTTGATTTATATGTAAAAGCTTTATAATAAAAACATCCACACATTTGTGCTCACGAGAACACCTTTCATATATGCTCACCTTGTTTTGTCCTGCCCTTCCTCCAGGTCCCAGCGTCAGTGAAGCAGTACACCATGGCTCCTGTTGACAGTGCCAGCATCCTCCTGGTCATTGAAGGCGATGCCGTGGCAACCTCCGCCGCTGCCCTCTCTGACGTCACGCTGAGGCGGGGTACTGTCCTGTTTGTCTCAGCCAACGAGAGCGTCTCACTGCACATCACCTCCTCGTCAGGCATGAACATGTTCCGTGCCTGCTGCCTCCTGTAGTTGTGAGTCCGTTGTGGCTGTGTGTAAAACGTCATACTACCTGTTTGTTCCTTCTCTGGTTTAACTGATGTGCACTCTTTAGTAGGTAGTGTATTCCAGTGTCGCAGTGTCGATGCCCATCTGTGCCTGCTGTTCCACCCTTACCTAAACTTTGTGTGTGGACTGGTGTGTGTCAACCCCTTTATACCAGCAGCAGTGTGCTCTAAATCCAGCAACACAATAGTTTTGCTGGGGTTTTTTTTTTTTACTGATTCCGTGCAGTTTAGCTGTGGTTCTGTAATTACACATCACACCCTCCACAGATCTTCATAAATCAAAATTCCACTTAGGTGCTCACGAAAGCTGGACAAAAGACACACAGAGTAAAATGTAATGTTAGGTAAAACAAAATCTGATTCAGTCCAGTACAACATTGCAATAAATAAACATTTTTTGTTGTTGTTGTTTAAAGGTCCCATATTATATCCTATTTCTCCAAGTTTTACCTAGTTCCCTGGTGTCCTAATGAACATGTCTGTGACATGCTTTGGTCAAAATACCATAAAGATGAAGCACCACAGCAGTTCAATCACCCTGCCAAAACAGCCCTGTTCAGAACGCTCTGTTTAGTAGTATCTCTTAAAAAAAAAAGTAAAACGAAATTTAAGGGACAGAAAATGACAGAAGCTACTGGGAGCTAACAGCAATTAGCATTTGGAAAAGTGATAATTTGCAGGCTCTAACAGGCACATTGCCATCATATATAACATGTATCCACTGGACAGATAAATCTTCTGAGGCTGGAAGTTTGTGTAGAACTCTGTGCTGCCCTGTGGAGACAAGAATAGAACTTTTTGCGGACTTCTCAATTCCAGGAATTTAGCGTCTTGTGACGTCCCAAGGAGTGCGGAGGTCAACATTGTGTGTTTTATCTCCTGTACATAGACTGAGGAGGGCCACACAAACATGAGTGAGTCATCTTTTTTCACACTTTGGCGACTGGTAGGGCCTCCAGAGTCCCAAATAGAAGTATTAAAATGATTAAAAAGTTGATTTTGCATTATATGGGACCTTTAAACCTTTCACAGAGGTATTTATTTTTGAACTTTATGGTCACTGGAAGTCTGTGCTGCTGTTAAAATGTACTGCGTTATACCGAGAAATGCTGCTTTCATTACACCTTGGCTGGACAATGTGCTAAAAACGTACACGGAACAATTGACACTGAAAACATAATAAGTCCTTGTCAGTTGGCAAACAACATCTGTTTGCTGAGGGTCACATGATTGTGACTGAAAACTGAACTTTTGGTGAGGTCACTTTTTTAATGTAAGTTTTACTCTTTACTCTATGTACACATACAACTGTACATGACGTGTTTCCCCGTGCTTGTGTAATGGTAACACTCACTGAACGACCTCTTCGAAAAGCAGAGTAGGGGATATGTTTACAGTGGTGCAGTACACGCCACAACTTTATACAACTACAGTACTATGTTTATAACTGAGCATGTCTGGTTACTGCCCTCAAGTTTTCTCATTTTAACTAAAGCTTGAATAATTATATATATACACTTTTGGATAGAATACATGACTAAATCAACAGATGGGAGCATATTATGCAATACTACTGAAATACCTGTGCATGTTTTATTTAGAGCAGTAATACTGGAGAGGACTGTAATCATTTTACAAGCCACGCAGTTGCAGTAAGATCAATTCTGCTGCTGAGTCGTACTGCTTTTCAATTTTACCACTGCATGTTTGGAAACTCTTCAATGTGGTGAACAACGAAAAGACACAAGAGAAGAAACTAATCAGGGCATCTAGCTTGGAACGCCTAATGAAGCATGACTAAAAGGGAATCAGAAATGCATATCGATGAAAACTTGATCTTGAATGAATATATATATATGAATTAAAAATGCACTATTGCTGCTTGTTTTACAGTTTGCTCTAACAATCTGACCCAAGCCCGTTAACACGTTCATGTTTGGTACATTTGTTCCAACAAAAAAATGCTGCATTTAATTATATATTACTGAAACAAATACTCAGAAACTGTATTTCCAAGCCAAAACTTTGTACGTGTTGTTAGCTGTATTGATGTGATTACATATGAAGTGGAAAATATCCCTGAACTAACTGTATTATAAAGGTTTCACCTGTATATTTGGAATCAGTATGTAAGTGGTTGATCCTCACCACATCATCTTCGGTGTTGACCACTTCCCTACACGTTGGTACAATACTTAACTTTAACTAGATTACTTCGGCATGATGTAAACGTTTGTATAATATTCCTCATTCACACCAGGGTTGACCAGAATTATCTTGTTAGTTTTTATAACTTGTGTTTGAGAATGAACGCTTTATCAGCCTGCCAACCTGCCAGTGATATATTAATATCTCTCTTTATAGTTCAACCTAAGTGAATGACCAGCATATTGAGCCGATCCTACTCAAGATTTGATCTCTTTTTTTGAACACGTTACTGATTAACTTTTAATTCACCACATGTTTTACTTTAGTTCCAGATTTTGCACAGTGGTTATTATAAGGGTATTGTTTGACTATCTTCTTGTATTTTTCTTCCCCCCACATTTAACACGTCCTTCAAATGCACAAAGATAAGAAGGCCATGGTGTTTAAGTTTGATTACACTGGGTTACACAAAAAAAATTTTTAAGTTGTCTCCATCTTATCAATTGAATTGAGACCATTTTGCACCACTGAATCCAAAAATGACATCCATTTTTCTCAACCAGGTCAGGTTTTTATGCTAATTTGATTTTGAAAAATTCAATCTTCTGACTAAATTGATTACATTTTTGTGACATCAGTTGATTTTTCTTAATATTTCTCCACAAAAAAATGTTTTAAGAGAAAAAAAATCATTTTCTAATAGATTCCTGTTAGGAACAATGGTGTATTCACCACATATGTAGCCGAATACGTCAGACTTATTTTTGCAAGATCTTCTAGTTGAAGCCATTTAATTCATTTGTAATATAAAAAACAATTAGTTATAAGTTGGCACATGCAAAATCTTCAGAATTTGTTTATTGCAAGAGATATAAAAGAATGTTGCATCATATGACGTGAAAACACCCATACTTTGTTCAGAAAGTTGACCTGATTGAGCAAAACCAATGTGATTTTTGGATTTAGCACATCAAAATGATCCTAAATCAGCTAAAACAAAACTTAAACAATAAATTTGGTGTTGACCAGTGTTTTTTTATTTATCTAATTCTTGGAGTGGGGGCATGGTTTAGCATTTTTGATGGTGAAGCTGTAGCATGGTACCACAGTGGACATGAATGTAAGACTGGTTTAATAAAAGCTTGTTCCGTTACTTGACTGTACCGTTTGTGTTCTTTTCTTATGTCCAGTCGTGTAAGCAATTATGGGTATCGTCTATGACATTTACTGAGTAGTACTGGTATTATTCTTAAATACACAAATAGACACATAGAAAATGTCTACTAATGACCATCAAAACAAGTGCATCATTATTTAATTGTTAATTTTCTGAATGATTTCACAGCTCTGCAGTATTTCACTGACAGTTGAATCAAATAAGATGCCAATGATAAAATGTTCTTGTTGAGATAAAGTCATGTATGTAGAATATATAATATAGTATGTGATTATTAACAAATACACACATAATGTAGTTGTGAAGCACTCAAGAGCAATGGAGAGTTAAATATGGGACAATATAAATATGTTTATTAGCAATTTTATTTACCTCAAATAAAAATGTGCAGATCTATATAAATATATATACAGTATACAGCAAGTGTAAGATATTTACAGCAGTGGTCTCTTTTTTCAATAACAATTGTAACATTAAAGGGTTTTTAATCTGACGTTTACAGACTTCAAATAAGAGAGGTCAAGGAGAATTTTAGTGGTAGATCTCATTTGTTTATGGTATTTTGTGGTAAAAGTCTTGGTCTGACTACAATCACCGGTCAGTTTGTTATGTACATCTTTTCAACTACATGTTAACACAAATATCCATCATTCAATAACATGGCAGTACCTCGTAAGGTCAAAACTGAGCATCAACATGGGAAAGAAAGGTGATTAAATTTACTTTGAACATGGCTTCGTTATTGATGACTAGTCTGAGTGCTGATCTATTCAGAATGTCATGCACAACCATCTACAGGTTTTACAGAGAATGGTTCAAAAATTAGGAAAACATCCAGTGAGCAGCAGTTGTCTTGGTGAAAATGTCTTGTTGTTGTTGTCAGAGGTCAGAGTACAGTAGCCTGACTGGTTTGAGATGACAGAAAGACAACAGTTACTTAACTTACCCCCTTGTAACAATCAAGAAGGACAGAAGATTATTTTTGAAGTGAGAACATCTCAATATGTTTTAAGTTCTTATTATTATCCTCTGCTTTTTCTTCTGTGAAATGTTCCAACAGTGGCTGGTGTCCTGACGTCATACTGGGGAGGTTAACTTTAACTTTTTTTAACTTTTTTTTGGCAACTGTCACAGCTGGCTTGTTTTTCATTGTGTCCGCAGTAAACATGTGCCTCCAAACTAGCTCCTGTGTGGGTTGTAGCACGGTATATAGAGCCTGCAATGCCCGCACATCCTCCAAAGCATCGTGGGCCTTGTAGTTCACATCCAACAGCTCCTTCACCAGATTCTCCTGTCGAAAACTCTTGAGGCAGCGGTCCTTCAGCATCTCACGGGCAAGTGGTAGAGTGTCAACGCACCCGGAGATGGACGACTCAAACTTCGCTCTGAGGTCCAGTTCATCGAGAGCTCGGTACAGCAAGCGACAGTCGAAACGACGAATGTTGTGGCCAACGAGAAGTGGCCGTCTGAGCATTTGAAGGAAAGCTATGAAGGAAACAAGGACCTCGCTCAGAGAGTTGGTGAGGACGAGCTGGCGGTGGAGGTACAGCCTCTGTCTGCGAACCCTGAAACCAGTCACTCTGGCCGCTCCGTGCTGCATTCGAGAACGAGGAATGACATAGAGGTTGAGTGAGTGACCTCCGCTCACCGCAGCCAGCTGGACGATGTCACAACTCTGACCTGATCACACAAAACTGAGCTTCAGAGAATTTTTCTGTGGACACATTATGTATTTCAGCAATCTAAGGAGTAGCGTGTTTGAGGGGGGCACTCAGGTGTTATGTAGCCTAGAGCACAGCTAACGTGAAAGCGACTTCTCTCCTTGCTTCAAAAAACAAAGAGTCCATATAATAGTGCAACTTCACTGGAGGCGCATGTTAATACCAGGTATAAATGCTTGTGGTGAATATGATGAACAGAAAACACATTCTAATGCCAGGTGTAAAAGAGGGTCTGTGTCACCACAGACACCAATACAGAGAGTGTGGGAGCTTCAGTTACATACCACAGCTTTAAGATAATGTCAAAAGCCTGCAGTTAATAACAGTGAAAGTCAGAGTGAAACCAAGGACCTAACTGTGCTCTGTCACCTATTTAATGTTTTTACTTTGTAGAGTTATCACTTATTCACTTGTAATGAACGGAACATTCAGTGTACAAATCAAACAGGCTAGCAGCTAGCGTGGGCGTGTTCGGCGTATTGTTTTTACTAAATGAAAACTAATATCGTCAAATATGCCAGTTATAGTGTAAAGTGTCACTGACTCTTAATGCTGATGTGACGAGTACATGTAAAAACCGCGGAGTTTCAGTTACACAGCGGCGAATAACACGTTATCTTACCCAGTCCTGTCGTCTCCAGGTCGAAGAAAACCAGAGACCGTCCAGACTCTTCAGCGACAGCCGACATCACGTTGCGTCCCCCGCAGTGTGTGACAACCGAGACGTCGACACTTGGAATTGTTCGTAGATTTAAAAAAAAACAAAACAGACTCAGCTATGATAATGTGTGTGTGTGTGTGTGTGTGTGTGTTCAGCTACATGATGGCGCAAGGCGTCAGTTAAGTTAATACGCGTATTTTTGATTCACTCAATCCCATTACGGACACTTTCCCTCCGTGATTTCAAACACGGACCCGGAAAAATTCATTAGTTTCAAAATAAAGGTTCAGACAACAATCAGACCGGGGCCCAATATTTACAATGATATTGCACACCTTTTCAAAGTAAAAGTGTTTGTTTTGATATATAGATATAAATATTTTGATGCAAAATGAATCTGTAAATAACAAAAACAGACAAATAATAATAATTAAAACAATATGTAAACAATCAAAGCTTATTTAAAATTAAGTGTTGAATTTAAATATTAATGTGATAAATATTGCTAACTGTTGGTCAGTCTGGGCCAGTTTTCAATATATTAATAAGTGTTGGACTGTGGGGCCGTGAGTTTGAGACCTCCGATTTAGACTATGACCACATTTCCAGTTTGTTTGTTCAGTTTCACATCTGTACAGATCAGATTTAAAGTCTGCATCTGACTGTAATGTGAACGCCCACTGTCTGAAATGCAGTTAAGTGTACAAGAGGCAGACGACTGATTAATAAAGAAACAATCCATCTTTGTCAATTGTTATTTCATTCATCAGTCGATTTGTGCGGTCAAACATATAATTCTCAGAAACTTGATAAAATGTATAAAATTTAATCAAAATGATATTTTAAATGACACCTTATACATTATTTAAAAATGAAAGAAAAACACACACTTGTCCGCCTTTTATGTGAACACTCTTTTCCACTGTTGTTTAGCTGTACCCTTTTGCTAATGCGGGTCAATGATGACTTTACTCTAGGCAAATAAATCGTACTCATGTCAAATGAAGTGACAGAAATCTTACATGAAAATCTGCCGCGTTCACGCTTCCCTGAAAATGTCTGATCTGACTCACAACAATCGAAATAAGGGAGCATTATGTCAAATTTTCTTTAAATATCTATGATAATTGTTTCATCCCCAAAAGTCTTCATTATGAAAATGTGCATACATATTCTTAAGCGAGAGAGAATCACCTGTCCCTGCTCATTCTTTACAGAGGTTTCCTACATTTCCCAAACTGCCCTTCACAAGAAGACCAGCAGTGACCTCTCATGATCTGCATGTCTGTTTGAGTTTCACTGGTTTAACGCTGTGTCACGATTCACTGGAGCATAACATCATCATGATATTACAGTATTAACACCTCCAGTCTTTTTGTTTGTTTTAAAATAGGTAAATAGAATGTGAGATGGCCCATTTTGTAGGACTCCACCACTCAAACAGCTCCTGCAACGCCTTGGCATCCTCCACTGCATTGTGGCTGTCGTATTCCTTTCTTAAGAAGTAACTGACCAAATGATTTTGGTTGAAATGGCACATCTCGGGATAGAGACTCCTGCTCAGCACCAAAGTATCCAAATACTGAAACGCCACCGCCTTGAACTGCTGCAGGAGGGAGCACTGCATTAGCACTCTGGTGAGCACGGGCACGTCAAACAATTTTGCGTTGTGGGCCGCCAGCAGCACGGGACAGTTGAAGGAGCGGAGGAACGATATGAAGGAGGTGAGAGCCACGAAAAGAGGGGTGGTGACCAAAGGAATCCCATGGCGGTACATGTTGTTACCAATGACTGTGAAGCCTGTGATATTTGAGGCTCCCACACTGATCTCACTGTCAGGGAGGATGTAGACATTGAAGACCCGATCACCACAGACTGCAGACAGCTGAGTGATGTCACACATATTAGTATCTGAAATGAAAACGAGAGGAGGGACACATTCAATGGTTGACACACAGCACAAACAGAAGCGGTTGTTTTACTCACAGCAGATGATTTTACTCGATGTATAAAGCTAAAAGAGAGGGAGCCAAATACAAATGATAACCCTGCTATGGTTCTGGCTCTGTGTTATCAAAGTCCATGTTTAATTTATTTATCTTACTGGCGAGGTAACTTGATAAGTGTGGGACTAATCAGTGAGTCAGTGGGAAAAAAATCAGGAAAGACAACATATTATCTCGGGGACTGAATACAATTGCATGACGGGCCTTGAGCTTGACACCTGTGACTCAAGGCAACGCCTCCATCTCTGAAACTTTGCTAATGTTGCATTCATTGCCTGACCCTCTAATAGACGTCTTTGCAGCGTGGGCAGTTCCTGGCAGTACTGCTTTATCCTCCGCATGAGAGGTCTCGTTTAAAAAACTGTTCAGTGATTAGAAATGAAAATGAAGTTTCCTTGATTAGATATAGGTGCGAGAGCAACAAGCAGAGGTCATTTGGGGTTTCCCTAGAATAAGTGCATATGTACTAATTCTATGAAGTGAAGAACAAGAGGCATGAACAGTAGGTCTATATATAGTAGCAAGTTGTGCAAGCTGCAAGATTTGCACACCATGCGGTTACAGGAAAAGCAATTGTGAAATCTTTAAGCTGTATAACTGAAATGTTATAACGTACTAAGTGTATGTAAATCAATACCCACGACTGCTAACAACTACACCAACTGTGTGGCGCTATTGCCGCAGAGTAATTGCAGTAGTAGGGTGAAAAAAATGGGTATTTTGATGTCTGATAATGTTCGATATTTGCAGTAAAGCAGGGGTCTCAACTCAAATGACCTGGGGGCCAATGCACATCATAACAACTGTTCACAATAGTTCCTGATGATATCACACGTATTCGTAATAATACTATTTATGATGCAAAATTAATGTTTTAATATCAGACATTTATTTTTTTTGCATAAATAATAGTGTGACTGTAATTAAAATTCATACCAGGAGCCGTTTCGGCCACTGGCATTTGTGTCTCGGGCCCTAGCAAGTGTATTTATGTAATTGAATGTTGTATATGATACATTTAATAATGGGATAATTATGACCAAATGTCTTGTTATTACTGTTATAAAAAACATTGCGAGCAAACATAATATATTCTATCACCTCGCCGGCAGCTGTGCCTCAGCTACACACTGTGTTTAAAAGACGGTGAGGTCGTGGGCCATGTTTTCCTTATAACATGATATTAAGTGGGGGGGCCGCATGTTTGAGGCCCCTGAAGTAAAGCTAGAATATGTAGAATGTGGAGTGAACTGTTGACGCGAAGAGAGAGTCAGAATGTAATAAATAGCGATAAAAGCACATTTGCTTATCTTGTGCAGAGCAGAGCACAGGCACTGCCAGGTACCACGTTAAGAACACTTTTTTTTCTAGGGAGGCAGAGACATGGGGCTTTCAAGGTCGCAAACAGGGAGTAAATCAATGGGGCAATGAAGCAGTGTTGAAATAATGACTTGGCAAGTGGGTTGATATTGTGTCAGTACCTCATACAACCACAGTACAAAAAATACTACTACTACAGTACTGTAGAGTATTGTAACAGCATTCATACTTATTATAAGAAACGCTGCTGGACTGCTTTTAACCCAGCACACTCAAGAGAGATCACATCAGCATCACTTCACTGGTTATCCGTTCATTCTAGAGTACATTTAAAAAAAAAAATCCTGGTTCTTACTTTCAGAGCTTTTCATAGACAAAGACTCATTTTAGGAAAGCAGGTTACGCCTCTTTTATTCAAGCAGGCTTTTAGTTAGAGAAGGCTTGAATCCACATGTTTTTGTGTCTATATTTTTGTATCCCTTGTATTTTCATGTCTCTTTTATTTAGTATTTCATCTGTGAAAAGTGGTATATAAAATAAACTTTCAACAAAAATAAAGTACATGACTCTGGGTAATACTAATAAGTACTTTACACAAGAACAAACATGAACACTGAAAGCTTGAAAAATAAGATTTTAACAACAACAAAACATCATAATATTCTTGCAAGCTGCATCATATAAACCTAACAACCTGTAACATTGTCACTAAATGGCAGTAACTTACTTAGTCCAGTTGTCTCCAGGTCAAAGAAAACGATGACTCCATTAGAACACGACATCTGCACGACGGAAGAAGATTAATTAACTCACACAACCAACAGTCCAGACTTCTGTTTACTTTAAAAAACAAACAAACAAACACACAGAATAGTGTTGTGAGTAGACTAAATAAAGAGTCAGAGAACAGTGAAGTGTAAACTCACCGTGTATTAAGCCCAATTTATACTTCTGCGTAAAGTGCTCTGCGTAGGCTACGTAGAGACTCTGCGTCGACGCAGAGACTGTCGAAGAGCCTCTGCGTAGTCTCCGTCTGCACGAAATATTTTTTAAGTGTCCGTCACTCCGTCAAGGGACTACGGAGACGGCAAGAGCTGCGATTGGTCCTCAGGACAGGCCGAGCTAAGCTGCTCTGTGCCGGCTCTCAGTGCGCTCCGGGCGTCCTGACAGGCAGAGCTGATCCCCGCCGATAACGCCGCTGCCGAACTATAAATACGTCATATCTTAACACACACAGCACATGTTTAGACTCTAAATGGCCAATTTCTCGCCTCAAATTATCTTAAAACTGCGTTCCGTGACACAGAAAAGTGAGAAACGGCCACTTTTTCAACAACAACAGTCTTTCTCTCTCTTTCTTTCTCGGACGCCATTGCTCACTGTAGCCAGAAGCACAACAACCTTGCGTAGCGACCCCTACTGATCGGGCGGGAAATTGCAGCGAGTGTCCGTCACGACGACGCAGAAGTATAAATGCTCGAGGCGTCTCCGTGGTGACGCAGACGGATAACGCATACGCAGTCGGAGAAGTATAATGTGGCCTTTAGATGAAGGTAACAGTCTGGTGCGCTCGCGCTCTCAGCTCAAAATGAAACTTCATTTAGCTTTCTCTCCCAAAGAAACAGCAGTGTGTGTGTGTGTGTGTGTGTGTGTGTGTGTGTGTGTGTGTGTGTGTGTGGGAGGGTGGAATCTTCCACCGTCACCCAGAGCTGACGGGACACACAGACCTTTGTCGTGGTCATTTACCACCGCGGTGAATGGCTCACACACACCCATTTACATATTGACAAAATATGACGAAAAATGAAATCGTGCCATAAAAAACAGCAGTAAAATCTAAAAGCAACATTCTAATTCACTCCTGTTTGTTTACCTGTAGCCTAGCGTGGTAACATGGTTCCCTTCCCCCCTGGAGTCCCATCATCTATAACATCAAAGCCATCAAAGACAGAACAAAGACCTGGCTCTGATGCTCTGATGTGAATGGACAGAAGTGTATTTGCCTCTGATCTGTGCTCCTCCTCACTTCTCTCCTGTCCCTCCACACTTACACAAAAGTCAAACCATTTACAGCACGTGTCAAACTCAAGGCCCGGGGCCTAGATGTGACCCGCCATGTCATTTTATGTGGCCTGTGAGTGATTAATTGGTCTTAAAAATCTGTGTTAAAATAGGTCTGTGCTGCTTTAAGGCGTGCGTTGACCATAAACTACATTAGATTGAGACTTTGATCGCATGCAGAATGTGTTCACAAAAGTCACAACCAAAAAAACGATGCGGACAGACGGTTCATCCCACACACAGATATCCGTTTGTTTCATTTCATCTGCCCAACTGCTGACGTTGAACATCCTATGGTTCATACCACCTACACAATCATTGCTCAAACTACAATATAAACGCCTTGTTTTACTCTGCTCTGTGCACTCACTTTGCAGACTCCTCGACTCTGTAAACTGTGTACCTCTTGGTTGCAACCTCGATTAAATCTACTTACTTGTACTTCTCCGACTCGGCTCTCGTGCTTCATCTCACATGCAAAAACCGTGTGATTGGAGCACTCTATCACTCATTACATAGCCTGTATGTGTGTTTGGGCTCATTGTCCTGTTGAAAAACTAATCCCACTATGTGCAAACCAGATGTTGGCATGTTGCTAGAGAATTACTATGTATAAGTTTGCCTTGTGTGAGAGAAAATTCTAATCTTTGGACAAGAAGACTGGAACGATGCACAGTCAAGGTCAGGTCCTCCTAAAACACCAAGGCCCCGGGCATCTTGACCTAATACACCATCTCAAGTATTACTAAATAAACGTACCAGACCTGGCAACGCTGCTCCCAACAAGCTGAGATGACGCCACACCGTTGAGACGTCAGGCATCGTCTCTGCTCTCCTCTGATCTGAGCTTTCTCTGACCTAATGGTCATTTCTCACGGACCGTATACGTCATCACATTCCTGCTGTTATAAACGAAAACAAAGCGGTTGCATATCAAACGTACTACTGACACTTCATATGTTATTGGTCGACGTCTAAATCAATGTCATAACTTCCGGTGGATGGATGATGCTTTAAAAGGGGATTCTCCACACACTGATGATAAACATGACAGTAAAAATAAGTTATTTATGCCCGGCGTGCAGTTGTATTCAGCCCGCAAGATAATATGTTAGCTTTTTTTCCCCCACTGATTTACTCATTACATTAAACGTGGACTTTGAAAACACAGAGCCGGAAACCAAGCATGGTTATAAGATGAACAGCCCCTCGTTTTTTGCATTCGGTTCCTTTTCTTTTAGCTTTCTACATCTATGTGCTGCTCTACTGAAATACAGCAGAGGAAATCAGGCAAGACAGATGGAAAATCATTTGTTTGGAAGTCTTTGTAATTTGACCTCATTTGGCCCTCGACACTTGGAGACTGTTTTCGATTTTGTCCCCCCTTTGTTATTGAGTTTGACATCCCTGCTCTAGATCAACCTTACCTTTAAAATATGTACATATCTGCCAATGAGGTTATATTTTGTCCACATTTGTCTGTCTATCAGCAACATTACTCGTGTAAGTGTAAAGGACAGATTTGGATGTAATTCTGGAAGAAATTATTTGATTTTGTTGGTGAAAAAAAAGTAAATTCTGCGAGTTAGTGGAGTGTATTGACAATGTGGGAAACTGAGTGATCTTTGTTGGGGTCTGTGCTGTCTGAGTGCATTATCTGGTATTGATAATGTACACCATTTTTACAATATTATCTGAAAGAAGACACAGTAATGAAATAATGTGTGGTTGAAAATGAAATCACACTATTTAAAAGTCACATCCACATATAACATAAGTCATTGTGTTTGGCTGCAGTTTTGCTTTTTTTTAATAAGCAGATGAACCCCCCCCCCCCCCCTCCATACAGTCTTTTTTCTTACAACCATAGACATGTTTGTATCATTAAAAAAAAAAAGAACATAACAAAAAAATTGCACCTCATACATAACCGTGTCCAGATTGGCGCAAACAAAGAGACGCAATGCTCGACTTTTCTTTCTTTCTTTCTTTTTTTTTGCTTTGTTGCACAAACATGACAGACCGACTGTGGCCTGATAAAATGTTGCCAAGGTTAATAGTAGATAATGAACCGTACACAGGATAATATATCCTTTTATAACACCTTTTTATAACATATTCTGTTAAATCAATGTACACCCCCCAAAAACATAGTCATAAATAGTACATACACTGTGTATAAAAGAGGAACAAAGACAACCAGAGAAAGCAGAGCATGCCTTCCAGTGACAGGTACATTCACTTTTTTTCTTTTCTTTTTTTTCTTAGTTTTTTGCAGAATATACATGTAGACAGCATGGACATGTACAAATACCATCCTCTCAAATACCTGCCTCAAGATATTTGACCAGGAATTAGTCTCATCTCCCCGCTGCTTCTTTTTTCTTCTTCTTCTGAACAGGTCGACAGTCAACGTTAGAAAAAGAAAGCAAGTCTCCACACCTGCGTTAAAACTGAGATCAGCGCGGTCTTCGCTGAGATGTCCAGCTTCATGGACAAGTCGATTAAACTGAATGTGTTAGTGAGACCGGAGCAGAAGTCGCTCGGAAAGTGTCTGACCACAAACGCAGCAAGCGAGCAGGGATATTGCAGCTTTAATACGGAGACATCATTGCTGTGAAGCGAGTGTGTAGGCCCAATAAAACGTAACCTTGCTGAACGGACAGAGGCGGAAACAGTGTTAGATTATGGCTGAAATGTAAAGGCGGTCTGTGTAGGTGCTACTTGTTAGTCTGCTTTACAGGCAGATTAAATAAATGCTACTTTTCACAGTCAGAGCCGAGAAGGAAGAGGAGAGAAGAGCTACGGTCATGTTTGTCAAACAAAAGACGAGTGTACTGTGAATGGCTCAGAGGACAACGTGGACGGTCTGAGTGAGTCGTTGAGTGCAGACGTTAATATTTCATAAATTAGACGTAGTGTCACTTGATTGTTGCAAAGGAGTTCCACCTTAAATTGAATACCGCTCGTGCACACACCAGGAGCTGGTACAGCGGCAGGAATGAATCACTCGTTCATTCAGACAAACGTATAAATCACCCACACGAGACAGGGGGAAAAAAATGGCTTTTGTATGAACAAAAAATAAAATATGGAACAATATTGACAAAAAAAACAAATGACATCTATGATATCAATAACAATGTACAATACAGCAAGTATTTAAAAAAAGAAAAAAAGAAATTCAAGTCCTGACAAATTAACACTGACGCTTCTGAAAGAAACCGATGGAAAATCAGGGAACACCAGATACAGAACACTTATGGCTGACTGGTGTTTGATGCCTCAGGTCAGCTGCACGCAGCACAGACCCACAGCCTTTCCTTCTATCATTTTTGAGGACTGTAACCCGAGGGCCCCTAAAACTAGTTCTGTTCATCGTGAAGGAGGAGAAAAAAAAAAGGAATGTGTGGACAAAAACCAGCGCAGAATCGATTGTGAAACCTGAATTCAAGACACTTAACTTCATAACCCAGAGAACAGGAATAAAGATGTGATCGACAATGCACGACCCAGGAGCAGCACTGCAGTTTCCTCTGTAACATAATAATAATAATAATAATAATAATAATAATAATAATAATAATAACATAGAGCTGTGGCATATTTCTGTACAGTTTCATCAAATCTCAACTAGGACATGTGACAGAGAAGCATGCAGCCTCTTGGCTGGTGTGTCCCATGTAAACGAGAAAAAGCAGACTTAGCTCAGCACTGGTTGTAGACAAAATGTCCACCAGTTCAGTCAGTATGGCTACATTTCTTCACGGTGGCTTTTACCCACCTGACCACATGCTAAAAAAAAAACAATGACAGGGCACTACAAGATTTGGCTTTGCAGGAGTGTTTTTCTTTTCTTTTTTTCTTTGTCTGTGTCTCATTACCTTTCATTTCCTTCTCATTTCTCTTCTTCTTCTTCACTCCTTCACCCCTGGTGCTCCAGCAGGGTTCAAACAGCACTGAGATCAGAGGACAAACAAACTTTTTCACTTTCTGTGATTCACATTAGCTGTCAGTCATCCTCTTGTGACCACTGATGTTGTTGTTTTGTCCCTCTTTGTTATTACGTCCAGTCACCTATTCTATTCTCTCCACAGCTTTGACCGGACCAGGGGGAGGTGGGGGGTGGGAACTGAGGAGGGGCAGCAGGCCTCGCCCCATGACCAGCCTCGTCAAACCAAACCCTGGACTCTCCCTCCTCCCTTACTCGCACATCCTCCTGCGCTCACACAGGCGGCGGCTGGCGTTCTTTTTTTTTCCCTCCTCAGCCTCACACCATGAACTCGTTGCTGCCGTACAGAACCAGCTGCTGTGGCCCCGAGCTGAAGTCAGACTCTCTCCGGTGAGTTCCCGACGGCTCGCGCGGCGAGCTGCGACTCAGCCTGAGCCTGTGCTGGGTCTTACCGGCCCTGTGACCTGCCTCTGCCTCAGCCAGCGGGGCCCCCAAGCCGCAGGAGGTGAGCAGCGGCCCCGAGGAAGAGGAGCGGAACCGGTAGTGAGGGGACGGAGAGCCGGAGGCGTTAGAGGAGAGAGACGAGGACGGGTGATAAGAGGAGGAGATGGTGGAGATGGAGTCTGCCGAGTCCTGGGAGTCAGGCTGACGGCGCAAAGTCCGCCTGCTCTTTGCCTCGGACTTTCTGGAGCGATAAGTGCCGTGTTCTGTACAGAGAGAGAGAGAGAAACATGTTGGGACTTCACTGTAAGGACATCCTAACACAGTTCTGTTATCAAAGGAGATAATGGAATGTTTAAAAGTTACGGCACTGCTAACAAAACCATAACGATCCATATGTACATGTGTGAAGGTTCCACATATACATGGGGCACATAACTCTATATTATAATCAATTCTTCACAGTCATTCTTGAGACAGACAATGATTTAATGTTTCTAAGTGAAAACAGTAGCAGGAATACATAAAAACATAATAAAATTATAATTTCTTGCTGACACCAAAGTTGGAACTAATGCGACTCAAGACAGATGATTACACGTCGTAAAGAACACGCATTTGTAGACATAATGCATTCTCTCACCCCCTAACCATCCTAACCTTAACTATCACACCTAAATGTCTAACACTAACCCTTTACTCCAACCCTAAAACCAGTTCTTAACCCTTTAAAAAGCCCTTTAAAGAAGTCAGGACCAGTCACAATATCCTCACTCCGTATGGTTTATACGATATTTGGTCCTCACAAAGCCACAGATAGAAGAACACACACACACACACCTGAGGGGTCAGAGGTGGCTCCTTTGGTGTCCATCGTGATGTTTTCTGAGCTGTCTGCTGTCCCAATAGACGCTTCAGATTCAGGAGTGTCATCATCAGAAACTCGTGGCTCCAGGATCAACATCTCATATGTCAGCTCCTCCCTGGAAACACACACACACACACACGTGAACATGAACCTTTTATGAGGCATTTATGATGACATACATGAAATTGTGCTTCCCTTGAATATACGAAGATACGAATTGCAGAACTTGCAGAATAATTTGTTTAGTTTGTGAAGGCAGGGTTAACATGGAGGGAAAGGACCTTTTCATATCTCGCTGAAACCTTTTTCCCACTCATGTCACACAAACGAAACACCTTCCGCTTACTTCTCTTTCTGCAGACTCTCGATCTGCTCAGTGAGGATTCGCTCCTCCTGCTGCATCTCCAGCTGCTGCTCCTCGTTCAGCACGGCCTCCGGTGCGTCCTCTCCTCCTCCTTCTCCTTCTCCTGCCCCCTCTTCATCCACCTCAGGGGCTTGCGCCCGAGGGCTGAGAGGAGGCGAGAGTGTTTGGGGGTTGCATTGCCGAACACGGCTTTTGCTCTGTTGATTCAAAGAGAGCGTGTTAGCTAAGGGTGAACGGTAATAATCAACGACTTACTCCTCTGACAGTGACGGCGATGAAGCACAGCTGACGCTGCTATGCTGCTACAGGCACATTTAGATGCTGAACTGCTGAACACAAACACACTCACACACATAGGTCAGGCATTACCTTATCTTTAGCTGTGTTAGGCTGCACGAAAAATAAGTAGTGAAGCAGAAACAGAAAGCAGAGTGATCATGGAGCTACATGAACTCTCTGAACTCACAACAAAGACAAACATTAACTCAACAAAATTAATTAACTTAAAGTTATTAAAGGTGACAATTAATTAGCTATTTTTATTGTTTTTTTAATGTAGGAGCCTATGGAACAGAACTGCTGGCTAATCAGGATTATCAGTTTTGATAATGATGTTAAAACATCTGGATGGAGTCACCAGGTTATTAGCTTGGTTTGCCTTCCACACATCAAAATATCAAAGAATTGTGGACTGGACGACAAATGAGGGTGGCCAGCCGCTCCGTAAAATAAGGGTTTGTTCCGTATTTTGAAAGATAAAAGAGGTGTTCTGTATTGAACGGATATGGAACACACAGATTAGGCCACCAATAAAGATTGTGGATTTGTATGAAAGAAAATAACAGTATAACTGAGTAGAAAATGGGATTTTATTTATTCATTTTAAACCCAGTCCCCTGTTTCTTATTTTCTTATTAGGAAGTTGGCAACCCTATGACAAATCCCCGTAGTTATTATCTTTAACTCTGTGGTTTTACAAAATATTTGGTTTAAAAAAATAAAAAATAATTCTCTACTGCTTCATAATTATCTAATCAACTTATCTCATGCTCATCATTCAATCAATCAATCAATCTTTGTTGTGTTATGTATTAAAAATTGCAGAATAGGCAACAACAGTCAGACTTAAGCACAAGCTGAATTATCTCTAATTATAAAAAGTAATAGCAAAAGGAGTTTATCGGTCTCGAACTCTTAAAACATGGTCTTACCACAAACATATTTGGTGATATTTACTAATCCAGACACAAACATGGAGTCAGACGGCTAAAAGGCGGACATGATGAGCACTGTGACAGACAGTGTGAGCAGACTGATGGTCAGGACAGGACAGGACTGGTGGTGGTGGTGGTGGTGGGCAGCTACATGGAGTGGGAGGGGCATACATACCGGGGTGGCAGTGCGGGTTATGCTCATAAACCTAACGGCAATTAGTACAGGTTTCTGGAAGGAGGGTTTGGGGAGAGGAAGGAAGGGGGGAGGATAGATCAGGGTTAGGGAGCAGTAAAGTAATCACGTTAAGCATGGGTTTGGTGACTTGTAGGATAAAAGTTTAAAACGGTTGGAGGGAGAGTTTTTAACTTCTGAATCCAGGCGGTTTGCTGTAAATCAGCATCCACATCCAAAATAATACCAATAATCTCAAATTAGTGAGATTATCGCAGAATCGTGAGGAGATGCATGTAAAATGTCATAGACTCGTGATTTCGCTTGTGTAGGAAACACACAAGGCCGTCTGTTGATGACAGATGTAAATAAACACAGAGTTAATGAACTCCTGCCATGTGAAAACCATGCCAGCTCCTCATGGAACTGATAAACCATCACAATCCTTAACAACCAATAAGGATGATTCACATTATTATTATCACTGATAGTGAAGCGATGGTCAGCAACTGCAGTTCTGGTCTTACCATGGATTTCCTGATGTGGGTCAAGCGGCTTTTGGCTTTGTTTTCTGCAAACTCCAGACTGCTGATGTCCTTCAGACGAGCTCTGTATTTCCTCATCTGCTCGTTGACGATGAGCTCCACACACCTACAAAGAGAGGGATTAAGAAGAATTAAAAATTAGATGGTGACGAGTGATGAAAAAACTGTAAAGCTCATTATTATGTTTGATTAAGATGTCAAATTATAGTTATTTGCTTGCATTACTGAACTGAATGTTAATAATTATAATGTTAATGTTATTTGCCAAATAAATAACTTTTTGAAAGATTTCTAAAATATTTATGATTTCTCATTTTTATGACAGGTGGTCTAATAAATGTATTAAGCACTGTATAAATACAATTTATTCTTTGTATTGCAACACTGTTTTGTGTCCATGATCGTTAAGAAGTTATAATTCTAAAACTAAATCTACCTCAATCCTGACAAAGTATGCAATTGCAGGTAATTATGTTAAACCCCTTTAAATTTGTCTAAAATAGTTTATTTTGAGTCACAGGATAAAGCCAGTGGACATACGCAGTGGTCTTGCTGATGTCTTGTACGCTCTGCAGAGGGTCAATGGAGTCTGGGCAGCGAAGGATGCAGGGAGCAAACACAATGGCGAGGGCGTTGGCTGACATCCTGTTAGTCTCCTCCTGCAGAGCGATCCTGTAACACACCACAACTCATACGATTATGAACAAACACATCACAGGGAGGATGACACGTGACTGTGATGGTTTGATGATTAGTGAGAACAAAACACAGGGAAACTCTGCAGAGTGGAAAAAAGCCGAAACAAGATCACTGGCAAAATCATCTTTCTGATCTCGTTTCAAAACCTAATTTTCACACTCAGACTTGTCTGTGACTCTATCTCACATCTCACCTGACCAGATGGAAGATGAGGCGCTCCAGTGTGCTCAAGTGTGTCCTGCTCAGCTGGTCGATGACTGAATAGACCCACTGAATGATCTCCCGCTTGTCTGGCTGACCTGAAAAGACACACACAGAGAGAGAAAGACACACACAAACAAATCATTCTAATGACTTTCACCTAGCAAAGGGAATCAAAACACCTGCAGAAGGGACCAATCATGAACTTACCCATGGCCCTGAGGAACTCCTCATACAGTTCAAAGGTCATGAGAGGGCTGGGCAAGTCTCTCAGCCACTGTTTGAGAACACTGGCGATGACATGGATGTTGTAGTCGTCCAGGTTTACGCAGTTCACATCTGCAGCAGAGAGATACAGAGTTTAAAGTAGCAGTGAAGTGTAGTTTAGTAACTGCAACGACAGTTGTGGTAAAATACGTACAGTAGATGCTTTAGAAGCAGACGCTGTTCTTGTGGTCAGTTAGCAGGAGTAGAAGCAAGGCTAGCAAAGCTAATTTATTTGTAATATACATTAACACGCAGAGAGCACGTTCAATGTGCTTAACGAAAATGAAAACATTTTGAATGTGAAACAAATATAATGGCGGACAAGTCTAAGAAAATGGGAGGAAGGTGTCCTCGCCAAAGATGATTATGGTTGGGTAAAATATAATATCTGCAATGGCTAAGCCTAAAACTTAAAGCCACAAAGGGGCTGCTATACGGGCTAATAACAAATAGTAAAATGGCTAATTAGCCATTATAATGACTTAGCTGACTCGCTTATTGTAACGTTACACCAATCCCCGTAGTGTTTAGAAATAACGCCGTGCAACTTCGTCCTATGGAGCTTTATGTTAGTGTATTTCTCACCACATTGCATGAATTAATTAGTGTCTATTTGTTTCCAAGTATTTCCAATAACATGAGCCAGCGCATCGTCCCGTTCGACAGCGTTGAAAAAATAACAGCGCTGCTTCGACTAGCAAAACCTGTTACCTGTCAGGTTCCTAGCTAAATAACATTAATGTGATCCCCAACAAAACAGTGACACCTAGTGGACGTTTTGTGTCCAACACACAGAGCCCAATGAACATGGCTCTTACAATATCCGGACTACTACTACTACTAGTGCTACTCGTAGTACTACTACTAGTACTAATACAACTGCTTTCACTTGAATGCAGGAGGTCTGTATCCCACTTATGCTGTTCGATTCCACGCATACCAAGGATATTATTGGAAGCACTTTGCTGCCATCTAGCGGACGGAGTGTAAACTACGCCCCGGTCGATGACACCAGAAGTGTTGGCTCTGCAGAGTTTCTAATTTCGGGAAATTGTCCACAAATTTTAGGAAAGCTGTTCTTGGATAAAAATACACAATGGCTGATTGGTTGCTACTAACCAATATAAAAGAATAATATAGGGGCACTTGTGTTATTTTGAGTAATTATGCCCAATATCGCAAATTTGCATCATAGCTACATTTATTCTATCTATACTATGTTCTATATTCAAATTAACAATCTTAATGATGTATCTGCTTGACAACAAAACTACATGTAATTGTAAATACATTTAGGCATCAAGGGGATAACAATAACAACAATTATTGTTATTATTATTATTAGAATAAAAATAGATGTATCTAGTAATAGACATAGATGGTAGAAGCAGCAGTAAAATATGCTAGGGGTAGTAATTGTGGCAGCAGTAGAACAGTAGTATTAGTATTCGTAGTACTTTACGGTTTGTGCAGACTGCTGTGTCTCAAATGTCTCACCTGTGTCCAGGCCCTGACGGAGTTCTTTGATCTTATTGGTGGAGCCCGACTTTCTGTAGATGCCCTCTGTGTAGAGGCCGTGCATCTCAATGTAGTTGATGAGCTTCTCCACCAGCTGTGGCACCAATCGCTCCTCGTTCGTTAGGCGGGACAACTCCACCCCGAACTGTCGGGACGACAGCTCCGGATCATACTTGAATTTAAAAAAAATACAAGCACAGAGATTCCCTAAACAGTTGCTTGTAAAAAAAAAGAAAAGAAGTCAAAAAAATTAACTCCACCTACCTTTTTACTGCACTTGGTCGTCATCTTGGAGCAGCACTTCCTGTGGCAGGCGTAGCGACACACTGCACAAAACAACTCAATCAGACTAATTCTTACAAAAACAGCTGCAGTCAGTCAGTCAGTCAGTCAGTCAGTCAGTCAGTCAGTCCAAAGCTCAAAGACCCACGCAAGTAAAAAGATGAGAGCGACAGAGAGTTCCGATGTGATGTCTATGATGTGGAAGAACAGATGGAGCTTTTCAACCAGACACAAGAAAGATTTATGAAAGGAGCAAGAGGTTTTATCAAATCTTACTGACACTCAGGGAGGCAGGGCAAGTCAGGGAGGTTTGACTATGACTGTGTGTGTGTGTGTGTGTGTGTGTGTAGGAGGGGGTGTAATGTGTTGTGTGAGTGGAAATAAACTACACGCATGGGCGTGAGTGCTTGTGGATAAGTGAGTTAAGGAGAACATTAGGAACTGCTGCTAGTGTGTGAGTGCGTGTCTTGTCAGACTTGCAGATCTTTCTAGTTTGCTTTTAGGCCAAAAATACTAATAAAATAAAATAAAATGTAAGGTAAGATGAGGTAAGATGCAACAATATTGTCTTTACACCAGGTTAACAATAACACATTTGCTGTTCCTTCCATTAGTTTCCACAACATTCAAATTTATACAACACACACACACACACACACACACACACACACACACACACACACACACACACACACACACACACACACACACACACACACACACACACACACACACACACGCACACACACACTACATGTGAAACATGGAAAATCATCATTCTTCCAGGAATGATTCATCTTCATCTTTCTTACTTTCCATCATTCCATGACTTCACCAAACAACCACCGTTTCATTGGAAAAAACACGTCCAAATTCTGGCTGTTATTTAGTCATTTTTTTGTACAAACTGAACAAATGAAGTACGTGCGGTTGTGAGGACACGTTTCTGATTCAGGACTGTCTTTATGGAGGACAGTTTGGCTGGTCCTCACAACATTAAGGGACTTTTTGAGGGTTAAGACCGACATTTTAAGGATTAGGGTTTAAATTAGAGTTAGGTTAAGGGTTAGGGTTAGGCATTTTGCTGAAATGGGTAAGGTTAGGGTAAGGGGCTGGGTCTATGGGTGTCCTCACTAAAAATAATGTACAAGATTGTGTGTGTGTCTTTGTGTATTTGTGGCTTTAAAAATCATATTGTATTAACCATATGATAAGGACAGTTTGGCTGGACTTATTTAAATGGGCTTTTTGGGGGTTAAGACCTGGTTTAAGGTTGTTACACCCATTTTTTTCACTTGGTCAAGTGAAATGTTTTTGTGATGCTGCTGTGTGTGTGTGTGTACGTGTGTGTGTGCGTGTGTCCTCACGTTTGCAGACACAGGCTCTGTCCATCATCCAGATGAGGGACGAGCAGTACTCGCAGTAAGTGGGAATGCTGTACTGGGTTGACTTGAAGATGTGGCCATTATGCTCCTCCACCTGCAGGGGGCAGTGGAGACACCAGTCACATCAGATTGATTTAAAACGCATTGTTTATATTCTGTATTGCTTTCCTAAAACAAAAATAATTCTGGACTCACAATGTCAGTTTCCTTCTTCCTTGACTTTTTGCGCTCACGTTTAAGAGTCTGAAAAGAAAAAAATAAATGTTTAGGATTTTACAGCCTTAAAATGTACAGTTTAGTTTGTTATTCACATTTTCCAATATGTATCATGAATCAATCTGTTACAGTCATTCCAGATAAAAAAAGTACTTCTTATAAACACATTTTTTATCAACAAAGTTGAACTGCTTAAGAATATTTCCCAGTTTGTCTCACCCTGCCGACGGTTCCCTCCATGGGCTTGAACTCGGTCACGAATTCATCCAGGAAGACCTTAAAAGTGTTCACCCACACTTTCACCGGTGACTCACTCCAGTCCCTCTGCTCCAGACGCATGGTCTTCTCCAGAATCTGCTCGAACAATGCGTACAGGTCCTTGTAACGGATACTTTTCCCGTCATCCATCTGGCGCAGAGAAAGAAAAAAATAGATCCCATTAAAGTCTATAGGAAGGTCCGAATCAATGCAGCAATTACATTTACCATCAAGACTTCTTTATAGATTATTTTAGTCGTTGTTGTTTTTTTTCCTCCAGTTTATTTCAGCCCTCTAAAGTGCCAGATTGGGCGTGGCCTCTGGACAAAGTAGTGCAGTACATGCCAGACGGATTAGACAATCACATTACAGTGTCTCAGGTTCAAGCTCAGTGAATTATTCTTGTTTTTGAAAACTTAGGAAGAAAGAAAGATAGAAAGTAGTGGTGTGTGCTCACAGCCAGAGCAGTGGAGTACGAGTTGAGCATGTTGATCCTGAACTCCCTCAGCGCCTTCTTGAAGACGACGTCCACCATAGTGTCCTTCTTACTGTCCTCAGAATCCAGGTCAGCGATCTGGGTAGGGGAAAAAAAATAGTTTTCAAGTAAACAGTTGGGCAGAAGAAGAGGTGGAATGTAAACAAAACACACAAATGCTTAGTAAGACTGAGTATTGATGTGTAACAAGGAATACAGTGTTTAAAAAGTGGATAATGAACCATAAAACTCTTAATGCTTCATGAATATTCATTCAAAACAGAATGTAAAAGAATCTTAGCACACAAATAGCGGTAGCCAGTGGTTACAGTTACTTCTACAGCAACAAGAGCTACAGCTACATTTTTTAAAAACGTTGGTCTACATCTAGGTACAGGGGTGTCAAACTCATTTTCACTGAGGGCCACATTAGCATAATGGTTACCTTCAAAGGGCCAGATTTAACTGTCATACAGAATAAATGTAACTAAATGTAACCAAATAACATGTTAAATAAAGGTAACTACTCTGTAACATATTGCTAAATAACCTTCTGTATTTATTACTTATTTAATTCCAGTCGTTGCATGATTCATATACAATGATACACTGCGATCTAGTGGCGGTGCGTCACTTTGCGGGTAACACAATTGCCGTGCATTGTGGGAAATGTAGTTTATGGTCGACGCACGACTTAAAGCAGCATAGACCTATTTTGACATAGATTTTTAAGACCAATTAATCACTCGCGGGCCACATAAAATGACTAGGCGGGTCACATCTGGCCCCCGGGCCTTGAGTTTGACACGTGATCTCGGACTTTCTGACATTGCATCCCGACAGTGTCCAATTCGCATCTGCCTCTTGAGGAGAACATAGATTACATAACGATGAATAAAGTCAGTAATAGCAGAATCCCCTCAAATATGAAGAGGACGACAGATATTGGATTGTTTTATTGATGGCGTGAAGACAATTTCAATAAATAAGATTTTTAAGAAACAAATTACAGACTCAAGCTTTAATTATTTCCTTTTCGCGCCAGCAACATAACTGATTTCATCTGGATTGAGGTCGTACAGTAAGTAGTGTTGCTGTGTATTTCACAGCTTAAGAGAAAGGTCATGATGTTTTATTTATAATGTTATTTACTGTTTACATGGTTCACCCTCTCACCTTCTTCATGAGGAAGTCGTTCATGCTGCGGTAGTCGTGCGCCGACGTGAGGATGTGCAGCGCGTCGTTCTGCCACAGCGCCGGCTCCAGGGCGATGCTGCTGATCTTCACGCTGCGACGCCGCTTCATTTTCGGAGACGGCTCCTTGTTCTCGTTGCCGTCCCTCGCTCCCTGAGAGGACGCTGCCTCCAGGTCAGGACTGCGAGGAGGAGACGGGCCTTCTACGAGACAAAGAGTCGGTGGTTGTGTTAGCGTGCGGGGGTGTTTCTGCGGATGTGACTCCCAAAACCTTAAAACGACACATCGTGTTATTACCATGTGTCTCTACAGATTCACTCCTGCTCGTCTGCTTCTCTCTGGACAGCTTTTTCTCTCCGTGCTTGGACTTGCTCCAGAATCGCATCTTCCCTCTCATCCTGCTAGATGACAAACAGCTGATTAATGGAAGGATCGGTCGATTTAAAGATGAACCAATGTCCACCAATAGATTTGGATCTACCTTCCGTCGTGGCTGGAGGTTTTCCTGAGGACCTCAACCTTGCCCAGGTCTCCTGATGACATCGTCTTATGGATCTTCTTCTCTTTATGAGACGACTGCACAGCAGAGAAAAACAACGAGGTGATGAAAAACAAATATATATATATTACAAGTTCAATCAGCTGACCACAGTCTGGACCAGAGCCTGGTCAGCTGATCAGGTTTCATACTTTGTTGGACGCTGCAGTTTTGGTGCAGCATCATTTAGTCCATCTTTTACTCGTCTTTGTGGACTGCTGAGATACTTGCATACACTATAACATGTTAGGGTTATATTACGATTCGTTCTGTGGTCATCAATAGAAACAAAATTGAACAAAATTGGTGATAGAAATTCTACTTCAGAGAAATCAGTGACATTACAGTTAACGGCGCTTCTGTTGAGATAGAGTGAGGGACAGAAACAGAAAGTCATGCTCTATGATTCTCTTAGGTTAGTCAGAAGTTACTACTAGAGGATGTCTGAACGACTCCAGCATGCAGCAGCAGCAGCAGCAGCAACAGCAGCAGCAGCAGCAGCAGATAGTTGCAGACCGGCTGTTGGAGGTCAAAATGTGAGTGCACAAGATCTTCAGTGATCCATTCAGTGAACCTGAAAGTTCTTCTCATGTTCACTGATCTTCTTCACCTAGAATTCATTTGATAAGGCTGCCAACAATAACATTAATGTAAAACTATAGCTGACATGCTATATAGGGATTAGGGAGGGATGGCACGATACCATTTTTTCCTTTTTGTCCGTTACTGATACCGATATCACAAGACATGTTAACGACTCATTTGTGCCATTTTGAGCTCCTTCAAAGACATAATTCTCCAACTGTGTAACAAATATTCTTCTTCTCCCATGAAAAAGAACAACATGACTCGGCTAAAATGCTGTTACTGATTCTTATTTACATTTTGACAGGTCTGCGCATAGTGAAGCATGAGATATATAGGATTTTTGGATTGTATCGGGTTTTACATTTACATATCGGACCAATAAAAAAAGTTGAAGCTGTTGCTCTCTTTAGTATAATGTCATTGTGATATCACTCGGTCACTTATCTTCAAGAAGATTCAACTCTAAAAGGTTAACAAAACCTTCGATTAGCGACATATACCCAGCAACACTTGTTACTTTGACAGAATTCAAACACCGTCACTGAAGCTTTGACAGACCATGCCGACGGTTCCGTTTGAGTGAAGCAAAAGAAACATCAGTCTTGCTCATCAGCGCTGAAACAGTTCAGTAACAGTGGAGTTAGCGGGGGTTAAAAACAGCTCCTCCCCAGCTGCTCGGCCAGGTCCACCTGAGAAGGAGGTGGACGGGGAGTGGACAGGAAACGTGTTAGGAGGTCATGGGACCTCTATGTGGAGATCCGGTATTTTACCATCTCTGAGTCACTGTGACAGTCGGCCTCGGGGTGGGTGTGTGTGGGAGACAGGGAGGGGGGTAGCGTGTGGGAGTGGGCGGGGATGTAGTATTCGTCGTCGTCGTCGTCCGACTGCGTCGCTCCCTCAGAGTTACAGCGGGTGAGGAAGTCGGAGCGCGTCCGGGACATTCGAGCTTTCTTTTTAGGGCCCGGACGGCCGACCTGCTGCCGGGCAATCACAGGAACATCAGCGTCAGCTCAGCTGCTCCTTCTTGTGTGTTTGTGTGCGTGTTTATGTACACGTACATGAGATTTTGGAGTAAAACTTCAAATGTTCAAGACTGTGAAATGAACTTAAGTCTGACCACTGAGAGACTCAAACACTAGATCTGTGAACGCTGTCATCGTACAAACATAATGTACTTTAAAGGTACATTGCGTGAGAAATGTATTGCATTAAGTGACAAAAAGGACCATGATATGTCATGAGATATGAATTTGGATTGCAGTACCTGATTTGATCACCAATGGCCATATTCTTACATATTTTTATTGGTAGTTTTATTGTTTGTGATAAATGTTTTTCTCTTTCTCGTGTCTTTTACATTTGTCTCTTCTTTGTAACTCTTGTTTTTATGACTAACTCTTATCTTATTCTAAATATGTGTGTGGTTTTTATGACTTCCTGAATGTCTCCTTTTATGATTGTATGTTGGCTAATTTACAAGTTTATTCCTCTTCTGTAGATTACATTTAAATTGGAAACTTTAGTAGTAGAACGAGCTTCTTGCAGTTCAACATAAATGTGCTCTCAACTTAAATTGAGTGCATGGAGATTAGTTTCACACACACGTTTCTGTGTCCTACCTCTCTGTTTCTGGATCCAGCAGATTTAGAGTCGTCTCTGAACATGGCAAGAGATCGTTCCTGGTTCACCAAATCCTTATCTGACCTGCGACACAGCAGAGGACAAGACGACTTGAATCTAATGCAGTATACAGTATGTCTTACTTAACTTTATAAACTCAATAGTGACATATCAAATATATCAAAGCAGATAAGACAAACAAACTGTGAGACAGGTGAGACTGTGGCTCATGGATCACTCACTTGGAGAATGGCAGCTTGCGTCTGGGTGGGGAGAACACCGCGTGGGATGGTTTCTCCAGCATGTTCACGATCACCGTCTGGGATGAGCTCTTCTTCTGGGCTTTGGGTGGTTTGGTTTCCAGGATCACACTGGGTGCCTGTACTGGCCGGACCACACTCTTCTCCTGCTGATCAGGGGGACCATCAGGCTTTGGCTGCAGGACGATCTGGATGTCCACCTCAGAGGAGCAAAGCCCTGCGGCTTCTGGACTTGGTCCTTGAGCGGCTGAGGAGTGGACAATCGATGGCTTGTTGACCCCATTTATATCTCTTCTCACCTGGGTCTCACCAGTACTCTTGATGTCTGTTCCCACCTCCAAGCCTGCGATGGGTGTCATTTGAGAGTCAGATGCTGCTGCTCCTGTTTGAGGAGGCTTTACTATGGTCTGGTTTGTCAGCAGCTTCTCCTCATCAACAGGACTCTCCTTCTGCATACTGATTAAAACCACGACCGGCCTTCGAGATGCAGACTCCCTTCGCTCTTTGTAAGATTTGCTGGGGCTTTCAAATTTTGGCTCGTGAATTGGACTTTGGTCAGAAGCAATATAAAACTTTGCCCTGGGAACCTCCACCATTGGCTTTTCATTATAGTTTGAGTCTCTCAGCCTCTCGAGTGGATAAATATCTGGAGTTTGGGATTGTTCTTGACGAGCAGTCAAACATCCAGAGCCTTCAGTCTCCATGTCGCTGAGAAGTTCAAAACTTCCTTGACTGGCTGGGGATCCTCGGGGGGAAAGTCTGTGATGTTCGTCGAGTTGAGAAGTGCTGCCGTCTACGACCGAGTCTTCTTGCACTGGACATTCCAGACTGGTACTGCGGACCTTCAGAAGCTCCAAGCTGAACTGAGCCTGCTCCAGCTCTCTCATGCGTCTGCTCTCTCGCTTTGAGCGGTTCTTGTGGCCGGTCTCATCTACGCTCTTGCTTCGCTCCGAGTTCTCTTCTCTGTCTGTTTCTCTCGCATCCGACAAAACTGCCTTGGGCTGTTCAGACATTCCAGCAGAAATGTGCTGGACACCTGATGAGGTGAGGTCCTCCATGGTCACTGCGTTCACCTCTGATACTGGACTGCCGAGTCTGCCATGCTGCTCCTTCAGGTTTCTGAACCTGATGAGAAAAAATATTGTAATTTAAGTCAGCAGAAATTATAAAACATGGATATGACACTAATAATATTCAGGAATGCCACTTTTTCCATCTTCTGTCAGTGAGGATTGAACGTTTGTGGAATCTTATTTATGTCTTATCTACCCTAACCCCAACCCTTACCTTTACCCGGCCCATGCAACGGATCCAAACTTGATCAGTAGGCCTGTGCAAGTTTAAACCTCTAAACTCTTAACCCCAACCCGAATTCCAACCCTAACCCCAACCCCAACCCCAACCCCAACCCCAACCCTTACTCAGCCCGTGACACTGATCCTTTCCGGATCAGTAGGCCTGTGCAACAGAGTTTTAACCTCCTAACCTCTAACCCTAACCTTAACCTCAACCCAGACCCCAACCCTAACCCTAAATGTAATTCTAAACATATCCAAAGACACAAAGCTTCAGTCACCAATCTTCTCCTTCCCACACCAGCCTGTGTTCTAACTCTCCAATTCACCTGAGTCGAGCCAGGTATCCTCTGGCCAGCGCCTGCAGCTGTGTCACCGCCCCGAGTGTCCGACAGTAGCGGCTCCTCTCTCTGAATCCTCTCCAGGCCGTTTGAACGGTCACAGCGGCCAAAGATCTGCGGCGGCAGCAGTTCCTCCAGCTCCTCTGTATGACAACGGCCGACTCCTGCCACTTGAGGAACTTCCTGCGCTCCACATAGCTCCTCCAGGCCGCCTGCAGACAGACCGCAGCGCCCTCCTCTATGCTCGCGTCCATGGCGGACTGTTTATGGAGGCAGCATCGCCACCATTGCTACAGAAGAACAGTGAAAAGCTGCTTTTAGATAAGATTTTCAGTTTTGCAACTAGTAGACAGTAGCGTTTGATAAAAACATCCATATGATCCAAACCACATGCCCTCATCGAAATGATTGATTTCTCCATTTTTGTGTAAACAAATTACAATATCCTCAGAGCAAAACTAAACTAAATTGAAGTAAAGTTTGTGAATTTGATATTTCTGATTTACACGGCCAGTTATGTCAGAATAAGGGGATACAGTATGACTGCCTTATCTGGCAGAACTTACAGGAAAAATAATTGCATAAATTTGATTTGACCTTGGAATAAGGTCATTTTCTTCCTGTCAAACTTTCCAAATGAAATGTTTTTTTTATGCAGATCCATTTCCAACCTCAACCTCCTCAGTTTTACACTCAGTTAATACTTGAATTATTTTTTTCTCCCCTAAACGTTATCAGTGCTTCATCAGCTCCTGATTGAGTGGCTTGTTTTCTTTCAGCCTGACATATATTTGGACACAGCTTCGCTCTCAGTGCTCGTCCAGAACAAACAAAGCAGCCGTGGCCTGAATACAGTGTTTTCTTCTTCTGCTGTCGCTCTGTTCACCGATTCTATCTCTCTCTCAATTGAAATAACAGTATATAAGAAATCAGAATGTTGAGTGGAAGTCTGATTGATTAATGTTTAATGATTAACATTCCAACTTCCCACCTGGATGGCACACGCAGCTTGTCTCATGTCGACAAAGTGCCTCCTCTCCAGCATGGCCCTGAAGCGGCGCTGCAGTGTGACGATTCGCCGCAGGACTTCCTGATGGAGGAGGGTTTGGAGTCTCTGACGCTCGGCCTCCCGCAGGAACACCTTTGTCATACACACGGCGAACGTTATGAATTTCACCAACACATGCACTCCACACACACACACACACACACACATAACGCAGTCAGTTCACCAGTATCCATCGTACCATTGTGTTGCCCACTTGGTACCCAGCAGGCAGCAGGTGGATCCGTCTGAAAAATTCCCTGATACCGGACTTGGTCGCGCTCGTGCCTCGAGGCAGCAGCACATGAAAGTGATGCACAAAGTCCTGCAACGTAGCGTAGAAGTCAGAAAACTGTTCAGTCTACTAAAATTCGATGATTCTGATGGTTTTTTTTGTGATCGTCAAGGTACATACACTACCGTTCAAAAGTGGGGTCACTTAGAAATGTCCTTATTTTTGAAGGAAAAGCACTTTTTTTTTTTCAATGAATATAACATTAAATGAATCAGAAATACACTCTATACATTGTTAATGTGGTAAACGACTATTCTGGCTGCAAACGTCTGGCTCTGAGTGAGTGAGGCCCATTTCCAGCAACCATCTCCCCAGTGTTCTAATGGTACATTGTGTTTGCTAATCACGTTAGAAGACTATTGGATGATTAGAAAACCCTTGAAACCCCTTGTCCAATGATGTTAGCAAAGCTGAAAACTGTTTTGCTGCTTCTTTGATGAAAGCAAATTTTGAAGGGCAAAATAATTCTTTTCAATAAAGATCATCATATCATCAATAAAAGTGTGAGTTTTACACACAAAAATTGTATAGGTGACCCCAAACCTTTGAACAGTAGTGTATATAACTACAAAAAGCTGCCATTCAAATTTAATTACTTTTAAATAGTACTTTAAAAAAAAAAAAAAAGTTTAAGTTTTTATTCACTTAAAATTATCAGAATTTTGATTATAAAGCATCTGTTCATTATCTTAATCACATTTGCTTCAGGCAAAAATGGCAATAGGATGTTTCTCCCAAATCAACGCACCCAAAGCAAGCAGATTCTTATCGATATAACCCTTACACACAAAACAACAACATGGTACAAAGTAGAGGGAGCCGATTACCTGGAAGGTGTATTTGATGCTGTATCCTGACTGGCGTATCCGGACAGTTTCCAGCATACCCGTGTATCTGAGCTGCCTGAGCACCAGACTGTCATTGAAACGCAACGGCAGCTGAGCGAGACAGAAGGAGACAAGGGTCAATACGACAGAGTACGGAATCAACCGCCCGCCGTCATTACAAGCTCTGACAAAGCAGACATTACCTTCTCGGCATTGGATCGAATACACTTGACAAAATAAGGCTCCGACTGATCAAGCGTCTCCATCAGCTTATTAAGGGACGCCTGCAAGCACAAACAATCATCACATCTTCAAACAATGACAATAAAGACCTTTATCAGCCACTCGTGTTATGTGTTACTATAAAATGTGTAACATAAAAAACAGAGGTCCAGTCCTATTTGAAAAACTATGCTGCATTTACGGAGTAAGAGTAAAGAGTGAGTAAAGTGGTGTCAGGTGTCTTGGCAGACGTGTAGACAGCATTGGCGCCCACCGATCCTTATAAACATCTTTGAGAATTGACTGTGTGGTCAGCTTTCCTTGCAGCTGTATGTCTTTAGTGCAGTCAGAATGAAAAGAAGAATCATCCTCGGATAAAACAACGGGCAAACAAATGCCGATAAACGAGAGGGTGAGGAGAACGACGCCCTGGTGGAATTAGTGGAAACTTTCTTTCAATTTCATTACAGTGGACAGGAATTTCCTTTGGTGAGTTGATATAAAAAACAAAAGAGTCGTTAAATAAGAATAATGAATCCTTTTCTTTTTAAATTATCCTTACTTCTATTTCCATTTCTCAAAATAATCTGCTGTGTCACTTGTATTTTTGTAACTCTCCACAGTGTCCAGCAGAGGGCGGCAGCAGCACTGACCTGGAACTGTGCACTGATGCTGGGCGGCTTCTTCTTCTTGTGCAGGTGAAGGAGAGACTTGGTGATGCGGTCGTGCAGCGTCACACTGCTCAGGTAGCGCAGAGACTTGATGTCCAACAAGTGCTGCACACACGGAAACCACAGACCATAATTACCAGCAAGCATGTAAATGTTTATAGTGGAGTGCATTGTGTTGTTGTTTTTTCTGTGTGTTGTGTCAGGGTTTTGTGACTCACCTTGGGAAGGGCCGGCTTGCTTTTGCAGTTTTTGTTTCTCCTGAAGATGAGAAAGGGGGTTTTCCTTTAGCAGATATTAAATGTAGTTCATTAAACAAGTTTCTTCTAAACAAAACCATAGTATAACATCTTTTCCCTTTCTTGGAGACTGACTAGAGTCTACATATGATGAGTTGTGTGTCAGTTTGTATCACTCACAGTAGAATACCCTGAGCTCTCTCCAGGAGTTTGCTGTTGGTCGTATTGAGGAAGATGCCGTCTTCTTCCAGAGCGGGACTTCCTGTTGACGACAGACGACTCGACCTGGAGCTGCGACCGTTACAGCCAACGCCGTAGCCGTCCCTACACGAGTACAAAAGATCACATGATCGTTCACATTCAAACTAAAATGATGATCCACGTACAAATTAAGGTTCCAATTCTGAAACCTTGGTGTTTGGGTTTGAGTTCTCAGAATATTATCTGTAGTTATACTGGACATGAAGCAGACCGATAAGACAGTTAATTTTGGTTCAAGTGAATGTTGTCCACTTATACTGGATACACAGGTTTATCTCATTTTTTTATATTTTTTAAAAACTTAAATAATATAATGAGCATCGTCTCTGACTCACCTGCTCGCTTTTTCATTCAGGGCGTTGGTGCCTTGAAGGTCAGACAAAGGGGAGCGAGGATTCTTTCTGGTGATGCCTGGATAGAAGGACATGAGAGGAAAACAACATGAGTTCACGGATTCTTCACTCTGAAATCCAGTCCTCTTCACACCTTCTTCTACTTTTCACTTTGTCTGATGTTTTCTTTCCCAATTTTATCCACGACGAAAACTTCATCTTGCACTCGTTTTTTCCTTGCGTTACTTTTACCCATATAGTGTGTGTGTGTGTATGACCTTTGACCTATGGTTAAGTTTAAGGACAACACTTTATTTAGAGTAAATGAATGAATTTCAAAGCAGTGTTTTAAGAAGAATAACTGCGCAAAACAACACGATTGACGCAGCCACGATCATGCTCATACATTAACTTAAAAGACTGAAAACGGACAGAAATGTGACAAAATCTGAGTAAAAAAAAAACACAATGTGCTGGATCACTGCAGATTATGTGACAGACTATGTCCTGGCTGGGACCTGCAACTTCCTGAGGTCTGATATCTGTTCCATTATTAAACGTCTCATCTTACATTGGGGGTAATAAAAAAATCAATCTCAATCTCAGAAGCTATCGGCTATCATCTGCCGATGAATCACCATCTGTTTATAAGAGATTAGCGAGGATTAAATGTGACTCACAATTTTTATTTTTTTTTAATTCTAAGGATTTAACTTTGTGGCTGTTTTCAAAATGTACACTATTCATCTATATTGTTGAGGGTGATATCGCAAAAAAATGAAAATTTGAAATTGGAAATTGATGTGGCAGAGGTTATATCCAAAATGATCGTCTATGTTTAAGGGTTGCATGTTAGAGAATGTTTTTTCCTCTGTCAGAATCTACATATTTGATAAAAACCTCAACATTAAGGACCCTTAACCAAGGGTCCTTAAAAACATACTTGGGAATTCCCTCAAAAACACCATTCAGAGTAATGTACAGTAGATTAAAAACAAACACACTCACTGAGACGTATAAGCACACGACAACAAAGTCAACCTATGCCACGAACATATGGTTATCAGTGGTAAACCATGGGATTAAAAAAAAGACAGCCACAAAATCAAGATAATCCAGGGTCTCCATTAAAGCCACATGGGCGGTGTGTGATTCATTTGTCCTGATCACTCATGTGTGCCGACACACGGCCGCTGATGAGCTTTGGGCTGAGTCAGAGACAGAGCAGCGTCTCATATTCGCGGTCTTATTAGCAGCTGTAATAAAACCAGTTCACTGAGGCTGAAAATCAGAAGGGATCTATAATTCACCGCCTGACCACAAAAAGGGCCTTTTTTCCATTACCGCCTGGAATTGATTCCTTTGATTGGGCTGAGCTTCTTGATTGAGATTCACACAGAAATGGAAAATAGCAGCACTTTTTTTTTTTTCCTGCCCATATTCAATGAACAGACATTTATAGAGAGGAAATGATCGCATTCTAGTGTAGATCTAACAGGGAGTGTCGTCTTCATATGATGAGCTTAACCATAAAATGACCTTCATGTAGTTTAAAACACAGAATTCGAGGTGCAGCAAATGTAATAGATTGTTTGACCTTGCACACATATTATAATAATATAATAAAGAATAAAATGCCATGGTTAACAAATATGGTCACAAAATTCCATAAATTGAACTAATAATGTAATAAAAAAGTAAATCATACATGTATACAAGACAGTAATATCAAGGTAAAGTGAAGTAAATACCATATATTTTTTTATATATATATTGATTTAAATCAGGGGTCTCAAACTTGCGGCTCGTGGGCCACATGCGGCCCTCCAGTTGAATTCCTGTGGACCACCAGTTCTTTTTATTCATTTTTTGAAGGCAAAGATTCCTTTTACATCATAAATACATTTTATATGTTTCAGATATATATTGTTCCATGTGAAATATCATCAGAAATGTTGTTATTGCAATATGTTTGATATAAAAAATTTGACTTTTTTGGGAAATTAACCAGACTAAATACTCAGTGGCCGTCAGGTCATTTGAGTTTGAAGACCCTGATTTAAATAGTTAACTGAGCAGCAGCACTTTTTGCTTTTCTGCTTCTATTTCAGAAAAAATAGATCTGTCTTTACCCTGTTTCCTATAAACTAACAACAACGTTCTTTCATGATTCCTGAGAGCATTAAAAAGTCCAGGTATTCATAACGTTTCTATATAAATCACTAGTAATATGAAGCTGGAGAGTTTTTTTGGGGGAGGTGGAATACGTACTGTACTTCTCATCTTTGCATCTTTGAAGGATCTCCAGACTCCTCTGGTGAACCGGGTGGTGGAGGAAACTGAAGCTATCCACAGTTTTGACGGCAGGGCAGGGAACAGCTGCATCGTTCCCTAAAATGATGACACACACACACACACACAGAGGAATTTAAAAGGTAATTTCAAGTGAAAACAACAAAGACACAAAAATGATACAAGTTTTTTTCAGACAGTGCACAGTAACTTTCCTCCCGTTTTTATGAAAATAAACACAGAAGAAGAAGATCTCCCTCCTCCTCCTCCTCCTCACTATTAACAGTACAATCACAACTCCAAGGTAAAACTCCCAAAACACACCCTGTTAGTGTTGTTCTTGGCACAATTCAAACAGGAATTTGGACTACGACAGTGTGGAGCACAGCTTTCTTTAACAGTTTAGGTAAGCGTGTGTGTTCACCGGTGGAGACACAATTATCTACTGGCACAGAAACAGTCGTGAATGGAGGTAAAAACACCTAAATCACTCTGACTCCGGGAAGAAAATATTGTCAGTGATTTTCCTCACCCGTTTTTTTGTGAGTGTGTCTGCGGCCCGCCTCCCTGAAAGCCACCATGGCTCTGAAGTAAGCTCGCAGCACGGCCCAGCGGAAGGTGGCCACGGGGTCGATGCCCATCAGGCCGCAGATGAACGCGTTCTTGCTGCTCTTCAGCAAGGCCACGATGTCGGGACGCATGTGGTCCGTGTTCTTCTCCCTGAAGTCCTGAAGGGGAACAAAGTGTGCATCCCATAAAGCGTTTGTATCGTCACAATATTAAATAAGTTCAAGCCAAATCGCACGACTCAGGTGTGATAAGAAAACACAGGCGGGATTTTGTGAGTTTTTAATCCTTTGTTAAACTGTGGAAAAGCTGTAGGCAGCACAGTTTAACACTATTACAACTGTTTATGGGGAAATGTTTCACTGCTGTTCGTCCACAGTTAAAGGAACAGTCCGACATTTTGGGTTCAGCGCTGTTTTGAGGGAGTGGTTGTTCACGTCCTTCTCTTCTCTCATCTCCACAGAGAAAACCAGGCATGAAGTTACAGAATTGGTTGGGCAATGATGTACCACAAAGTAGAGCTGTGCAATTAATCGAAACTTGTGTTTGAATTACAATTACGGCTCCAAACGATTACAGAAACAAAAAAATCTAAAACGATTATTACAAAACGGGGGCTTTTATTCTGAAAGTAATGCTTAAAATGCTATAACGGTGTCTGACTTCCTGTCCCGCTCGTCATCCGGCAAAAATAGAACACACACATTGATTCAGTGGAATCAAGTGGAATATACAATAATTTAGAGTTATGTTAAGGTCAATTCAAAAGGTTAATTAAAAATGTCATGTGTTGATGTGCAATAAATTCCACTTCTTTCAATGGGTAATCATTTGAAATAACCATGATTTCAATTTCTAGCCAAATAGTCATGTTTTTTCCCATAATCGAGCAGCCCTGCCACTTAGAGCCCTTGTTTCCTGACTGTGTTGCATGTTGGATAAATGGAAAAATGAGTGTCGGATAAATGCAAACAATCAGGATTACTGATAACTAAAGAGATTTACAATTACTCAAAATAATTATACAAAGAAATGGACCATTTTATTTTGGTTTGTCATTCACTTTTCCTTCTCTGCTAATAAGATTTGAGGTAAAAACCCGTATGAAACTTCAGAATGAGGAAGGATATATTTGGTACTACTAGTTAACCAGCATGTATTTGTCACCGATGCATCACAACATTGTCGTTATTTCTCCCCGTGAAGACAACAGTTCACATGATGATGTGAATGATCCCACAGTGCTTTCCCGATGTCATGCATCCAGGTCTTTTCATTCATTTAACATTTGGCCGTGCAAATCTGCGAGTCCAAGGAAAAGTTTGAAGGAATTCTTAAGAGATCGAGTTCACGATACAAAAACATTTTGATTTGTGAGGTCATTGTGTGTGACAGTTGACTTCTGAGCAGAAAAATCAAATCAGACAATCCTCGCCGAGTCCAGGTGAACGTTTGAGCCAAACGCTCTGGAAATCGCACGATCGCAAGAATGCAGATGGACGACCTGAAAACAATCGGAGGCGGTAAAAGATCTTTAACAAGAAACAGGCCACAGAGGTCTGTGTGATGGATGTCGGAAAAGTGTAAGGAGAGGGGAGTTCCTGACTGTGCTGATGCACACTAGCAGCTCCAGTACAGTAGTAGATTACATCTTTATGTGGCTCTATTGTTCAACTCCACATTTGGGACAAGGCAAACAAGTGTTCAGCACATCTTTACATTAAAAATGACATCAACCGCATGCTTTCTCTCTGTTGTCAGTGAGTAACTGAATACTCTACTTAAACGTATGATCTCTGTATATGATCTGCGTCAGCTGCGTGTCCACGATTACAGAACAGAGACACATTTCACACCAACAACAGCTCCTTGGCTCTCGGCAGAGACGGGACTTTCCACATCCACAATAACCAACTGTTACGGATTTATATTAGAGTCAAACAATGATACGCTCCAGCACATGTGCTTCTTATCAAAACACAGCTGGGGGGAGGCGGGGGGGCGGGGGGGGGGGGGGGGGGGGGGGGGGGGGGGTGGAGAACTGAACAGAGACATGGATTTGACCGGAGAAAACAGAACAACAGGTAGGTCTGCAGCAGTTATTCAGGAATCCCACCAGCTCCGTTATACGGTAGTACAGTTATATATATATATCAGGCATATTTCAGTGACGGGCCTCCATCTTACCTTGACTCCATACTTGACTTTCCCGGCGTAGTGTCTGATGATGAAGGCAGGCTCCATGACAGCAGGGAACTCGATGTAGCTGTTCCCTTCGTGCTGACGCTTGAACTTGTCCAGCAAGGTTTGATTGGACGCCTGCGGGAAACTACGCACACAGTGATTTGATCAAAAATCAGGTTCAAAATCAAGATCAGATTTAAAAACACACACACACTTTGGATTTCATGCACAAATCCACAGTAATAAAAATAACAAATGAGAACACAATGCAATCTCTGCAATAGTCTATTGCCTCTAATGTTACTTAGATGACTTTCCGATGATCGTGCTCCACATTAGGGGAATGGAAGAGCTTCTCTTCTCCAAAACCCTCAGGGATTCAAACGCAACATCACAGCTCAGATTTAACCAAACTTTATAACCGAGAACAAGAGCACTTCACGGCACTCTCTTTGTAACAATAAACAGCATTTTAAAAAACCACCAAAAACACCAATCAGCAGGCGGCAGAATAGGCTTTTCTCTTATGGACGGATTACCCACTCACATAAACACGCAGGTTAACGCAGCTATTCTTTTAAGCACTCACATGAGCCAGAACAAAGCCTTCTCTCACCTAACCACAATTCATATCTTAGCCCTTAACTTAAGCAGTTGGTTCTGCTACACTCTTAGAAATAAGGGTTCCAAAATAGTTCTTCTACAAGGGCTGAGGTTCTACCTGGAACCATTTGCTTCTGAAAAACCCTTTCCAGAAGAAAGGGTTTTACAAGGGTTCTTGGTAACACTAATGGTTCCAGTAAGAACCATTTTGATCCAGAGAACCCTTTAAAACCCATTTCCTGAATAAAGGGTTTTAAAAGGGTCCTGGAGCCAAAAAGGGTTCTCCTATGAGGACAAGCCGAAGAACCTTATATGGTACTACTTAGCACTTTTATTTCTAAGAGTGTACATTAGGACCAAGTTTTTGTCTCCATTAGGACTTCAGGTCCTGACACGAGCAGTATTTATGGTTCCTAAAGTTCCTAAAGAGATAACAAATTAAAGAACACACACAAAATAAAGAGCAAAGCCTCTACTTGCACATTCATCTTGTTATTTTTTTGTACCTTTGTTTAATGGATATAGCTCGACCAGAACATTCCTAAAAGCATGTTTCATATCATCTTAAGTCCTCCTCCTCCTCCTCCTCCTCCATACACATCTGAAACACACTCTCCGCCTGTGTCGTATCCACAGGAGTGGTGAAGTTTAATGCTGTTACAGTAGAAATGAACCCCCGCACTCTCGCCTCCTATCCTGCACAGTAACCCAATGCACTTCACCAGAGGCCCCGAAGCTCCGCAAACTCCACTCACTGTGAACAATGAGATCTCTAAGCGTCTTCCTCTCTCTCTGTGTAATCATTTAGTATGAAGGTCCTTCCTGTGGCAGCAGAAACCCGCACGAGACGTCCATCCTCCCACCCCTCATTTTTTTTCTTTAGAGGTCCACCTTTGACCCCAATCCCTCCTAAAAGTGGAGAGTCGATGGCTAATGTAGATAAATAAGGCCGTGTGTGTGTGTGTGTGTGTGTGTGTGCGTCCCGCTTGATGTGCTTTTATGCAAGAGGAGTGGGAGAGCACTGGGTTTGATTATGGAGAAGAAAGAGACAGAAGCAGCCGTGTTGACCGAGAGAGAGAAAGAGAGAGTATTTCACAATAGGACAACTGAAACGGGATCTGGTGACGCTGGTGTAAGAATCAGGATCCTGGTAGGTCGGTATAAATCATCCTGATGCACAAAATGACGACTGCACACAGATCTGTTTGGCTCTTGAATTCAACACTAATTCAATTAAATCATGTGTTTTTAATATAAAAAATGTGAGGAAAATCCGCAAATCATACACAATCATATGCTGATTTGTGATCTTACTGCTACTCTTAGGCTGCAATAATTGATTACTGAATTCATTTAAGTATTTTGATAATCAACCCAATTTTTTTTTTTTTTAATAAATAAAATTAAGTTTTGGAAAACACTAATTGACATTTATATCATATTTTGCGTATTATAATTGGCGAATGAAGGAAAAATAGTGAGATTTAAGTTGATGTTTACAACCCCTGTTTTTCTTTTATTATTTGCAAACCACAAGCAACCACCTCCTTTATGGCTAATAGTAGTGCTGTGATTTCACTTGATTTATAAATAAACTGGTAAATTAAACATGGGCACAGTTGACCAGGTCAATATAAAGACCGACTGTCACAGACTAAAATGATGCTCATGAAAGCATCGACTGTTATTTCAGCAGGTGGCGTACTTGCACTCCTCGTCCAGCAGGTGGAACAGAGCTGTGGGTTTCTTGCTGATGAGGTTGAGGCAGCCGCTGTTGTCGATGTAGTCGATGTTGTGCCAGGTTATGCCCTCGGCCCTGTACTCCTCCTGCAGAGAGGAGGGAAAGAACGCAGAGGAAGGTCAGGAAAATAAATACATGCGACACAAATGGATAAAAAGAGCAGAGAATGAAGCCACTGTAACGACCCTGTGGATTATTTCAAACTCTCCCTTTAGAGGAAAAATCAGTCAATACGACACAAGAACATGTGATGTTCAGAACCACATTGGTCAAGGACAAATATTTCATAGTAATTACAGAGGAAGGAGATAAATAAGAGGCATCATGACTATTATCGTTAAGTAACGCACTCACATGAGACGGGACATTCTATCTGAAGGTAAATATGCTTCATGGTGTCAGAGGAACCTTTCCCAAACAGTAAAAACCTGACTCATCAAAACAGAAACACCTGGCTGTTTATTTCTGTTGTCAGTTAAACCAAAGTCACATCATGCTCAGGAGCATATGATGACAAATAATATACAATATGAGAAAAACCAACTAGGATAGAGAGGGGCTTTATGAGGACATTTGACCATGTGAGGACATTTTGGCTGGTCCACACAACTTTAACAGGGTTTTTTTGAGGATTAAAACCTGGTTTTGGGGTTAGGGTAAGGGTTAAGCATTTAGTTGTGATGGTTAGAGTTAGGGTAAGGTGCTAGGGAATGCATTATGTTCATGAGTGTCCACGCATAGTGCTTTGAGACAGGTTCTGGTTCTGGCTCTGGTGCCATTCTGGGGCCTCAGACACCTTGGTGATTTCTGGCTAATCAGCCTGCATTCACACCAGTTTAAGAGGTTCTTATTAAGGCAGAAGTAAACATAAGAATGGCACTTTTTCCCCATACTTCCTCTACTTTCTGCTCTTCTTAACAACCCAGAATATGACACGCCCAGTGACGATGAAGAACCACTATTCCTTGGTTCCACCTGAGAACCAACTTTTCAGGTTCTGGACCAATTTTATTTATGTTTGAATGCACTGGCACATTCAAAATTAGGTTCAGGAACCAGAACCGACATGGATCACACCCTGCTTGTGAGAAAGGGCTAACAAGGAATGCAAAACCAGCATGTGTGTGTGTGTGTGTGTGTGTGTGTGTGTGTGTGTGTGTGTGTGTGTGTGTGTGTGTGTGTGTGTGTGTGTGTGTGTGTGTGTGTGTGTGTTCATATTTGACAGTTAAAACAAGCTTGCACACTCAGCAAAAACTCCCCTGCATCAACACAACTCCACATCTTCAGCGTAAGCACAAGCAATGCAGGGAACGCAGCTGAACAAAAACTGAAGGAAAACAATGAAAACAATTTAATTGCTTATGGTTAAAGTGCTCTTAACATTCTCCAACATGGTGAAGCCAATTGTGCTGTTCTTTGTTGTTAAGGGGGTTTCTGTAGATGAAAGAGTGACAGGGTCATTGAAAACAAAAGGACTTTATTTGTCTGTAAGCCTTTAATGTGTTGAGGAAATGTTTGGTCCTATCTTTTGTGTAACACCAATAAACCTCCCCCCACTGAGGATAAGGAACATTTTAATGGACTTTAACACATAACCATAGCTGCTTATGTTAAATCATATGCACTGTATACATTTCTAATTTGCTGAATATTAACGGGATTAAATAAACCAACATATAGACAAGGTAAGACAGATAGATAGTTATAATCCACAAAGAAAAGACTGTAATCAAGTAAAGTTGGTTCATGAAAAATTAGACTTAACTAGACTCAAAGACTCAGAAGCCCAGTACCCAGACTGAGGTCCATCTGAGCACCACGAGTCGTAAAATGAGGTGTGGTCAGGTGAATTTCTGTCGCCTGGCAGTTAGGAAAAAAAATCAGTTTTAATAGAAACAGGGTCTGAAAGGATTATTAGATTATTAATCTATTGCTAAATGAATCGTCAACTATATTGAGTGAGTGTTTTTTAAAGAATCAAAACAAGTTTTCAGATTTTTCAGCTTCTTAAATGTGAATATTTTCTGGTTTCTTTGCTCCATGTAAACAAAGACATAATTCAAACGGAATATTTTGGTTTGTGGACAAAACAAGACATTTGAGAACAAGGATGAAACATTTTATGACATTTTCTGGACCAAATGATAACTCAATTAATCGGGACAATAATCAACAGACTAATCAATTACGAAAATTATTAATAATAATAATAGTCATTGCTATAATACTCACCATATGCTAATCCAGTACAATCCATTGTATTTAATCTCTGTTTTCTGCTGTTAAACTGGCATTAGTGGATTTAGACACACCCTAAAAACATTTGCACCATGAGCTTCAGATTATTACCACAGAACCCGAGGTTTCTTTTTGTTTGTAATAAATGGATGAATGTGTTTATTGAGTTGGGAGTGAGGACGTTTGTTTGTCTTTGTTCTCTGAAACAGTTTAAATTGGACGTTTACTGGAAGAGCTACGAGACAATTCCCGATATGCAACGCACCACATCGCGGACCGAACTATCTCTGAACTGAAGGTAAATGTTGACATTTTATTGGCGCTCGTCAAAAGCAAGCAAACTTTATTAATACAGGACTCTGAATAACAGAAGTCATTATAGGGGAAAGGAAAAGAGGGAATGGACAGAATGGGAGAGTAAGTATAAATTATAAGGTTATAAACGAAAAAACAAGCGGATTTTAAAACATTGTTTGTCAGGTATGCACTTTCACTTCTCTGAAAACTTTGAAGAGCGCCACTGCATGTTGAAAAAACATACAACAGCTTCAAAAGGAAAAGGTCAGGGAAGTCCAAATCCCTTGGATCACCCTGTGGTACCCATAAATATTCATTCTGAAAGTCATGGCCGACCACATCACCACTCTTAGGAACTCGGCGTGCTTCAAATACACTTCTGCTCGGCGTCTTAAACGAACTCCTCCAGAACATTTTTTAATATCAGAACGGTGGAAAGTGCAGCTGATCGTTTCTGTAACTTTTCAAAAAATAAACCACTGGACTGCAGCGTTCTTGCAGGGAGAAAGGCCAGGTATGCAGAGGCGAGAGAGTGCAGCCCAGTTTAAATAAAGGCACGACACAAGTGACACGCACAGGAATGTGCACACAGTGACTGGGACTCACTCTAAAACACACCCAGCTGTAGATAAGGCCAACGTTTGCACCGTTTACTAGTATTTATGTCGAGATTTACATGGCGGGTAACCCTTTGTAAGTGTTTTTTGAACCGAAATATAAAAGTATTTTGACAATAACTTGGAACACATGCTCCACAATTACTGAAAATGAGACAGTGTGAACTGAGGGGAAACGTTTACACATGCGGCATATCTGCCATCTGAAGAACTGACAAAGCATTCAGGACATGTGGCCCGTTTGGTTTCATGCCACGACGGAATGAAGAAGAACAAAAACAAGGCTGTAAAACACTGACCGATGACGGCCTTTGTCCACGGGACAAATACTGTGTTTCAGATGTGTTGAATTGTAGAGAGGGAGACAACTGGATGCAAAGAGACAAACTCATCAGCTATTTTACACAACACATACATATATATGTGCTGAAACATGCACAGATGCCACTTCAGTTACAGTAACGGCAGAGTGACTGAGAGACTGTCACCAGAACAGAGTCGTTACCATTTGTCAGACAATGCAAAAGTTCACCATCAAGGAAACAGCTGCTTCACATTTTCACAAGACTTCAAATCAGACAAGAAGCTTCCAAAGCTATTGTCTTTTTATTCACACAACAGTAACACCGATATCAAGATAAACGTGAAGACAGAGACATCAAACTTTGTATGAGAATAGAAACACGGGCTTCAGACTTGTTAGACACTGATGACTGCATTGGTCACGCAGCATGCTAAGCTAAACAGGAAGCAGAAAATCCCCTATAATTAATGAAGAATGAGGCCAAGAAAGACGCTGATTAACATCTGAAACTTTGACGTCTGTCAAACTCTGATGTAGAAGCTGGTGGAAGCTGTGGCAGCAGCAGTGTGAGGCAGCATTGGTGTCGCAAGAACTGAATTTTATTTAAATAGAACCCCTTTGTGAGAGAAGGGCTGTGACTGGAGCCCGACTGACAGACTGGCATGAACTAACTCGAGCTTCATTTGAGGAAAAAAAAGTAACAAATCTGAGTTCATATTCAGGTTTTCTCACATTGAGTATTTATGAAATCATGGCCAGTCCTAAAGAGGCAATAAAGTAAGCTGGAGGTTATGATACAATCATGAATCAAGTGTTTTCCTTGTGGTTGCTCCTTCTCCGTATATTTACATTCCCTGTTGCTCAGCATATCAATAATTCATTTATTGTTCAATTTAAAGCTGCAGTCAGCAATTGCAGATTTTGGCTAAAGCATTCCTCTCTCTTACATCACCTCATGAAAGCATTTGCTAATGAGAGAAAGAACTGCCTCTTTGTGGAATTGTGGCTCCAGATTATATACTGTACTGTATATGCTGCAGGATATAAATCTTTGTTTTGAAATTAAAGCTGCATACAACATGAATTCTAACCAAACAAACCTTTCATTAAACAGAGGATCAATACCTGGTTGATTAGCTGATTTTTAGGGTGTTTTTTTAAAGAATAAAATCAAGCTCTTTGATTTTTCAGCTTCTTAAAGGTACAATATGTAGTATTTAAATCCACTTTTTTATACATATTATGTGCTCCTGCATTGTCTAGTCGCTGTATAATAGTTTTTGTTTCATTTTCGTAGTGTTTCAAAAAGTCATGTAAAATAACATGACCGCGGACCGCGGTTGCATAGCCACTGTTAGCAGCGAGACGCCATGTTTCTACCGGAGCCTGTAAGGACAAACGCGAGAGAACAAATCAAGCGTCTCTTTACTTGTAGCGGAAGTCCCGCCTCCACTCTCTCTGCTTCGTCTGCTACGGCCGCGGTAGCTCGCCCTCTCCCTCACCTCACGAACCTCATCTGCTGACACGGAGAAAGACGACGAGGACGACATTTGACCAGCTGCGGATACCGTAGCACTCACTGAAGGGAGGGGGTGAGCAGAGCAGCAGGTCTTTGTTGTAAATTTCAGCCTCTCCTCTAGATGGCACTATAAACTACTTATTTCCCCTTTAAAGGGATACTTCACCGATCGGTGGCTTTGTATTGCTCGAATAGCAGTAGTATTTTTTAGAAAATGTGCTTCCCTTCCTCAGTTTTTCCCTGACTTGTAAAAAAAATCTGTTTTCCCTTATCCAAATGTGCCCTACTGTGAGTCAAATGACGCGTTTTGCATCACAGTAGGGCAAATTTTGAAAATGGAAAACAGATTTTTTACAACTCAGTGGAAAACTGAGGGAGGGAAGCACATTTTCTAAAAAATACTACTGCTATTCTAGCAATACAAAGCCACATTCAAATCGGCAAAGTATCCCTTTAAATGTGAATATTTCCTGGTTTCTTTGTTCCATATAACAACGAAATCATTCAAACTGATTCATTTTGAGAACATTCGAGAACATCGTCATTTCCAGGTTTGGTAAACAGCTATCAACATTTTTCCAACATTTATGCACCAAACAAGTAATCCATTAATCAAGATTAATCAATTATGAAATTAATTCAGCCCTAGTTGGTTTAATGCTCCATAAAAATCGTTTTCTAAACCTCGGGTGGCAGCAAAAAACTTCTGTACGACTAGATACCACTAAGAGGTAAGTACACCCTTTAGTCATTTGGAAGAAATGACCCTTTAAACTGTGCCCCGAGACAACATAACGAGACATAACAGACACTGTAGTTAAAAAACAGACAGATGTAAGAAGACTTGAAACTCAATCTGCCGGCAATAAAAGCCCTAAAACGTCTGCTGCTCCGTGTCTTCGTGTTGTGTTGAAACGTGTGTGTCTGTGTGTGTGTGTGTGTGTGTGTGTGAGGCTGGGTTAAGGTTTGCTTCCGAACGCCTCTCCATCCACACGTCACCTCTGCGTCTGCTCTCTGCTGCGTAATGCAGCGCGGCATTTATGCGGCCTGAGGTGCGTTTGGCACACGGCGAGGAAGGTTGTGTGCATTCTCGCGTATTCCTGCTACTCCTGCGTCGCCTCTTTGTCGCTCCCTGAGTGCCCGTCTCTTTGTGTTATGACAGCGCAGTGTTTTCACTGAGCAGACGGAAGGAACGGCGTACACTTGTATGTATTTATTTGATTCCATGACCTAAATGTGTTGCCTAAGGCGGCAGCTGTCGAGCGTCCCTTTCATGTTTCTCACACACACACACACACACACACACACACACACACACACACACACACACACACACACACACACACACACACACACACACACACACACACACACACACACACACACACAGAACAGAAATCCAGCACAAAAACAAGGACGTTCCCAGCCCTGAATGAAGAGGCACTCGCTCAGACTCTCTTCCATCCAGCTGAGGCTGTAGCCGGTTGGAGTTCTGTTAGCTTTGGCTGCTGTTCTGAAGGTAAACACACAACTGCTGATAAGACCACCTGATTGACGGGAAGGAGGGGTGAAGACCAGGGGAAGGAGAAGGGGAGAAATCCCCCTGATGGAAAGATTCAACTCATCTTCCAAAGTTGGGAAAAATAAGGAAAAGGAGTACGAGTACGTGGAAGGGGATTTGTTTCTTCGAGGACTCCTGAAGACCACACAATGTCTTCAGCAGCTCAAAGACAACACACTAAAGGGTCATAAAGACCCACGTACACACTTTCCAACAACAAGTTGTGACTAACAAAGCATTTGTTCTAGTCTGAGATGGCGCAACATGTAAGCTACTGTATGCATAACCCCTAAAAACTCCTTTCTTAGCTGGATACTAACCTCATTTGATCATTTTACACAAACTGCTTATAAATCATATCACATCTTGTGATAACAGGTCTTTGAATGGGCTCATGTTTACGATAGGAGTCAGTTTGAATGCTGAATTCACAACACTGTAAGTATAAAGTACTGAAAAGCTCCACATTCATACAGTAAGTCATACATTTCTTGCAGATTGCAGTTTCCAAAAATGTAAGACCATTCTTCACTGGACGCAAGTTAATATGTTGTAATTCTAGTTATAGGGAGGTTGAAATCTTCCGAGAAACACTTTTTCACTCTTCATTCCTTGCATTACATGAATGTAACCTGCAGATAACTTCTGTTGCTGTTGCTGGTGCCACGCCATGGTAGCAATGACTTTACCATCTGAACGCCAAGCGTGTCCTCTTTGAAACTTCTTAAAGGTCTTAAACATGAGTCCAACTGTTCAGTGCAACAGTGAAACTTTCCAGGGTTCATCTGACCCCAATGTCATGAAGCCAACGTGGTCATAAGATTTAAGGTCGTCACCTAATAGTCTGCCAGACTCGATTGGGGATTCGAGTTTGCTTCCACACTTTATCACTTTAGTGAAACAAACCTAACCTTTTGAAAAACGTATCCCCCTCCTCGCCTGAGGAGGCGCTGCAACAAGAATTACTGAAGGAGAAGACAAGACAAACACAATGCCCACAATGCCCTGTGTTATAGTCCACTTCCTGTGTTTGGTTCACAGATCCGAGACCTATGTTTTTAGGCGGACCAGAGTTTGCTTCTTTGGTTCGCATTCACACCTCCCCAAACGAACCAAACCTTCCAAGCAAACAAACTTTATTTAGAAAAGGCTGGTGTGAATGCACCCTTAGACTGATGATCTAATATTATCCAATGCTGGAAGCTGAATGCTGGCTGATCTCATTTCAGCAGATCAATACAACAGAAAATGTCTTGGAAACGCTCTCTCGTCTCTAATGACATCAAAGTGAGGGTAGCATGAATCGCACAACTAAATTCAAATTAACACAAATCAGTAGAAATCTGGCAATCCTCCACCAGGAGGCTACACCAACCAGTCTCGGGTGGGGCCCCCAGCGCTCAAAACCCAACCCCAACTGTTGTCTTGTCAAATAAACTCAGGAACAGCAGAGAGCCAAATATTTGAAGGACCCCAGTGATTTAAGGATAATAAACATGAACTCTGCTCGAACAATATAGGGCAGCGTTCTCCGAGGGCGAGCGTCACGTCAGCACTTCCACAGTTATTAGTCGGACATAAGACGAGGAGAAAACGTCAGGTAAAAAAAAGCTCTAATCAAAACAAAGATATCCATCAAGGAGCACCTGCTGTCCCAGAATGAAAGATAACACTAAGTTTCTAACATAACATACTGTTTCACTTTAATAAAAACACTTTATAGACTGTATATGTATTTTTAAACATAATGTGTTACATAAATTGATATATGTCCTATCTATAAGGTGATGTTTCTGACCAGAAACACCCTGGTATTCATGCAGGTGTATTCTTTCTGCCAAGTCTATACAGGTGAAACTTTATGATGAATTGGCGCCAGAGCATTTAACCGTTTTTAAACTAAGTACACATGATGTTCTGCTGTGTATGTGTGTGTGTGTGTGTGTGTGTTTGTGTTGCCTCGGGCCAAACTGTCAGAGACTGATAACAGAGCCATTAGCGTGAGCAGATCAGCAGTTTGTGATCTCCATCAGGAGTTAAAGAACGTTACGGTTCTCGTTCACGCACACTCTGCTCTTTTTTTCCCCCACGTTTAGCCTCCAGCAATGGGCCCACCTGCACAGTTGCCATGACCAATCAGAGATCAGCAAGAGGAAGACGACAACTGACAGCTACTGTGACACAGTCGAGCTGATTGAGATTCATTGCACCCTAACCCCACTCCCTGTGAGTGCTCCCTCACTTGTTCTGTGGACGAAAAAAAAATACATGCACACAGCATATTAAGTGGTTTGGCAGTTGGTATCTGAATAAATGAGTGTAATGAATACATTATATGGCTGGTCAGGGGATTAGTGGTGGAGTAATGGTCTTTTTGAGTGAAAGAGAAGAGGTGACGTCTCTCTATGACTGTGAAAGTAGCTACAGAGGAAACAAGGAGAGAGTGAGACACAGCTATAACTATGAGTCGCCGTGTAGGCCATAATTCATTTTTTTATCTCTCACATACACAATTTTATCTCTCACATACACAATTTTACCTCACACATTCTACCTCTCACATACTCTCTTTTACCTTTCACATACAATTGTTTTACCTCTCACATGTAATGTGTAAAACATGTAATGTGAGAGGTAAAAACATTTATTGCGAGAGGTAAAAACATTTATTGCGAGAGGTAAAAACATTTAATGTGAGAGGTAAAAACATTTAATGTGAGAGGTAAAAACATCACATGTGAGAGGTAAAACAATTGTATGTGAAAGGTAAAAGAGAGTATGTGAGAGGTAAAATTGTGTATGTGTGAGGTGAAATTGTGTATGTGAGAGGTAAAAAAAAGGAATTATGGCCTAGACGGCCCCTCATATATAACACCTGTTTGCACTATAACGTCAGGGTGAGCATGCAAAGACTGGTCGTTTGCATTAGCTGCATTACATCTGAAGATAGTCTGGTTGTGCTAAACTACATAAAATGATTATCAATGCTGCAGAATATGTGTGTGTGTGTTTAAACTGTAAAATGCCTCAGTAAAAGACCAAAAAGAAACAGACATAAAGTCTGATTTTTCTTTAAAAAGAAACATGGGAGACCACAGACACAATGAACTTTGTAACCGATTTTCAACGTTTTTAATCCTGAGAAACCACAGACTAGACCAGATCTAGTCAAGACGCAGGAGGACCACACACACACACACATACACACACTTTGGCGTTTAATCACGATTTCAGGGAGGAGATTCCAGGGCTTTGAGATCTCACAGAAAACTCGCTTGAATTAACGTGACCTCAGAAAATAAACAGAGACATGTGATACGTCTTTGCAGGACACATTAAGCAAGCAATTATGCCGTTGCCATGAATCCATAAAGTTTGTCCTCATCTTCTACCGTCTTTTACCGATCTTTACAGCCTCGTTGCATTGTGGGCAAGCCCTGTCAACACCGCTATCATTGGTTAATGCGAGGTTTCTGCTCACGCCCCAATCGCTGTTTTAGTCGGAAATCTGGCCAATTACCCTCTAGTGTGGGTCAGGCTTAAGAGGCTAATAAAGGCTCTTTATAAAGTGCAGTATTTCATGGTTAAACCCTGGTGGAGGTTGTTGAGCCTCAGAGAGTTGACGGAGATGGATATTTCTGCATATAATCACACAATCTTCACTGTTAAAGGAGAAGTGATTTGTCCATGAACACAAAAGCTGCACATTAAAAACACAGTAGTGGGTCATAATGATATCAGTTCCATATGTGGTTAGACAAAAAAGCAAAAGCAGCTTGTTGACAGGTGTGGAGCAAAGTGATGTATGTGGTGTTAACAGCAGGGATACTGTTCACACAAGGCCGTCTCCTGTTGCCCTCTGCGAGCTATCATATGCTTGGTCTCTCTTCTAACTTAGTTTTTATTACGAGGGTTTTTGGACTGCCACTGTGTGCAGCGACCCTGTCTGAGCTCGCAGTACAAGTTCACTGTGTGTGTGTGTGTGTGTACTTAACGTACACACTTGATATCTTCCTTCCACTCACAACGCCGCGGCTCACTGAGTTATCGTCCTCTCCAGTTCCTGCTCATTTCACATTGCGGTCGTTTCACCGATTTCACCTGACAAATCACCTGTGATTACGTCATAAATACGGCAAACGAATGTGCGTTATAAAGTAAGTGAGGACGAGTATGCATACGCACAGTACAGTACAGTATGTCAGCTATAATGATGATTTGCATATGAAGATATAGCTCACTTTAGTTGTTGTCAGTTGGGCCTGAAAGCTGCACCTCAGTGATCTATTGCTTAAGAAAAAGCCACATTATAGATTGACCCAGATTATATAATGATCAGAAGGTGAGAGGGCCTAACTTAACTGTAGTATAAGTTATATTCATTCATTGTCGACCACTTTATCCTCCATATAAGTAAATTTAATCATTTAAAAAGCACCTTTCGCAGATTATGGAATCACAAAGTGTGATACAAGTAAAATACTGATAGTTTAAACAAAAAAGCACAGGAATAAACAAGAATAGAACAATAACAACTCCAGTCTATCTAAAAGCCTGATTAAAAAGATAAATATCAAGTACAACACAGCATTAATAAGTGTTGATGTATACACAAGTAAAAACACCTGTATTTGGACGAGCTTTTTTCATCGTGGAAAAGCCACCACCTACACCTCCATGTACAACATGAGATCTGTGAAGTTAAAAATCTCTATTTAAAATATTAAAAAACAACACAAAAAACAAGAACAGCATGATGAATCAACTGCTCTCCCACAGCGTGTTCAGACCCTTTTCACTGGAGAGGAAGTCTGTCGTCTTTTCGGGGGGAAAAAGGAAGCCATAAATGCCAATTCTGTACTCCATCATCAGCTAAAATCAAACCAAAGCACGGCAGCATTTTTTGAAGAATGCGGACAGCAGCCACAACAAAAGTGACGCCGGCGAGCGAACGGACGTCATCATCGCATACTCAGACACAGTAGAGCAACGTCACAGTGGCAGAAAAGAACAATGTGCTATCAGCAGTTGTACGATAAATATCGTCAGAGAGGAGAGGAGAGGAAGACTGAGTGTGTGGTGTGTGCCTACCTGTTCCAATTTAAAGATGTGCTTGTTGAAGTAGTGCTGAAGTCGTTCATTGGCGAAGTTGATGCAGAACTGCTCAAAGCTGTTGTTCTCGTAATCCTCAAAACCAAAGATGTCTAGGACTCCAATGGAGAGGATCTGGTGGGAAAACACGCACATATATTATTATAGATACTACATATTTACACAACCGCTGCATAAACTGTCACGGACACTGTATTCATCAGTAATATCCTCATCAATAATAGTGTATTGCTCTTTTATATCCCATCCTTTATACCTTCAGTGACCCCCGTTGCCGTCTGTGTGCCAAAAGGATTCATGTCATCATATATTATGTTAACAACAAGCAACATTTAATCATGAAATGGGCTGTAAAAGCAACATACAGTTTAAATTAAATGCATTCTGCAGTGTTTTATTTGTCTCTGAAGGACTTTTTTTTTAATATGCTGGCAAACAAACATACAGTATATGGACACACTGTGCATGTGCTGCATATAAGCACAGTGACCTTGACGGAAAGAGCGACCTCATTGACCCTCTGACAGAGAGAGACTGTACTGTGGTAATAAAGGGCCACAGGGAGTAAACTGAGCGAAGGGGAACTTGATGCCATCTGCCCAAATATTCCTGACACACACACACACACACACACACAAATTATCTTATCCTTTGAATGTTCCCACTGGGTACGATTTGCCAGCTGCCACTTCAAAACACAAAGACCGACACAGACAGAAAGAGAGAGGGATGTGTGGTTGATGGACAGATATATAGACAATCATAGACACGGTGACGTAGGCGTTATTTACATCTTTCAAAAGGAAAAAGATGCAAAAACATAATTTGGTTCATCCCCACCCACAGATCCCGTGTGTGAAAACACGTTCACCATCATGTGTGTGTGTGTGTGTGTGTGTGTGTGTGTGTGTGTGTACTGTTTTGGTTTCCCACCTTTGAGCTGTCCTCCAGGTCCTTGTTGTTTAGCAGGGCGTGGTTGGTCCTGAACACGATCCAGTCAAACAGCGCACTGTACAGCGACTTGGCCATGGAGTCCCTCACTGTGCCCGCCTACAATCACACACACACAAAGCATGGTGGTTTATTCATAGATGAAAACATGAGGGATTTTCTTGACAAAAACAAAGGGGGCCAATGGTGTTTAATTCCTCTGAGACTGTGTTTTACATCTCACCGCCTCATTAAGGAAACCCCAGTTCAGGGGCTAGAGAGGGAACACTTTACTAGCAGTACAACACCTCAACACTACTCTTCTTCATTTGCAGACCAGGTGATTCTACAGCATACGAGAGTGGCTAAATCTGTCAGAATATAGCCCCTTTTCCAATAGCGCTACTTGACTCGCCTTGGCACGGCTATTTTGCTTTTCCATTAGCGATAGTACCTGGTACATGGTACTTTTTTTTAGTACCTGCTCTGGACTGCTGGCCACAAGAATCAAGCCGAACAATGCCGAACTATAGATGAGTTAAAAATACTTAAAGGTGCCATATGTAAGAATGTGGCCAAAAACGGTAACTACATTCAAATTCAAAATACTGAGGTCTTTTAGGTTTTGTTTTCAGACGTAACTGGCAACCCGTGGTTGCTCGGCAGCTGAAACTCTACTGGCTGCAATGATTGGTAGACGGCAGTAGGTGGCGCCACATGCCAAAACATGATTTCAAAACATAAACGTGATTTGCAGTCTGCAAAATATTTTTTTTAATGCAAATATTTTGACTGTACTGTTGTTGTTGGTGAGTTCAGTTTGTTATATGAACATTATTCCTGAGTCTCTGTGACATATTAGGAAGATTTAATGGCCAGTTGATTTATATTTATTACATAATGCACCTTTAACAATCCTGAAAACGTGGGTTAATCTGCAACATTTAGCACAGAAATGTCTAAAATCTCCCCCGCTGCTGTATTTCAGTGCAGCATCTGTGTCAGACATAGTCTGTGTCATAGAGGAAGTACTCAACAAATCTTTGAAATTCACTGATTCTAAAGATATAGTTAGGTCATGAAGTCATGGCAGTTTCATGCAACCGTGCCGAGGCGAGGCTGGAACCATGTAGTGGAAACAAGGCATATGAGGCCAAGGTCAAGTAAGTTTAGTTTAATTGAGTATTAACCTGAAGGTCTGGACGCCTGTTATCACCCCTGTTATTGCAGTTAAGACCAGTTCTGTGTTTCTGGAAGTCACATTTCAGACCATTTTAACAGCCTTGCTCAGAGGCTACAACCACAGGCAAAAAAAGTCCTTGTGTGGACAGTTTGAACCTGATCAGGCCTCACTGCGGATGCATTCTGTGTTTGAAACACTGCCTGCTGGGGCCACATGCGGCCGACAGCCTTGACGAAGCTAAACCATGCATTTTAAAAGCTGCTTCTTGGCTCTTGCATTATTGATTGTTTGTGATATTTTTAGCCGACAGGCCTGTGACGTCCCCCTCGTCTGCCCACAGAGTTATGTAAGGTCCAAACACATAACGTTTCAAAAATAAGAACTGTGATTTACAGGCTTCACTAGCTGCTCAAAGGCAGATCTCATGCAAGCATTCGCTGTCACTGCGTTTGCTGTCGGATTCAATCATTCACCAAGATGAGTTATATTTTTGGAAACTATAGGAGGAAGAAAACAGAGCAGGAAGCATGTGTTTTTCTACAAGGCCACCCAAGAAACTGACTAAATAATCAGCAGGACTTAATCAGATGCTTTTGTAAACTGCAATGGTCCAGGCTGTTAAAGTAGCTCTTAAAATGGTGTTTGTGATTATATAGTTTTTTTTTTATTGTTCTCCTTCTTTCCATCTCTTACGCTCTTTCTTTTTTCCCAAAAAACCACAGGGAGTGTGAAACACCAGCGTGAGCTCGCACAGCTCGTGGCCGACCAACGCTCATCACTGCAGGACTTTTCTGTGTGTGTTTTTACCGCAATATGCCAATCTGCACATGCTGTTAATTAGTGCACGTGTGCGTTTTATGTACGTTAACTGATGTCCCCACACAGCGACGGGAAGAACCTCCGCACTCTCCCTGTGAAGCTCCGACTACTTTGAAACTAGTTTCTAGTTTAAATATCCTCTTTCATTCACACACACACCTCACCTGCCCCCTGTTAGTCTTTCAAACAGGAAGAAGGAAGTGGTGGAGTCTGATTATCTGAAGCAACATCAAAACATGTAAACATGAGGACACCTTATGTTGTAAACTGAGGAGACTTCACACAAACACACAATGGTGTTTTCCTTTCCCCAAAAAACACCTGATATACAGTATGTATATATTATATGCATATACATATATATGCATGTACATAAACATGCATATACATATATATATATACACTTTTTGTCTAAATGAGAGTATAATAAACCACAATTAGATTATATTTATTCCCCTACTCATTTGAACTCAGTTACTACTATGCTCTGTACAGATTTGTGTTACATACAACATAATGCTGCCTTCACATGCTATCGGAATTATGGGAAAAATTTGTTCCCATCGTGCAAAAAAGGACATGAGCGTTCCCTCACGTTGTGATTTCCAGTGGGAAATAAGGAGCTAATTTTGACACAGATACTTCATTTAAAATAATTCCTTTAGTGTCGATTGTGCACAAAATGTTCATGTTAAAGCAGGTGAATTAACTTTAAAAAATAAAAACGTTTTTCCCATGAAGCAGGTAAGGGTGAACCATGTGTTGCTATTTTTCCTGAACTTGTACTTGACCGTAACGCACAAATGGGAATAATCATCTGTCTGATAGCACATGAAGGCAGCATCAGATGTTTTTATCCAGGTTACTCTTATATATTACTTTTATTTTATTTTGTGAGAAAATAATAATTTTCTAGCCATTCTGTCTCAAAATATGACTGTTATCAAAAACGCTCTGTTCTAAAACCACAGTTTAATGTGCCAATGACTATACAGTAAATTAATCTCCAAGCACTGAATGTGCAAAATAAAGTGTGTTTTGTCAATAAGTGGAGAAAAAGAAAACCAAATACAGTTATTTATATCCAGGTACAGATATTGGAAATATAAGATTTGATCTTTTTCTACCTGTCTGTTTTGACAAAAACAGACTCTTCACAGCAGATGCAGTGAAGTAGATTACTCAATATAAATAATGCAGACCTGTTTAAAGCCTGAATACTCCCTCAATCTCTAGTGTCCTTGAACGAAGACAGTGAGAAATTAGAGTCCAGATTCTGCTCCTCTTTGCCAAGCACAGTTTCCCTTTACGAGCGAGGGATATCTTTCACCATCAATATTCAACTGGAACAAAAACCCAAACTACTGGTAAAGAGATTCATCCCAGTGTCCAGCCAAAGTGTTTGGGAGATATTTCAACCGAGTAGAGACACAGAGTTCAGCAGGTCAGTCGTCTCACATAAATCTGTCCGTCTCATCTGTTGGTTGATGATTTTTTTGTGTTTCAGTCTTTCTCGTCCAAGATGGAAGCAAAATGTTTTTGGAGGAAAAAAAGCACTAACATGAGCCAGGTTCTTTTTTATTTTCTCTCCATATTTGTATAAAAGCGGGCGTGTTATGGATTCCACAGGTGGCCTCAACGCGCTCTCATGGACCTCAGTCAGATCTGGGCAGGGCTTATTGTTGTGGCGAGTGTGTGTGTGTGTGTGTGTGTGCGTGCGTGCGTGCGTGCGTGTGTGAGGACCCTTTTCAAAAGTGAGGAACTTTAGGTCCTCAAATTTAAGAGGTTATTTGAGGGTTGAACATTAGAGTTGTGATTTAATGTTAGAATCAGGTCAACTTATATTTAGGAAATTACTTTTAGAGTTGGTTGAGGTCAGGCTGAGGAAATGCATGCAGGTTTTACAACCGTCAACCACTTCAATCCCCATTAGTTTACCTTTTTATGTTTGCTTATCTTGTAAATAAGCAAAATAATATTTGGTTTTAATTGGATTTAATTAATTGCATTTTGGATTGTTGACAACCCAAAAAAAAGAGACCATTTTAATTCCAAATACAACACAATTTAAGCCCAAATAAAGTGTAAAGTTTAGTGACTTTTTTCTGTCAATTTCTCTTTCAACATGACTTTTACTTGGATTAAGAGCAGAAAATGGATGGATAAACGGACTGAATAAATTAGATATTTATTTTCAGGGTTAGGGCTCATATGAGTTATGAAGCAATGCTTATTGGGATTTTTCATCTATTTCTCTTCATCTAAAATTATATTATAGGATGTTTTATATGCATTTTAAAAAGAATACACACACATACTTTATGTGTGTATAGTGTAATTTCTTTGTAATGTCAGCATAAAAGACACATGCAACTGCTTTCTTCTAACTCTGCTCTCGGTTTATTTGAACCCTTATTTAATCCAAAGATTAATTTTTGCTTTTCAGGGACTTAAACGTTCTGTTTTATTTTCTCCCAAGTGGTTGTAAATCATTATTTCAATATCAGCCCAGATTGAGAAGGACACATGAGAAGCTGCAGGACTGGGTTGATCATATGTTTTCCCGCCCTGTGTAGGATTAGGTTTGACGATAACACTATTTAATCCCACTTTACAGATCCAGCGTATAGAGAAAGTTGATTCATGAGTCGTGTGTGTGTGACTATAAGAAAAGCAAAGACTGTACGAGAGAGAGAGACAAACACACAGACCCTGGATCTGGTTTCTGGCCTCTGAACTGTATATTCCAGTGGAGGTTGCACATTCCTCAGACGAGACCACATGACTACAAGGATGGGGTGTGCGAGAGCGCGAGAGCAACCATTGTTGGGATAAAACGATCCGTTTATCAGAGACGGAAGCTGCAGCCGAGCGGTGCAGTGACAGATTATCTGTTTGTAACGTTTCCTTTTGCAGACAAACACACCCTGTGGCCACACGCAGACGTGTCTGTGCGACAGAGAGATAAACACTGAATATTAACGACAGACACATCAGAGGAGCCTATATAGGTCAACTGAAGGGATCCTGAAGGTAAAAATGCGTGCAGCGCGTTAGGCCAGAGGGTTCGGGGAAAGGGTTAAGTCGCGCTGTTGTTTAACTCGACAGGAAACAGGAAGCCGCAGAGGAAGAGACTCCTATCAAAAGAGCCTTAGACAGAAGAGGTGGAGGCTGGGGAGTGCCACAACAAACTCCTCAGACAGGCTCCAAACGCGCGTACACACACACACAAACACAGAATCTCCCCCTGTAGCTGACGCACTTCATAACAAAGAGTTTGGCTCCAATGACTCCTCGCTTTACATCCATGAATTATTATCAGCAAAGAAGAAAATAGAATAAAATTCCCTCTGTGTAAGTTTTATATGGTGGTTATTAGGGATGGAACGATGACACTTTTTTTTGTGCCTCGATCGAGTATCTACAGATACCGATATTAGTCCGATACAGTGATTTTAGACCATTATGAAATCAACATTATGTCATTTCAAAGACATAATTATCCAACTGTGTAACAAATATTAATAAACAGCTCAAATATGACTCAGCTATAATGTTTTTGCTGATTTGCAGTCACATTTTTTACAGCCTGTGCATATTGAAGCATGCGATATATAGGATTGTATCGGATTTCACACTTCTATCTGTCATTTGACCCAGTATCGAACTGATACCGATTCCCATCCCTAGTGGTAATAAGGAGGGGCTTACCAGTAATAGGTGATTTGTTTTAAAATATATTATTCAGATATAACTCATGTTGTGTGGACCTAAAGTCTCCATAACATAAATGAGTACATTTTAAGGCGAAGACATGTTGTATGGTTAGAATGAGGCTAGGGTTAGGTCTCCAGAGAAGAAATGTCAGTATAATAGGGGTGGGGGAAAAAATCGATTCACATAGGAATCATCCACAATTCTGTATCGATTCATAAACTTAGAATTTTTGAAACACCACACAAAACACCAGTTTGTGTTAATTGCGTACAGTTTAATTTTGCTTTTATTAAGCTTTTATTAAGCTTTTATTAATGCAAGTTATTTTGTGTACAGTAAGTAAGTTTTCATTTGTTTTGAATGAATAAATGTTAACTTTTGTCTTAAGTTTGCCTTTGTGTGATCACATTATCTTATACAAACTGTATTGTTTTGATGCCATAATTTGCCTTAACACACTATGCATCGTATCAATTTTGGAATCGAGAATCGCTTGAACAGAGAATCGTATGAATCGAGAATCGATTTTGAATCAAATTATGACCTTAAGACTCGGAATTGAATCGAGTCGTGAGCCACCCAAAGATTCACATCCCTACAGTCTGATGTCCTCTGAAGTCATGATCCAGACTCTTTGTGTGTGATTCAGGTGTGTAGCTGTCACATGTTGTTGATGTGTGCGTTTATGAAATGTTCACCTCAGCGAGTTTGTAGGGCACGATGAGCCTCTCTCCGACAGTCACGGTTTTCCGGGTTGTCAGCGCTTCAAGTAGCATCTCCTCTTTGACCTGGACAAAAAGGGAGAAAACACAAGGTCAGTAAGTCAAGATGGATCAGGATCAGAATTGTCAAGTGGAAAAGGAACTTGGCTTGTAACCGGTTTGAAAAAAAAAGGGCTGTGGTTACCCCTGAGCAACGCACCCAACCCCCATTGCTCCCCTTCTAGAACAGTCTCTAGTGGAGGATGGGTCGACTGCAGAGAAGGGATTTCCCCTGTGGTCCTGATAAAGGCCTAATTTATTTATATATTTATCCTGTCACTGCAGGATAAAAACACACAGTAATTGACAGACAGAGTGTTGATGAGACACATTTTCCTGCAAATAACATTAACAGGCACTAAGCACTGTTGACACATGGCAACCTCTGACAGCAAAGACTGAGATTATACAGAGGTTTTCCCTGAGGATACAACAGAAAAAAACACATTTTTTAAATATATATATAATACAATATAATATAATATTTAAATTTTATGAGGAGAAAAGGAAGTTATACGGCAAATTATCTTAGTAACAGGGTAAATTAAATTATATACACAAAGCTGGGGCGTGTTCAAGAGACACAACATGTAAAATATCTAGACCTTTAGCCTAGAGTCAAAATTATATCTGACATTTCTCATTTGACAAATGTCTGTGTCTTTGGAATGTCATGCCCTATGCTTAACAAATTGCAGCCTCCGTTTGTGAACACAGAACAAATCATACAAGCATCTTCAAAGACTATAGAGGAAGTCACATGACCAATAACATTTATCTATAAAAACATACACAACTTTATCAGAGGGACCAACAGGAAATGATGTACCCTGTAGTTATTAAATATCATTAAGAAATATCAGTGGTTACACAGCTGACACCAACACGTGAGAAAAACAGACACTGGGTTTTATTATTCGTGTGCTGAGAATCTGAACCTTATTAAAGCTACGGTCTGCAATTTGTTTCTTCTTCTTTTTAATAAAATCTTATTTCTTGAAACCCTCTTCACATCCTAATAGCAATCAATAAATGAAGAAAACTGCCCTCGCAATACTTAAAAAAACATAACATAACCAATCAGAAATGGAAACCATGGAGCCAAGGACAGGGGTCTCACTCCTGGCCCGTGGGCCCCGTATGGCCCCTTAATTGATTTCATGTGGCCCACAGTTAACAGTTGACATAAACATTTCATATTTCATATGTTTTGTAATATTACAACATGAGATTATATTATGTATCACATATTAAAAAAAAAAAAAAAAAAAAAAAATCAACAGTAAATGGATTTAGTAATAAAATATACACTATTAGAAATAAAAGTGCTAAGTAGAACCATATAAGGTTCTTTGGCTTGTCCTCATAAGAGACCCCTTTTTGGCTCCAGGTAGAACCTTTTTATAAAGGTTCCACCTGGAACCCCCTTAAAACCCCTTCTTCAGGAAAGGAGTTTTAAAGGGTTCTCTGGATCAAAATGGTTCTTACTGGAACCATTAGTGTTACCAAGAACCCTTGAAAAAACCCTTTCTTTGGGAAAGGGTTTTTCAGAAGCAAATGGTTCCAGGCAGAACCTCAGCCCTTGTAGAAGAACCCTTTTGGAACCCTTATTTATAAGAGTGTATACAGTACATATACATATACATATATGTATATATGTATATATATATACATATATATATATATATATATATATATATATATATATATATATATATATATATATATATAAAAGCTTGTTTAGTTTTTTTCTTTTTTATGTCTGTTGTTGTTATTTATAGGTTAATTTTGCATCATAAATATATTATTATCGTGAGGTATATGTCATTCCACATCGAAACAAACACTTTTATTTTGAAATGCTGTGAAATAATCAAATATTGTGATATGTGATTTTTTTCACTAGACCAGACCCTTCCTGACCAGTCTAGACCTTCGTTGGCCCCAGTATTTGTGTTTGAGACCCCTGGACACGAGGGTGGAAGAGGAGGGAGAAAAACTGTATGAATGAATGAATGAATGAATGAATGAATGAATGAATGAATGAATGAATGAATGAATGAATGAATACAGGCCAAATATACATTGATGTACATATTAAACACCTGCAGGGAGCAAAGATAAGCAGATCTTACTTTAGTGTTTGATCTAGACGTTTGTCAGTTAATCAAAGAGCTGGGCCGTTGTGTCAGTAAACTGGATGAACAGGTTCTATACAGTAGCTGGAGTTCCTTTATTGACTTTAACCATTTCCAAAATGATAACACGACATAACGCCATGACCGAACATTTCATTCCATCCCACCAATCATCTCTAAGCTCTCTAAATGGCCCTTTCATACTGCAGTTGACCACGCCGGACACAGTGGACTCTGTGTCCTCGCACGCAAGTCTCACACAGACTGTGAACTTGTGTGTCCCTGACAAAACCACACAGGACAGAGCCGCACCGGGACGAGCAGATGTCATCGCACACATCACCATCCACAGGGATTATGGGAGTGGGCCGCACAGCTGCTGTGGAGATCACGTGTTTGTGAGTGAGTGAGTGTGTGAGTGAGAGTCTTTTTGGGATCGTCTGATCTGATGTCTTCATAAAGACAAGGGTGTGTGTGTGTGTATATTTAAATTGTGGTTGAGTTAAGGTTAGGCATTAACTGGTTATGGTTAAGGTTATGATGAAGCTTTTTTATGCTATTCAAATGAATGGAAGATAATGTGAGTCCTTGAAAGAATCCTGTGTTTGTGTGTGTGTGTGTGTGTGTGTAATGAGTGAGACGGTGGGGGCTCACATAATCAGACTTCATTTCACACCCCCTGGTAATCCGTGCACTAAGAGCAAAGCCTATTCAGCAGCCTGCTGATCGCTCTTTGGTCTGTACATTTTTATGTATTAGTCGCTTGGTAACAGGCTTTCTGCTCCATTCATGATCACTGCTCTAACACCATAATACACAGATGGTTTTAAGCTCTGGTTTAGGGTCAGTGATTCTGTTCATAATTGTATGGCTGATTCTGTGAAAACAAATCTATTTATGACTCACATTTTCTGTCCGATAATGTGTAAAGAAGTGTTTTTAAAGTCAATTTTGAAGCTAGAGGTCTTTCAAAACAATAGAAGAAGTCTTAGTATGGTGATGTAATGAGGCTGTGTAGAATCAAGGGAATTGCTGTCCAGCTTTGGTAGCAGAACTTTACAGCTGCCATCTATCTACAAAGCAATATGGATATTGAGCATGAGCATGACCTGATGGTGTGCATCCTTGATTTTAAATTTTTTTTGGAGGAATTTTAATTTTCACTGATTTATCATGCTGCACCAGGCAGGCAGCGGCTCATCAGCAAATAAAAGTATCCAATTTTAAAGAATTTTTGAAATTCAGGAAATGATCCATTTGCCCTGATGCACTTTGACAGCGAGCTGACTTTAGTCTCAAAAACAAAAAGTTTCTCGGAATGACTTAAAATTTACCATCATAATAGTCGGCATCGCCCTGAACAAGGATCCGTTGAAAATATTTGCAAACCTCTTAAGGAATAATTTTAATGAATTTTTGAAATTCAGGAAATGATCCATTTGCCCTGATGCACTTTGACAGTGAGCTGACTTTCTTCAGAAATATATATTAGGCAAATTTGTGTTGTGCCTAATGAGGTTGCACAGTGTTTGTATTATTTTAGCCTTTACGTTCCTTATCATGCATTACCATAACTACCTTACCTTAAATATGATTATGTATTGCTATACATTTAGAGACTGTTCTGGTGAATATAGGTAATGTTATATATTGTATTTTTCAGTCTTAAAAGACCATCACCATTAGTGGGACTAATGGTGCAGAGAAAAGCTATTCTCTCTGGCCTGGTGTCCAGTTTGCACAGGCATGTTTAGGTCAAATCACTCAGCTCCACAGCTCAGAGGATCCATCAACCCCCAGCGAGCTCCACTTCCTCTTCCAGGTTCACGTCCACAGGAAACAGGCGGTCCCCACAACCACTTATGTTCCCATTCATGCCTCAGTTCACACTCGTGTCTCACAATCCGTTCTCCTCGAGCGGCGTTTCACGCTCACAGGAGTGAGGGCAGTGGTTCGCGTCTAATCCGTCTAATATATAGAACCATTATTGAAGTGAAGTGCAGTTATTGGTTATTCATGCAAATTAAGACCCCACTTACGCCCGTACTGTACGTGCACTTTGTCTGAGATTTTTTCCTCTTAGAGCGGCTCCAGACTCGCATGACTCATGAAAAAAAAAAAAACGCATTTATCAAACGCTGACAAACTTTTGGAGGCCATTTAGCAGTCTCGCTATTGTAAAAGGTCTTAAAATATAACGCAGAATCAATAAAGCATAAGGGCTGAGCACTTATAATAGTGATTAAAAGGCACTTTAGGTGTAAACCTCCATCTTCTTATTTCTTACCATCAGACTCGGTGAAACTGATAAAACCATGACATTTTTTTCATCGTCTGGACTATCAATGTTTAATTTTAACTTTTTTCTCTTTGTTCTATTTTGTCAAACAGTGTCCTGGTTTCCTTTCTTTCTTCTTCTTCACTCTAATAACTTTTACTTCGTCACCTCAGGGCACATCGTTGCTGCCTGCGCACCGGCTTATTCACATCGCTATAACCTTGAACTTGTCACACTAAGCCCTGAGCATGTGGGCAGCATGTGGCCGAGTTAACGTCACTGCCGCTCTGTGGAGAGTCAGATACCAGTGAGGATGCTAATGAATGGGGACGCCACAGTCATAACATCCCCACTGTGCTGTTGACAGGAGTCTCCGGCACACTTTGGACATGGTTTTTTTTGTCTGCAACTAAACAAACACATCCGCTAAATGGCCGCAATTTGTACCCAGGGACAGGGAAGTGACAGCGTCCCTCTGTCCCTCTGTCTCGACGTCAATCAGAGTGGACGTTTGAGGCTTTGTCATTGAGTGATATGATGAGTTGATGTTTGTGTGTGTGTGAGATCTTCATTGAGCATTAAATAAATATATTTAGTGGTTTACACTCCCGATTGGGACAATATTTGTTTAAAAGCAAGGAAATGTTAATAATTTAATCAATTTAAATTGCACTATGAACATATCAACTTGTAACTCTGGAAATAAAGACTTGACAAATATTGGATTATAATAAAATGACTGTGCTAGAAGGAAATGAATAGTTACAATAAAATACTACTCCAGTGCTTAACAAAATATTAGACATAAACCACCACCCAAAGCCACAGCTGCCCTAAATTAACAGCATTTGTAATTATCTAAATCATTTTTTATGGTTCTGTTACAGTTAATAGGCCAGTACATAGAAGCTCTTTTATCGAAAAGATATAATTAATTCTACAATATAATCATTATGGTTATACATGAAATTTTGTGTTTTACAAAAGAAAAATAGGAAAAAGTAGTGAAGTACATTATTATGTCTTTATAAAAGCTCACATAGAGTGGTCCTGTTGCACATAATGTTAGTTATGGAGGTCTACTTTCATACATTAACTTGTTTTTATGGTCAAAAACCTCCTAGTTGCTGTAAACGAGCCGATATAAATCTCTCCTTACTGACGCTGTCCTCAGTCGCGCTGTTTCAGACATAAATCTCCTCCCCAGAAGACAGAGAGCCTTCCCAGCTGTCTTGTGAATGGCCAATACCCGGGAGTGACATCATTTGCAGACCCGCTCTCAGAAGCGCAGCTCCCCCCTCTGGAACGGTGGATGCACTGCTACTCATTATCAAAACATTGTTTTAACAATGTTTAAAAATAGCTTCGTCACGACTCTCCGCCGCAGTTCCTTATTCTTCTTCTGCAGTTCAATGTACGCAACCGGATGTACCCGGACTAGTGCCCAGAGCATTTTTCAGAGATCTCGCTGAGCCCGAGATTACAATACATCAAAGCATTCTCAGCAATGGCTGAGCTGATTGTTTAGAACCTTCAGGGCTTCTTAAACAAGGTAAGGACGCAGATACGCACCAAAAAACTGCGTTAATTGGAACTTCCGGTCTAGGTCCGCTTTAAGATGTACAATTATAGTTATTTACTTGCATTCCAGAACAGAACAATTCGTTTTAGTGGTTTAATGTTATTAATTTTCTGACTTCTGGGTATAAAAAGGTGAATTCAGTTTGTTATTTGCCAAATAAATAACTATCATTTTTAGCTTAAACACGTTTTTGAAAGATTTCTAAAACATGTATGTTTCTAATGTAATACATTTGGATTAGGTACTGAAGGTACCATAAGTATTAGTAATACAATTTTTAATACAAATTTTATTATGTTCATTCTGCCACTAAAACATACTATTTTTTTGCTAATGACACTGCTGTTTTTTTCATCTATTACAGGTGGGAGTTCTAAAAAAATGTGATATATCGTTCCCAATGCTGTACTAATCAGAGGTCAGAGGTCAACTTCAGTTCATTTAACCGTCGTTCTATTCTAGTTTCCAACATGAAAACATGAAACTAAACACATTCACATGGTGAGGTGGAGCAGTTTACAGCTGAGTAAGACAGAGATTTAAATAGAACAAAATGTCAATAAAATAATTTAAAATATAAAAGCCATTTTAGTGATAACTGTAAGGATTTGCTTCGGTGTCTGGCACATTGCTATAACAGTTTAAAAATGATGTAAAGGCAGAACAACAGGTTGTTCCTCACCTACGCACAACACAAGAGCTCTGAAAAATAGCTTCTTTTATACACGCTGAGAACTTTGAGGAAGTGCTGGACGTGAAGCACCTCTTAACTTCTGCTGTCGCCACAAGCTGTGCTCGTGCGCTGAGAGCCATTTTGTGTTTCTGTGGAGTTTTAATGATCTTCAATGCAGTTGAATGTAATGGAATCACTTTGGGAGACAAAGGAAAGCATGTCGGGAGAGAAACTAAGCCCTGCGGTAAAGCCCTGTTCCCATTCTTCATTTTTATTATCCCTCAAAGTATTTAGTGTCAGCAGACAAAACACATTGTCTGTTTTTGACTCAATGGATGTGTTTTTTTCTGCAAAAAATGTTTTGTTGCAACATAGAATATGTTGATTTGGACTTTATACCGACACAGATCACAGCGCTCACCTCTAGCAGCTCTGAGACGATGGGCAGGACCTCTGGGTTGCAGATGTCGATCGAATCGTCCCTGTAGGTTTTCTTCTTGTAGCGGATGTTGCCCAGGTGGAGGATTGCAGACAGCAGGGAGAAAATCCTGATGAAGGAGAAGGAAAAACAAGCATTTAAGTGAGGTCAGATTTGACCATTTCTGACCAGTAAAGGACAGATACTGATACAGAGAATCATTACATCTCATCCCTACACCAAACATATGCTGAAAAAATCCATTAACAACTTATTTCTCTGCATACTCAAAACACGAGAAGCTGATTTGAACCCACAGCTGCATCTCCAGTCCACGTATTAAGATTGTCATGGGTTAAGATTGCAGTCGACCCCTCCCACCCTGGAAACAGACTGTATAACCTTCTCCCCTCTGGCAGGAGACTGAGGTCCATCAGGACCAAAACCAAGAACAGCTACTTCCCCTCAGCTGCTGCCGGTCTCCTCGATCAGGCCAGGCTTCCTCTGACTTACATTCCCCTGATACGCTTGATTTTTGCATCGTTTTCCAACTGCTAATTTATCAATAATCTCAAATATAAGACAGAAGAACAAGAAAACAAATAACAGTGCAACTTGATGACATCCAAGAAATCAAACCACATCTGCTGAGCTGGAAATACGTTTCCAGAGTAGATCTCAACAGTATTCTGATGACATTTCTGATTCTGATTCTAAGCAACAGCAGGGCTGAGACTCCATGAAACCATTTACAGTAATAATAATAATAATAAAAAAAGGCTCATCTTCTCTTACTGTTTGCGTGTGGTGGGGAGAAAGCCGACCATCTCCATGGCCAGCTGCAGCCGCTCAAAGTCGTGTTTCAGATCCTCTCCTTCCACGGTGAAGCAGTCCTGTTGTGTTGGTGCAGACAGAAGAAGGCGAGAAGAGGGAAAGAGTCAGTCAGAATTAGGGATAAAGAATAATCACACACTATATAACAGTGTGACTTTAAAGCACCAGATGAGAAGAATCCATGCAGTTCCACTGCAGATGGTGAGGACCTGGTGAAAATGATGGAAGCTCAAACTCTATGTAATGTCTCTGCAAAAGCTGACAGATGTTTGACCACGGCACATTATTCCATGCACAAGCTGCACAACTCAACACCTGACAATGACATTATTTGGAAAATTATAATCACACGTAGCAGGACACAATTTCTGCTTATCACATTTAAAGAGACCCAGGTCACATCCAAGACTTCAAGTCAACTAACAACTCATTTTGCCCCATTCGTCCGATGATTTTACATTTAAATGTTCTCGTTATTATTGCATAGAACCTCATCATGTTATCAAGAAAATAAATGATCTCATGATGACATGATTTTTAGGTTTTGAATTATCACTTTAAATCAACATAATATGTTTGATGACATAAAGAGATTAATTCTGTCAAAATATTGTAAACCATTTAAAATCTTCTTTTATGCCCTCCTAATCCTGTGATGAAGAACTTTGCACACCAGAGTTTGGACTTCACTGTGTGTCATCTGAGTCATCCTGTGGGGTAAAAGTCTGACACCTCCATTCTGACATGATCTAAAGAAAACCCTGCTTTGTGTTTCCCTGTTAAAGGAAACCCTGATTCAATTGATTAATGAGTAATTCAATGGCTATGATATTAAATAAGTGAGCGCTCTCTGCATGTGTGTGTGTGTGTGTGTCTCCTCTAGCCCTCCAGTCAGGTCAGCTTGTCTCCAGCAGTGAACGTCTCTCAGGCTGTAATTAGCACATACCACAGCAGCCAGGCCAGCGAGAGAAGACACAAGAACCCATAATCCACAATCTGGATCTACCTCTTCAACATTCAACACGCCTCTCTGCCTTTTCCCTTCCATTGTTTTCCTTTGGTTTAGAACTCAGTCTGAGCCAAAACAGCGGCATATTTCCCCACCGAGCATCTCCAACGGCAACACGAGGGGTTTGGATGCTGTCGCGAGTGACGTCGAGACCCAGTTTTTATAAATTGCCAGGTATTCTGACCTCGGTGCCAGCGCAGCACAATCCGATACGTCGGCGCAACGAGAGAAAATAAAGAGATCAGTTCTGACTGGTCGTAAGAGAATACATCAGTGGAAAAGTGAAATTGTAGCTATTGGTGCGAAGACAAAAAAAATACCGAGCAACGAGCGAGAAACGATCCGTTTTCCATAATTTGAAACAAATATTTATCACATGAGAATGTGAAGCTAAATTTATGTCATTGGACACATTTTTGGTGCAGAGTTGAGGCTTATTTATGCTCACACTGGACAAAGCCGTCTGAAAACAGAACATGAGAAATCATGGGTGGTAGCTCAAGACATAAGGCAAAAACAATGGGAAAATATGCCGTGTTGTTAAAGTAGACATATTATACCCCATTTCTCCAAGTTAACCTTCCCTTCCATGGTGTCCTAATGAACAGGTCTGTGACATGCTTTGGTCAAAATACCATTAGGATGAAGCACCACAGCAGTTCAATCACCCTGTCAAAACAGCCCTGTTCAGAACGCTCGGTTTTGAGTACCTGTCTCTTTAAATGCAAATGAGACACAGGAAACTACGTCACTGAGGCTCCAGCAGCTCATCGTTTGCCGACTCTAGCCGGCACATTGCCGTCATATATAAAGTGTATTCACTGGACACGTAAATCCTCTGAGGCTGGAAGTTTGTGTAGAACTCTGTGCTGCACTGTGCAGCCAAGAATAGAACACTTTGCGGACTTCCGCTCTTCCAGATACTATTGCCCTCGAATTTTTTTAGAGACAAAGCGGAGCTCCGCGAGACAACAATTCCAGGAATGTCTCATTGTGACGTAGCAATGAGTGCAGAAGTGAACATTGCATGTTTTATCTCCTGGACTTAGACTGAGGCGGACCGAGTCATCTTTTTTCACACTTTTCCTACTCATAGGGCCTCCAGAGTCCCAAATATAAGTATTAAAATGATTAAAAAGTTGGTTTAGCGTAAATATGTCTCCTTTAAGTTAAAAGTCCTGTGCATCCTAGTTGAGGCTCTCCCTTTACTTACCATGACCTAGCCATGAATCATGGTGAGGCACCCCCGCTTGAGCGTCGTTGTATGTTTTCCAAAAACAGCATGCGACCCCGTCACTAGACATTCCACATGACCAAAAACCATAAGACACCCAAACAGGCACAAACTGCACACCCACGGCCACCGAGGCACGGAACCAAACACCAGACTGCACACACACCAAATACAAACATCCAGGAAATGTTTGGTCTTTGGGATCTTTTGATCTATTACTTGTTTTTTTTGTGTCACATTTCTTTATTCTCTATTTTCGGCTCCGGATCTGTGCCCTCCAGACTTTGTGTCACTGTACAAAGAAGTACGGCATGCTCCCTGCACTTCGAAACTTCCAAAGGCAGGGAACAGAGGTTAAATAGGCTCAAAAAGGGTTGTTCCACGCTTGGACAGCTGTCACGGAGCTGCCGAGCCTTTTTCTGTGTGTTTATGTTTACACAGTGACATCATTTCCTTGGGGTCACAGACTGGTGAGGTCACCGACTGACCCTTGAGAGAGACAGTGTGTCAGCACACTGTGATGAGGGAAGGGAGGTGGGGCTGTGTTGTGTAAGGGGAAAAAAGGATGATGCGGAGAAAGCACCCAGTCGTCACCAGTCGTGTTCAAGGAATAGTTCATAATTTCATTCTTTTGGAAGTCTTATCTGAGACCAAAACATGAGCAGAAACACATAAATCAAAACTGTTTGGATTTTCTGGAGAGTGGTTTGTGTTTGTGTTTCCAAATGTAGTACCAATACCACACAGACAAGCTGTTCCAAACTGGTGATGGGCAGTGTTATGATCTGGGGTTGCTGCGTGGTCACGTCTAGGCTGTGCCCAAAAGAATCACTTAAACATACTTGTTGATGTTTGGGTTTTTTGGGCATAATCCAAGATGACACTGTCAGGATTCATCGGGCTCAAATTGTGAAATAGGACACATCATTTTGAGTCTTTTAAGAATCTTTGGGATGTTCTGGTGAAGACTTGAGCACAGCTGGTCTTCAACACATGGTCTTGGTGAAATTAATGTTGCAATATTGAATGAGTTCATTGAAACAATGCGTGCCAACATCAGGCTTTAGAAATATTAGAAATATTTAGAGAGTGTGATTTTTTTTTTTTGGGCCAGACAGTGCACTTCAAGTGTTACAAGAGGTTTCTCCCAAATCTTATTGGAAGCAGGTCAAATGAAACCACACAGCACAGCTGCAGCTGTTACATGGCGAGATGCTCCAATAAAACCAAAAGACATGTGTTACTTTTCTGTTTAGAAGAATAGAATGAGCTTTATTGTCATTATACACAGGTACAATGACGTTGTGTGCGGCTTTCTCTGTTTAGAACCTATGTAAGTGATACAAAAGACAAAATAGAAATGTAAAAAAATGCACCAATAAGAGAATAATATATAACAATACATTGTACAAAAAATTGCACACACAACCAAGATGGTGCGTGATAACTGAAGCTTCAGAGGCTGTAGACAGCAGCAGTCTCATAGTTCTGTTAACAGTTCATTAATTAATCTCAATCTGGTTAAAAAGTAAAAATCTTAATGAAAAAAGTGGATTTGTAATTTGATTTTCCATCAAACTTTGGCTAACTTATAACTTTCTGATTCTCTAAGGACAGCCACCAAAAGTCTATAGAAATCATACAAAAATAATCCCGACCTTCATTTGATTCAATCTTGCCAATATGTTGCTAAATATGGTTATTTAATGGAGTAATGAGG